>NC_133453.1:42081207-43281207 GCF_048565385.1 Saimiri boliviensis
TGGTGGCTCACGCCTGTAATCCTAGCACTTTGGAGGCCAACGTAGGCAGATCACCTGAGGTCAGGAGTTCAAGACCAGCCTGACCAACACGGTGAAACCCTGTCTTTAAAACAAAACAAAACAAAAAAAGAGAGAGTAAAGTAATCACTAAACAAAAGTAAAAAACGCTCTTGTATCTCAATAAAATGAAATCATGGAATACAATGCAAAAAACTTTCTCTTCAAAATGCAGCAGAATATATAAAATGGAAATCAGGCCAACGAGAGTCATAAATGAAAGGTGTTGACCTGGGTTTCAAACTTTTGTGTCTGGTTCTGGAGGTGAAGCTCTTGATTCTCAGAGGCAGAAGAGAGACCCAAGGACCCAAGTTTCCACTGATCTTTTTCATTTTACTCATGAATACAAAAGTCAAGAGCTCTTTACTAATAATTTAATGGTTGAAAACTGATGCCACAGAAAGCTATCTTTTAAAATATAGTTTAAAATCCTAACTGTAGACTTTTACAGTGTTTACAATTATTCTCCAATGGTTTCTTTTCTTTTTTTTTTTTTTTTTTTTTTTTTTGAGAAGGAGTTTTGCTCTTGTTACCCAGGCTGGATGGAGTGCAATGGCGCGATCTCAGCTCACTGCAACCTCCGCCTCCTGGGTTCAGGCAATTCTCCTGCCTCAGCCTCCTGAGTAGCTGGGATTACAGACACGTGCCACCATGCCCAGCTAATTTTTTGTATTTTTAATAGAGACAGGGTTTCACCATGTTGACCAGAATGGTCTCGATGTCTCGACCTCGTGATCCACCCGCCTCGCCCTCCCAAAGTGCTGGGATTACAGGCTTGAGCCACCGCGCCTGGCCAAATTGTTTCTTAATACATAAAAGAAACTTTAAGAAAAAAATTCTTTAACTTCCCCAGAATTGCTTGGTTTTTTGGTTTTGCAAGTGATAGCAAATTGTCTCTTTTTTGCTTAATCTAAGTCTCTATTACTCTTTTGTTCTATGATATTCATAACCATTTTACACATAGCTGGAATAAATAGTAGATTTAAAAGGAAAATTATTTTGGTAGTGAATAGATAGGTTTCATGGAAGGCATAGTGGTTTTTGTTTTGTTTTGTTTTGTTTTGTTTTTGGTAGAACATTAGGGTAGTTGGTATCATGGGTGCTCTGCTTGAATCATTTCTCAGGTGCCCACAGATAATAAAACATGCAATCTCCCCTGTAAAGGAAGGAAACTGTGTCCTCATCATGAAAGCTGAATGATTTCACTATCTAGCTTATTTCTAAATAGAAATACTATCATTTTGTCCCCTACACAAGGAGATGACTTGTGTAGGGAACAAAATGTTGGTTATGAATGTTAACAGTTCGAGAATTATGTTAAGTGCTCATTTATGATTGGAGAGCTTTATGTTGAAGATTTCCAGCCACTCAGTGAAGTGAGTGTCATGAGGTATAAGAAATACCTGCCACAGGAAAGGATCTGGGGATAGACATGCATCAAAACCTTGATTATGCATTGGGTCACCTATCCTGTTGATGATTTTGATTATAAGCTTGACATCCATCCATCCATTCGTTTATCCACCCACCTATCCATTCATCATAAGGAGAACTCCCTCAAATCTTCTTACACTTCTGGAATAACTAATATATTTAGAATACTATGCTAAGAGTTGGGGAGGTAGGGAAATAAAGATAAATAATGCAGCAATTTAGCTTTTAATTGGTCAAGAGTTGTCCATGGTTTTATACCTTGCAGATAGTCAAAAGTTTACTTGCAGATAGTTGAAAGTTATCTGGGTTATGCATTTTATTGGATGTTTAGAGAGTTACCATCATTTACTAGTATAAATAAGTGCTCACTGAAATAAAATAAAAAAAACACCTAAGGTTGTAGTCTACCTGTGTTCATTATTGGGTAATTCCAGACAAGAGGAGCATGAAAATTTCCATGCCAAGGGCCCTTAAAAAACATCTTCCTAAAAGACACATAAACTTGGCCCATATTTGTTTTAACCTTAATCTCCTTGCTTTCCCCCTAATTCTTCCATTATCCACCTTACTTTGCTCTGTTCAAAAAGGCATAATTCTCAAAGCATGTGGCCCTTTTCTAATGGGCATTTCCTAAGAACTTTGGATGTAAGCCTAATAGTTTTGTTTGCTTCTGTGATTGCTGTCACTACCGTGGGATTGGCCATGAATGTCCCATGGCATAGTAGCATGGAATTAGGGGCTCTCACAATTGTGGGTCCCAGTGAAAAGTAGAAGAAACCTGATGGAAGATGAACTTACTTGAAAATAGCCTGCCAACAAGGCCATGTGGCAGCCACTTCAGCCCATCACTCCTGGAACATTTTCAGGAAGAGTTTGATTGCAAGCTATGCCTGGCTGCCTCCACTTCTCATTTCAGCAACACTGGGGATATTTTCTAAACTCCTTTGAGCATAATAACAGATGAGCAACTCTGTATTGCAAGGCTGTAATTCCACTGAGGGGTGCTGGCGGTGACATGTACCATGAAGTCAGAATCTGAGTGGTTTGTCACCAGAACCCCCAGGATAGAATTATAGGCTCATTCACTTCTTGCTTATTTTCTTTAATATGTAGATGACACTTTGTCTCTCCCATCGTCTCCCCTGTAGTTCTTGCCCCTGATTTCCTGGCCCCCAAAGAATACTTTATCTCCTACTGTTTTGATCATTTCCTATACCACTAGCATTTTACAACTTTAATGTGGACATATTTCTGCTATCATCTCTTATTCCTGTTAGAGGTTTGCTGCTGGAAGGTCAGATTACCCTAACGAGTCATTCGATCTAAGTTCTAGACATTGTGACTACATGGTTATGTGCAATCCAACTGTGCTTACAAGGGAGGTTAACTTTAGATGTAAACAGTGTTAGAGCAGGCTGAGGCTTGGGAGGGCCGACAGAACAGAAAAGGACAAGATCCATACAGAAAAAGGAGCTTCCTAATAGGGTTTGGTGAATCTATAAGTATAAATAAGCTCATATACTTATACCCATATGTATGTACTTTTCATGAATGTGTACATACCTATTTGTTCTATTCATGAGAATTAGTAAAAGAAAATAATAGATTTAAACTATGAGAGGTTACTTTAACCTCCCCATCCGCCTCCAAAATCTCCAGGGTCCCATATGGTTCAACCAGTGTATTGCATCTAATTTTAAAGAAATTGCTGGCCAGACCTTGTGGCTCACTCCTGTAATCCCGGCACTTTGGGAGGCCAAGGTGGGCAGATTATGAGGTCAAGAGTTTGAGATCATCCTGGGCAACATGATGAAACCCCGTCTCTACTAAAGATACAAAAAATTAGCTGGGTGTGACGCCTGTAGTCCCAGCTACTTGGGAGGCTGAGGCAGGAGAATCACTTGAACTTGGGAGGTGGAGGTTGTAGTGAACTGAGATCGCACCATGGCACTCCAGCCTGGGCAATAGGGCATGAATCTACCTTTAAAAAAATACATTTTAACTCCGTAAGTTTGGATGAGGAACATCTATCTTTACTGCAGATTTTCCTGAACTGAGTATTCAGGGATTTAGCATATCACAACCCATAGCAAACATTAGATGTCTCTCTTAATGCAGAATTTGCAAGTGAATACTATTTCCATAAGCTTCTCCTATTCAAGTGGTCCCTTCACTATTCACTTTCTTCATTCTGTGCTTTTGTACTGTTTGTACCCCAAGCTCCTACGTAGGATGCTAGTTGCTGCACCTGTTACCTGGACATATTTATTGTTCATGACGATGGTGTTTCTTGTGAAGAATTAGCATTCTAGGCCCCAGAATTCTAGTATATAACTTTTTTCCTGTCCTGAATGTTTTTATTAAATGCCAAGCACAAGGGTAGTTATTGACATTTTAGAACAGTCCATAAAAGTTATGTATAATTAATTTTATACCTGCAGATACTGAAGCTTGGGTTCTATCAAACAATTTGCCTAAGGTCACAACACTAGTAATTTGCAGATTTGTAATTTGAACACAGGCCTTCTGTCTTAGATACTGGACTATCATGGGGTTGGTTATGAATGTCCCATGGTATAAGAGCAGGGAATTGGGGGCTCTTACCCACCTTCCAGCAGTGGTAAGCTAAACAGAGAGACCAACAGAAAGCAGAGTTTATTTGGGTGTTAGCAGTTGAAAATGAAATTAGCAAATAGGTGAGGGCATAGAATGGAGCCCACAGTCCTTCTACCCTAATATTCTCACATACTATTTCTCTCTCCTTCCCTGGTTGAAGCAGGAAGTGGTGCTATTCCACACAAGAATTTTCTCCATCTAACATAGGCCAATAACGCAACATTCCTCAATTTCGATGGTAAGATTTGCCTTACTTCACTACTGTATTAGTCCATTTTCACACTGCTATAAAGAGCTAACTGAGACTGGGTAATTTATGAAGAAAAAAGGTGTAATTGACTCACAGTTCTGCATGGCTGAGAAGCCTCAAGAAACTTACAATCATAACAGAAGGCAAAGGAGAAGCAAGGACCTCCTTCACAGGGTGGCAGGAGAGGGAGAACATGCAGGGGAAACTGCCATTTTTAAAACCATCATATTTGGTGAGAACTCTCTCAGTATTATGAGAACAGCATGGGGTAAATTGCCCCCTGATCCAATCACCTCCCACCAGATTCCTCCCTCCACATGTGGAGATTACAATTCGAGAGGAGATCTGGGTGGGGGCACAGAGCCGCACCGTATCAACTACCCATCGTCACTGTTATCTAAGACAATAAATTCTTTATTATCTAAGTCCATTTGTTTTTCTGTGCTGATACACAAAAAGATTTCAACCGACCTTATTTCCAGTAATGCAAACTTCATTTCATTTTTCTTTACAGTTTTAACTAGGGAACAATATTGAACACATCTTTATTTTTTTTCCTAATGAACTGCCTCTAATTTTTGATAATTATATGTGAGTCATCTTATTTATTTCTAATTCCTTTTTCATATACTTAAAGCAGTATACTTCTGTTCTTTTACTTTTTATAGACTTTCAGGTTGAATTTTACAAAGAAACCTTTTTTTGGCATCTATCAATATAATATATGGCCCTTCTTTAATCTTAATATAATGTGTAACCTTAATAGAACATCTAATGTTAAATCTTCCTTGCATTCTGGAATAAATCTACTCAGTCATGGTACATTCTTTTAATACACTGCTTGAATCAATTTACTAATATTGTATTTAGAATTTATGCATCCATATTCATAAATATAGTTTTCTGTTTTGTAGTAGTATGCAGTGTTTTGGGAAGAATTACATTAGACATAAAATGAATTGAGAAACTTTCTATTTCTTCTTCTAAGTTCTGGAATAGCTTAAACAGATTTTTTTTTTTTAATGGTACTTGACCATAAGATTAACAGGCTTGACACATTTTATGAGAGGTATTTGTTTAACAATTTTAAAAGTCATTTTTCTTCATGTTTTCTGATTTTTCTTCTTTTACAAAGTGGATTTAGATAATTTATACATATATATATATATATATATATATATATATATATATATATATATATAAAAGTAGCCAGGGGTCTTGCTCTCTTAGGGTTCAGTGAGTAGCATTTGTGTTCTGTTCTGTCTCATTCTTTTTTTCTGGAGAGAATTTCCAAATGTTTTCGTTTCATTAGCCACTTTGCCTGTTTGAAATTCTTTCTTTCTTTATCTTCTAAGAAAACAAAGTTAGTTTTCATATTAATTCCCTTCTTCCATTTTCTTTTGTTTATTATTCACTTTATTGCCACTCTTAGTGCTTTATGCATTAAATTCTACTTACTTGGCATTCATACTATTTTCTTTTCTTTTTTTTTTTTTTTTTGAGACGGAGTTTTCGCTCTTGTTACCCAGGCTGGAGTGCAATGGCGTGATCTCGGCTCACCGCAACCTCCGCCTCCTGGGTTCAGGCAATTCTCCTGCCTCAGCCTCCTGAGTAGCTGGGATTACAGGCACGTGCCACCATTACTATTTTCTTTTTGACTAAATTCTCCTGGAACAGTTTGGCCTATTCCTTTATTTTAAAAAATGTTGGTGGTTTTATTATATTATCATATGACTAGTACACTACTGATGTTTTTCTTTGATTGAATTTAAAACATAGATTTGCCTTAAAAGTTTGAAAATTGTTTCATTTTACTATAAAATAATATGTACGCATTGTTAAACAGTAAGTCAACAATAAAAGTAAAACAAAAGCAAAATTTAAAAAAATTTTAGCCCTAGAAATAAAAATAATAATTAATATTCTTCCTGACAAATTACTCTCTTTATAGGCATATACATGTAGACAATTTCAATCAAGTGGGATTATGTTCTATATAGTATTTGTAACTTGCATTTTTTTCTACTTAAAAATATGTTCGGCTAAGCTTTCCATATTATTAAATATAGCTCTATAAAATACATTACCATGGTTGCTTACTACTCTCTTTTTCTTTTATCAGGGAACCTAACTCATATTTGGAATGTACATTACTATTTTTTGGCTTTGTTTTTACCAAATTATTTTCATTTTATGCTTATGCTTTCTTATTTTTGTTTTCCTGTATTTTGCTGCATTGATTGCCTATTCTTTAAAATTTTTATTTCTTCTAATGTCTTCAGAGTTATAGATCCTGATTGTATCCTTATAATTTACTTTGAATGTTTTACATTTTAAAACTTTTTCTCTATAAATATTAAGAATGAAACCATCTATAATTTTTCTCGAACAAAATGAGAATTTTAACTTTACCACCTTATTTCACCACATAGATGTTATGGAAGTAATCTGAAGTTTCGTTTCTACATAATTTTTAATATTTTTAACTTAATGTGCCATATATTTTAAGAGTTTTTAAAATTACAGTTTGTTTTAGTCTTCAAAATCATTTAACAACATTCATTAAATATAACCAAATATTTTATTAATTTAATTTATCATTGTTTCTTATTATTTTCAAGGCCTCATTATGAATCATTTTTCATATGGCTAGAATATTGCCTCAGGAATATTTTTCTCAGAAAAATACTGTGGTGGCATACTTCTGAATCCTAACTTACTTGATAATATTTTTATTTTACCTTCACATATATATAATAGATTGACTATGGAATTAAAATTGTCACTCAGAAACCTATAAATTCGTTTTGCATATAAAAAGTTTCCTTTTCTAGTACATAAATTATCCTTCCTTCACCCTGCCCCACTAAGTATATGCTTAAACATTTTTTTTTTTTTTAAATACTCTTCAAGTTCAGAAATTCCTTAATGGTGTATCTCATTATAGGCCATTTTTCTGATTATTCAACAAGAATTTCGATCTGAAAAATTCTCTTTAATTATTTCATTGATTGTGATTTCCCCTTTGTCTTTCCTTTTTTCTCACCATGAAGCTATATATAGAGAATTTATTTACTGTATGAACACAACACAGATCTTTTTCTCCACTTTATTGTTCTAGTTCCATTTCTTTCTGAATTCTGAGGAAGTTTGTCAGGCAGTGCAGATGCTCCTTGACTTATAATGGGGTTGTATATGGTTTTTCAATTAGCGGTGGGTTTATAGGCTGTAACCTCATCGTAAGTCAACGAGTGCCCTAAATGTGTATTACTTTCACACTATTGTAAAGTCAAAAAAATCCTATAAAATCCATATAAAGTTCCTTTTCCTAACAGTTCTCTCCTTTGAATGGAAAGACTAATGGTGAGCTTTTGATTGTTGCAGAGTGTGTTGACAGGCAAACTTCTTTAATGTGAGTGGGCAAGGAGTTGGCAGGAATTGGGCAGGCAGCCAAGTTGAATACACCTCAACCAGCCAAAGCCCAAATAAGGAGGTTTTCTTTGTGAGATGCTGCCAGCTCTAAGAGACACCCTATTTCTTTCCAGGCACCCATTCCCATTTCATAAGATAAGTTTTTTGGTGGCTTTTTGTCTTGATGTATTGGGTATAGTTAATAAACTGTTTTGTAGGAATTCTGCAAACAATTCCCTGGATTTGGGCCTTATTTCATAAACTGCTCTATGTTAATTCCATGTGGCTCTACCTTTGGTAGAGAAAAAATTAGTCTTACTTGTGTTGTATGTGCCGATCCTTTTCTCATGTATTCCCCAATAGATCTCTTATGCTTTTGATAGTCCATAAATTAATTAAAATTTATCTAGTTTTCTTAGGATTCCTATTTCTATTCTGTTTAGTTCTGAATTCATCCTCCCTTTTTCATTGTGATATTTATTGGGTTTTGAAAAGGAGGAGAAATAAACATATGAGTTTATTCTGTCTTCTTGAACTGGAAGCCTTATAATATACTGTAAAATTTATTATTTTTATAAAGAAAATAAAATGACATGTACTCTGAGGAGCATGCATTTACTTCATTTGGTTCTACAAACATTTCCTGAATGCCACGCAGTAGGAATCATTTTGCTAGATGCTGGAGATAAAAAAATAAACAGCACGTGGTTCCTGCTACTGAGAAACTTATGATTCATTCAAAGTAGATCAAACTTGCAGATAAATAATTATAAAGGAGAGCAATAATGCAATGGTAAAAGTATACATAATAGAGACACTATAGATTAGGAAGTGAGTAGCTCTTCCAGGAGCATTAGAAAGGCTTCAGAGAGAAGTTGATGCTTGGAAAGGTTGATAGATGAAAGGATTTATCAGGAGGATGGGGAGCAAAAAGTAAAGAGGGGGAGGAGAACATTGGCAAAGGCTTCAAGTGGAGTGTCCAGAGATTTATAAGTAATTCAGTGCTGTAGGAGCACAAAATACTACATTATGGGATTGGCAGCAGGTGGGAGTCCTGGAAGAAGAACAGAAGCCAGATCATGGAAGCTCTTGCAGCCCATGCCAATATGCTGAAAATTTATCCTGGAAATCATCCATAGGTTTTAATCAGAAGGAATACCTAGCCAGGTTTTCATTTTAGATAGAGGTTTTTGGTAAAAGCAGAAGATACAGATTTGAGATAAGACTGGAAGCTGGGAGACCTATTGGAAGTCTATTGTAGGAATTCTGACAAGATAATATAAGGACTTAGACTCAAAGACCTATGTTGAGATAAATTTGGGAGAACTAATTAGTCAGAATTGTTAATTAATTAAACATGGTGAATGAGGGAAATGAATATATCAAACTGGCTCCTGGGTTTTGACTCTGGTACCTGAGATGGTAAAGATACCTCTGAGTCTTACCAGAAAAACATGAGGAAGAACATTTTGGGGAAAGATAAATATATTAGTTAGGCTTCTCCAGAGAAACAGAATCAATAGGATATATATGTTATATTACTTATAACAAATCTTAACAATTCCTTATAACAAATCTCATGGCTATATTAACTGCCAAGATCTTTCAGCTTGAAATCTTATGGTGAGACAAGTAAGACTAAAAAAGTCACTGCATTTCAGGAAATTAAATTTAACAACCTGTGACTTCGCATTACATTTCATATATATTTATATGAGATTTGTTATAAGGAATTGGCTCACACATTTATGGAGGCTGAGAACTCTCATGATCTGTCTGCAAGCTGGAGACCCAGGAAAACTGGGTGTAAATTTTAGTGTGAGTTCAAAGGCCTTAGAATTAGGAGCACTACCCTTGTAAGTGCCAGTCCAAGGGCAGGAGAAGACCAATATCTTCAACAGTCAAGCCGGCAGAGCCAATTCAAATTCCTCCACCTCTTTGTTCTATTCACGGCCTCAACAGATTAGATGATAACCACCTGCAATTCTGAGGGAGCCCTTTACTCAGTCCACCAATTCATATGCTAATCTGTCTCTCTGTCTCTCTCTCTCTTTCTTTCTTTTCTTTCCTTTCTTTCTTCTTTTCTTTTCTTTCTTTCTTTTTCTCTTTCTTTCTTTCTCTTTCTTTTCTTTCTTTCTTCTTTCTTTTTTTCCTTCTCTTCTCCTCTCTCTCTCTCTCTCTCTCTCTCTCTCTTTCTTTCTTTCTTCTTTTTTTCAGAATCTTGCTCTGTTGTTTGGGCAGGAGTAGTGCAGTGGCAGGATCTCAGTTCACAGCAACCTCTTCTTCACAGGTTCAAGCCTTTCTTCTACCTCAGCATGACAGTAGATGACGCCAGTCAGAGCCAGTATTTAAACCAAAAAGTAGGCTGGGTATAGTGGCTCACCTCCTGTAATCCCAGCACTTTGGGAGGCTGAGGCCAGCAGATCACTTGAGGTCAGGAGTTCAAGACCAGCCTGGCCAACATGGTGAAACCCCATCGCTACTAAAAATACAAAAATTAGCCAGGTATGGTGGCACATATCTGTAGTCCCAGCCATGCTACTAAGAAGACTGAGGCAGGAGAATCACTTGGACCTGGGAGGTGGAGGTTGCAGTGAGCTGAGATCACACCACTACACTCCAGCCTGGGTGACAGAGCCAGACTCCATCTCAAAAATAAAATAAGAAGCAAAAATGATCAAGGATAGATTGCTGGAAAATTTTGACAAAAATTACATGAAGAGGACTAAGAAAGAATGATAAAGAAACCAGGAGAGCATGACATCACAAAAATCACATTATGAAATAGTTTAAAGTAGAAGAAAAATAGCCACTGTATCAAATGCTACCAAGAGCATAAATGAGATAAGAACTTTAAAAACTCCCATTGGGTTTGGTAATTAAGAAACTAGTGATTCCTCAGAAAAATATTCCACTTTGAAGTCTGACTGAAGAGGGTATGCAGAAAGTGAAAATAGATTCATAAGATGAGAAATGTTTATGATAAGTAAAGGAAAGTGAGAAAATAGAGGAGGATGTAGAATCATGTGAGTGGTTTTACTGTCAAAACAGAAGTGACTTGGATTGCTCATCATCTGAAATGGAGGTGACTACACAGA
Source organism: Saimiri boliviensis (assembly GCF_048565385.1). Taxonomy (NCBI): domain Eukaryota; kingdom Metazoa; phylum Chordata; class Mammalia; order Primates; family Cebidae; genus Saimiri; species Saimiri boliviensis. The sequence continues at coordinate 42,092,074 of NC_133453.1, forward strand.
GGGAGAAAGTGAAGGGAGATGGAGAGTTAGAGGCACAATGGGTGGAATAGGGCACAGAGGAACAAGCAGACCAGTAAGAAGAGTCAGTTGACATTGGAGTTCACATTCTTGAATTTAAAGCACCTTTCTTACCAAATGTTAAAATGGTAGAACATAGCAGGAAGGTAGTAGTATTGGGGGGTGTGTGTGTGTGTGTGTGTGTGTGTGTGTGTATGTGTGTGTGTGTGTGTGTGTGTGTAAGCACATACTAGCTAATAATCAACCATAAGCTAATATACAGCATAAGCCTGAGAGGTTAGCTCACATGCAATATTATGCAATATATTACATTGTGAAGTGTTCAATTTGCCCCACCAATGAAGACAGTAGTAATTATGAAATTGGAAACTAGTTTATAACTCCAATGGGTGTTTCCTCTTTTTGAGATTTATATAGAATGACACCCACCAGTTTCTTTTATAATGATGGACTTTGCTCTTTCATGGAACAGGAGGTGTCATGCAAGTATTTGTTCATAAACAGCTGGACAAATCTATAGATTTATTTTTAGATACAGCAGAATTTATTTAGGGAACGAAATATCAGGTATAATGCAAAGTCATAGGTTGTTAAATTTAATTTCCTGAAACACAGTAACTTTTTTAGTCTTACTTGTCACATCATAAGATTTCAAGTCAAGAAATCTTGACAGTTAATATAACCAGGATGAAGGTGAGTTTTTAGCCCTCTAAACAAATTTGTTTCCAGTATTCTGACTTTTAAGAGTTGCTTCAGAATAACAAAATCATTTTTACAGCTTTGCTATTAAGTAAATTGTCAAACAATGTTACTTGTTGTTATATGTAACTATAAATATCCTAATTTGTATCTTATCCCCACAAATACAAACTAGACTATCATGTGGTCTTGAGAAAGGAAGTTATACACAGTGTGCTTCAGCCCATTTCTGGCCCATCTATCCTTAGATTTTTACATAAGACAGAAATAAACTATGTTCTTATTTAATCCACAGTGTTGTTTCTTGTCCCTGTTAGCAAGTCTAATGCTAATTATTTTAGGACTCCTTTTATGTCATAATATCAGAATGTTTTTGTTTTATTATATTATTACTATAGAATATATTAGACAATTTTTATAACAAATTTTTAAAAATTATTTTAAATAAAATGATTTATTAAAACCCAGTGAATTTCAACTAAGAGTATATAAGTGGAGATCAGTCAGAATTCCTAGAACATCTGAATTATATAAAAGAGTAGTGTTTCCTAAATTATGTTCTCTAGAATACTGATCTTATACAATTTATAAAAGCCAAACCAAACCAAACAAAAACTTCTTCATTCTCTCTTAGAGCTTGACAAAGAATTAAATAAATGTGTTAAAAGTTATAAACATTATTGAAAAATAAAAACAAATTTGTAGGTCTTATACTTCCTGATTTTAAAACTAACTTAGAAAGCTACAGTAGTTAAAACAATATGGTACTGGCATGAAGACAGGTATTTAGACCAGTGGAATAGAATACAGAGCCCAGAAACAAATTGTCTCATAAAAGGTCAAATAATTTTTGAGAAAGGTGCCAAGACCATTCAGTGGGAAAAAGGACAGCCTTTTCAAGATAAAATGCTGGGAAAAGTCAGTATCCACATGCAAACAATTAAGTTATACTTCACATCATACACAAATACTAACTTAAAATGGATTAAAGACCTAAACATAAGGCCTAAAATTATAGCACGTAGGAGAAACCATAAGAGAAGAGATTTGTGACATTGAAGTTGGCAATGATTTCTTAGCAGCAAAAGAAAAGAATAGATAAATTAGGCTACATCAAAATGTGAAACTTCTGTGCTTCAAGTGACACAATTAATGGAGTGAAAAGCCAACCTATGAAATGAGAAAAAAAATTGCAACTCATGTATCTGTTGGGGGTTAATCTACAGAATATTAAAGAACTTCTACAACTCATCAATAACCAAAAACCTGATCAAAAACCAGGCAAAGAACTTGAGTAGGCATTTCTCCAAAGATGATATACGGATGACCAACAAATATATGAAAAGATACTCAACATCATTAATTATTAGGGAAATGAACATTGAAACCACAATGGGATACCACCTCATACCTATTAGGATGACTGCTATCAAAAACAAGCAAACACACATGCATGCATGTGCGCACACACATACACACAAATAAGTGTTGTGAGGAGGTAGAGAAATTGGAACACTTGGGCACAGTTGGTGGAAATGGTGTAGTTGCTATGGGAAACCATATGGCAGATGTAATTCAGCAATTCTATTTCTGAGTATATATCCAAAAATATTGAAAGCAGAAACCCCCCAAAATATTTGTATACTCATGTTCATAAAATTGTTGTTCCCCAGAGCTAAAAGGTTGATGCATATATACATACAAAATGTGCTACATACTCACAAAAGAATATTATTTAGCCTTTAGAAGGCAGGAAGTTCTGACACCTGCTACAACATGGATGAATCTTGAGGACATTATGCTAAGTGAAATAAGCCATTTACAAAAGGACACATACTGCATGATCTCGCTTATGTGAAGTATCCAAAATAGTCAAGTCCACACAGCCAAAAGTAGATAGTGGTTATCAGAGGCTGGAGATTAGGGGAATTTGTGTGGTTATTGTTAAATGGGTACAGAATTTTGTAAGATGGAAAGAGTTCTTTGGCTGAAGGGTTATGATGGTAGCACAACAGTGTGAATCTACTTAATCATGCTGAACCGTACATTTAAAATGGAAAAATGATTCATTTTATGTTATGTATATCACAATAGAAAGAAACATGTTAGAAGCCAGTTAAGGGATCTGTCAAATATAGTGGATTCCAGAATCAGATTTCCAGCACTAAAATCCAAAGTCTGTTAGCTCCCAATTGAGTCATCTTAGACAAGTCACTTCAACTCTCTGCAGTTCAGTTTTATTATCTGTAAAAGAAGCATCACTTGTAGAGTAGCTACAAGTATTACATCATCAGTTAGCATATGCAAAACATTTAAATCGTGCCTAGCTGTGTATAAACTTGTTGCTACTAAGCTGTTTTTGGTTCTTTTTTTTTTTTCTTTTTTCTCTCTTGACTCTCTTTTTCTTCATCGCAATTATCTGCCTCCCTCTAGGTTTGTCTGCCTCTGTGGCTCTGATCACCAATGATGCTATAGTCTTTTATCTATCTCTCTCTCATTTTTTGTTGTCTTCTGTACTTTTTCCTCTACCCTCAACTCTTTACCAGCTGATTAGAGTATTTACTTTCTTTCAAGTGATAACATTTCTGGGACTTCTCAGATACTAGTTCTTTATTGCCAAAATGTGTTTTCTTACCATTTATTTGAAGCCCAGGGATCCTGGGTGACTGGTTTCTGGGCATTTCAAGTCTTATCTGTTAGATATTACAAAGAATGATTTTTTAAAAAACCCCTTTATTACGGGGTCTTAATTGTAATCAACTCAATGTTCTCACAGCTTTAGCCTAAATTTCCCTAAAAGCAAGGCCAGAGACAAAGGATTTCCGGCAATTTGTTTCTTTAAAAAGAGATTACAGAGACTAGAAATACAGATTGAAGAGTAAGTTGGAGAAAAAGGGAAAGCACATACAAAAAAAAAATCATGTTTTGGCTACTGACGTATATAATTTGATGCTTGTTTTTGAGGTATCATGTAAGAACTTCTAAGAAATGCATCTGAAAGAAAGAGAAGAAGCACTTATCTTTCAGCTTGCATCTCCCTTCAGTCAAGGATGACTTCATTGGCATTAATTTTACTACATTTCTAGGTTTTATCCATGTGACTCCCAGCTGATGTCTGTGAGTGTTTCATGCCATTATATCAGTGATCTCTGAGACAGGGAGTGATATGTATGCAGCACAAGGCTGAGGTAAAGTAGATCAGATTGCACTTGTGAAAAACTAGTCAAAATCCATGTAGAGCTGGTTGCTATAGCTGCAGTTGTAAGAGATGGTACTGAGAACAGTGCACCCCTTGCACCACTTGGATACACTCGTGTTCTCTAGAAATTCAATCTGTCACAGATTCTTCCTAAAAGTGGGGGCCAGATTAAATCTCAAATATTTAATGTAAGAGAGTTAGTGGGGCAAGTTACAGTCACTGCTATTGAAGCTAGTTCTGAAGCTGTAAACAATACCTATCATTTAACTCCTTCCTCAGATATTGTAGATGTTTTTTCTCACCTTTGGCTGGAACATTGGTTAGTCAAGTGACTTGTCCAATAGAGTGATCTAGATCTTTATTGTTGACAAGTCCAAGCACTTAGACTTATGCTATAGTTATTGTGCTGTAGTTTCAACAACTACATTCATTATTACCATGGGTTACAGAAGCACCAACAGACATTCTAGTCAAGCCTCTGGATTCAAGACATTTTATTTATGGAAAACATCGTTTAGCAGCAATCCTCACTATTCATAGTACTCAAGATTGGTAATCTCTGTAAACACCTGTATTTACTTGTCATCCATTGTAATAAGAAGCCCCAAATGATTGGATGGAGGTAATTACTTCAAATACCGTGGAACTCTTTAAGCATCTCAATGTGGAAGCAGCACCTTCTGGGAACCAGGGCCTGTAATCCAACTGTATTAGTCCATTTTCACACTACCATGAAGAATTACCCGAGACTGAGTAATTTATACAGAAAAACGGTTTAATTGACTCAGTTCTGCATGGCTGGGAAGGCCTCAGGAAACTTACAGTCACAGCAAGGTGAAGGGGAAGGAAGGATCTTCTTCACATAGCAGGAGAGAAAGAGCATGAGTGGGGAGCAGCCAGACACTTTTAAAGCATCAGGTCTCATGAGAACTCACTATCATGAAAATAGCATGGGGGAAAACACCTCTGTGATCTGGTTGCCTCTCACTGGTACCTCCCTTGACATGTGGGGACTACAATTTGAGATGAGATTTGGGTGGGGACACAGAGACAAATCATATTACCAGAAGAGGCTAAGGTTCTGGGCAGGAAAGCATAAATTCTGCAGGTCACTAGAAGTGTTGGTGAGAGATGCCAATTCCATATTCACTCATTTGTTTCTGGACTAATGAATTCTAATTTTGAAAATATAGCACCAGCAATAGAAAAGAACAAGATCATGTACTTTCCAGGACATAGATGGAGCTGGAGGTCATTATCCTAAGCAAACTAACACAGAAACAGAAAACCAAGTACTGCATGTTCTCACTTATGAGTGGGAGCTAAATTATGAAAATGCACCAACACATAGAGGGGAACAATACACAGTGGGGTCTATTAGAGGGTGGAGGATAAGAGAAGTGAGAGGATCAGGAAAAATAGCTCATGGGTACTAGGCTTAATACCTGGATGATGCAATAATCTGTACAACAAACCCTCATGACACAAGTATACCTATGTAACAAACCTGCACATGTACCTCTGAACTTAAAAGTTGAAAAAATGTAGAAATAAATAAATGGTTTGATAGAACTGGAAAAATATAGCACCAAATATTATCACTAGTTCAGTGCATATAATACATCTGGGAAGATAATGTCCCAAACTTGACAGGTTTTTCTCTGAATGGGTTCATAGCTGAGCTTATAATATTCCTTTAATAAGCCATTTTATTAGGCTAACCACTTATCAATAATGAAGCATATAAAACTAGTGGATCCTGTGGTCATGTGCTCTTTAACATACTTTTGTTGTCATATGATGGGTCTCTGGATCAAAGGCAGTAGTGTTTGGGATATCGTGCCTATGGAGGAGGTATTCTGCTATCTTTTGAAAAATGGCACTGGAAAAGAAACTGTAAGCAATGAAGGAGTGCTAGGTTTAACTGTGGTGAGATGAAATTGCTGTTCCTTCCAGAGTATAAAGGGTCTGATGTAATTCACCCAACATCAAGTGGGTAGCTGGTATTTTTCACGGATATCGCCATAACCAAGGCTGACCATTGGTCTCTGCTGATGGCAGGTTAGACTTTCATCAGTGGCAGTAGGTAAATAAATCTGGGTGAGAAAGGGGCCCATGTTGTGTTTATGTACATTTTCTAACCCTGATGTCATAGTTACTTCATTATGAGCCCATGTTCCTTCACTGAAGGGGCTAAGGGCAGAAGCTAGCTGATATCCTTAAATAAATGCATTCTGTCCACTTAGTTATAGAATATAACCCCTCTGTGCAGATGCTGTGTTCTTGGCATTAACTTGAGACCTAAAGATTAATGTGCTTTGTGCCTGATTATGTAGTTTATTCACATACTTCTTTCCGACTGTGTTGTCTCTGATTTTCTAGTTATGCTTCTTCTGTGCCCCTAACCAATCAGTTAAGTCCAAGAATTTATGTATAACTGTATGCCACTTCCATTGCCATGTGGTTGAATGGATAACTGTTCTACCCTCAGCTCTTCCCATTGGTAGAACTTCCCCTCACTCCTTTCCATTTATGCGTAGCACCAACATGTCACACTGACTCAGCATGAACCTGTTTTCCTTCTCCACCAATTGGTGTTGGGAAAATCTCCCATCAGCTCATGATTGTGAGTTGAAGGAAAGGTGGTTAGTATCACCATAGATGGTGCCATGGGAGTTTTGGCTATGTCTTTATGTGATTTACTTACTCCTTCTAGAATTCAAATGCAGTATTTCCATCAGATGATGGATTATTGCTCTATCACCCCTACCTTGGGACTCTATAGATTTGATAATACCAAGTGAATCATGAGAAGCTTTGGTTTTAGGGTTATCTGGTATCTCATAGTCAGGTGTTCAGACACTGGATTAGTAACAAGTCAGGATTAATTTTGTAAACACAGAATGGTGCCATGAAGCAGAAACATGACTTTGCTCCAGAATGTAGATGCTGTGACTCTCCTCTTGTGACTTGCCAGAGACTCCACATAGTGTTCTTATTCACCTTAGCTACCTTTATCACCATTGGCTCTGCCAGGTAATAGGGCCTGAGTGGAAGGGCAATTTATATACAATCTGAATTTGCTATAGAGTCCTCTCTTGCTGTAGGTCCACTTAAAATTTTCACTTCAGAGTTACCTGACAAATGTAATATTCCCAAATATTGAGTATGTTGCTTTCAAAATCTAAAGAGACCTTAAAAGGCTTGTACTTTATTCTTGGCTTTTTGAAGCACAAGTTGCAACAGCTTTCATTTTACCTTTAAAGCGAATTCCCAGCATTGCCCAGATCTTTGGATCCTTGGAATGTTCACAAATGTGAGAGACTTATGAATTTCTGTGGAGTTTTCTGTAACATGATGTTCTCCAGAATGTCAAGTTGATTGAAGTTCCCATAGATTATATTTTAGCAGACAGCAATAGAGTTAGTGTGGCTCTGAGGCAAGATAATGATTATGTATTGAATCCTTTCCCTGTGCCAAGTGAATGGTTTTGACCATCCTTATTGAATGGAATTGAGAAGAATGTATTCATTCATTCAGTAGCTGCATACCAACTGCCAGAAATGACATCTATTCCAGTAAAAATGTTATGTTTTTTACAGTAGCTGTTACTGAAGCTACCACTGGCTTAAATTTTGTTGTAGCCCATTTGATTTTTGTAACATTTTTTTGTGAATTGGGTTATTATGAAAACTATTATCCTGCATCCTTTGGTAGTGATACTAGTATCTTCAAATCCTCCCAGAATGCAGGATGACTTATAATGTATTATCTTGGTTAAGTGAGAACAATTTCAAGGGCTCAATATAACCCTTTTTTACCACAGAGAAACTTATTCCACAAATGTGAGAACCAGTGTGGAGTAAGTAAAAAGGTTTAATTGACTCAGTCTGCATGGCTGGGAAGGCCTCAGGAAACTTACAGTCACAGCAAGGTGAAGGGGAAGGAAGGACCTTCTTCACATAGCAGGAGAGAAAGGGCATAAGGAGGGAGCAGCCAGGCACTTTTAAAGCATCAGGTCTCATGAGAACTCACTATCATGAAAATAGCATGGGAGAAAACACCTCTGTGATCCGGTTGCCTCTCACTGGTACCTCCCTTGACATGTGGGGACTACAATTTGAGATGAGATTTGGGTGGGGACACAGACAAACCATATTACCAGAAGAGGCTAAGATTCTGGGCAGGAAAGCACAAATTTTGCAGGTCATTAAAAGTGATGGTGAGAGGTGCCAATTCCACATTCACTCATTTGTTTCTGGACTAATAAATTCTAATTTAGAAAATACAGTACCAGCCATAAAAAAGAATGAGATCATGTCCTTTCCAGGGACATAGAGGGAGCTGGAGGCTATTATCCTAAGCAAACTAACACAGAAACAGAAAACTAAGTACTGCATGTTCTCACTTATGAGTGGGAGCTAAATTATGAGAATGCATCAATACATAGAGGGGAACAATACACAGTGGGGCCTATTAGAAGGTGGAGGATAAGAGAAGTGAAAGGATCAGGAAAAATAGCTCATGGGTACTAGGCTTAATACGTTGGGTGACACAATAATCTGTACAACATAGCCTCATGACACTAGTATACCTATGTAACAAATCTGCACACATACCTCTGAACTTAAAAGTTGAAAAAATGTAGAAATAAATAAATGGTTTGATAGAACTGGAAACATGTAGCACCAAATATTATCACTAGTTCAGTGCATATAATACATCTGGGAAGATAATGTCCCAAACTTGACAGGTTTTTCTCTGAATGAGTTCATAGCTGAACTTGTAATATTCCTTTAATAAACCATTTTATTAGGCTAACCACTTATCAATAATGAAGCATATAAAACTAGTGGATCCTGTGGTCATGTGCTCTTTAACATACTTTTGTTGTCATATGATGTCATAAAAATTCTACTATTTAATAGATATATCTGTTATAATATAGTAGTCAGTAGTCAGTAAAACAATGAGTATAGTTACATAGGCCCATTGAGCTCACTAAGAGAGCTCTCTATAAGGAGTTGGAGTAAAACTCCCTATTAGGTTTGGCTAAAGTGTCTTAATAGGATATTAGACTCTGAATCATGGTATGTTCATATTAATAAATAATTTCTTATCTAATATTACATTTCAGTCCCAAAGTCCAACACCTGTAAGTTCTACTTTGACACATCTTCCCCTGATTCTTGCCAAAGAGATTTAGGCAGATTGTGCAATTCATTTGGTTAGTAAATTGTTCACTTTCTGAAGAGGGAATGTATTTTCCTGCTCATGCTGAGCTGTTATCCTATGCTGGTCATTGTGTTGGTGGCAATAAGGAGATGCAGAAGCAGATTTGAGGAGGGCATTTATTACCTAGTGAAGTTTTTGTCACTTTGTCTAGTGTGTTCCTAAAGGGTCTCTAGTCAATAGAAGGCTACTCTCTTCAAGTGGAAAAAAAAGACCACATTTGCAAGCATGAAATATTCATGGAATTTAGGGGCTCAGGGTAAATAAAATTTAGGGGTTCAGGATAACATACTTGTATGTATGATCAAGATCAGTCTAAGATCTGAAAGGAAAAGCCTGCAGTAAAGTTTACACGTGAATAATTTATTTGGCAATGTTATCTTGGCAAACAGAAGTGCAAGCTAAGGGTATGAAACAGAGAAGAAAGGAAAAACCCATACCAAAAGGAATTATTGAGTTGGCTGTATCCATAGTCTGTTGTGCTTGATCTTGTGAAACTTATGAGTTTTATAGCTAAAATTGGAAAACTAGTTACTCAGAGAGTATGAAAACCTCTTTGGCTCCCATTTTCTATTTGTCAGGCATGGCCTTTTGGGTTGCACTGGACTTTGGCAATTCCAATGGACATTCCACACTGTGATGACAGAGAATTCTTGAGAAAGGAAGTAAATCAGTACTGGTCCAAGGTAAAGTGCTATTTGGTTGTACCTGCTTGAATCTGGTCAAAATCTTTAAGAAACTCGTGATTCCAACAGTGTCTGAAATAAATGGCATGTCTGAGAGGATGGATCTGAAGTGTATAAGAAATGTCCAGTATAACACAATGTCTAGTACAGCAGAATGCTCACAACTTTCAAGATAAGCATTCTATTAGGTGCAGTCTTCCAAAAATGCTTTCACTAAGTCTCCAGTAGGCTATTTGAATATTTTACAAGGCCAGCTTCCTCCTGGTGATGATGTAGGTGGTAAAATGTCAGCTCACTGTCTGATTTATTCGGTGAATACCACCCCTAGATTCTAGTGCTGTTTTTATCACCTCTAATCACCCCTGCTAGACTGCTACATTTAATAAATGTTAAAATTTCCCTAGATATTCAGGCTGTTTTAGGAACTCAGCCTATATTAAGGAATTTGTTATAGACAAATAGGGATATCCTTCCTGAGCAAAGGCAATTTTAGAGACTGACTCTTCTCTGTTTCTGACTGTTCTTCCCATACCCCTAACCTATATCTTATTATAGAATTTTGCTTACCCACGGACTTTGCTTCCTTATAACTTCAGCTTGCCCTTAGCTCTTGTGGTCCAGACTCTGTCATGATTTCTCTCTAAGCATCATCGACCTTGAGTCCCCCACTATTAACTGCCTCAATCTCCCAATATCTCAGTATCGTAAGTCTTCAAAGAGATTTTATTTTAGGCCATGTCTCACCTGTCTGGATACCCATGGACTGTTTGTATTTGGCTCTGGCAGTCACCATTTTTTTCAAAACCTGGAGGTGAATGGGGAAAGAATACGTGGAATTAAATCTTTCTAGTCATAGCTTCCTCCTCAGTAATTGCAATGGGTAAAGTGTCTTTCCTTGCAAGGAAAGGGACTTGCAAGGGACTGAGTACAGCAGATACCACCAGTGGTTTATCAGCATGTAAACTTTCCTACACCAACTGTTCTAATCAGAATGGAAGTCCCACTCTCTGCCTCGGGACTGGAAGGAATCATAGATATGCAGTTCTTATATTTGTGAATTGTTTTTTCCTCTCTGTTAATCTGAGTATTTGTATATCTGAAATATGACAATCAATAATGAATGAATAAGAATTAAATAACCTTCATTTTCTCCTTTAATTCACAAATAACTACTTCATTCTGTTAATCCAGTTAATTCCCCACAATTAAATTTATCACCTTCTTTATATAGCCAGACTTATTATGTGAAATATTGTCAAATGATATATTTTATTATGCTTTAAATTTTACAAAGCACTTATGTATTCAGTATTACATTCAGTCTTCATAACAGTCTGGAGAATTAAGCCATAGAAATTGAACTAAACTCCTAATATTGGTGAAGAAATGGCTGAATATCTTGCTCATGTTACTATATTCCTAAAAATTAGCAATGTGTAAATAGAAACCTTCTTCAGATCTACAGCCAAATACACATTCTCCTATACCACACCACGCCATATTTGGTTACCTGTGTACATACAGATGACCCCAGTGAGGTTCTGCTTTTCATAATCTCCCTTTATATTTTCATAAGACCCTGGGAAAACCCAGGCACACACCTTCTGTGATAACCAGTTTCTCTTGATGTATAACAGTGGGATTAGATGTTTCTAATATCTCCTTTATTTCTTCCATTCAGATTTTTATGTACCATAGCACCCTGGGAAAGCCTCTTTCACTTTTATCATACTATAAGCCATTATTCTTTCTCCCACTTTGACTAAAATGTCAGTTTTCCAGTATGAGATGTGCTGTTCCAGATTTGAATTTGTGTTCCTAGTGCTAAGGACAGTGCCCCTCACATAGTAGGCATTCGATACATTCATCAGGTGAATAAAACAACAATTGGAAATCAAATTTTAGTTCATAATTCTGAAGACATCACATCTTATTATTCATGGTTATATTGGATTAGAGGCCTTGAACAATTGAAAATCAAATTTTAGTTTTCAGTTTAGGGCATTAGTATTATTAGAGCCAACCCAAGGCAAAATGATGAAGTAGGCCAAGTGAGTCTTCAGAGATTTGACATCAATCTTCTTTCCAAAGATGTTTGGTGTTCAGATGTAATTCATTCACCTATATTTTTGGAATTGATAGAAACAGAAAGATAGATATTGAAAATGCCAGAACTAGGTAGTGAGGATTTAATGAAATAGAGTTAGCAAACTAGATTTAATGACATATAAGATAGTCTTTGGTGAGCGAATAAATGTCTTCAAAAGACAGGTATGGCTTGATTTCAGTTTAGGTGATTTAAGCACAACAATGTGAGATTAAAATATTTCATGTAACTATAACAGGAATTGTGTTTTTTGTTCTATAGTTGTCACTTGCTTAATTCATTGTGAGTTGTTCTAGTATCAGTGACATATCTTGAAAATATTAAAGTTAAATGGGATACTTAGGATTTGCTATGATGAAACATTTTTTTAAAATGTACTTCTTGGTATAAAATTGACATTGTATTTCTATTATGAAGGCAGAATATAATTTATACAATAATATTGAAATGCATATTTTGTGTTAGTATAATACAAATATGAAATAGATATTTATTAGTATAAATCTAATACTGCACATCAACTTTTGTTCTTTTAATTCATTAATAATGTAAAAATTACATGGATATTTGAGCCTCCATAGTAAAAGGATGATTAAATATGTTGATGTGTATATAAACTCCTAATTTTGTGACATCAGAGATACTGAAATAATTTTGCTGCTATGAGGTTAGAATGACCACATTTCTCATAAGTTGAATTTCCATGCTTGAGTTATGCTTGTTTTCATTTTTTAAAAGGCAATTCATTTTTAATAACTGTACCCCATATTTTGTTTATGCCACATATGTTCAATCTAATAATTTATTTTGTTCACTTTGTCAATTTTCTTAAGACTCCTTCTGTTTTTTCCCTTTTCAAGCACGAAAGTTACCATGGAAATGGTGCCATTAGCATCATGGGTGGGGCATTTACAGAAGTATATGTAGCTGCACTTTCTGAGGTTTTAAGATTCAGACCATGTCATGCAGTGAGAAAAATCAAGGTTGACATGCATTTCACCTTCGATATATGTTTTAGCACATTAGTTACAGAAACCCACGTTGAGGTAACATTTTGATTGAAAATTAAATGACAGAAGAACGAAAGTAAAACCTTAAAGCTCTCCTAGTAATGCTGATTTGTTCATTTTATGTTTTACTTCTATATTGTTAACCACTTAATCTAAATATTAGTATTGTATATGTCAAAAGTATCTGTGGCATAATTATTTGTCTATATGCCCCATTTGCAAAATTAGAAGTAAGAAAATTCAGCACCTGTGTTTCTTTGATATGAGTATGAGAGTACATACAGTTACAGATCGTGTAGCTAGAGGATATTATACCATTTACTTATATTTCTAATAGACTCCTTGATATAGAGAGTATTCCATATAATGGAAAAAGCTCTTCATTTTCTTATATGTGGTCTACTGATGTGCTTTCTATCACTATGGTTTCATCTTTTTAAGAATTTCATCTAAATGGAATCATGGTATATATTCTATTTTATCTGACACCTTTACTCAACAGTTATTTTAAAATTTGTATATGCGGTTGCATTCATACTTAGATTATTCCTTTCAATTGCTTTACCATTTTATGGTGAAGGGATCCGGAATATATCACCTCAAAATATACTACTTTGGGATAAAGATTGCTTTGAGCTGAAGGTAATTGAGAATTAACAGATGAAGTAAAATTTCTCAGCCTTCCCTTGGTATCTGCCTAAGAGCAGGACACAAATTTACCTTTGTAAAGATAGCATAAACTTTCTTCCCTTCTCCTAGATGTACCAAGATGAGGAGAGCAAACCTTATCACTGGAGACAGAAAGCCAGTGGCACCAACATGAGTCGGTGTAAATGAACTCAATAAAATAACATTATCTTCCATTAGATCCTCCTGTATATTTCCTAGTTATTTTCCCGTAATTTATCAGCTCTAGATTCCCTAATTCCCTTTCTTTTGTTGCTTCTCTACAATGCATTGGCCTTTGTTAAAATGGTACATAAGCCTCTAAGTTTAGCAGCTTTTTTGAGTTTTTCACATAGTAGGCGTTCACACTGGTGAAGCCACTGTGCTTGTAATATTAAAAATTATAATGACAAGGCATGATGTAAACCCAGCACTTTGGGAGGCTGAAGAGGGAGGATCACTTGAGCCCAGAAATTTGAGAAAGCCTGGGCAACATAGTGAGACCCTGTCATTGTACCTACAAAAAAAAAAAAAAAAAAATTAACTGAGCCTATAGTCTCAGCCACTTGGGAGGTTGAGGCAGGAAGATCACTTTAGCCTGGGAAGTCAAGGCTGCAGTGAGCTGTGATTGCATCACTGCACTCCAGCCTGGGTGACAGATATATATATATATATATAAATTTGTATGTTTTTTCTTCTGTTAATATGTCTTTTGTCAGTTTAATTCACAGGTCTCAGTTACTAAACCCAGAAGGATAAAATGTTTCTTTTTTCTTTTTTTTCCTGTTTATACCAAAATCTGTGAGTAAATATTCAGTTGTTGGATGTTTGGGTTGCTTCCAGGTTTTGGCTATTATGAATAAAGCTTTTATTAACATTCATGTAGAAATCTCTGCCTGGACTTAAGTTTCCACTTTTTTGGGGAGGGATAAGTAATTAGAAGTGACATTGCTGGAATGTAGGGTAAATGTGCTACTAATTTTATAAATATCTTCCGTGAATGTTGTAGCATTCTACATTTCTACCACCAACATATGTGAGGATTTTAGTTGCTCATATTTTCACCAACACTAAGTAATTTTAGTTTTTAAATGTTAGCCATTCTAATGGGTGTATAATAGAATCACAATTTAGTTTTAATTTTTATTTCTGTGCCAGCTATTAATGTTCAGAGTCTTTTTGAGTGTTTATTGACAATTCATGTATTTTTTTCGCTAAATATATTTAATTTTTGCCCATTTTATTTAGATCATTTGTTTTTTTATAATTCAATGTTAAAACAGTTTTTAATGTAACAAAAGTTGCAGCTTGATAGGAAGAGTGAGTTCTAGTTTCTATGCCATTGTAGGAGAACTATGGTTAGCAATAATGTATTATATATTTTCAAATACATAGAAGAAATGTTTTTGAATTTCCAACATGAAGAAAGGATACATGCTGGAGGTGATAGATACCATAATTACCCTGATTTGATCATTACACATTGTGTACATGAACAGAAATATAAGACTGTATCCCATAAATATGTACAATTAACATGAAACAAAAATAATAAAAAAAGAGTTCTTGATCTAGTCTGGATACAAGTGCTTTGTCATATGTATACGTTTTATCCACTTTTTTTCTGCTAGCCTGTGGCACACATTTTAATTTTCTTTATAATTATGTCATTTGAAGAGTACATATATTAATTAAGGTAAATTCCAATTTATCTTTCTTTTCTTTTAAGGTACATTTTTAATGTCCTATTTGAGAAAATTTTACCTACTTTGATGTTGCCAAGGTTTTTGTTATGTTTCTTTTTATAATTTTCAACATTTCAGCTCTTATTTTTATGTATATTTTGAAATAACATTTGCATATGGTGTGAGGTAAGGATTTGAAAATATTTTCTTCTATGTGAATATCTAATTGTTCCAGAAACAATTTTAGAAAAGACTATTATTTTCCCACTGACTTAGCTAAGCCCTTTGTCAAAAACCAATTGCAAATATATGTGTGGCTTTATTTCTGGACTCCATTCAGTTCTGTTAATTTATATGTCTATCCTTATGCCACCATGTCCTGATTATACAGGTTTATAAGATCTTGAAATCAGGTAGTGTGAGTCCTACAACTTTGATCTTTTACAAAATTGTTTCATGCATTCTATGTTTTCACATTCCCTTATAAATTTTAAAATCAGCTTGCCAATTTCAACCAAAAATAAAAGCCTTCTGGAATTTATTTTAATCTTTTATTTTGAGATAGATTTAGACTTACAGAAACACTGCAGAAATACTTAGAATTTCCCTGTACCTTCATCCAGATTCCTATTATGTTAGCATCTTACATAACCATAGAACAATGATCAGAACTAAGGAACTCTTGACAAAGTGTTATTAGCTAAACCAAAGAAGTTATTTGAATTTCACCAGTTTTTCCACTATTGTGCTTTTTCCATTCCAGGGTGCAATCCTGGATGCCATGTTACATTTTGCTGTTACATCTCTTTAGTTTTTAAAATCTGTGACAGTTCTCCATCTTTCCTTGTTTGTCATAGTCCTGATGGCTTTGGAGTGTACTGATCAATTATTTTTTGAACTGTCCCTCCATTTTGGTTTGTCTGATGTTTTCTTATGATTAGATTGAGTTCATGAACTGTTGAAAAGAATATTACAAAGTGATATGCCCTTATCAATGCATGTCAGGTTATGCTTAATATCAGTATGTATATTGAAATTCTGATGTGATGTTGGCTTTAGGCACTTGGTTAAGGTACTGTCTTCCAAGATTATCCACTGTAAAATTACTATTTTCCTATATGTAATTACTATTTTTTACATATCATTTGTATATTTTGGAGACTGTGCAAACATTCTACTTCTGCTTACACTTTTGCTCACTAACTCTTGCAAAAATTAGGTGAATCTTGCTTATGCCTATTTCCTACATCATTTATTACTGTACTGCACTAATGGTGATTTTCTATTTAAATTGTTTTTCTCTATTTATTAATTGGAATACTCCTATAAGAAAAACTGTTCCTTCTCTTACATTTACATGTTGTTATTTATTTAAATCATTATGATTTAGTAACATTCAGTTATTTATTTTGTTTTGCTCAAGTTGTTGGAATGTTGGCTATGATAAATTCTTTCATGTTGGCACTGTATAGTTCAACACTTTGACATGCCTCATCATTATTTTTAGCACCTGTTTTCTTGTGGTACTTTCAGCTATTTCAGACTTATTTTATAATTTGCCTTCTCAAACTCTTGAATCAACCAATTATGTCTGGTCAATTTTGTGAAGAATTTTATTAGGAACCAAGATCTAGGTAGTATGCATATTCATTAGTTTTGGTATGTCATTTATCCTAGTCCCTCAATGAATAGAGTTAGAAAATATATATCTATGTAATAAATTATGGATACACACTTTATGATTATTTCCTTATATATCTTTACAGATTCTTTTAAAATATGAGTTAACATTGCTAACGTTTGTCATCAGCATTTACACATGAAAAATTTTAAGATAGCATTGTGACTGAGTAATGAATTGAGAATATGGAAGCTGGAAAGAGATGTGCAAAATTAGATCACACAAATTGGCTTAAACACACCATAGGATTTATTCTGTTGACCAAAGAATGGTCTCATTGACGGTTAATTTTAAGTGCCAACCTGACTGGGTTAAAGGTTATCCAAATAGAGGGTAGTGTATTATTTCTGGGTATGTCTGTGAGGGTGTTTTAGGAAGAGATTGGTATTTAAATCAGTGGAGGGAGTAAGGGAGATCCACCCTCACCCAGTGGGGGCATGCACCATCTAATTAGTTTAGGGCCAAGATAGAACAAGAAGGCAAAGAAAAGGCAAATTCATTCTATCTTCTAGTACTGGGGCTCCCATCTTCTCTTGCACTTGGGTATCAAAAATCCAGGTTTTCTGGCCTTTGGACTCTGGGACTTGCAGCATCAGCTCTTGGGGTTCTTAGGCCTCAGTCTCAAACTGAGAGTTATGCCACTGGCTCCCTTGGTTCTCAGATCTCCAGACTTGGACTGAGTTATACCACTGGTTTCCCTGGTTCTACAGCTTACAGACAGCATATTGTAGGACCTATTAGCTTTGATAATCACATAAGTCAATTCCCATAATGTATTTTCTCTCATGTATCTCTCTCTCTATATGTATATATATCTTATTGGTTCTCTTTCTCTGTAGAATCCTGATTAATACAGTTCCTTTTGGTAAAGTTCAATGCATCTTTAAAAGCAATGTGCATTTTGCTATGTTTTTGGTAGAGTTTTCTATAGGTCACATTGATTATTAGTATTCATTTTTATCCTTACTGATTTATTATCTTTTTGTTTGATTGCTCACAGAAACAGTGCTGTTGAACTTTCCAACTGTAATTGTACATTTATTTTCATATTTCTTTTGGAACCACTAGGATTTGCTTTATATGTTTGAAATCCTGTTATTGACTATCTATACATTTGGGAGTATTATGTATTTATGATGAATGGATCTGTTTTCCTTTATAAAATATCCTCCTATAACTCTAGTGATGTTTTTTGTTCTGAAATATACTTTGATATTAATATAATCACTTTTTAAATTTTTAAAATTATTATTATTTACATGATACAACTTTATCCTTTTTTGACTTTAACCTATTTCCATATATATATATATATATATATATATATATATATATATATAAATATATATAGTCAATGTCTTGTATACAGCATATATTTGGATTTTGCTTTACATAAAACACTCTAACAATCTTTTTCTTTCAGTTGGAATGCTTGAATTGTTTGTACTTAATGTAATTATTAGTATTCTTAGCTTTCTGTCTATTGTATTGCATTTGTGTTTTTTCTCCAACATCTGTTCTTCATTTTTTTGTTTGCATGCCTCCCTTTGGATTAAATACATAATGTAAGGCTTATTTATTTTATCTCTATCATTAACTTATTTAGCTATATTAGTAGCTTACTGAAGTCTTCATAAAATATATATTTATCTTTACTTTTTTTTGTTCTCAGTATTTTATTAGGATAAAGAATAAATTTATGTTTTAATTAATTAAATTTTAAAATGTATATGTTTATTGTGTATGATATTTTGAAATATGTGCACATGGTAAAAGGTTAAATTGAGCTAAATAACATATGCATTCTATATTCACAGTCTAATTTCAAGTAATGTTCCCCCATAACTATAATATGCAAAACATATAATAATATAATTCTACCTTTTCCACTTTATTCTTTGTGTGCCTGTCATACATCTTAGTTCTGTATGCCAACAATTCATTGTTGCTTTTCTTTAAAAAAGTCTATCCTTTGGCCGGGCACGGTGGCTCACGCCTATAGTTTCAGTACTTTGGGAGGCCAAGACAGGTGAATCATGAGGTCAGGAGATTGAGACCATCCTGGTCAACATGGGGAAACCCCGTCTCTACTAAAATACAAAAATTAGCTGGGCATGGTGGCACGTGCCTGTAGTCCCAGCTACTCTGAGAGGCTGAAGCAGGAGAATTGCCTGAACCCAGGAGGCAGAGGTTGCGGTCAGCCGAAATCGCGCCATTGCACTCCAGCCTGGGTAACAAGAGTGAAATTCCGTCTCAAAATATAAAAATAAAAAATAAAAAAATAAAAAAATCTAGCTTTTAAAGAAGTTTTTTATGTATGAGAATTTTTAAAAGTTTATTCACATATTATTTACGATTTTATTATTCTTAATTCCTTGTGTTGAACCAAATTTCCATCTAGTATTATTTGCCTTCTTCCCTAAAAAATTCATTTAGGAGTCTCTTCCTTTCTTTTTTCATAGTGTAGATCGACTGATGACAATTTTTTTTCTTTTTAGCTTTTGTCTGTCAGAAAGTTTTGTGTTCATTTTTGAGGGATGTTTTTACTAAATAAAGAATTCCAGGTTCACAGCTTTCTTTTTCTTTTTTCTTTGGCACTTAAAAAAAAATCTTTCCATTGTTTTCTGAATTGAATACTTTTGTAAGAAATCTGAATTATCTTTATCTAATCCTGCCTGTTTTGTGTCTTTTTTTCTCTGCCTACATTTTTAGTGATATCAGAAGGAAACTTTTTGTTTTTACATTCAGTAACACATAATTACTCAGACCAGTAGTTAGAAGAAACTTCATTAAAAAATAAGAATAAATTATAATTTAAAAATTAATTTTGTAAATGACACCTAAAGAAAGATAACATAAGTATTGTTAATATAATCTTCAATATCTTATTTGAGCTGTAACAATATTCCCCAGTGAATTTTAAAAATTTCTCTTTATCACTTGGTGTAGTTATCTTTGTGTTTATTCTGCTTCTGACTTGTTTAGCTTCTTAAATCTATCTACGTATAGTCTTGAAATTTGGAAAGTTTTTAGCTATATGTTTTAAAATAATTTTTCCTCCTTCTTTATCCCTCTGAGTCCTCCCATGTCATCTGTCTGAGTCCTCCCATGCCATCTGTCTGAGACTACAGTTATATTCTTATTAGACTGCTTGATATTGTCCCATTGTGGCTCTTTATTTCTTTAAGTCTTTATTTCTATGTATTTTAGTTTGGATAGATTCTAGTGCTGATGATCTTTATTTCTATGTATTTTAGTTTGGATAGATTCTAGTGCTGTCATGATGTCCACTAACAGTATCTAATCTGCTGTTCATACTGAGCAGTAACATTTTTATTTCAAAATTTTATATATCTTGAACAGTTTCTTTTTTCTATTCATAACTTCTCTCCTGATTCCTTAATTATTTGAGTATATAAAGCATATTTACAACAGTGTTCTTAAAGTCTTTGTCTGCTATTTCATCTTTATTATTTCTTGGCCTTTTTCTGTTGATAATTTCTTCTTCTTAAGAGTTGCATTTTGCTATTTCTTGTCATGTTCAACACCATAAAAATCATAATATCTAGCATCCAAATAAACATTATTATTTGACTGGATTTAGTTATATTTCTTTAAAGAATGTTGCATTTTGTTTGATGGCTGGTTATGTTACTTATGGATCAGCTTATTTTTTTCAAGGCTATTTTTAAGCTTGAGTAGGTTTGCTCTAGAGCAGCATTTACTCTAAAGATAGTTCAGCCTTACTACTAAAGCATGACCCTAATGAAATCTTTACTAAATGCTTTGCAAAATCAATTAAGAGTATTCTGGCTCATATTTGCTTGAACATCTCCCCATCGTACGTGAGCTTTGGGAATGGTCAGTTTTTAGTTCCCCAGTTATTTTTTGCCAGGTCTCATAAAATTTAGTCCCACAAACAGTTGGATTAATATTCTTCAAACACTCAAAGCTACCTCATGAAGATTCTTGTAGCTCCATCTTTACACAGCTCTTTCCTCTCCCAAACTCTGTCCCACAACCTCCTGTTATTGTGGGATTTTTTTCAGGACAGTAATTGAGTGTTACCAAAAAATGGGGAAATAGATCTCTGACAACATTCTAAGAGTCAGTGTTAGTATAGAGTTACCTTAGGACACAGCCATGGGAAACAGCAGCTAGTATCTAGCACTGGCATCAGTACAAGTGGGAGCCTCATCCCAGGGACAGAACTAGCTTCAGAGAATGGCCACTTGATGTAACATGTAACATGACAATCATGGATACCTTCATGTGGCTTTATGTGTAGCAAAGGACCCTGGAGGTAACAGAAGCCAAGAAGATCTCATCCCCTACAACCCTGAGAAATAAGGGACAGAGAGACTGGGAACGTCTTAAAAATAAATGAGGTAAAAATACAGAAAATTGGATAAATATGCAAACACACACATACACACACACACACACATTTAAAGAGGTACTTTTCTATAAGGCCATCTATGTCAACCACTGGGTGTCATATGTAGACACTCATATATGAAATATTTATTGAAATATTTGTTTCATTGTCATAAGAGCAGCACATTCTTACATACCATCACACAGAAAGGTTTTGGTGGGGCCTAATTTTTAATTCAAGTGTATATAAATTTGTTGTGGAGACTAATCTATCAAATATTTTCTCCCTATCTACAATGACAGAATTATTACTGGGATATGATTTCTTCAATATAGTACTTTTCTCAACCCTCTTACAATCAGGTATAAGTTTGTTATTAAACTCCCTTCAATGGAATGCAAGTTAAAGTAATCTATATCGTTTCAAGACTTAGGCTCTAAACCCTCCCACACATGCTACTTCATGAGCTAGAATGGTGTAAATATGGAAGCCACATGTAAATAAAGAAAAGAAGAAAAGAGTTTCCTTTAATGTGGGCCTCCGAATGTTTAGGGTAGAGTTGCAGTTCATACAATACTTACTATCTGTAAAATCCTGTATAGCAGTTTGTGGATCCCATGCAAATATGTAAGATTCTATGGCCTCAGAGAACTAACATACCAGAGATGTTTGTTCTATAGGCAATATCTTTCTATAATGTATTACTCTATCCTCTGTATTCTCAAAGCACTTCAAACATAGCTCTGTTATAAAACTTATTGCCTGGTATTGAATTTATTGAAAAATTTTTTTCTATGCTAAAACATAAGGTACCTGGGAACTGAGATGTTTTCTTTACTCATCATTCACTTGCTGTTTCAAAAACTATTTCTTGACTACTTGCTATGTAGGGAAACCTCGCTAGTTACTGGTAATACAGTGAACAAAACAAATGTAGTATCTTCTCTCCTGGTGCTTAAAATTGAAGAAGAAAGACAGATGATAAAAACAGAAATTAGTGACTCAGTAAATCACAAGGAGGTACAAGATTTTAAGGGAACATATTAGGAGTACCTAATTCAGTATATGGCATATTGATGCAAGGCTGCATGGAGTAAGTGATACCTGAATTTTAAAGAGTGAAATTGAATTAGTTTAGCAAAGGGATGCAGAAGGGTTAAGAGTGTTTCAGCAAAGGCATGGATGTGTAATTTTTCTTTTTTTAAAGGCCAGGGTTCCCTTTGTATTCTGGCAAAGAATAAAGAAATTGAAGTTGCCAGACTATGGTGATTTGGGTGTGGATAGAAAGATCATCAGGCTTAAGAGAGAATCAGGAAGAAGACACTACTGCAATTGAGAATATATTCACAAATGATCCTTGGCTTGGAAAACTGGGTGTACTTGGGACCACTCACTGAATTAGGGTACATGAAAGGAGGAGGAGGTTTGGGTGACCAGTGCAGATGATGATCACATGAGAAGTTTGAGTTGCTTGTGAGACACCGAAGTTGAGATGCTCAGTAGGCAGTTGCACATGAAGAGCTGGCCCTTGAAAAGATGGTCTAAATTTGAGTTATTTATTTGTCATCATTAGTTTGAGGATCGCAATTGATGCTGCTGTACGTGTGGGTAATATCATTCATGAAGATGCCATAGGGTACAAATGCAGGAAAGCCATGGTTAGAATCCTGAGGTACATTAACATTCAAGAAATGGAAAAAGAAAAGTCCACAAAAGCATTTCCAAGAGAGAAAACATATATTTTACCATAGGTTGAAGGAAGGAGATGCTTTAGTTGCTGGAAGATAAGTAGTTCTGGGGGCCCCTAGTGGTGGGAGTATGGACCAGGGCTGGAGGTCACATAGGTGGATTCCAGACAGAAAGTAGATGTTAATTGGACTAGAAGTATGCCCCTGTTTCAATAATTGAATGTCTGCACCAAGAGCCTATTGACTGAACATCAGTTCTGGATAGAGCGAGTATATAGTTTGAGGATTATTAAGTGGAAGGATCTATTAAGTGAGAAGTCATAAACTTAATATGCAGGAGAAGGGAAGAACAGTGCTTTGAGTCAGGTGGAGAAATGTTTGCAATAGCCACTGTGGAGGTTGGGAGAGAGAGAAAAAATCGATTAGGATTTTTAGGCAGTGATATAGTTTCATTGAATGTGTTGATTAAGTTAATCACTGCTGCCATACTCTCCCAAGTGCTCAATATGTTCTTTGGAGTAGCACTTTTTTCACATATTACTTATGTGAGAAATGTATGTACAGTGTCTTTTTTCCTTCATAGGCTTTATGCTCCATGTGCTTAGACAGCAGAGAAGTTAAGCCTCAAGAATTATCTTTCCTGGGTTTAGGTCCGTTTTTTTGATTTCACCAGCTCAGAGACTTGGATAGGTCACATATTTTTTCACTTAACTTTCTGTATCTTGAAAATGTAAATAATACAATGACTTCTTATATGGACTTGTGGTGAGAATTAAGAAAATGTATGCTTATAAATACCTGGCCACATAGTATTAACTGTTATTGTTCACTGCCCTATCTTTAATACCTGGAACATAATAGGCTTTGTAATGTGCATTTGTGGAATAAATATATGGGCAACTGAATAAATTAGTGCTGGCAACAAATGGCAAAAATTGAGTGATTTTGTTTTCTTTACTGAATTAACAATCTAGGTGTGGGTGCAAAGAGTGGGAGTGATTAAATTCTTCTAGATTTAAAGTTTATTTCAAATGGGCTTACATTGTGCAAGGCAACTGAAGATACTGGTAAAAGAGGGGCTGAAATGATGAATTGTAAACTGCAAGAGGGCCTGAGAAAGCCCTAAAGCCTAGAAGGGTCCTAGCATGGGGCCAGCCTCCATGCGAATACTCAGTCAATGTCTTTGATATGTAGGGGTGTAAACTGTGGCAGAGAAAGTGATATAATTTGTGAAGGAAAAAAAAAATCGTGTGTTATATATGTATGTACAATCCTACCCCTTTCCTTCAAAGCCCGTTTCATGAATGCAGATAGATCCCTGGTTTTCCTTGTTGCTTGTTTGTTGTGGTAGTGGTGATAGTGTTTGTTTTTCTGAGCTGAAGGATGGATATGAGGACACAGGACTCGAGAAGTTTTCAGAGAGTTACATGATTCTATTAAGAAAGAGGCCCCTTGGGAAGATCTCTGGGAATGGGGAGGCTGGAGCCCATGAGGCAGGAGGGTGAGGCTGGCAGAAGGGTGATAGCAAAGGTAAAAGTGGCCCACAGCTCAAGGAGGCCTAAGGACCTGGGAAACAGGCAGGTCTCGTGAGAATGTTTGCATTGCATGTGTTTTGTTATAAAGTTTTGCTGAGGGTTGTGAGATATAGATTTCTACTTTAATTCCTTATCAAACATCAGTCAACTCTTAATGTCCTCTAAGGCTTTGTGGCATTGCAGTTACTTTGAGCGGGATGTGTAAAGGTGGAGTCCTTCTTCAGGGTGAGCATGGGACAGCATTCAGCACATTGTGTGGCATCTGAGTATTTGCAGGGTATCCACAAATCTTAACATAGATAATATCTTGATAAAGAAGATTAAGACATCTTCGATGGCATTATATATAGTCTATTTTTCCACACTTACGGACATACTGTAATTTAACTTTGTGTGCTCTCCATACAGTTTTCTATAAGAGGATCAAAATAGCTTAAATATTTTTCCCATTATTTAGATATTATGCCAAATTTAGAAATGCCTTGTCTATGAATGTTTTCTTAGTATTTTGTTATATTAGGTGAACTTTAACAACTTTTCAGAAACAGTGTGTTAAGGTTTAATTTTTTGTTCTCTTTGAGTTGAGTGAATGTGGCAGATGTCCTTTGTGATGCACGTGGGGCTGGGGGAGAAGAAGGGTGGCTGTTCCATTACATGGCTGTCAGGGTGAGGGCTCAGCAGAGCTCATGGAGAAAGGGTGACTTGTGGGGACTCCCTGTGGGAGCAGCAGCTGCATGAACACACAGAACTACGGCCTCTAGCAGCACTTCCCCCTTCTCAAAATTCCACCTCCTTCTTGCTAACCATTTTTTTTCCCCAGAGGCTTCTTGTAAAAATTCAAAGAACAATTCCTTCTGCCAAACCTCCTACAAAGACTCATGCCTAAATTGTCAGTTAACACTTTTGTAGGGATTTCCTGACAATCAGTTAAAAAGAAAAGTTCCAAGAAAGCTAGGTGGTGGGGAGTGAAACTAACTCTTAGGGAAAAGATGGCTTGCTAATTTTGCCAGAAGCTGGCCTCAGCCGTTAAACTCAGCTGGCCATTAGGTACCAACCCACAGACAACTATATAGCATGTGTTTGAGGTTCACTCTTGAGCTTCTCCTGCATGTTCATTGTTACTCTCCTTAACTTTCTCAAATCGTCACTTAAATCACCTTAATATAAGGGAGGGTATATGTGTGTGTGTGTTAGCCTTTTCTTTTTTTGATATTGTCCTTTTTGAAAAGATCATTCAGGTAATTTTTGATGCACCATAACTTTTTTTCTTTTTCTTTTTCCTTAAAAAAAAAAACCACCAGGTTTATTGAGATATAATTTACATAATTCACCCATTGAAGTATACAATTAAATGATTTTGGTATATTAACAGATATGTGCAATTATTACCCCAGTCAAGTTTAGAACATTTCAGTCACCAAAAAGAGAAACCCCCATACCCTTTAGCAATTACATCCATGTGCCCAATCTCCCTATCTCTAAGCAATTTTCTGTATCTACAGATTTGCCTACAGACATTATGAAATGTCTACAGACATGGAATACAGATATGGAATCATATTACATGCGGTCTTTTGTTACTGACTTCTTTCGCTTACCATGTTTCCAGATTCTTCCATATTACAGTATCAATACTTAATATTTTTATGGATTAGTATTATTACAGTGTATGGTTATATTACATTTTGCTTTTTATTCATTCATTGATGGATATTTGGGTATCTTCACTTTCTGGTTATTGTGAATAGCACTGATTTGACATTTGTATATGAGGTTTTTTTAAATTCCTTTTAAAAATTCTTTTGGATATATACTTAGGAGTGAAATTGCTTGGTCACATGGTAATTCTATGTTTCAATATTTGAAGAACCACCAAAATTGTTTTTCACAGTAGCTACAACATTTTACATTCCCACTGGCAATGTTCAAGAGTTCCAGTTTCTTCACTCCTTCATTAACTCTTATTTCCTGTTTTGTTTGTTTGTCTGTTTGTTTGTTTTGTTTTATTTTGTTTTTAATGCAATTATTTAGCTACCCTAGTGGTGTAAAGTGTTATCTCATTATTGTGGTTTTGATTTGAATTTTTCTAATGATAAATAATGTTGAGGATTTTTGTATGTGTGTATGTGTGTTGACCATTTGTGCTTTTTTCTTTTGAAATCTCTATTCAAGTCCTGTGTCCATTTCAAAATTGGGTTTGTATTTTTATTGTTGAGTTGTAAGAGTTATTTATATATTCTGGATAATAGACACTTATTGGATATATAGTTTTCAGATATGTTCTTGAATTATGTAGATTGTCTTTATCATTGTCTTGATAACATTCCTTTATGCACAAAAGTTTTAAATTTTGATGAACCTCAATTTGTCTGTATTTTCTTTTGCTACCTGTGCTTTTGGCGTCAGATAGAAGAAACTATGGCCAAATATGAGGTTATGAACATGGCGATTTATCTCCATGTTTCCTCTAAAGTTTTTGTAGTTCTAGGTCTTACATTTAATTATTTGATCCATTTTGAGTTAGCTTTTGAAATAGTATGAAGCAAGAGTAAAACTTCATTAATTTGTATGTGGTATTCAGTTATCACAACACTATTTGTTGAAAAAAAACCTATTACTTTTCCATTGAATGATTTTGGTACTCTTGTCAAAAATGAGTTGACCACATATGCATGGGATTTATTTCTGGACTCTCAATTCTATTCCAGTGATTTATACATCTGTGGTTACCCTAATGCCACATTGTCTTGATTACCATTGCTTTGCAATTAAGTTTTGAAATGGTGAAGTGTGAGTTTTTATATTTTGTTCTTTTTTCAAGAATGTTTTGGCTCTTCTTGGTTGCTTACAATTTCCATATACATTTTAGAAGGAGCTTGTAAGTTTCTACAAGGAAATCAGCTAGATCTAATAACATTAAATCTGTAGATGGGTTTGGGGAATATTGCTATCCAAATTGTATGTCTTCTTATGATGTCTTAATATTATTATACATGGATTTTTTCTTAATTTCTTTTTGGAGTGACATTGCAAGTATAAGAAAGACAATTAATATTTATACATTGAAACCTTATTAGTTCTATTTTTAAGTGAGTTTCCTGTGATATTCTATATACAAGATTATGTCATCTGCAAATAGAGAGAGTTTTACTTTTTGTGGTCCAATTGGTATGCCAATTTTTAAAATTCATTTTATTTGCTTTGGCTAGAACTTTCATGCAATTTTTAATAGAAGTGGTAAGAAGACATTTTTCTTTTGTTTCTGATCTTAATGAGAAAATATCCTAAATGTGATTTTTTTTTTTTTTTAAATTTGAGATAGAGTTTCCCTCTTGTTGCCCAGGCTGGAGTGCAATGGCATGGTCTTGTCTCACCTCAACTTCCACCTCTTGGGTTCAAGCAATTCTCCTGCATCAGCCTCCCGAGTGGCTGGGATTACAGGTGCCCACCAACACGTCCAGCTAGTTTTGTATTTTTAGTAGAGACAAGCCAGACTGGTCTTGAACTCCTTACTTCAGGTTATCCACCCACCTTGGCCTCCCAAAGTGCTGGGATTACAGGCATGAGCCACTGTGCCCAGCCAACTGTGGGGTTTTCTTTAACAGGTGTATTTGAGCAGGTTGAGGAAGTTCTCTTCTGCTCCTAGCCCATTGAGTGGTTATACCATAAAAGATGTTAAATATTGTCAAGTACTTTTGCTTCATCTATTGAGATGATTACATGATTTTTGCTTTTTATCCTATTGATATGGGGTTATTACGTTATGATTGTTAAAGTAATCTCATATACTGTGGTAGATTTTCTCTTAGCTGTGGTATCTAATTCTCTTTTTTTGGTTCAGTTTGCTAATATTTTGTTGAGCTTTTTCTTGTCCAAATTCACAAGAGACATTGGACTATAGCTTTCCTTTATTGTGATATATGTTTAATCTTGTTATCACAGTACACTAACACAGCCTTCACAGAATGATGATGTGAAGTGTCCCTCTCTGAAATTTTGGAAGAGTTTATGAAAAATAAGTATTAATTCTTCTTTAAATGTTTCATAGAATTCAGTAGTGAAGTCACTTGGCCCTAGGTTTTCTCTTGTGTGTTTTTAAAAATTACTAGCTCAAACCCTTTACTTTTTATAGGTCTACTCATACTGCATATTTTTTTTCTTGACTCAGTTTTGTAGTTTGTATGTTTCTAAAAATTTTTCCATTAACTCTCAGTTTTCTAATTTATTATCATATAATTGATCATAGTATTCTTTTATAATCATTTTTTATTTTTGTAAGATCAATAGTAATATCCCCTTTTTATTTCTGATATCAGTAATTTATTTCCTCTCTTTTTATTTTGGTCAACCTAACTAAAAGTTAATCAATTTTCTTCACCTACTGAAAAATAATCTTTAATTTCATTGATTTTCAGGGTTTTTTTTTTCTATTCTCTATTTCACTAATTTCTACTCTTTAAAAAAATTCACTTCTTTTATTTGCTTTAGGGTTAGTTTGATCTTCTTTTTCAGTGGTTTAGGTTGAAGTTTAGTTGTTAATTTGAGATATTTCTTTATTGTTAATGTAGATATTTAAAGCTACAAAGTTTTCTTTAAGAAATACTTTAGCTACATTCCATGTTTTGGTATGTTGTGCCTTTATTCCCATTCATTTAAAAGTATTTTATTATTTTGATTTCTTCTATGACCCATTGATAATTTAGCCCCTCCCCAGCTGACTGAATGGACCTCCTCTTGGCTAGGGGACTCCAGAGAAACCTTAAAAATTGAGTTCCTGGCCATGCAGGGATGGGAGGTCAGACATGCCTAATTATACCCTCTACATCCCTAAGGGCCATTAGACTTTCTTTCCTAAGGTTTAAACAGCAGCCAGCCCTTTTGAAAGCCTTGCCACTTTCTCCTCCCTTTTTGCAGTTTTGAGGCAGTAATTGACAAGTATTTCATCTTGATAAGAGACCACTACCATAGAATGGTTCTGGTCAGTCTACAGATTCTCTGTACTGAGTGCCTTCATATCTTCTGCTTCACCTTTTGGCTGATAGAGCCTAATTGTGATACATTTAAATATTTAGTCTCCACCCCTAAATGAGCATGGATACATGTAACATGCATGTTTGTTTACTATGCAGGCACATGCTCCCTCTTTGTGAATATTCATAACTTCTCCTATAACCTATTGACTACATATATATATATACTTAGCTAACTCATTCAGCATAAATTACCTTCTCACTCTTCCCTCCTTCGAAGTACCTGCTTTTGATTTCTGCAGGTATTTTATCTTCTGTAATTGAGAATATTATGCAGGTATTTTATCTTCTGTAATTACATAATTATCTTCACTAGTTCTCTCTCTCTCTCTCTCTTTCTTTCTCTTTTTCTGTGTGTGTGTGTGTGTGTGTGTGTGTGTGTGTGTGTGTGTGTGTGTGAGTATCTGAATTATTGTCTGCAGTTTTCAGCCTGAAGAACTTTCTTCAGTATTTTTTGTAAGACAGGTCATCTAGTAACAAATTTTCTTCACTTTTGTTTATCCAGAAATGCATTTTACCTTCATTTTTGAAAGCTAGCCTTGCTGAATATAGGATCCTAGTTTTCAGGGATTTTTTTCCTCTGAGCATTCTGAATGTTATCTCACTGTGTTCTTGCCTCTGTTGTTTCAGCTGAGAAGTCAGTTCTTAATTTTATTGGGTTCCTTGTAATTGACAAGTCATTTTCTTTTCTTGCTGCTTTCAAGATTTTATTCTTTTCTTTGGCTTTCTGCCTTTTTACTATAATCTGCTTATGGATTTGTTTGCATTTATCCTGCCCAAAGTTCATTGAGCTTCATGGAAATATAGATTGTTGTTTTTCAATAAATTTGGAAAGTTTTCAGTCTTTGTTTTTGCTCCTTTTACTTTCTCCTCTTCTTCTGGTATTCCCATTTTACATATGCTGGTGTGCTTATTGGTGTCCCTTATTTCTCTGAGACTCTGTTTAATTTTCTTTATTATTTTTTCTCTCTGTTCTTCAGCTTGCATACTCTTCTCTATTGATCTGTTTTCAAGTTTATTATTTCTTCTGACACTTCAAATCTTCTATTGAAACTCTCTAGTGAATTTTTCATTTTAGTACCCATACTTTTAAACTCTAGACTTTCTATTGTTTCTTTATAATTTCTATATCTTTGTTGATATTATTTATTCAATGGAATATTGTTATGTTTCTTTTGCTTCCTTGATTATGTTTTCTTTAGTTTTTTGAACATATTTATAATGGATATTTTGAAGTCTTTCTTAAGTCTGCCATTTGGTTACTCTCACAGGCAATTTCTTTTGCCTGCTATGTTTCCAGTGTATGCATCATACATATATATTTGCATGTCTCATAATTTTTTGTTAAAAATTGTATATTTTAGATAAAATCTTGTAGAAACTCTGAGTACTGATCCCCTTCCTCATCTGAGGCTTGTTGTCATTTGCTTGTTTTATTATTTAGTGATTGGCTAAATTATTTTAGTAAAATTTATTTTCCTAGCAGCGTTAAGCTTCTGATGTTGTTCCTCAGCAGAGTGCAGCCTTTGGTATGACCATCACATTTTAGGATGATGGTGGTTTTGGCAGGTCTCTCTTTGATTGATTCTTTACCTAACTACATGCAGCTGTTAAGCTCTATTAATTGCCAGATGATTGATGTATTTTTCCCAACAGTGCCTAAATTGGTCTACATACTAATCTAATCGAATTGGGCTGCCTAGAAGGAGTAGTTGCATAGTTCAGTGTTTGAGAGTTGTTTATGTCTGACCCCTGGCAGGCTCCTCCAAGCTTTCTTTTTCTCATATTATCAACTCCCGCCCTCATTCTCCAGCAAAATTTCTGAGCTGTGGATCTGGAGTTCGGGCTGGAGATAGGATATAATTCTTTTTGAGTGGCATCCCCACTTTAGGAACTGAGGTTCAGTGACAGAGCAGGCAGTAGCCTAAGTCTTCTTCTTGGCTTGCCTCTTCTAGTTTGAAATCACTGCCTTATGGGCTAGGTCCCTGATATTTTTAGGGCACTGTGTCTTAGATAAAGCCTTGATCCCATCAGGCTTTAATCCCAAGGCAAAAAGGTACCCCTACCTCTCAGTCATACTTGCCTGGAACTTAGCCTCAGCAGCAGGTAACTGAGGGCAGGATGAGAAATGCTGAAATCTTGTAAGGAAGACAGACCTCTTGATGGTAACTGAGGGGAGAGAAAGCCATATTCTTGGCTGTACCAATCTGGAGTGAAGTTTCCATTTCACTCAGTTGAGAATCTCCACAGTTTTTGAGAGCACACTAAAGCTTAAATGTCTACATATTCCATTTCAAATAAAGTCAGTTTCTCTGGGAAGAGATTAGGAGCTGTCTGCCTTAAGGCCCATTTCTATCCTCACTCCAAATTTCCCAGCCAGAGCTCTGGAGCTAGAAGTAGGAACAAAGACACCCTTCTTTTCCAGTGATATCTCCTTTTTAGGAGCTGCACACTCAGTGGAGGGTGCGGCAGTAGCCTGAAATCTTTTAAAATATCCTCTCGTGGTGTAGATACACCATCCTATATGGCTGAACAATGACAGTGACCTTTCTTGCTTAGGAAAATAGCCCTCTGACTGAGAGACATGGGGAGAGAGAACCTGTGCTTTTGGCTGCACCTGTCTGGAGTGTATTTTCTATCTGATTGAGCTGAAAGATAGGAGGGAGGGAGTGGAACCTGGTTCAAAAACCACGTCCTCTTACCTTTAAGAACAATAACATATTTTCTTGAATAAATGTTTCTTCACTTGCTACAGGACCCAGGACCACTTCCAGAGACTTTAGTTTGTTGCCCTTTTATAATTTTCACCAGTTTTGTGTGGGAATGGGTCTGTGGAATTCCTCATGCTACCATGCCAGAAGTAGAACGCTGTGTCATTGGGTTGTTTTTGTTGTTGTTGTTTGTTATTTTAAATAGAACGTTTTATAGCAGTACAAAAAATTTAGACTTTGCCATAGTAAATCAAATGATGTTGGTTATTATGTATGGTGGGCAGAATGATGACCCTCTAAGATGTCCATGTTCCATTCCCCAGAACCTGTGAATATGTCCTCTGACATGGCAAAAGGGACTTTGTGGATGTGAATAAAGGTATGAATTTTGAGACTGGAAGATTATGTAAGTGGGCTCAATCTAATCACACTACACCATAAAAGTAGAGGACTTCCTATTCTAGGTTAGGAAGACAGGTGATGACAAATGAAGAGTCAGAGAGATGTGACATTGACAGGTTTAAAAACGGAGAAAGGGGACCAGGAACAAAAGAGTGTGAGTGGCCTCTAGAAGCTGGAAAAGGCAAGGAAACAGATTGTTTCTTGGAGTCTCAAGATTAGCATGCAGCCCTGCTAACAGCTTGATTTTATGTAGCCCAGTAAGGCCTGTATCAGACATTTGACCTATAGAACTATAAGATAATACATTTGTGTTAAGTCATTCTTACGATATTTTATTACAGCAGCAACATAAATGAATATGTTTCAAAATATTTTTTTTTTCTGTAATACCTTAACAAGTACAAAAGGAATCATGTCTTGTTTTCACAAACAGTAAGTAAAATGCATTGAGTGTGCTGGCCTATGCATTTAAATAGCCTGGCAGAATGACCTCTGTGTATCAGAACCCAATTCTCTGTAGCCCCTCTGAGATGTTTCCTAGGAGGAATCAGCATGCTCAGAGTTGTGTGACGGCCCTGGTAACAGTCCCTCCTATCCAACCTCGCATTTGTTGTCCTGACTTCTTGCATCCCTATATGAGCACTGGGTCAGTATTTGACATTAACTTATGATTTCCAGTAATTCTTTTGTTCCCATGACCTAGTCTTTTAGAATAGTTCCTCTCAAAGTGTGGTCTTCAGACCAGCAACATCAGCATCACTGGGGAACTTGTTGAAAATGCATATTTTAAGTCTTACTCTACCTAGTGAATTGAAAGTTCTAAGGCTAGGCCCCAACAACATGTTTTAACAAGCTCTGTAGGTAATTCTGATGCACATTGAAGTTAGAGAACCAGTTTCAGATCATAAAGCAAAATTTGAGCCATTCACCTTATTTCCGAACTGATTCTTTTTACCCTCAATTTCAAGCCTGTCTAGCTCCATATCACCCTGGAAACCACTCACCAAAGGAACAATAAACTTAAAGATATGCCAAGTGTTAAACAGTCTCAAGATCTGATCATCCAACTGTTGAAATCTATAGCAAGATTATTAAAAATTTACTATGTGCCCTGAGTTTGGTGCTAGTTTTATTTCATTAACAATGGCAATCAGTACTTTCTTTTCTTTGATCTTCTTTATGATTAACAGCATATATACATCAAGTTGGTGAAACTGACTTGACAATGATCCATGTGGCAAAGGGTTAGATGGCCCCAAGTAAGGATCATGTGTGATGCTTGGCTTCAGAACTGTCTGATAACCAACTGAACAACACTTAAATCAAGTCTGATTGCCTTAGACTGCACAGTCAGATAGTGCATATTTCTAAGCTCAATAAACAACTATTGATTATAAGAGAATATCCAAGTTTAGTAGTAATTTTTAATTTATTAACTTTTTTAAAGAAAGTACAGAGATGGAGGACATGGTAAATGAACTCGATTGTATTACATCTTGTCTACTTTTAACTTGTCATAGACCGATGTGCTAGGTTGTCTATTCAATGACAACAAAAAATGGGCTGAACAAAGTTAAGTGATTTGCCATAAGTCACGTAACTAATAAGAGATGGAATCAGGTTTGAGACTGCTTAATACCAAAGCCTATGATCTTTACTTACAGAATACAAAATCCAGAAGAATGGCAATTTGAATGTTTTTAACTTTTAATTTTAAAATAATTTTAAATTTATAGTAAAGTTGTAAGAATATGAAAAGTACTGAGTGCTTTCATAGCCCCTCCTCCTTGGAGCAGCCTGAGCTAATGTAGAAAGTCCCTTTTAAAATGACTAATAAAATTGTTTAAATAATAATTGAATATTACATAATTAAATTAAAAATAGATTAAGCTCAAAATCAAGATGGAGAAATCCATTGTAATGAGAAATAAAACTGCCTCAAAGTTAGAGAGGATTTGGGGCTGAAAAATTTACAACAGTGTAGAAAACAGATACAAATCTTCAAGTTTGTGTCCTTAGGTTTTAATTTCTATTTAGGAAAAGTGGTGTAGGACATAAGCCCTTGAGTTTACGGAAGTGGGAAGGATTTCTTAATAATCAATGTAGGAATAGAAACTCTCCATTTCAGGCTTATTGAGACAGAATGCTTGTTGTTCATCTAGAACTTTGGATTTTTTTAAAAAATCGTCTACTAGAAAGTAGAATCCTAAGTTAATGTTCATCAATAAATAACAGCTTCTAAATACAGTAAGTACTCAAAATTTGCTGAATATTGAAGCATTTTACAAAGGGAAACTCCTCTCCTCCATTCCCAAAGACTCCTGTGAGTGCACATTTGCAATGAAGCAATACATATGTCACTTACGACATGTACCAGGGGTATCAAGTCATCTGCTTCCCAAATAAAGTTACACTCAGCCTTCATTTTGCCACAATGTAAGGAGGTGTGCGAGTCGTTTCAAGGAGCATGATGCCCCTGAATGGCATTTGGGAGGCTAAGACCTGGCAGACACTGGCAGAAAGGCCCTGGTGCTCCCTGGCTTGGCTGGCAGCTCCGTGCTTCTGATTTCCCAGCAGATGAGATGTCAGAGTCTGTGGACACGCACAGGGAGGAGCAGGTGTTGACCTCTGATCCACAGCCTTCTGGCACATTTCCTGTTTTTCTTCAATTGAAAAATCATTTATAGTAAATTGTTAACGTCCTCCTCATTCCATCCTGTCCCTGATGACACCTGCCATTAGCCAGGGCTTCATATGGTACTGCAAAGACAGTTTTCTCTCTTGAGAGAAGCAGAAATGTTACCTTTAAAGTTTGCCATATTTTCTACTCCTATATCTTAGCTTACAGCATGAACACTTGCAGAATTATTATGTTTGAGAGAGAAAGAGATGCATTTATTTTAATGTAGCAGAAAAATCCAGAATTCCAGATGGAAGAAAACAACCTCCCATAAGGCTTAGAATCTGACTGACCTGAGTTTGATCTGTAGCTGTGCGACTTCATGCAAATTACTAAACAGCTCTGAACATCACGTGTTTTCTTACCCATAAAAGAGGAATAATAATATCTTTCCAGTATAATTGGCTATTAATATATTAATTATTATATAATATTAATACAATATATATTGTAATATGTGTATAAATTGTATACTGTTTATTAAAGTCCAAAATATAATTACTATTTGTAATAGTTACCTTTCTCTTTTTCTTCCGTCAGAGACTCTTCATTGGTTCTGTAACTGAATTTGCTGTGTTCCTTCTTTTGTTTTGTATAGTGCACTTGTAGTGATCTTCTTGAGACGGAGAAGGTGGGGACTAGACCTCATTGTTTCTTCCTCTGTGTAGTTGTCTCTGGGATGAACTTATTTCTATCCATAGTCTTTAATGATGATGATCACAGGATAATTGAATACCCATTTACTACCTGTTATGGGTTTTATACATTCCACCCTTTCCTGTGAGAAATTTTACTGCACCCAAAGGAGTGTTTACTCCAGTTACTATTGCTGTGTTACAAATAACTCCAAACTTCAGTGTTTTGAAACAATGGCAACATTTATTCTGCTCACGAATCTGGAATTTGGTTAAGACCTGTTGGGGTAACTCCTCTCTGCTTAATCTTGGGTCAGTTGAGGTAGCTTAAAGGATGCAGGTTTGGATCATCTAACGTTTAGTTACTCTTGAGAGGACTGCAGCAGTTGGAATACGGAATAAGTAGGGAGCCACAGGCTGTTCTACCTTTATGTGATCACCTTGAAATAATCTCTCCAGCATGGCATCTTTTGGGTACCTGGGCTTCTTATCTGTGGAGTCTAGTCTCTCAAAGCACATGTCCCAATAGAGAGAGAGAGAGAGAGAGAGAGAGAGAGAGAGAGAGAGAGAGAAGAGAGAGAGCGAGAGATGGGTTTAAGTTATATTGTTTTTAGATTCGTCCTTGGAAGGCATATAGCATTGCCTCTGCTACAGTCTATGAATTGCAAATGAGTACTAAGCCTGGACCAAATTAGGGGAGACAACTAGAAATTACCTCTGAATTGGAGGGGCATCAAAACTCTTTGAGAATTTTGTGGGACTAAAATTATTGATATGGCCATTTTGGGATAATGCAATCTGTCACAGGGTTTAAGCAGATTTTTAATGAAAGAGACGGAGTAATTCCTCCAAAGATTATGTACTTTTTAGCTTTCTCACTTTCTCGTATTGAACAAAGTTGAAAGCAAATTGTCTAGATATGCAGTTCTCAAACTTTTATGTTTTAAAGTCCATTAAAACTCTTAAGAAATTGTTGAGGACCCTTAAGATATTTTATTTATGTCACTCATATCTATCAATATTTATTATAGTAAATTAAAACTGAGAAATATTTAAAATATATATTTATTTTATAATAATGTCAACATAGATAACATGATAATAATTATATATCAGCATAGATAATGAAAAACAACTCTACTTCAAACAAAAATTTACAAATAAGAAAGTCATGACTGGGTGCAGGCCCTGTAATCCCAGTCACTTGGAGGCTGAGACAGAGAATTGCTTGAACTTGGGAGGTGGAGGTTGCAATGAGCCGAGATCGTGCCACTGAACTCCAGCCTGGGTGATAGAGCGAGATTCAAAAAATAAAAATAAAATAGCTTTGCCCTTACACCTTGAAAGTGTCCTGGGAACCCCCAGGGAGCCTGAATCACACTTGAAGAACCACAGGCTATGATTTGTTAACAATTCTCCCCAGGCTTTTGACAACTGTCTGATATGGGCCTCTCATTTTCTTTTTATAATTCTCTTTCTGAAGACTTTTTCTTTGACACTAATTCATCTATTATCCCTTCTTTCCTCTTCTCACCCACTGTCATTTCCCTGCTAAATTTATTAAGTCTATAACCCCATCATTGCTGACTGGGGTCTTAATAAATTTCATCACTTTAGGCTGTGAGTATCAGCTGCATTTTTCTACTTACAGGTACTGATGCACTCACAGAAGGGTTTGGTGGGCTGGATCTAGGTGACTCAGGTATCACTGGATCATTTAGGGGGAGGCTTAAACTCTGGTCTCCTGAAAAGGGAGGGACAAGGTAGAAAGGGTGGGAGCTTTTCATTATGGGTTTTGGCTACTTTTCCTCTAGAATATTTGTAATCAAATACATCTTTTTTTTTTACCATTCTAGCATACAATTACAATTTCTATTCACTTTATAACCTCTTAAATGTTTTTATTATATTTTTGAAATTATTTATTTCATTTGATTAGTGTCTCTCTTCCCCAGGGTAATGTCAACTCTGTGAGGGAATAGGCTTTTTCCTTAATTATTTTATTCACAGTTTTTAGGATAGTTTCTGATACATAGTAAGGCTTCAATAAATATTCTATGAACAACTCTCTCCACTGAGAAGATTAGACATCCTTTAATAAATATTCTATGAATATTTATTAAATACATATTCTGTGAATAACTCTGTCCACTGAGAAGATTTAGACATGCTCTAAAAACACAGGTATTTAGAGCAGTGAAAGAAAGCCTATGAATGTCCACGCTTTTAAGACGACAAGAACCAATACTAATAGCTAACTTGCTTTGTGTTTTTACTGTGTGATATTCACTGTCCGAAGCAAAAAGTTAAATGTAAGTTAATCTTTATTTTACTTGTAATTAAATTTTACTTCATTTAATTATCACAATAAGCTAATGAGGTAGGAACAATTAATATCTAGATTTTTAAAGATGATGTTACTGAGATATACAAAGTAAAACACTTCACACAAAGTTACATAGGCTAGATTCAAACTAAGGTTGTTTGGTTTCCATATCCATGTTATTAACAATTGTGACATTTTAAAAATTCCTGAGTACCTTCTATTCTGTAGATTGATAGCTGCACAAATTGGCATAGGTCCAAGGAGAAGGAGATATGAACAGAAGACTTTCCTAGACCAATATAACTACTGTGTAGGTGGGATTGCCTTGGATCATAAATCTGAAGTGTAAATAGACATGATTCTCCCCTCTTCTTCTTGGCTTGGGAAAACAGACACATTTTCATTTACCTCTGGATGAAAACAGGACAAACATTTGTAATATGTATTTCAGCAAATGTGCATGGTCTCTTACAGCAAAATGAGAAACTGGGATGCTGTCATGGAGTAATCTACAAAGTCACTTTGGGATTGAAAACTAAGGTGCATCTAATTATGAACACTTTGCTACTGTTAAGCACAAATAAAGGAAGAATCAACTCTGGAAAAGAGAGAGAGACATTTTATGATAATGAAATGGTCACTTGTCAGCCATAAAGTCTAAGAAATATGTATAAACGAAGGACATAAAGAAACAACCAATTTCCCCAAAGCCCTGGCTAGGGAATGACTGTTCTTCACAGATAATTGCAACTTGAATGATATTTTATTCCTCTCAAAGAATATGAAATGATTTTGCCATTGGTATTTTTTTTTAATGAAGGAAACACATTACCTCCAATTAATGCAGATTAATTTTATGTTTACCCTGCTTTCCAAAGGAGATTCTAGGCTATTTTATGAAAAGCAACATTCTTCTCCAGAAAGGAAATTGATGATATCTTTTGGTCTTAGATAACTCCCAGTTGCTATGGAAGCATGAAACTTTGTACATCTTGGGGTACAATGTAGTATTCTGGAAAGATCTCTAATGTTTCCTGCTTCTCATCCTAATTTGTGTTCAAATATTTATATGATTTGATCAGATGGGTTTTCTTCAGTTTCCTTCTGTGTAAACTAACATGTATGTTTTGTAAGTAAATTTCTATATAGCACTTAAGTTCTGGGTTCCTTCTGAGATTATGTTATCAAAACACAATGAAAGAAATAATACTGGAGCCTTTGGTATTGTTAGTCCACCTTCATTATTACCCCTAAGGCCCTATCTCTACACTCCATTTCAGGCACTGCTCCCTCTCATGTGATGGGGTGGGGGATGGGAAAAGGGGAGATATTGGGCAAAGGGCACATTTTATTTAGAGAGGAGAAAAAGTTTCACTGAACTATTGCATGACATGGTGACTATAGTTAGTAATAATGTATATTTCTAGTTGCTAAAATAGTAGATTTTACTCTAAAATTTTACTCACACTTTTAGCTAAAAGAGTGAACTTAGAGTTACTTGCATTCAAGTGTTCTCACCACAAACAAATAAAGACAAGCATGTAAGGTGATTGATATGCTAATTAGCTCAATTTAATCATTCGGCAATGTGTATACATATCAAAGCATTACAACAAACCCTGTAATATACAAGGAAAACTCTATGGGTTTTTTGATCAGTAAACACATTTAAAAATCATCTAGTTTTAAGACTGATAAGCTATAGAGAGATATATAGTACTTTTAAACTCAGAGATGGATTAATTTTGCTCATGTAAATGTTGTTTTACCCAATAATGGAGTTGGAGAAAAAGTGGTTCTTCTCAGGGCTTGGGTTTCCTAATCAATAAGCCAGGATTAGAGATAACAACTCTGCCTACTATATAGGGTGGAAGATCAAATACTAAGTTATTTTTAAGCCATACTTCTTAATTTCCCCTACAAACCCTAAGTTCATGAAAGTAGAAACCTTGTCTTTCTGGTTCTCTTAGCCTCCTTGAAGCCTAGACAGTTCTTGACATGGTAGACATCTAATTAGTAACATTTTAAAATGAATGAATTAAAATTGTTTTCCTGGACCTAACTCCATGGAATATTTCAAGACTTTCAGAAACAACCTTGGATTTGCACGTCTTGGATAAGTAGATTTGAGTATGTATGGAGATGAGATTTGTGTTATGATGGTCATGAACTGATGATTCCTACTTAACTCTCAACTCTCTTGACAACAAAGATCTACTTGCTTTGTAACACATTAGTTTGTAAACTCAGAATCCCTGAATTTACTTTATGAATCAGATGATATAATTAGCATAGATATAATTTTTTAATGCAAGTTTTAAAAACTATTCCCTCTTTTAACTGAAAGCTTCAGGCAAACAATTTTCAATTTCAAACAAAATTCAAGTTTGTGGAGGGTAGAATTACTCATCTTTATTGGTAAATTCTGGGTTCATCCATTTACAGCTTCTGCAAATTCCTTTCTGATTGCCAATGTTTTAGTCTATTTCTATGGATGTATAATTATAAGAGGGTCTCATTTTGTGGAGAATTGATTATGATGTGGCATTTGTCTGCTAAATAGTGCAAAGCAAGGGTTTTGACTCAGGCTGTTCTTGGCTTCTTTTTCTTCTTCTTCTTCTTTTTAAATAAGCAAACTTATTTAGAAAGTTGGAATAGATATCTGTAACAACAGCTATAGAAAAATAAATATGCCAGATCGAGAGATGATATATCTGGTAAAAAATTAACAAATACATTTAAATATACTTGATTTTAATTGAATAAATTTGGTGATTATTTAAGGCTAGGTCACACACTTTAGAGTTAGAGACAGTAACTCTATGAAGAGTTAAGAAACTTTTAGCTGAAGAAATAAATATACTGTTAAACCAGAGTTCAGGTGGTAAATGATTTATTTAATCAATTCATTTGAATACACCATCCATCCTCAACATTTCTGAGGGCTGTAGATTATAACTACATGGCTGAATATAATGCCTAATAATTTGCAAATTGCTTTGTTGGTCCTGACATATCTCTCCATTTATAATGAAGAGTCTTTTGTGAATAGGCATTGTAACCTTCACAAGCTCTTGAGAAGGCCAAGTTAAAGTAAAAAACAAAACCTTGTAAAAACCACCCCACTATAAAGCTTTAATCTGAATGTTGTTTTCCTCAGAATGTAGGAAATGTTTGTGTTTTTGTCTTGGACCTCACGTAGCATTCCTCTTAGATTCTGCAATGAAGGATTTTATTGGACTCTATTATTTGTTGAAGTGTTTTTATAGTTAGATAGTAAGGACATGAAAAGGGTTAGAGAGATTAATAATGCAAGAAATGCATGCTGCTAACAGAATAGCAGCAATTTTTTAATATTGCAAAGTTCATTAATAAAAGACTACATCATAATTTTAAAAGCTGTGGCGGTGCCCATCATACAAGGACAATGTGAACATTAGTTGGATTTTGTACGTCTTATACACAGTTCACAATGCCATTGTTAACAACTTTACCAACAATTTACCCTTCTCAACGTTACTTGATTTTCCACGTAGAAGTGTCTTAACTTTCTTGGAAAAGGAAAATACAGAGGCAACATTATAGGGTATTTGTAGAAAGTAAACTTAGAACAAGTATTTCCTTCTAAAAGTGTGTTTTCAACATTTTCATCATGTCAGTATTTATTTTTCAAATGAAATTTATACACCAGAGTATAAACATTTTTTTTTATAAACATTTCTCTGCAGTGAAGCAAACACATATAATATGATTGTATTTAGTCACAGAACCCTTTGGACAAAAGGTAGGAGACCTAGATTTTGGTTTGAATTTTGACGAGTTGCTATTGGGTTTGGGGCATATCACAGAATTGTGACGCATAAAATGTGAATGCAATCCTCTCTGCTTCCAATTCTCCATAGTGAAAATTTATATGGAGAAAGTATACCGTAACAACAGCAATGAAACAATCTATGTAAGGTGTTTAGGATAAAAAGAGTTTAATTTTAATTTACTTTATAAAAATAGATGATTTATTGAGGAAAGATTTCCATTGCCTCTGAAATAAAGTCCCAAATTATTTACATGGCTCCCAAGATCCACTGCAATCTCTGACCCCACTTGCTTCTCCAGCCTCATGAGCCATCATTGTCTCCTTGGTTTTCTATATTCAAGCCATTATAAATGTTACTTTAGTGCTGTCCAGTAGAACTTAACTGCAGTGACAGAAATGTTCTGTATCTATGCTCTCCAACCCAGTAACTACTGGCTACATGTTCCTGTGGAGGACTTGAAATGCACTTGGCATGACTGAGGAATTGAATTTTTAGGCTTGTTTAATTACCATTCAATTACATTTAAACTTAGCCACACATGGTAGACAGTACAACTACAGTTCTCAAATGGGGTGCATTATTTCTCATTTCCAGCCCTCCATACTTGTAAATGTGTTGTTTCTTTCTGCCTAAAACATCCCCTTCAATTTTAAGCAGCTAATTCTTACTTTTCCACAGCATTACTTTCTTAAGGATGTCTTCCCACAACCTAAAGACCAATATGAGTAACCCTCTTATGCACCCCCTTGTCACCCTGTAAGAATGGTTAGAGCTAATATTTATTGCAGAATCATTATATTGTGGTTCATCTGCTTCATTTAATCCACTGAGAAACTATAAGAGAAAATTAATTCTTTAACCATGTAATTAATGATTATAATTATTCTTATTTTACAGATGAGAAATGGAGGTTTAGATTAAGCAATTTATGCTATAACACTCATCATACTTGTGATTATATTTTATAATATCTTTATTTTCTTTCAGACTCTAAATTCTAGACTATACTTCCCATTCAGGCCTGTATGCCTTGCCCTGAGTATTTGGCACATGGTAGATAACCAATTGTTTATGAAATAAATGAGCAGTCATGAAACGTGCTATTTAGATATGAAAAACTATTATACTTCTGTTAATATTCTCCTATGATTTAAATTTGTTCTTATAATTCTGTTATTATTATATTCTGTTAATTATAATTC
This sequence comes from Saimiri boliviensis, assembly GCF_048565385.1. Classification (NCBI taxonomy): domain Eukaryota; kingdom Metazoa; phylum Chordata; class Mammalia; order Primates; family Cebidae; genus Saimiri; species Saimiri boliviensis. The sequence continues at coordinate 42,135,459 of NC_133453.1, forward strand.
TGTTAATATTCTCCTATCATTTAAATTTGTTCTTCATTGAAAATATATACTAACTATAGAGAAGTTTCAAATTTTGCCGTTTCTCAACAATGCTATCCCATTTAAACTTTTATGTATTTAACATTGTTTATAGATACTTATTAGTTCATATAATATGTATCTAGGCAATTATATATTTATTGAAGTTCTATATATTATGACTATTGGACACAAGGGGGTATATCAAATCTTGGAATAAGAATAAAGACATACATGTTTTTGCTTTTTCCTGCCCTATTAATATGTAATCCTGAATAAGTGACTTCTCATTTCTAGGATTCAGTTTCCTCAGTCATAAACTTTGTGGATTAGATTAGAAAATCTTTAAGATCATTTCTGGCTTATGTGTTTTATGATTTTCCACGTGTGGTGACATTAATTGTTATACATTGAACTCTTAAAATGACAGAAATGATTGGATAATATAAGTTATATTTTCAAAATAACTTTATTAAATATTGTTATTCAAGAGCCAAGCACACATATTTAAAAGTTTATTTTTTAATAGTAATAAACTTTCAATAACATTTCCTATAAACAACAAAAAAAACAACTGTAGCAGGGTTATATTATTAAAAAGCTTACCAACTGCCTCAGTCTAATTGTTTCCTACCTGGTGTGTAGATCATAAAAAGATATTTCTTGGCTGGGCACGGTGGCTCATGCCTGTAATCCCAGCACATTGGGAGGCCAAGGCAGGCAGATCACCAGAGGTCGGGAGTTCAAGACCAGCCTAACCAACATGAGGAAACTCTGTCTCTACTAAAATTAAAAACATTAGCTGGGCATGGTGGCCCATGCCTGTAATCCCAGCTCCTCAAGAGGCTGGGGCATGAGAATTACTTGAACCCAGGAGGCAGAAGCTGTGGTGAGCCAAGATTGTGCCATTGCACTCCAGCGTGGGCAACAAGAGCAAAACTCTGTCTCAAAAAAAAAAAAAAAAAAAAAAAAAAAAAGCTATTTCTTCTGACTGCTTAGAATTTTCTATGAACCTAACCAGTCATAAAGTCAGAAGAATCTTACCTGAGGAAACTAACCTATCATATTTTGAGCCAAGGATTTGAAAGTCAAGATGAATTCAAGCATGGAGATAGTTGTCTAATTTTGATGTTGTCATTTTCAACAATGCATATAGGTTAATTTTCTGACAAAGAAGTTATTTACTCATCTATTCATTCACCAGCATTTATGGAACACTTACTGGTCATTGTACCAATGCCAGACACAGAAATGAGTACCTTTGAAATCTTCACAATCGCATGCTCACTTTCAATATTTCTGCTGATGATGTTCAAAATTCGTTTTGTTCAGTAAATATTTATTAAATGAATGAATGGTGATAAAATTAGGAATTAAGTCATTAAAATGGTCTACTCTAGCCTGTGCATAATGTTTTATTTCTTTTGAATATTATTTGTGTAGTATTTGTTGTTCAAGAAATGGACAGTTATTTAAGTCATTTATTTAAAAGTGTTTTATTTATTTATTTATTTTTTTGAGACGAAGTCCTTCTCTGTCGCCCAGGCTGGAGTGCAGCAGCCCGATCTTGGCTCACTGCAACCTCACCTTCCTGGGTGCAAGCAATTCTCCTGCTTCAGCCTCCTGGGTAGCTGGGATTACAGGCATGTACCACCATGCCTGGCTAATTTTTTGTATTTTGTTAGTAGAGACAAGGTTTGCCTGTGCTGTCCAGGTTGGACTCAAATTCCTGATGTCATAATCTGCCCACCTCAGCCTCCCAAAGTGCTGAGATTACAGGCATGAGCCATCATGCCCAGCCTGTTTTAAGAGACAGGGTCTTGCTTTGCGGCCAGCCTCTGGTATATAGTGGCATGATCATAGCTCGCTGTACTCTTGAACTCCTGGGCTCAAGCAACCCTTCCATGTAGCTGAGACTATATAGACATGAGTGACTGTGTCTAGCTTAAAATTTTTCTTTTAAATACTTGGCCTTATTGTTACCTGATAATGAACATCAGAATTACAAACCTCTGGGCAAGAAAGAGCCTTACGTGACTGAGTTAGCAAATTTAACCTATTTCAGTGAAAGAGTCAAACTATAAAGAAAAAAGTCCCAAATTTAGCACAGATGATGTTCAAATTTAAGCTGAACTTGTGGCTTCTGGGTTTTCCCAAAAAAAAAAAACAATTCTAATATACAAACCACATCATATCACATTCGTATATAATACCACTTTTGTGTCTAAATTGTCACTCCACCTCACTCTCCAACCCCCTGCAAACGTTCTAACCTGATCTTCACCCATTTTGTTCTATAAGTAACTATTTTAGTTTAAGAAATGACATATGTGGTACAAGCAGAAAAGAAAATTAAAAGGCTTGACTTTTTTGTTATTCATCACTGACATTCAAACAAGTGGGGAAGGACGGAGTTTCCCACCTCATCTCTGGAGAATATCTCATACAGATCCAGAGATTTTTTTTTTTTTAGTGCTTTTCCTCAATTAACAGTTTCCAATGTGATAAAATATAGTGCATCTATTACCAAAGCATAAAAAACTCTTTCAATTTAAAGCTTCTCCCATACCCGTTGGGTCTGGTAATCCATTCTGGTTACTATTCCTAGTCAATAAACCACTCCAGAAGTTAGTGACTTCCAACTACAACAATAGTGTTTTTTTGTCATCATTCTGCAATTGGAGAAGTCTGGATGGGGATAGTTTTATCTCTGCCCCACATATCATAGGTGGGGTGAATCATTTTGGGGGCTGGAAGATCTGCTTTTTAGACAGCTCTGGCATATGGCTGGCAAGTAGGTGCTGGCTGTTTGCTGGGAATTCAGCCAGAGTTTGGTTTCTCTCCATGTAGGACTCTCCTCAGGCTGCTTGGACTTCTTCACGAAATGGTGGATAGGTTTCAAAAGCACGCATCCGAACAAAACATAAGTGAGAGCATACTGCACTCTTTCTGCTGCCTCTGGCCCTTTGGGATTAGGTAAGAGGAGGAAGAAGGGGAAGTAGAAGTGGAAAGGTACTTGGTCGATCACATAGTAATTTACTATTAGTGTTCCCTGGGTTTGGAAAATGGCCAAAACCTTGCTCTTTCTCTTCTGGGAAAATTTTCTGGGCTTTTCAGACACCCGTCTTTACAGGTGACTTCTTGCACTGTTCCTTGAAGCAAAAGCTAGCTCTGCAACTTGTCCTTTATGAGTTCATCTTTAGTTTTGTAGCACTGCGCAGAGTCTGGAATAAAATCAGCCATTGTTTCAATGCAGTCAATAATGTAAGTTGTGCTCACTGTATTCGCAAAGCAGGCATGTGTAACCAGCACATCTGCCAGTGTCTGAAACACAGGTGAATCCCCAGAGACTGAAATTCAATTTCCTTCTAACTTGTGGAGAGGTGAACTGTACCCATTATAGTCCATGGACCAGAAAGAAACTTCAAAAATTTTAATTGAGAAAGGGCCACAATGGTTTGAGTCCTTTAAGACTTCAAAGCAGAAATAACAGGTGGTTGAAACCTGGTCTTTGATATACAAAGTATCTCTTGAGAAAATACTGTTTGAACGTTTTGCTAGGCAACAAAAAGGAGAGCAAGTACGATTCCCCACTCCCCAACCCCTGCTCCCATTAAAGAGCTTGTATTTTTATTGGAAGGTAGGAGGTATGAATAAGACTCAATCAGTATATATCTGCAAGAGCTGAATATCAAATAAATGTTAAACAACAAATATCTTCTACAGTGCAGATCACTCAGTAGGCATTCGATAAATATTTATTAAATAAAATAAATAATGAAGAGGGTAAACTAGACTGTCCCAGGGCATCAAGAATATTCAGAAAAGATCCGAAGGGTCTAACGGAGGTTCTTGATGTTTTATTTTACCCATGAACTCCTAATTGATGTGACTATAATATGATGAATGAAATTGTTTTGCTTGGATAAGATAGATTTCATTCTTTCAATGACTTCAATAGGAAAAAGATTGAGTCACTGCCTTGGGAATGAAATACATGGAGGAAAGGGAGGAATAAATCAGGTGAAGATGAAAACCCTCAGCTTGGGGCTGTCTTTATATTCAGTGTAAGAATCACTGCAGAATCTTCCCCACTGTAATTTCCAGGTTATTCTGCCAGGCACAGTTCATAAACAGGAATAGAGGTAGAGTTTTGCTTTGTTTATTTCTAATGTTGGTTTTTTAAAGTCTGTCAATACACAGGTGGTAGATTTGGCCAGGGGCTGCAATTGAAACTGCTCTTTCTTTTAAGTTTTGAAGAGCTGCAGAGTTAACCTGACTTAAATTTATTGTGAGAAGTTTTTCCTAAATGAAATTCAGGCTTTGAGAAGGGGAATTTGAGCCATGGAGAAGTGGGAGAGAGGTGGAGGGTGTTTGATTTAACCAGTCCACAGGTCAACTGCTTAAGGAAAGTATAGCTTGGACCTTCTAGACATGAGGCAAGAAAATATTTCTTTCAAAATGAAAAATACCATTAAGAAGCAGACTATAGCTGCGTCATTACTATTATATGGTAAAGGTTACTTAAAATCTTAGCTAGTTGGTTTTTCAGTGTGTGACTCTTACTGCTGATTTTCTTTCCTAAATGTATTTCCCAGTGTGTGGGTACCAAATGGGTAGAGGGCTTCTAAATGTCAAAACCTGGAAGAAAATTCTTGTTTTGTTCCATCTATATTATATTGTTTTTGATGAAAAAAAAACCAATGGAAATTTTTTTTTCTTTTTTTCCTGTGTTAAAAGAAATCACTTCATTTTAACAGGACCATTTTGCTGAAGAGTTAGTTTATGCAAACTTACCTTTGCACCCCAGCCTCTGAGAGCTTGTTTACTTGGCATTGTATATGTGTTAGAGAAATCATGGTGTGTAAACTTGATTGGGAGGGTGCCTTCTTCCTTCAGAAAAACTCTTCATCCTTCCCACTCTGGAGGTTCTGATTTGTGTTTAAATATTATTCTAATTTGTGTGTGTATGTTAAAAGCAGTTCTGTTCAACACAAGACTGAAAGGTTGTACTGTTCTTCTTTATTCATGTGTTGATGTTTGTTTGAATTTGTGTATTTGAGCTCACATCTCTGTGGTATATTTTAGGTTATAAATTCTTAAAGGACAGGAATTGTTACTCTTCGATTAACTTTGTATATCTTCCAGCATGGGCCTATGTATATACAAAAGCTTAATGCATTCAATCTGTTGAAAAATTACCAGGCCTGGGATTCTTCAAGGATAAAATTGTATTCTATGATATTTTTAGTTAAACATGGAATTTGTCCAGACTGATTATTTCACAAAGCTGTCCTAATGTAAGGTTATATACAGATGAGAATGAAAGCAAAATGCTCTCATCTCACTAACATGTAAGAGCAGAGGGGAGGTTAATTCACACATAATGTGCATCTACTAAGTGACAGGAAATCTAACTGCTCAGGTTACCTCAGTTATTGTTCACAAGGCAAGAGGTAGAACACAGTAAAGCATATCTGAAGGACTGTAGCATTTAGAATAGACTTACCTGCATTTGAATTCCTGCTCTGCTATGTTCTAACCTATGTAGTCTTGGGAATTTACTTTTCTGAAACTCTGTCTGCTTATCAGAAAAGTGCCAGTTATAATACTTACCTGACAGCAACATTCCAAGAATCACATAGATGTTATTATTATCAAGGTAGGAGTTACTGTACTCATTTGATACATGAAAAAGCTGAGGACAGAAGCATTGCATAATTTAATGGAGGTAACGCTGCAAATGCCTGGCTGGTTTTCCGATTCCAAGTCTTGTGATAGACAATATGACTGATATTGAGAGAATACAGTTAACTTGAGCTGTGGACGTGATCACACTGAAAGGTGCTTCTCAGCAATGACCAAAGAGCAGTCCTGATATCAGAGTGGCAGAAGAATGGAGACATTAGGCTAGAATATTCACCATTTTTATTAGCCAAGCTTAGATTTGGTCATGAGTGAAAGAAGACCTAAAACAACAATGAATTTGAAAAGGTAGAAATATGCTTCTCCCTAATGTAAATGTAGGCAGTCTAGAGTTGATGTGTAGGTTTCAAAATTATTGGGGATTCAGGCTAGTTCTATTTTGTGTTCTGACACTCGTAACACTCAGCTTCCACCTTGTGTGGTTCGAGAAGGTGGATCCCTAACCAGACAGCCCATCTACTTTCCCAACAGCAGGAAGGAGGAACAAAGGCAAGAGAAGATGAGATCCCTCTCCTTGTGGACTCTTCCAGAAAGTCATGCCTACCTCTTCTATTGGCCAGTCATATAACCACAAATAGCTGCCAGGAGTTGTGCAGCCATGAACTAAGCTGTGAGTTCTATGACTGAGGATGGACAAAAGGAGAATGGGATTAAGGGACTACCAGAAGTCTCTGCCACACCATTCATTTACAGGTTTGGGGTTTAGAAAAGCAGTCTAAATGAAACTATTTATTTTCTCTTGACCTTTATGCTTTCAATTTGATCAAGAAACTATTTTGATTAAGGAGGGATCTTAAAGGTTTTATACTTGGAGATTTTGGGTTTTCTCCTATAGACAAAATTGATTCAAAAGAATATAGAGAATCATCTACAGAATTATGATATTTTAGATTAATAATATAATTATATAATTGTGTTATCAAATCACAATCTTAATTATTATAAACTTTTATATTTGAAATTATGAGTGTGGTGATTCCTCAAGGATCTAGAACCAGAAATACCATTTGACCCAGAAATCCCATTACTGGGTATATACCCAAAGGATTATAAATCATTCTACTATAAAGACACATGCATACGTATGTTTATTGCAGTACTGTTCTCAATAGCAATGACTAGGAACTAACCCAAATGCCCATCAATGATAGACTGGATCAAGAAAATGTGGCACATATACACTATGAAATACTATGCAGCCATAAAAAAGGGTGAGTTCATGTCCTTTGCAGGGACATGGATGAAGCTGGAAACCATCATTCTCAGCAAACTAATATGAATATAGAAAATCAAGTACTACATGTTTTCACTCATAAGTGGGAGTTGAACAATGAGAACATATGAACACAAGGAGGGGAACATCACACAAGGGAGCCTGTTGGTGGTGGAGAGCTAGGGGAGGGATAGCATTAGGAGAAATACCTAACATAGATGATGGGTTGATGGGTACAGCAAACCACCATGGCACATGTATACTTATGTAACAAACCTGCACATTCTGCACATGTACCCCAGGACTGAGAGTATAATGATAAAAATATGATATATACTAAAAAGACAATACTGTTTTCTCCTTTGTAACTTTTCTTTTTTTAAACTCACAACGTTAGTGACTCTATGGTCATTCCTTCATTATTTTATATTCAAATAGAAGTTTGCTTTTATTATTAATCATCTTAAGGAAATAAGCTTCAATTCTAATTTTCTAAGAGTTTTATTAAGGGATAAATATGAATTTTATTTATGTGTAAAATAGCCTCTGCATTTTTCACTGCATTTTCTTCCACTCTTTCTCCTTTCTTTGTTTCTTCGTTCATTTCTACCATCCTTCATTGTATAGTTATATTACTTTTTTTGTTCTTTATATTTTATCTTTTTTCCCAATAACCAACATGTAGATCTGTCAATTTCTCTTTTCTATTACTAGTATAATTAAATTTTTCATCATTATCAACCTATTCTTCCTGAATTTATAAGATTTATTGTTTGTAATAACAACAAAAAGCTGAATTGTGAATAATGAAAGCTTAATTTTATTTTACTTCTTATAGATTAAACAGAAAGACAATTTGAGGTAGTATATATTTACCATAAAAGACTTATAAATAAATGTTCTCTTATAAATGAAAATTAACCTATCCAAATTGAATACGTGGGATTTTATGTTTTTATTATAAATTTCTAATTAGTCTTTAATTATTTAGTGAAGGATTATATAGAAAAGCGGTCCCAAATTTTCATTGTTAATAAGTGACGGTAGTTAATGTGATGTATTTAATAGATTACAAATGAAAGGGGGAGTGGAATCGAAGGCAGTGTATGGGATCTAAGTTCTAAATAGATGTCATTAGGAATAATAATAGCATAATTTATTAGTTGTTAGAATGATGCTATTTTTAACAGAAAGAAGATAAATTGACAGTTCAGAAAACATGGGGAATATACAGAATATATTTTGTATTAGTTACAATCTGATCAATACACAGAAACCACACAGAAACTTGGGCAAAGTTTATTATAAAGAATTGTTAATTATCACACAGAATTAGAGTAACAAGATTAGTTAGTAAGACTTACGGAGAATCAAAAGAATGAAAAAGTAGCAGATTTAAGGAGCAATAACTAGCTCAATGACAGAGCACCCAATGTAGAGTGTGTGCTCTCCTCACAGTCTCCTTTTCCTACTCAGGGCTGAGATTCAGACCTTGCTGGAGAGGCATAGTCATGGCTCACTGAATGGTAGAGAGGTAACTGTGGTGCTTTACCAGGGGAACTTGCTGGAAATCTGCCCTCTAAGTTGCTGGGGAAAGATGTTCGAGGGATGGTGTCTTGCCTGATGCACATGACTACAAAACCACCTAAGTTTGGCACAAAGTGAAGTGGCTGGCCACTGATTTCTGACCACTGTACACTACAATAATGAGATGTTGAAGAGGCTGCCCACGCTGAAAAAACTGGACTGAGCAAGTACGCCAGAGCCAGGAAAGAAAAGTCCTTGTTCCTATAGTGTTTCTCTAGTACGCTTTACCAAGAATATTAGCATCATGCCAGATGGCAAAGGAAAAATAGTTAAAGGGCCCAGTCCCATTTTCTCAGAGCAGACAATAAATGATGCATTTGGAGCTGAGAGTCAATAAACACACAGATTTTGTATTAGAACACAAATTTTAAGAATCACAAATTTGGAGTTAAGCTGGGAACACCAATGGGAAGTCATACCCTTTAGAGGCTTATCCTTGCTGGCACTGTTACTTATGTAACAGTTTACATAGCAATATTATCCACTACTGGCCTCATATATAAAATCTACCAGGCACATTTAGTGCCATGTTTTGTATTTTTAAGGCTATTTCTTTAGTTAAAAGAACCAGGGATCTAGAGAGATAACTGACTCTGTTTTATGTTAGAAGAACTTGTAGTATCTTAATATTGTCAGAAATTAAAAGCCATTTTGAAAATGTCTGAAAAGGCAAAGAAGCCAGCTTAACTTGTTTTTCTCCAGCCAAGCCAGGATAATTTGAGCCTTAAAAGTTCTGTGAAAATTCATGCATCCAGTGTTATTTAAGTGATGCATATAATGGATATATGTATAAGGAGATTATTTTATTTTTATCTGTTACAGATGATGCAAACTGTATACCCAATTCTGGTTAATGAAAACCAGACAAAATAAGTTTAGTTAAAGTTCATACATAGTTCTTGAATTCTCTCAGTTAGGCACTTAAACATGAAATAAGTTACAATAAAAGTTGTGAAAGAAGTCAGACTAAAATCAAAATGGTTGAGTGTTTGTGCCTGATGTACCAGGTTGCATGAAGATGAGTAAGATTGCAGAAGAGGCTCAGCTCAATAGTAGCAGCTCAGATACAATTAGTAGATATCAGATTTGTGTCCTAGTACATGATCTTTGATGTACTCAAATTCATAACCTCTAGATTAGAAAAACTTTGCTCTTTTATTATTTTGTCATCATTTGGAATACCCACTTTAATTCTACTAGATTTTTCTTTTAAAATACACATTCAAACATTTAAACATCTAATCATCAGCGTAAAATAACTTCTTCCCTAATATGATAGTCCACTCCATCCACCAACCCATTTCTGAGGTTTTCTTTTGATAATATATAAATTTTAGGTCAGATTGTTATTATTAATTTTATCCCTCATCAATCATTTTTGTTGCTTTCCTCTAAAACTATCTATAGAACAGATTTCAATAATCATTGACAATCTCTTCACATACAATAAATTTTCCTCATTTGTGAGTTAGTCATTTTGATGCATCATTGTTAAAATACCCTTTTTCAAATAGCTTATTCAGACATTTTGTGGCATACTTTATTTGCACACACATACATGCACATTCAATAATGACTCTCTATTAAATTTAGGCATGCATCACAAAACTGTATCCTAAGATACATAAGCTTCATACTGTTTTTTCATCTTTCTCTCTCTCTCTCTCTCTCCTTCCCTCCTTCCCACCCTCCTTCTTTCCCTCCCTCCTTCCTTCCCTCCCTCCCTCCCTCCCTTCCTTCCTTTCTTTCTTCCTTTAAGACAGAAGTGTCTGTTCATGTCCCTTGCCCACTTTGTAATGGAATTGTGTTTTTTTCTTGTAAATTTGTTTACGTTCCTTATAGATGCTGGATATTAGACCTTTGTCAGATGGTTAGATTACAAAATTTTCCCGATTCTGTATGGGTTCTGTTCACTCTGATGGTAGTTTCTTTTGCTATGCAGAAGCTCTTCAGTTTAATTAGATCTCACTTGTCAATGTTTACTTTTGTTGCAGTTGGTTTTGTCATCTTTGTTATTAAATCTTTGCCTGTGCCTATGTCCTGAAGGTTATTGCCTATATTTTCTTCTAGGATTTTTATATTTGGGTTTTATATTTGAGTCTTTAATCCATCTTGAGTTGATTTTTATATACAGTGTAAGGGGTCTAGTTTCAATTTTCTGCATATGGCTAGCCAGTTCTCCCAGCACCATTTATTAAATAGAGAATCCTTTTCCCATTTCTTGTTTTTGTCAGGTTTGTTGAAGGTCAGATGGTTGTAGATGTGTGGTCTTATTTCTGGGTTCTCTGTCCTCTTCCTTTGGTCTACATGTTTGTTCTTGTATCAGTATCATTTATTTTGGTTACTGTAGCCTTGTAGTATAGTTCAAAGTCAGGTAGCTTGATGCCTCCAGTTTTGTTCTTTTTGCTTAGGATTGTCTTGGCTATTCGGGTTCTATTTTGGTTCCATATGAATTTTAAGATAGTTTTTTCTAATTCTGTGAAGAATGTCAATGGTAGTTTAATGGTAACAGCATTGAATCTATAAATTGCTTTGGACAGTATGACCATTTTCATGATATTGATTCTTTATATACAGAAGCATGGAATGTTTTTCCATTCATGTATATCATTTCTGATTTCTTTGAGGAGTGGTTTGTAGTTATTCTTGAAGAGGCTCTTCACTTCCCTTGTTGGCTGTATTCCTAGGGTTTTTTATTCTTTTTGTGGCCATTGTCAATGGGGGTTCATCCATGATTTGGCTCTCAGCTTGCCTATTATTGGTGTATATAAATATTAGCAATTTTTGTGCATTGATTTTGTATCCTGAGATTTTGCTGAAGTTGCTTATCAGCTCAAGCTTTTGAGCTGAAATGATGAGGTTTTTGAGATATCGGATCATGTCATCTGTAAACAAAGATAGTTTGACTTCCTCTATTCCTATTTGAATACACTTTATTTATTTCTTACCTGATTTCCCTGGCCAGAACTTCCAACACTGTGTTGAACAGGAATGATGAGAGAGGGCATACTTGTCTTGTGCTGGCTTTCGAGGGGAATACTTCCAGCTTCTGTCCTTTCAATATGATGTTGGTAATGGGTTTGTCAAATACAGCTGTCATTATTTTGAGGTATGTTCCATTACCTAGTTTATTGAGAGTTTTTAACATGAGGAGATGTTGAATTTTATCAAGGCCTTTTCTGAATCTATTGAGATAATTACATGGTTTTTTGTCTTTAGATCTGTTCATGTAATTAATTACCTTTATTGATTTACATATGTAGAACCAACTTTGCATCTCAGGGATGAAGCCTACTAGATTTGGTGGATATGCTTTTTGATGTGCTGCTGGATTTGGTTTGCCAGTGTTTGTTGAGGATTTTTGTATCAGTGTACATCAAGAAGATTGGCCTGAAGTATTCATTTTTGTCATATCTCTGCCAGGTTTCAGTATCAAGATGATGATGGCTTCATATAATTAGTTAGGGAGAAGTCCCTTCTTTTCAATTTTTGGGAATAGTTTTGGTAGAAATGGTACCAGTTCTTCCATTTCCTTCTAGTAACATTTAGCTGTGAATCTGTCTGGTCCTGGCTTTTTGGAGGGTTGGTAGGCTATTTATTACTGACTTAATTTTAGAACTCATTATTGGTCTATTCAGGGATTTAGTTTCTTCCTTCTTCAGTCTTGAGAGGGTGTGTGTGTCCAGGAATTTATCCATTTCTTCTAGATTTTCTTATGTGTAGAGGTGTTTATATCATTCTCTAGTGGTTGTATTTCTACGTGGTCAGTGGTGATATCCTCCTTATCATTTCTGATTGTGTTTATTTGAATCTTCTCTTTTTTCTTCTTTATTAGCCTAGCCAGTAATCTGTTTTATTTTTTTCTCCAAAAAAAACAGCTCCTGAATTTGTTGATTTTTTTGAAGTGTGTGTGTGTGTGTGTGTGTGTGTGTGAGAGAGAGAGAGAGAGAGTGTGTGTGTGTCTCCATCTCTTTCAGTTCAGTTCTGATCTTGATTACTTCTTGTCTTTTGCTAGCTTTGGGGTTTCTTTATTCTTGGGTTTCTAGTTTTTTTTCAGCTGTGATTTGAAGTTGTTAAGATCTTTCTAGCTTTTGGATGTGGGCATTTTAGTGCTGTAAGTTTCCCTCTTAACACTACTTTAGCCATGTCCTAGAGATTCTTATACATTGTATCTTTGTTCTCATTCATTTCAAATAACTTCTTGATTTCTGCCTTAATTTCAGTATTTACTCAAGGGTCAGTCAGGAGCAGGTTGTTCAATTTCCATGTAGTTGTGTGGTTTTGAATGAATTTCTTATTCTTAAGTTTGAATTTGATTGCACTTTGGTCTGAGAGATGGTTATGATTTCAGTTCTTTTGTATTTGCTGAGGAGTGTTTTATTTCTGATTATGTAATCAATTTTAGAATAAGTGCCATGTGGCAATGAGAAGAATGTATGTTCTGTTGCTTTTAGGTGAAGAGTTCTGTAGCTATCCATCAAGTCCACTTTATCCAGAGTAGAGTTCAGGTCTTGAATATCTTTGCTAATTTTTTGTCTCAATTATCAATCTAATATTGTCGGTGGTGTGTTAAAGTCTCCTACTTTTATTATGTGGAAGTCTAAGTCTCTTTGAAGGTCTCCAGGAACTTGCTTTATGAATCTGGGTGCTCCTGTATTGGGTGCATACATATTTAGGATAGTTGGCTCTTCTTGTTGAATTGAACACTTTACCCTTAATGCCCTTCTCTGTCTTTTAAAATACATATATTTTTTTGAGATGGATTACATGTGTGAGCCACAATGTCTGGGCCTTTTTTCTTTTAAAAATCTTTGTTATTTGAAGTCTGTTTTGTCGGAAAATCAGATTGCAACCCCTTCCTTTTTCTGTTTTCCATTTGCTCGGTAAATTCGACTCCATCTTTTTATTTCGAGCCCATGTGTGTTTTTGCATGTGAGGTGGGTCTCTTGAAGGTAGTATACTGATAGATCCTCATTTTTTATCCAGCTTACCATTCTTTGTCTTTTCATTGGGTCATATAGCCCATTTACAGTTAAGGTTAGCATTGTTATTTGTGAATTTGATCCCGTCATCATGATGTTAACTGGTTATTTTGCAGACTTGTTTATGTGATTGCTTCATAGTGTCACTAGTCTGTGTATTTCAGTGTGTTTTGGTAGTGGCTGGTAATGGCTTTTCCTTCCATATTTAGTGCTTCCTTCAGGAAGGTTTGGTGATAACAAATTCCCTCAGCACTTGCTTGTCTGAAAAGGATCTTATTTCTCCTTTGCTTATTAAGCTTAGCCTGGCCAGAATGAAATTCTGGGTTGGAAATTCTTTTCTTTAAGAATGTTGAATATTAGCCCCAATCTCGTCTGGCTTGTAGGGTTTCTGCTGAGAGGTCCACTGTTAACCTAATGGGCTTCTCTTTGTAGGTGACACGGCCTTTCTGGCTGTCCTTAACATTTTTTTCTTTCATTTCAACCTTGGAGAATCTGATGATTATATGTCTTGGGGATAATCTTATCATGAAATATCTTACTGGGGTTCTCTTCATTTCCTGAATTTGAATGTTGGCCTGTCTAGCTAGGTTGGGGAAGTTCTGCATGATATCCTGAAGTATGTTTGCAAATGTGGTTCCATTCTCCTTGTCTCTTTGAAGTACCCCAATTGGTCATAGATTTAGTCTCTTTACATAATCCCATATTTCTAGGAGGTTTTGCTCATTATTTTTAATTTTTCCATTCTATTCTTGTCTACTTGTCTTATTTCAGGAAGATAGTATTCTAGATCTGAGATTCTCTTCTCTGCTTGGTCTATTTTGCTATTGATACTTGTGATTACATTGTGAAGTTCTTGCAATATGATTTTCAGCTCTAACAGGTCAGTTATATTTCTCTCTAAACTGGCTATTTTGGCTGTTAGCTTCTGTATTGTTTTATTGTGATTCTTAGCTACTTTGCTTTGGGTTACAACATGCTCCTTTAGCTCAATGAAGTTTGTTATTACCCACCTTCTGGAACTTACTTCTGTCATTTCAGCCATCTTGGCCTCAGCCCAGTTCTAATCTTTTGCTGGAGAGGTATTGTGATCATTTGGTGGAAAAGGGACACTCTGACTTTTTAAATTTTCAGCATTTTTGCATTGATTGTTTCTCACCTTTGTGAGCTTATCTACTTTCAATCTTTGAGATTGCTGACCTTTGGATGAGGTTTTTGTATTTTGTTTTCCATTTGTTTTCCTTTCAACAGTCTGGCCACTATTCTTTAGGGCTGCTGAGGTTTGCTAGGTGTCCACTCCAGACCCTGGTTGCCTCAGTTTTCCCCCTACCTGGAGGTATTACCAGTGAAGGCTGTGAAACAGCCAAGATGGAAAGATGCCCTTCCTCTGGGAACTCCATCCCAGTGGGGAGAGGGGAGGTGGGTACTGACCTATTGCCAGCCTGAACACACCTGTAGGAGGTGGCTAGAGACCCTGATTGGAAGCTCTTACCCAGTCAGAAGGAACAGGATCAGGGACCAGCTTAAAGGAGTCTGGCTGCTTTTTGCTAGAGCAGCTGTGTAGTGTTGGAGATCCCTTCAGCCCCTGATCAACTTGGGCTCTCCCAGCCCTCAAGCTGAACCAGCTGAGAAGCCTAAACTTCTTTCCTTCTTTTACTTGAAACTTGTTGTGCTAGAGAAGTCTGAGATCAATCTGATTTTGGTCACTTTGTACTTGCTTATTCTATCTAAGATTTTTTACTTTATGTTTGAAATTTTAAGATAGAAAGATATACCTGTGTTTTTTGTTAACATTGCCCACTATATGTTAAGTTTCTATTCACTTTTCATATTAATGCTGATTTATTCTGGCCCTGTTCAAAATAAATAACTCAACATGATGGCCTACCTCTTCTTCCCCGAGTCCCATAAACAACAACAGAAAGAAAGCAAGCAATGCACCACAGCATTGTATAGTCATGAAGGTGTCCAAAGAGCTGTGGAAGTTTCCACCTTAAAATTTGACAGGAGTAATTTAATTTTCAAATGAACCCAAGGATCAACTCAAGATAAATAGCTGTTTTCTTTGCTGGTCAAAACTCTTTCCATATGCTTTTTATTTTCTGTAAAATCCTTACTTTCTGAGCTGTGGGTTGAATATCTTCCAGTTTTTTTTTTTAGAGCTTCAGTATTTATCTTTAGTACATATCTCTAAAATGGAATTTCTGATAAAAATATATCCTTAAAGTTGATCCAGAGAAGTGGGGCAATGTCTGACTAACTTAAGAATACCAAGAACTGAATTCTTTAAAAAATGTACTACCAAAACATTATCCCCTAACTTGTACTGTTCTTGGAGGTGGACAATGGTTATAAGATCTTGCATTTATTTTTAGGCAAACAGGAATTCCTATTGGACTGAATAAATAAACTGTATTTGCTACAACTATTGATGTAATTTCACATCTACAAACATGAACAGACAATAAGGAAAGCTTAATGATTGAAGAAAAGTTACATCAGAAGCATATCTAACTCAACAAATAGTAGAACAAAGTCTCCATGATTACAGCTAGTAGAGGAAATCAAATCAACTTTGAAATAACTGTGGTTAATGTTAGCTAAGGATTTAACAGACTTTATACCATTAAAAAAGGAAGACTGCTGTGAACAAAAAGCAGAATTCTTAGAAATTTGAGGTATATTTACTAGAAAATTCTACTTGTGGACTGACTGTCAAAATGGGATATGGCTAAAGACCGAGAACTGCAAGACTGAGTAGGGATAACATCACAGGACAGAGTACCAAATGAGAAATGTGTGCTCAATGGTAAGAAAGAGGAAGTAGAGTCAGTGGTTCCAACAGCTTTTTAGCAGGTGAGACCCAAGAGAATAGAAAAAAAAGGAATGACCAAGTAAATAATAGAAGAAAATTTTTCTAAGCAGAATAGAGACATTTTTGTTATAAGAATTTAAGGCAGGATTAAAATAAAAATTAAAACAACAAAAGCTAAAGGGCAAAGTAAAATAAGAAACCCTCATCAGGAAATATTCTAGCTGGGTGCAGCAACTCACCCCTGTAATCCCAGCACTTCGGGAGGCTGAGGTGGGAGAATTCATTGAGCCCAGGAATTTGAGATTAGCCTGGGCAACTTAATGAGACTTATCTCTACAAAAAAATTTTTTTTTTTAAATTAGTCAGGTGTAGTGGCATGTTCTTATAGCACTAGCTACTATGGAGCTTATATTTTGTTGTGAGAGGATCACTTGAGATATGGAGGTCAAGTCTGCAGTGAGCCATGATCATGCCAGCTGCACTCCAACCTGGGTGACAGAATAAGACTATATCTCAAAAAAAAAAAAAAAAAAAAAAAAGAAGAAGAAGAAAAAGAAGAAGAACGAGAAGAACGAGGCAAAGAAAGAAAGAAAGAGAATTCTAAGCAAATTTTCTTAAAAAGAAAAACCGCATTTCTTTTTTTTAAAGGGAAAATGATAATGTAGAAGAAATAAGAACAAAGCTATTAATTTTTTAATTGAATGGGATACTAAAAGAGAATAGTGAATGTCTTCAAAACTGTGAGGGAAGATGTTTAGAAGACCAGAGTTTTATGCCTGACCAAGATAGAACCCTACACCAACCTGAAAGAATTATTTTGTGATGTTTTCATGTCAAATAATGGTTTGGTTCATTTGAGGACTTAAACATAACCTAAAAGACTGACCTTCTTTCTGTTTTCCATTCTGCCATCTTCAGAAGAGGACTTGTCTTCAAGTTAGAAGATAGTTCGAAGATGGCATCAATTTTCTGGATTACCATGCTAGTTAGAACAACACACAGTGAAAAAGGAAAGTCTGTGTATTTGTGTGTGTCTGTGCATGCACACTTGCATTTGTATTTTAATCAGTAAAGAAAATGTTTTCCAATAACACCCAAGTAGATTTAGCTTCATAACATCACACAACCAAGATAAAACTGATCACACTTTAAAAGAGTGAGACTTGACTTGAACCAGTAACAAATCATTCTCATGGGACCTGCCTGCCCTGAAGCATGTAGAAGTGCAGCAGAGAATGAATACTTAAATGAATGCAAGGTTCTTTGACAAAGGATGGGAAGAGAGACATGAATGCTGATGGAAAATATTCAAGCTACTAAAAGCATAAATATTCAATAAATTTTATTGAATTAGATTTTAAAAACTAGTATTAAAGCAAAAAAAGAGAAATGCAAGAAGCCATAAAAATGTAAAAAGTAATATGTCAATAATAAATTTAAAGTATCAATGAACACAGTACATATAAATGGATCAAATTCAAATTTTAATACATAGTATGAGTAAAAAAGAAATATACACACACATATGCACAATTTGGAAGATAATTATCAAAAAGAAAATACCATTATATTTACATACACATACCCCCACATACAATTTAGAAGAGAATTACCCAAAAGAAAATGCCATTATATTTTAATACGAAGTTCACTTAAAAAAAAATTAAATGACATAGAGAGTTTAAAAACAAACAGAAGAATGCTAATGAAAAGAAAGTAGATATGATTATGTAAGTAATAGACTATACATGATACAATCTACCAAGGAGACAGGAGGTGAAATAATGAATTTTTATGTGGAGAATAATATAGGATCCAATACATAGAAAAAAATGTTAGAAATGCAAGGAAAACTGTAAGATTTCAAAGAGCAAGAGACTTCAGGATAGTTATCTGAGTATTCAAAATATCAGTTTCACAAATAGTTTATAAATGAGGATTTAGAATTTAACACAATAAATAAAATAAGCATGCATAAACTATGTGCACACATTTTTCAAATATGTATATAAAATACATAAAAAATATCCTCAAGTATGTGGCAATTACTGTGTACCAGGTAATATTCTAAGCATAAGCTTCTATTCTTAACCTTTATGCTAGGCCACAAAGACATGTTAAATACATTCTTCAAAGCAGAAGTCATATTGTGTATGATTTCCAACCACAGTGTAATAAAATTAGGAGTTAGGATCAAACAAAAATAAAAATATCAATTGACTTAATTATTTTAAAACACTCAATAATTCTTAGGTTAGAAGGAAAATGAAAATTCAAATAAAGTATTTCAAAATGAAGAGTGATAGCATTACAAGTAAAGTCCCTATGATTTGGACAAAATTGTTGCTGAGAGAAGAAAATTATGATCTTAATTTTTTTTTAATAAGAAAAAAGGAAAGATGAAAACTGAATGGAGTCTTCAACTCAGTGATCTGGGAAAAGAATAGGAAAGTAAACAAAAAGGAAATAGGAGAAAGCTAATAAAGATAAAAGCAGAAATCCATGAACTAGACCACAAACCACCAGACTTAAAAACAGAACACTTTATCAATAAGACTAAAAGCTGTTTATTTGAAAAAATATAATAGGCCAATCTTTGGCAAGCTTGACTAAGAAAACTAGACTTTAAAAACAACATTATCATAAAGAAATAATGCAGAGTTATAGATATAGAATTGATTTCAAAAGAAAATCATTTCCCAAGAAATATAGATTGCCAAGAGACTCCAAAAGACATAGAAGTCTAGATTAGATTAGATCAGTAATCATAAAATAAATTAAAAAGCTAGTTAGAATTCTGCTCTTGAATAAGCATCAGATATGGACAGTCTATAAGAGAGACTTATCAACGTCTTTCTTATCATGTACATTCTATAACTCTTGAATACAGATGGGAAACTTTCCCACTAATTTTATAAGACAAAACTATCATGATACTAAAATTAGATTAGGAACATAGAAACAAATAGATCTATCTCACTTCTGAAGAGACTAAGAGGTTCTTAAAGAATAAAATTGAACAACTTAAATCCAACAGTGTATACATAACAATGAAATAGGATTCTAAGCCGGGCTGGTTTAAGTTTAGGAACTCTAAAATGTAGTTTGTGGCTTTAACTAGTCACAGAAGAAAAACCACAGGATCAACCTGAAAGACTGAACAAGTTATTCCTGAGTGGTGAGAAAGGCCAACCTAAGACTAGAGGAAAATTTCCTTGCCTTAATAAGAATATCAATCAGGAAGATTTCATGAATATGGTGAAAATTGCAAGGATTCTAATTACCTGAAAACAAAAATAGCAAAGGTAATAATCACTGCCACAGAGGGCAAACCATGTGTAAGTATGTTTATTGCTCTAATAATTTTGTCACATGTTAGCTGATTGACTCTTTGCAATATCACTCTGTGGCATATACTATTATTATTAAAACAACAATATTACAAATGAGTAAATGGAGCTAATGAGGTCCTTCAATTTATTTAATCTTTAACATTATATTGATATCTTAGGCAATTCAGTGATATAGGAAAAATGATGAGGTATATAAAATCCCAATTTTTGTCACAGATAAAGTGAACATCAATTGGAACATTCAAGAGTCAAATGAACAGTATTATAAAAAGTAGGTTCAATAATGTAATCACTATTCCACAACTGGTATTTTCCTTACACTTCTGAAATAAATGACTAGAACAAAGTAATGGGGAAAAAAATCAGTTTAAAATAACCTTGAAACCTATGAAGCCTAAAACATATAGGAGTAAATTGAAAAAAGCCATGCAAAGCCTAAATGATGAAGGCTACAAAAGTCCATGGAAAGACAGAAACATACATTTAGACACCTTTTTAAATTATTGTTATTTAATCAGATGTTTCATCTCTTACTTAAAAAAGATCTTGTCTTCTTGAATGTCATCAGAATCATGAAAAAAGTTACTTTCTAAAATTTAACTTTTATTTTTGGTAGCTAACCTTTGCTTAAACACACTTTTCTTCTGATTTAGTCACTATCTTCTGCCTTATTTTATGTTTCAGATTCCTTTCATTTGGGTGTGGGGGGAGGTGGGATGGGGGCTAGTTATTTTTGTTGATCTTTTGCTGATTCTTCATTCTTGATTAAGAAGAAAATGGGTCTCACTGGTGTGCTTCACAGCCCTTCAGGTTGGTATTGGCCTCTCTCTGATTTGAAGTTTGAGGAGGTGTTTGCTGTGCATATCCTGAGCTTAGTGTGCAGAGTGTGGGCCTTATTTATTTGGTGTGGCTCTCCTGGGCTGTGGAGATTCTTGACAAGATGCTCAGGATAATCATTGCTGAGTACATTAATACATGCTGTATACTTCTCTGTCCAGTGGAGCTGCAGAACTATCTAACTAGAGTTTACAGTGCTCCACTATTACAATCTCCTGTGTTTGCCCCTTCAGAGAATTGAATTTCTCTTTCAGAATAAAATTCTCCAACACATGCCAACTTTTGTCTTCAAAAGTGAATATGGAAGAGGTTCTTCACATCCCTTCTTGTATTCTTAGGTATTTTATTCTCTTTGTAGCAATTGTGAATGGGAGTTTGCTCATGATTTGGCTCTCTGTTTGTCTATTATTGGTGTATGGGAATGCTTGTGACTTTTGGACATTGATTTTGTATCCTGAGACTTTGCTGAAGTTGCTTATCAGCTTAAGGAGATTTTGGGCTGAGACTATGAGGTCTTCTAAATATACAATCACGTTGTCTGCAACTAGAGACGATTTGACTTCCTCTTTTCCTAACTGAATACACTTTATTTCTTTTTCTTGCCTAATTGCTCTGACCAGAACTTCCAATACTATCCTGGATAGGAGTGGTGAGAAAGGCCACCCTTGTCTTGTGCCAGTTTTCAAAGAGAATGCTTCCAGTTTTTGCCCATGCAATATGATATTGGCTATGGGTTTGTCATAATATCTTTTATTATTTTGATATACATTCTATCAATACCTAGTTTATTGAGAGTATTTCACATACAGGGCTGTTGAATTTTGTCTACGATCTTGTCTGCATCTATTTAGATAATCACGTGGTTTTTGTCTTTGGTTCTGTTTATGTGATGGATTACATTTATAGATTTGAGTATGTTAATCCAGCCTTGCATCTCAGGGATGAAGCTGACTTGATTTTGATGGATAAGCTTTTTGATGTGCTTTTGGATTTGGCTTGCCACTATTTTGTTAAAGATTTTCACATCAATGTTCATTATGGATATTGGCCTGAAATTTTCTTTTTTAGAACTACAAACCACTGCTCAAGGAAATAATGGGGGGTATAAAATAGATGGAAAACCATTCCATGCTCATGGTTAGAAAGAAACAATATTGTGAAAATGGCCATACTGTCCAAAGTAATTCATAGATTCAATGCTATCGCCATCAAGTTACCATTGACCTCCTTCACAGAACTGGAAAAAAACACCTTAAACTTCATATGGGACCAAGAAAGAGCCCACATAGCCAAGACAATCCTAAGCAAGCAAACAAACAAACAACAACAAAAAGAAAAAAAAAAACAAAGCTGGAGGCATCACGCTACTTGACTTCAAACTATACTACAAGGCTACAGTAATCAAAACAGCATGGTACTGGTACCAAAACAGAGATATAGACCAATGGAATAGAACAGAGGCCTCGGAGATAATGCCATACATTTACACCCATCTCATCTTTGACAAACCTGACAAAAACAAGGAATGGGGAAAGAATTCCCTATTTAATAAATGGTGTTGGAAAAACTGGCTAGCCATATGCAGAAAGTTGAAACTGGACCCCTTCCTTACACCTTATGCAAAAATTAATTCCATATGGATTAAAGATTTAAACATAAGACCTAACACCAAAAAACCCTAGAAGAAAACCTAGGCAATACCATTCAGGACACAGGCATAGGCAAAGACTTCATGACTAAAACACCAAAAGCAATGGTAACAAATGCCAAAATAAAGAAATGGGATCTAATTAAACTTAAGAGATTCTGCACAGCAAAAGAAACAATCATTAGAGTGAACCAGCAACCAACAGAATGGGAAAAAATTTTTCATAATCTATCCATCTGACAAATGACTAATACCCAGAATCTACAAAGAACTTCAACCAATTTACAAAAGAAAAGCAAACAACCCCATAAAAAGTGGGCAAAGAAGATGAACAGACACTCTTCAAAAGAAGACATTTATGCAGCCAACAAACATATGAAAAAAAGCTCATCATCACTAGTCATTAGAGAAATGCAAATTAAAACCACATTGAGGTACCATCTCATGCCAGTTAGAATGGCAATCATTAAAAAGCTAGAGACAATAGATGCTGGAGAGAATGTCAAGAGATAGGAATGCTTTTACTCTGTTGGTGGGAGTGTAAATTAATTCAACCATTGTGGAAGACAGTGTGGCAATTCCTCAAGGATCTAGAACTAGAAATACCATTTGACCCAGAAATCCCAATACTGAGTATATATCCAAAGGATTATAAAGCATTCTATTATAAAGACACATGCACACGAATGTTCATTGCAGCACTGTCTACAATAGCAAAGACTAACCCAAATGCCCATCAATGATAGACTGGATCAAGAAAATGTAGCACATATATACCATGGAATACTATGCAGCCATAAAAAAGGATGACTTCATGTCCTTTGCAGGGACATGGATGAATCTGGAAACCATCATTCTCAGCAAACCAAAACAAGAATAGAAAACCAAACACTGCATGTTCTCACTCATAAGTGGGTGCTGAACAATGAGAACACATGGACACAGGGAGGGGAACATCACATACCAGGGCCTGTTGGGGGGTGAGGGGTAGGGCAAGGATAGCAAAGGGTGGGGGGATTGGGGAAGGATAACATTAGGAGAAATATCTGATGTGGATGATGCGGGGATAGATGCAGCAAACCACCATGGCATGTGTATACCTATGTAACAATCCTGCACATTTTGCACATGTACCCCAGAACTTAAAGTATAATTTTAAAAAAGTGAATACAGAAAGATAAAAATTAGATGATAGAAACTGAGATGGCCCTGGAACCTCAGAAAATTATAGGAAGAATGCTTTCTCTCCTCTTATCTTGTGGAGAACCCTGTTTCTGAGCTAGATGGAGGCCATTCTAAGTAGGTGAAAAACCCTTAGTTTTACCTCAAAACCTTTCAGTTAGTTACAGGCAGGATGGGGTGGGAATCTGATGTAGATAACTGATCATTCCTGCATAGCTTACAGTGCTCTGAAACTCTTTTACCTTTTCAGGATTTAATCAGTATTTCAATAGGAAGATGAGGGTAAGTGAAATAGAGCAGTTTTTCTTCATATTTAGTTATTATTTTTTGTTTTTAAAATAAGATTATGATATTTTCCAAATATAAAAGCAATGTATGTTCATTAGCATTTGGAAAACAGAAGAGTGATGGAAAGAAGACACTCAAAATCCAGTTACACAAAGAAAATTATGAGAAGATTTTTAAATTTATATCTTTGATGTTTTTCCTATATTTAACTTGTTTATAGTTTGATCATATTATATAAACAATTTTTATATTCTCTTTTTGTTTTTACTAATTATTATACGCATATTTTACCTTGGTACAAATGTTCATTAGCATCATTTTAAACAAAGTATATTTTATTACGTTAGGAAACTTACCTGCTATGTTCATAGCTCTAACACAAAGACAAACATGATACCTGACACATGAGAGGGAATAAATAAATATTTGTTGGAAAAAATTTATTTCATATTATTCCTTTATTTAATCATTGACTAGTTGTTGAACATTCATATCATTTTATTTTTTCTATTAATAATTTTCTTTTGAACAAATCTGGATAAAGGAGTTTACATCTCAATTTTACTATGTTCTTTGGCATAAATCCTCAGAAGTTTAATATTTATGGAACGGTTTAAACATTGGTAGGCCTCTTGATATAAAGATAAAATATTAATAACATTTAATTTGTTACCAATCAGATTTTTTGAGGGAAAAAAAGAGTTTTTCTTCATAATGAATTATTGTTAATTTTTAATAAACATGGATTATAATATTAGAGACCTCTCATTATTTCAAATGTTAAAATAAATTACAAAGGTACTTTGAAGTTTTAAAATTTACATTAGTTTTCTTTTATTCTTTCATTATAGTAATCAAAAGTTGGCTCAACAAGTTGAAATTAAATAAATGGTATTTTATTCTTGGCTAAAAGAAGAAAATTTTCAAACAACCTTACATTAACTCCCCAAGGAGTTTATTTGCTTCCATAACACATTTTGTATAACACTAAGGGCTAACTGGAAATGTAGTTAATATCTATTTTTAACATTCTCAATATAACAAATAGAGCAAATTAAAATACCCATACAATGTTATAGAGGTAGATGAAAAATAATTTGGTTTTTACCAGTCTGAATTCTATTTTGCCATATGCTGGTGAATGCATCACTATGTAATTAATGTAAAGCTATGATATTTTTTTAAAATCTATGTGAGCTAGAACTTCTGGGCTGTTGAGGAAAGGAGATATAGTAACATGAGATAAAAATAAGTAGTCATCTAAATCTGTAAGCCAATCAGTGCCATGAAAAATAAAATCAAATCAGTCAATAGATTTGGAGAGAGATTTTCCTTTTCATTTGAAGGTGATATTTATGAAATATCATTGGTTTATCAGACACTTGGATTGTTTTTCTAATATTACTGATAGATTTGTGGTCTTGCTCATTCATAAAACATCTGGTTAGAGTTAAGGGATT
The DNA here is from genome assembly GCF_048565385.1 of Saimiri boliviensis. NCBI lineage: Eukaryota > Metazoa > Chordata > Mammalia > Primates > Cebidae > Saimiri > Saimiri boliviensis. The sequence goes on from NC_133453.1 coordinate 42,160,545, forward strand.
CAGTCTGTGGCCACAGAACAGAGGGAATTCATGAACCCTCAGATGAATTAAATCCCGCATTTAGCTGTCAATTAGTGTAGTACTCTAGCCAACAGAATACCTAAAAAGATCAATGACTGACTTTTACATTTTTCAGATAGAAACTTTGGCATAATATACAGTAGAGCTCTGTGTTTTATAGGTATATTCCTTTGAAGTTTCTCTGCTGATGTATTTGCTGGAGGGGAACAACTCCTCGTGACTTCATTTTGTTTATGAAATAGTCTAGCTCTAAGACATTAGATGGCATGTAGTTCTTAAAGATATAACTGAAAAATTTTAGGTATTCTTTCTCCTTATATCTATATAATTGGATAAAAAAGATAATTTTCAAACATCCTTATATTAACTCCTAGAAGATGTTTATTTGCTTTCACAACATATTCTGAGTTTAACACAGAGGTCTCTCCATAGATGTAGATAATATAGATATAGATGTAGTTATAATTTATAGATATAGATAGGTACAGATAGCTAAAATATATTATGAATGTCACAAAATGTAGTGCAAGCCCAAACGTGTTTAAAAAATTCACTTCTAAAATCTGATGATCTAAGGCAGGCTGTTCTGGCTGAGCCAGGGCCTGTCAAGGCAGAGCTGGAAACCCGTAAGCCTCTAAGTCTCTTCTCTGAGATGTTAACTCTGAGCCTCTCCTAGGCATGATGGCTTCTACTCATACTCTGTGGTTTGCAAGGCAGGAAGTTTTGATGGTAGTGGCATGGATCATTGGAAACAGAGTGTACTGCCAGTGCCAATCCAGGCAAGGAGAAGGGCTTGGTAATTTTGTTTTGGTAAGCAAGATTGAGCAATCTGATTGGCTTTAATTTCTTGTAGTGTGAATTAGAAAATCTCTCTAATACTGGGGAAAGTAGGAAATGACTCATTGTTTTAAACAGTTTTTGAAATACTTCTGTGAGATATATTTTTGTCTTTTAAGAGATTATTGATTTATATAAAAAGATGAACTTTTTCTGCTTGTTTGTTTGTTTCTTTGTTTTCTGAGACAGAGTCACGCTCTGTCACCCAGGCTGGAGTGTGGTGGCACAATCTAGACTCACTAGAGTAAGTAATTCTCCTTCCTCAGCCTCTGGAGTAGCTGGGATTGCAGGCATGTACTACCATGCCCGACTAAATTTTGTATGTTTAGTACAGATGGGGTTTCACCATGTTGGTTAAGCTGGTCTAGAACCCCTGACCTTGTGATCTGCCTGCCTTGGTCTCCCAAAGTGCTGGGATTATAGGTATGAGCCTCCACACCTGGCCCAAAGACTACCTTTTTCTAATTAAAGTGTATCTGTCTATCTTGATGGCCACTTACACTATTGGACTTGGTTGTATCGCAGCTATTGCTGATGGTACAGGAGCTTGTGGGTTTTGAAAAATCTTCAGTGCATGATTTGGCTTTGTTGTCTTCTCGTTTTCTTTCCTTTCTTCCTTCCTTCCTTCCTTCCTTCCTTCCTTCCTTCCTTCCTTCCTTCCTTCCTTCCTTCCTTCCTTCCTTCCCTCCTTCCTTCCCTCTTTCCTTCCTTCCTTTTTATTTCTTTCCTGTTAGCTATTTTTGAGACATAGTCTCACTCTGTTGCCTAGGCTGGAGTGTAGTGGCTTGATAGCAGCTCACTGTAACTTCCACCTCCTGGGTTAAAACAATTCTCTGCCTCAGCCTCCCAAGTAGCTGGGATTGCAGGTGCCTGCCACCACACCTGGATAATTTTTGTATTTTTAGTAGAGACAGGGTTTCACCATCTTGGCCAGCCTGGTCTTGAACTCCTGACTTTGTGATCCACCTGCCTTGGCCTCCCACCATCCTGGGATTACAGGCCTCCCACCATCCTGGGATTACAGCAATTACAGGGATTAATTGCTCCCAGCCCTGATTTTCTATTTAAAGAATGTATAGGAATTACCAAATTATATAAGACCTTTGGAAACAAAGAATTGTTAAAGCGAAGGCTCAAAAAAAAAAAAAAAAAAAAAAAAAGGACAAAGGCACTAAAATAACTATGATATTCTAAATAATTATGTGGAAGTAAAAATGATATATATATTTGATTTATGCTTGAAAACAAAACAGAATTACTTTTTTCTTTAATTTTAATCTATATAAGTCCATCAAAATTTTAGTTATTTGCCCTACTCATCTGTATTAGTTATCTATTGCTGCATAACTAAATATTCTTAAATTTAGTGGCTTAAAACAAGCCCATTTCTTATTGCGGTTTCTCTGGGTCAGGAATCCAGGCACACTGGCTGGGTGCTTTCACTTTCAAGGTGACATCAGGACATGGACTCACAACATGCATTTCATCAGAACAGCAAGTGACAAAAACCAGAAAGAGAGAAGGCTATCAAGATGGAAGTAACCATCATTTATAACCTAATCTCAGAAGTAAATCCATCAGTTGTGCCATTTTTATTGTTAAAAGTGAGTCAGTCTTTCCAGCCAACACACTTAGAAGGAGGAGATTATGCCAGGGCAAGAATACCAGTGGGCATCAATCACTGGGAGCCAGCTTAGAAGTTTCACAACCACACTGTTTGATAAATTCTTGGTGCTCTAAGCCTGATTTTATCCACCTCTCTGGAGGAAATTCTCAGGATCATCTACAATATGGCATTGGGTGTTTGGGTATGTTAGCATCTTAAATTTACACTTTATCTTTTACATGCATGTTAAAAGCTTAAGGGTAACCTGTAAAAGACTTGAAATACAAAAAAAAAAAAATGTCAAGACTGTAACACAGATACTGAGTTGCCGTATAGGGATTTGAACTTGACACTACATCCTATTTTCTTATCTCAGAGCCATGTACAGAAAGTCCAAAACCAATCCAGTTTTATATATTGAAATTTTTTTTAGTATAGTAAATGGAACAGCTAAATGACTAGTTATGAATGGCTTCAGACAACTTTTTGTGTATGCATGTAATACTAATTTTAATTATTCTCATGGTTCCTGTTTTTAGATGAAGCTATGAGAAAGGAGCAATGGCCACCTACTATGTCTCAGGCACTGTTTTAGGCACTGCTATTTTGTATAATCCTCACATACATCCTCTAAAATAAGTATTGGTTTGTTTTACATAGGAGGAAACTAAACCTTTAGGAAGTTATCAACTTGGCTATGTTTAAAAGCTTGCAGGGTTGAAGATGCAATTCAGGCAAGATATAATTAAGTCCCCACTCTCCCTCCTCTCCTACAAGTCCAGGCTCTTTGTATTATAACATGTTTCCTCTTTGAAAAAGGAAAAGATGGGGAGGGACAAAGAATCAATATTTTCTGAACACCCACCCTATACCACCTATTGTTCTAAATTTCTATCTATGTTAATTTATCTCCAAAAGACCTCATGAGGTAAATATTAGTATTCCTAATTTAAAGATCAGAAAACTGTATCAATTTGATTTTGCTTTTGTATATGTAAATGTGTATATTCACATATGTGCATGTATGCATATGTATGTATATATATAACATGTTTTAAACACTGTGAGAATTACCCTGCATTCTAACATACTTAAAGTACTTAAGTGACTTTGAGTCATTAAGGAAATACCCTTTTTAACAAAAATCTGGGTACTTACAAATGGATAATATGTGATTACTAAAAGGATATATGATGGCTCCTTGTTAACCAGAGCGCTAAATTAGAGCAAATTACTGGTTTACTATGTGTAGCCTGCAGTAAATTGCTGAATAATCTGAACACTCCCAGCCTCATAATAGTTGAAAAACAAATTAGTCAGCTTAAGGTAAAACAATGAGTTAAATAAAAGTAAGGGATTTTTGTCCATTTTTTTTTTAAGAAGAGTCTCTTCTACTCATAGCAGGAGCCATAAAAGGAGGCCAAGAAAATATATGTCCTACGTTACTTTCCCTTGGCCACTGGATATACCCATCCTGAGAACATATATCTATTCTGTGAGCACCCGTTTTTATGTGCATCAGACACGCATTCATACTTTCCCACAGCCAAGGTTTGATTTTCTCAGCCAGTCTGAATCTGTAAAGTCAACTACTTTTTTCATAGTCAAGTGACAGTCTCTGTGACTCATTCCTTTTAAAAACACAAATAAGTTTGAAAAGTTGTTCATAATGAGTTTCTAATGAAAAGATACAATTGTTACAATTTGCTTATTATACAAACATACTAAAATATTTTCATAAATAAGACATAAAATATTTCGTAAGGCACAAAGCTAACTATTATATATACATCAGATTTGAAGATGTTATCACATTATTTTTTAGTAGTTTTTGTTTGGTTGCTGGTTGGTTGTTTTACAGCACTTGGAAGAATTGATTATTTCCTTTTTTAAAATATTAGACTTTTTTTTCCAAGTCACTTTTGCCTTTATTAGGGTTTTATGCATTTTACTGAGGGGTTTGTTTTCTTTTTAAAATTAATTCACTATTATTTTCCCCTTCCTGCTCCAGTTAACTGAGTCATTTGTAATTTTGTCAGATTTATTTATCTATCCAAGGCACCAAATTTATCCCTAAGCCATTCCTTTAAACAGCAAAAGAGACCAAAAAAGAAAACATTAAAGGATTCAAGTGCTCTCACAAAGAAACTGCCAGTTTGGTCAACAAAATTTAAACTTCCAGTAAAAACAGAAAACTCTCTGAGGTGTAGACCCCGATGGCTAAGAAAAACCACAAGTTCAACTTGACCTCGCCAAAAGCATTTAGACTTTTAGCCAAACTTATTAAAAACAAAATGTATTTGAAAGGGAGAAAAACATGCTACTGGGTTTCATAACATCAAGATGACAGGCTACAAAGGGATTTTATTTTTAATAATATTGCCTACTAAACACTTCTCCAAATCTGTTTTTCTTTCAGGTTCCTTTGTTTCCCACTTTTCAGCCACTCCTAGAATAGGCTGTCTACCCTTATGACTAGAAAACAAAACATCAGTTCTGATAAAATTCCATTTTCAGAAAATATTTCTTTTCTTATTCATATTAGAAAGTAAAGATTGTCCCATCTAGTCCTGGGATGGCAGATAAACAAACATTAGATCAAATGCTTTGAAAAGACAATGACTGACCAATGCTCTCACCTTAGGAAAGTCTAAAATCATTCAAAGGCAGAGTCCAAACTTAAGATAATATTCTTCTTTCCAAAACCTGGCTTTTCTTTTGTGTTATGTGGAGAGAAATGTTATTTTAAAGTTGTTTGCATTTAATAGGCAATGGCTGACAGCTGGAAGAAGTAAAGTCACTCACGGCCAAAAGGAAAAAGATTTGGCAGGACTTGCGAAGTTTACAGTCATCACTGATGGTCTTGAAATAGAATTTTCTACAGGAAAAGCTGTGACCATCATCACTCCAGTGGCACTGCGGATCAGGTGGAGATGTTCCCAATCCTAATATTCTCTTTTTTGACCTAAGCTTTTGAATCAGTAGCCAGTATTGAGATGACACTGCAAATTAAAGGGAAATGGGAGAAGGGTCGGCATTGGTGGCTTTTGATGGTCATTCAGGAGATAACTGAGATATTGAGATGTAATCTGAACAGTAGAGAGATTGGTTATGAAAAGCCTTTATTTATAGACTGAGATTTCATCTAATCATATAGAAGATTGGAAGGCATATTCATTTGTATGGCTTAGAATGAAGAGCCTTCTTCTACCTTCTTGGGAAATACAGCTAGAGAATGGTATATAAGACACTGGATGGCCTTCTCCTTATCTCTTATCATAGGATGACATTTCAGATCTTCTGTCTTAATAACACAAGAACAGGAAGAAGAATTAAGAAAACTGACCTATTATTCTGACCTATGTGCAGGGAGACCTAGAAAAGTGAGATGTTAACTTTTGGGAGGGCAGTTAAATGGAGAATTGCAGAGAAGTACTGAAGAACTTCTTTGCTTGTTGATTATTAAAGATAAGTAAAATAATGTGATCTGCAAACCTTAATGGAGCAGCAACCATGTAAAGCTCTGAGATATTTGCTGTTAAAAGTTTATGTTTAAATATTTCTGATGACAGTGAACCTACCATTTCTAAGACTTTGAAGATTATATCTCTACTTAAAATGTTAAAAATATATAATATCTGCATCTTAGGTTCTTTTATGGTCAATGAGAAAGGAATTTTGTATTTTTATGAGGGGATATCATAGCTCAAGCCTTCTCTGTTGAGAGTTCTCTGAATATCTTAAAAAATAAATGGGAAGGAAAATTTAATGTGACTGTGGTAGTTCTGAGAAACACTACATGATCTATGTATAAACCAGAACAATTCCTTTAATTGGCACAAAGTTTTACAGATAACTTTTATATGGCACAGAAACAAAATTTGAGCTTGTAAACTATTACTATGTGATAGAAATATATATATATATATATAAACACACACACACACACATGTTTATTTGAAGGAAGAATATTAATTAAACATTATTCAAAAGTCCTCCTGCATTTCCCTTTCTCTTACACACACCAAATTACCCTTATGTCTTATGGGGCAGTAGATGCTAAAAGAGGAAAGTTCTATGGGTTGTATGGTATAGCTGTCAGATGTAAGTTATTTCAAAGGAAGGATTGACAAAATCTTACAAAATATATAATACCTGTCTAATTCTCTTCAGAGATGCAAAAAGAAGTTGAGAGAGATCTGTCTGAGAGTGAACAGGAAAAATGGATCTATTCGAATAAGCTTCCAGAATCTTAGCCTACCTCTAAATGTGCCTATTGCCATAATTGTCAATACAAGTAATCTTTGTACACCAGATCTATTTATAAAATATTTCCAATTGGTTATTTTTGAATGTTGATAGATATAAATCTTACTTCTATACAAATCAAGTTCTATGAATATAAGGATATTTTCTCTTTTATTCCCTGATGTACTTTAGGTACCTAGAATAGTTTCTGACATATATTATTCAATCAATATTTGCAGAAGAGTATAAATAAAAGGAGATTTAATAGAGCAGAATCCCATAATAATTTCTATAATTGAAAGAAGAATTATTACTTTAAAAAACAAATCCAGGTTTTCAGTAATCTGGTTTATTTAAAAGAAGTGACAACAGTATAAAGGATATTTGTTTTTTTGTCTTCGTTATTTTCTGATTTTGAAAAAAATCTCCTCAAATTTAAGGAATAAAAGACAACTGAAAAATAATACTTTGTAAAGGTTGCATGCCAGTTTTTAAGCTCTTATCTCTTATCACCAATGCCCCACTTCTACACTCTGTTTTATGATTCTGGGACTGGGACTCTGCCACACACATTTCTGCCTGGCCAGCTGGTTCTCCATTAGGCTCAGCCAACAGGGGATGCTAGAGGGAGGACAGGAGGTAATTGCTTCCTGTTTATATTCCCATTCTGGTTAGTGCCCATCACCTTCTTAGGGACTTCCTGTCTGTTCCCTGTTCTTATGAGTGTCTTCCTAGTAACACTTCTTCACCTTGATAGTACCCTTCCATAGCAGCACATGAACGCAGTCTGCAGATTACCCAACACTAATAGAACTAGCCTTATCAGACAATCAGAGACACCATTAGCAGCCAAGTGTTCCTGCTCAGAAGTTTGAATTTCAACCCCACTAAGGCTTTACTCCAATCTAATAAGTTTAATATAGCTGTTCTCCCTTCTCTGTGGTTTTACTTTCTGTAGCTTCAGTTACTTGTGGTCAACTACAGTATGAAAATGTTAAATGGAAAATTTCAGAAATAAACAATTTGGAAGTTTTAAAATGCACACCATTCTGAGTAGTGTTTTGAAATTTAGCAGGTGAATCAGCTCTTTGTCCAGCATGTGCATGTTCTCTGTACTTCCTGCTCATCAGTCACTTAGTAGCCTGCTCAGTCATCAGATGGACTGTAGTGATATTACAATGTTACATTCAAGTAACCCTTATTTTAGTTAACAATAGCTTCAAAGTGCAAGAGGAATGATGCTGGTAATTCAGATATGCCAAAGAGAAGCCAGAGAGTACTTTCTTTAAATAAAAAAGTGAAATGTTTGGACTTAATAAAGAAAAAATTGTAGACGGAGGTTGCTAAGATCTATAGTGAGAATTAATCTTCTATCCATAAAATTGTGAAGAAGGAAAAAGAAATTTGTGCTAGTTTTTCTGTCACACCTCAGACTGCAAAACTGATGGCCATGGTGTGTGATAAATACTTAGTTAAGATGGAAAAGGCATGACATTTGTGGGTGGAAGACATAACAGAAGTGTGTTCTAATTGATGGCAATAGGATTCGGTATTATCCATGGTTTCAGACATTCACTGCTGGTCTTGGAACTTATACTTTGAGAATAAAGTGGGGACTGCTGTTAATTCCAGCCCCTTGTCTTTATTACCTCACTCTGAGGTATGGTAGCTTCTTTCTACAGTTGCTCCTCTTATAACTTATTGTTCCCTTGCTACTCTTTAATTTATTTAGTTAACAACTTTATAACCAGTTAATAATTCTATAGATAAAATTCTGTCCAAATAACTAGTATAATTTTTGTCTCCTAATGAGGCCCTGGTGTCGGGGACCATCCGGGACGGGTAGGCACGTCTGCCGGGGGTCTCTCGACCTGCAAGAGGGTGCCAATACCTGGAAGAGAGAGTGCGCTTGAGCGGGGATCTGGAGGGCTGATAGGCCGTGCCTAAACAGCAAATTTTATTTTTCAAAGGCCAGGAATAAATACACTTTCTTCTGCTCTGGTTTACATCATAGCAAGAGGAAATGCAAATGTATACCTTACATGGCCTATACAATAGAGAAATCAGATACACAATCAGTGGTTGCAAGAGGAAATGCAAATGTATACCTTACATGGCCTATACAATTGAAAAGTCAGATACACAATCAGTGGTTGTAAAAAGTAACAGAATTTCCTGTGATCACAAAGCTTGTTTACATCCAGACATTATTCCTCCTGGCTGCAGGTATCTCTGGTCTGATCTTGTTTTAGAACTGAGATGTGAAAAGATTTTCTAGTTTTGCTCATCAGAATATCTTTTAACGGGATTCTCCTTTGTCTACTCCTGACTCAACTTATCTCAACTTCCCTATTCAGGAGTCTCTGAGTCAGAAATCAAAGCCATCCCTTATGGTGGCATTTGCTTTGCAAATATCGACAGTTAAACCATTATCTAGGGTACAAGGCAGTCAGGTAAGTAAAGAAAAGGTTAAAGCTTATTCTTAAAGAATCATAAAAAAGTTAAAAGTAGGAACTGGTTGCTGGCAGGGGGTCACTTGGTCTAGCAGCACCGCATAGTTTTAGGCCCAAACGATATTGTGGTTGATATTAGAAACTGATCATCCATCTTTAAGTTCCTTTTTCCGGATAGCTCGACTGCTTCCAGTAGGAAACTGTGTTTGGGATCAAACTCACCGTATAGTGAGACTCATGCCTTTTGGGGGTCTCACACAGGGATGTTCCCCACACCCTGGCTTGTACAAGTTGATTTTTCTAAGTCTCTTTCTTTGATTTCTTTAGTTGGTGCATGCTACATGATTAAATGCCAACAAAAAGCCAATTTTTTAAATGTCAGATGATCTGATGTCAGCAAAATGTAAAATAAGTGAAATGTTCTGAATGCTTCCACCATCCTCCCTGGCTCACTCGCTCTTTTTTTTTCTTGCCCCATCCTATCTCTTCCTTCCTTCTCCTCTTAAGTTCTTCCCTCTGGGTGTTGTTTCCCTCAGTCCTTCCTCTACTCACTTTGCAAATTTTATCTCACTCTATTGTCACCAACCCAGTACATTCCTCATCTTCTATTCAACAGACCTTGAGCTTAGTTCTTTCACTCAAGTTCATCAAACACAAGTTAGGTCCTTTATCCAGTGGAGGGCAGAGAGGAGCAAAAGTTCCTACACATTAGAACAAGAGTAATGGGAAATTAAATGCCTATCCACAACAGTGGAGAGGCTTTAATTTTGTCAGGGTCCTTTGAGATACCTTTCAGTGAAATCTTGTCAGTGGCTATCTGATTAGTTTACAGCTGAGACCTAACCCCAGCTTATTCCCAAGATCCTAATCCCTTCCTATTTTCCCTTACCTTGGGTGGCAGATAGCAGAAGAAAGCGACATTCTATCCTGCCAGAAAGCAGAAGAAACCCTGGCTGGATGAGCCCCTAGCTAAGAAATACAAAGCTCATCCAGCTATTTCCTCAGCGAAACTGCCAGAATCACACTCCCATCTTAGTTCCTGGTTCCCATCAAGCCTTCCTTATTGCTTCATGAGTGCTGGGCTTTCTGTTCCTCACCACCACCCATAAATGAGAATTTTCTTTCAGATCCCAACTCTTAAGGGTATTACTCTCAGCTAGCTTTCACATGGGAATAATTTGCTTTCCTAATCTGTTCTAAGGTGTTATCAGTTTTATACGTTAACTTTTCCAAGAATATTTGTATTTTACAGAGTATGCCCAGAAACCTGCTGTCTTAACGCAAATCCTAAGAAATTCTAAGAGGTGAATTTTGGCCATGAAACAGGAGCTGATTTGGGTTATCTTTACAGAAGATATTTCTTCATTCTCAAATCAATCAACTTAAGAGGGAGGCCAATCTAAACTAGACTTCTACTCCTGGAATGCAGCTTTATGGGTTGGAAAGTTTAAACATCCTATAAATATATAAATAAAGATAAAATAATATGCTTTTACATCTTACTAGAGATACATTTTAAAAGACAATAACAATATAAGAAAAATAGTCTGTAGCTTTATTATGGTAGAGTGTAAATCAGTGTAAGGTGAATTTATTTTTATTATGCTAATTGCCTAGAATGCATAGTCTCAGCCAAGAAACAGTCTGTTTTTCATTTGCTCACTGACAAAATTTGACAAATAAGTTTGGTTGTAGATCAGAAGGGAGCTAGAAATAAAATAGCAATGACTATTATAAGATACTTTTGGAGGGATGTTTGCCATGACTATTACTTAATAACATGTGCTATTTTTTAATTTTTAAGAAAAGCCTATTTCTGAACTGAAAAAAATGGTTGTTAGCTTATTATTAAAATTGTCCTTACATACATTTCCTAATATAGTCATGCAGACTCATAAACGTCTCACAGTAGTGTTTTACCATCAAGTATTAGAACTTTTTGGACTGCACTGCGGCTTTGTTTCTGAGAAATGTTCTCTTTTTCTTGATGTTTATGGTATCAGGTAGACTGAAGTAGTATTAGAGGACTGACACCTGAAGGTCGTGAAAGGGAAAGACAAGAACTGACCACCTTAAAGTGGAGTTTTTACCACCAGTTTCTCCTTTTCATTTACTTGCCAGAATCCTTTGACTTCTAGAGTACAAATTGGGAAAATTAGCTGTCTTAAAACTCCTTTGAGGTTTCATGGATGGTTTCGCCAAAATTTTACTTAGCATTCTAGGCACTCATTCTAAGCTCTAGTGGGAGAAAAACAGTTCTCTTTCTTTTAGAATGTCTCCTGAAATCTGTGTAGCCTGTATAAAAGAAGACATAAAAGGCAAGGTGTTGAAATGTTAAGCACTATGGATAATGAATGAGGACCGATGTCAGCATAAGAAGGCACACATTTCCTGATGAGAAATCTCTGCTTTTCAGAGGAATGGTTTCCCTGTATGCATGCACACACATACATTTGAAATTCCAGAAAGGAAGCCGAACATCTGGCCACTTCATTCTAGTATTTCTTAATTTATAAGGATATGAAAATTTGAACATCCCATATCAGAAAGTCGTTATTCTGTGATAAGTTTCTCATTTTCTTGGACTGTATGGTTTTCTTGTGAATATGACATGGAATTATTATTATTACATAAATTTCATTTGTGACTCAGAAAAACATACCTCTGAAGTGAATATGCAGTCCATTTATGATGTTAAGCCTGGCATCTGGCTCACAAAATCCATTGCTGTTGTTGCCACTTAATTCAAGATTCTGTGAACTATGTATTGTATGTATGTATGTTTCACATGACCTACAAAGAAGCTTTTCTGAAAATAACAAATATAAAGTTTGAAGAGTTTTCAGGATCTTTACTAACCTTTGTGGTTTTAATATTCCAACATATCTTCCTTGAGTTAACATTGGCCTACTTGTTCTTTTTTGAATAGAGAGAAGTTAATATGCTAAACTGCATTAGAAGTACGATATAAATGAAGACTCCTCCATCACTTTACAAATATATTAATTAGTTACTTGGCTGTGCATGTTTTACTCATGTTCAGGCAGTATATAGTAGAGAAGAAAGTGTACTGAGAGTAAGGAGACTAATTCATAGATATTAAGCAACACATTTCATATCTCAAATCTGTTTAATCAGCTACAATTCAAAATGATAGAACTGCTGACAAATCCATTCCTCTGCAGTTCTAAATTTTAAAATCTATCTGAAGCATTTAATTCAAGATAATAAATACTGAAAAAATTAGACAATATGGAAAACATAGAAGCTATTAAAGGAAACACTTTAAATTCTACCATATATAAGAAAGCATAGTCAATACTTTATAAATGTTGTTCTAGACTTCTCTTTATAATTGAACGCGTAACTTTATATACATAGGAGTATACTATCCATATTAGCTCTTTCTCCCATTACTAGAAATAAATACCTGAGACTAGACGATTTATAAAGAAAAGAGGTTTAATTGGCTCATGGTTCTTCAGATTGTACAGGAAGTACAGTGGCTTCTGCTTCTGGGGATTCCTCAGGGAGCTTCCAAGCATGGCAGAGGACAAAGCAGGAACCGGTATCTTAGAAGGTAGGAGCAGGACTGAGAGAGAAGGGGGAAGGTGCCACACACTTTTAAACACCAGATTTTGTGAGAACTCACTATGGAGTACCAAGGAGGGGATGGTGCTAAATCATTCATGAGAACTCTACCCCCATGATCCAGTCACCTCCCACCAGGCCCCACCTCCAATACTGGGGATTACAATTGAACATAAAATTTGACTGGGGACACAGACCCAAACCACATCACTATGTGGTATATGTTCCTCTCAAACTTTCTTTTTTATTGTATATATTTAAGGTGTACAGCATGATATTTTGATACACATACAATAAAATTTCTCAAGCTTTCTTTTCCTACTTAAGCCAAAAGTAAGTTTCCATATTAGTGAATCCATAGGTACAACATCTTTTTAAAAAAGATACAGATAATTCTAATGTATAGATGTACTAAGACTACTTAACAATTCCTCTTGTTATATAATTAGATTCTTAGTTTTCCTTCTCATAAACCCCATTGTGGTGAATTTTTTGTGCTCCTGCTTTTCCACATATGTACATGATTTATTGTTCCCTTGGAATAAATAACCAAAAGAGAGCTCACTGGGCCAAAGTATATGTATACTTTTAATATATATTGCCAAATGTCCACCACAAGATTTAGTAAATTAACTTTCCCACAAGCAATGTAGGAGAGTGTGATTTTTTTCAGCCTTACCAACAATCAGTATTTTATTGAGAATTGAGAACCTGTCTTTCAAAAGGTGTTAATTCATTGTTTTTTACTTGCACTTTCCTTATTATTGGTGAAGGTGAACATCTCAAATGTTTTGATCTATCATTTTCCTCACTTCTTAATTGCCGGCTCTTCTGCTTGGCCTACTTTTTTTTCTTTTGGGATTTTGGTCTTTATTCACACTGATTTACAAATCAGATATTATTTTTTGATGAATCTATTAGAAATATTTCCCCCAAGACTTTTGTCTTTCAACATTGTTTATAGAGTGTTTCTGTTTATTATTGTTTGGGTTTTTTATTTGTTTGTTTGTTTGTTTGTATGCAAAAAAAAAATGACAGGTCCATAACATCCCATGTAAATAATCTATTATGAATAGATTTGATGTCCTATATTGAGATGATAATAGGGTGATTTGCTTGAAGCACCTTCCTTGCAATCTATACTCCTTGGGAATATGGTAGTGATATGTTGAATGTCAAGGATTTAGAATTTGGGAATTAAATTGGGTTCCTAGTCATGTGAGATGCACAAAGTCAGGAGAAAAAATTTTTCTGAAATAGGCATGGCTCACTTCACACATTTGCCTGAAAAGCGTTCACTGTTTGGTTTTTATCATCTACGATTTAGTTCTCATCCAAAAAGTTCAGATTGGATAGCATTCAATGCTTTAAAAAAATGAACACACATCTGAAGGGATGAGAGGTTAGTAGATCTTTATTATTTACATTTGCAAGTAACCATCTGGTAAAAATTTTGGTCTTTAGAAACAAATTATTTACTCCCTTAAACAATATAAACAAGCTAGTTAAGCTTCTGTAAACTAGGTGTTAAAGAACTTTCTCACATTTTTAAATAATAGAGTTTTTCAAAAGTTATTTCATTTAGCATATACCTAAATACCTATGCTATATGAGAGCAGCAGAGTGTAGCAGAAATAGAATTGAATTGATATCTGGCCCATACTTCCAGTTTTTTGCAATGACATGCTGTAATTTTGGAAAAAGGCCAGAATTTTTGTATTGGTCAATCTGTTTACTTGTAAAAATTATTATTCTTCTTTTATACACTGAAGACCTTGCCATTTGGTGACATCCAGATTATTCTAAAGTCCTTTGTGGATTTATAAGAGCCAAATAATCGTAATGTTATTTGACCAGAAAGAAGATACCTTATAAGCAGTTAGGTTTATATAGATGATTTTATGGAAGGAGTATTTCCATCGTTCTCAATTCAGCTGCAACACACTTGGGTTCTTACCCAGCCTTCACTACTTTCCTGCCTGCTCCTTTTTCAGCTGATGAGCTCACCTTGTTCTTAAAATAAAAATATCAAGACTAACCCTGATTGATTCTCATATTCATCTTACCCTATTTTCTTCTACTTCTACAGACATCTCTCCAAATTTTCCATCTCAGCCGACTCTCAGAAGTGCTAGCTTTACCCCTGATCATTTGATGGATCATTTTACCCCTTACTTGTTCCTTTCTTCTCCATTCCATTTCTTTCTCCTTTAGTTTCAGTAATGTACATCTCCTACTTTGACAAAAGGCTTTACCTGACCTTAGTACCATTCTCCCTTCCAGTCAATTTCTATCTGCTTTATTTTTGTGGCAGACCTCTACCTACATTGCCTCCCCAACATCACCCCTGTCATTACCTCTGCAGCATGGTTTTCAACCCACTCACTTAACTTTTTCAAAAAAATCAACATCTTTGTTGTCAGTTATAATGACAAATGCAGTCTGCTTGACCATTAACCATTCTGTAGGTTTGTTTCTGTTTTTGTCTGAGATGGAGTCTCACTCTGTCACCCAGGTTGGAGCACAGTGGCAAGATCTTGGCTCACTGCAGCCTCCGCCTCCCAGGTTCAAGCGATTCTCCTACCTCAGCCTCCTGAGCAGCTGGGATTACAGGCCTGCACCACCATGCCTGGCTAACTTTTGTATTTTAGTCGAGGTGGGGTTTCACCATGTTGGCCAGGCTGGTCTTGAACTCCTGGCCTCAGGTGATCCACTTGCCTTAGCCTCCCAAAGTGCTGGGATCACAGGCATGAGCCACTGCACCTAACCATTTTGTAGTTTTTTACACTTTTCATTCTAATTCCTTCTTGAAACTCTCTAATTCTTTGTCCTTAGTGAAATGGCACTCTGCTAGTTATTTTTCATCTACTTACTCATGCCCTTTCCTTTATGGGTTGATTTTTAATTCATTTCTTTGTTTCTTTCTAAATATTCTGTCAGTTATCTTACAGAACTATAAAAGAACCAGAGTTCAAAACCAGACATAACATTAATTTTTGGTGTTACTATGGGAAAGTAACTGTGTAGCATGAGAATGAGACAATGAAGATTAAAAGAGAATCTATGTAAAGGCATCTAGCACAGTACCTGGTCAGAGCTAATACCAACTGGTATAAGTCATCCATGTTTGATCTTCTCCCTGACATCTTTATTTTTGATAATTCTGGCTAAAAAACGTTTCATCTTTTCTAGCCACCTATAGTTTAGGAAAGTATATACCACCCAATTTAATACTTAATAATAATACCATCTGTTACCAGTAGCTGATGTTTTATGTTAGCTGTGTCTTTCTAACTACAAAGCAGGGATCATCCCTAACAATTCCACTGTGTGTCATTCAGTTTTCAATAGACAATAGTTATCATTGAATTAACTAAACTAACACTTTCCCCTTGCTCTGCTCCAGACTTCTAATGAGTGGTCCAGGAAATTATGAATATTGAAAGGAATTTAATATCACTTTCCTTGTCATCTCTCTGGTTTCCTTGGACTTCCATAAATATGATTACACATCAAAATAAAGATGTTAAGCATTGGTGCTAATTTAATAAAAATTTCCCTTATTCTCTGAATTTTTGGGGTCAGGTTATATACCCCATATTTTTCACTGTTTCAACAAATTCTTTTAGAGTACAATAAAATGTCATATACTAACATAATGACAACTAAAAGAAGGATTCTTTCCTTAAAGAGCTCACAGTTTAAGTAGACAAATATGCATGCAATTCTACTAGAGTGTGGTAAATAATAACACATGAGAAAGGACTGAGTATTATAAATATATTACTCCCCCCCCCCCCCCGCAAAGAAAACCCTTAAATTATTCTTTGGTAGTAGTAGATGATGTGAAAATGCTTTCAGAGAAAATAATTTCTAAGATGAAATCTGATGATTCATTTCAGACAATAAAAATACAATTACAATTATTTATAGAATTGCCTTTAAAGAGATGTACATCATTTTCTTTTAAGTTAATTTTTAATGTCATCACTCTCCTGCTTCCTCCTTTTTTAAAAAAAAAAATACTCCCATATTCTGGACCTGTGATGTGGTAAACTAGGTTTCTAGTTATGAGATTTAGTAAAGAATAATAATTTTAGCAATCAAATATACAAAATATTTTTAAAAGTAAATGGTCAATTAAAATTAACTTCCTCTTATTCATAGAAACTTGACAAAAATTTTCAACCTCGATATTAGAAGCTAAGAAACTCAATTTTAAAATTGCATATAATGTACAGAAAAATATCAAAATGAAAATTTCCGTGATGCATTGTCAAAACTGACATTCAAAGACTGTGAGATCTAAAGTTATGCATACGTACTCATGATTAATGTGAGGCAGAGGAAATATTTTATGACTGGAAAAGGTCACACCAAAGGGCATTTATCCTTTTTGACTTCGCTGTATGTAGAAAGGCTTATGGTTACTTTCTTCCCAAATTAGTTTATTCAAAGCGAAGATAACATCTCTACCTCTAAGGGTATAAGGAAGAGAATAAAGACTTTTTCCTGCGGAAAAAAATCATTGTATATTTCTTGTTAGTAACAAAGTGTCTCCCAAAGGGAAAAGAGCCAAATCAATGAATTTGTGTTATGCCCAATTTTCTGTTTAGAGAGAAAAGAAAATATTCTCTTGCATTTCCCTACTTATCCTATAATAAAATTAAAGCAAATAGAAAAGAGAATCCAGCTTATCAAAAATCTCCATTGGGAAACCATAGGCTCCCAGTTTACATACTATTTGTAATTAGCTTTAGGGTCTCTCACCTAATTCTTTCCTTTGAATTAATTAAAGTATGTTTGAATGTGACAGACATTTCAAAATTCCCTGTAATCTTGCAGGAAGAGAGCTTTTTTTCATTCTTCTTTCCCTCCATAGCTATAGAAGCTCCAAGTTCTGAAGATATTCCACAATGCTGCAAGGTTGTTTACCTTCACTCCTTCACAAAAGATAATCCAACAAATTACATTAATTATAAACCAATATGTTCCGTTCAATTCCCATATGAGCCAAACCTGGGGATGAGCATCTGCTCTTATTTTCTGAGCTTGGTTTTGAGGACAAGATTCACAACAATGCTCAATCCATAATTAACAGAAAAATTAAAGATGCAACATCCCGACATCCTGCTTTGTGAAGCAGTGTGCTTAAAAATATACATGCCTACTCCTGAGCAGGCTTTTTTTTCTCCCCAACTCAGAAATAGTTTATTGTTACCCCTGGCATGTTTTTGTTTGTTTAAAATATTTACATGTATGCTGTACTTAAACATGCAAATATTTTCTACAAAAAGGATGAATAATAATTTGCCATTGTGATTTTTTTTTTTAAATTGGGGTTTCATCTTTCCATAGATAATTTCCTCTCTTTCTTTTCTCTTAAAAATCACATTTATTGTTTACTAAACATATTGTTTCATGGTATGGGAAATGGAAATGGACAAAATTTGTTTAGAATATTTGGTTTTCTTTTTTCCTGCTTGGCCCATAAAAAGAAATAATAGTAAATTATACCAGATACCCATATACAACTACATATATATTTAGCACATACATCTTTTATTCTATTCATGGAAATCCCAGTTAAACAGTTGGTGGTAAACAAATATTTAAAATATCTGCATTATAGATACCTAATTCATATATAGCGTCCATATGTGATTGAATATAAATAGGCACACTGTTTAAGTACACCCACACACCACACACAAAGTGAGTGGAGAGCAGGGCAGCGAATGAGCTTCTCTTTTCCTTCAGATGTATAGTACCTTAGTATAATGTGAACATAAGCATTCTTTACATAATTGCTCTGAGATCCTAAGAAGAAAGGAGCCATAAAATGAGCATAATTCTATGTACCTCTGAAGTAGTTTTTTTTATCTTTACTGCATATCCAATCAAGAAGGAAAAATTATTCTGCTTTTATTGAACTTCCCTTGCCTCAAATTATTCTCAACACCAACTACATGCACTCAAAAAATCTTACCATATACTGAAATGGACTTTTATCATAGAATTCATATTGTTGGAGAGAGGCGAATACAGTACAGGATTCTTGGTTCTTTCAGTGATTGGAGGTCCAGGTGACCCTTATGATGGTCCCATGGGATGCTGTGTCACAGAACACTAGCCTGCAGTCAGGATGCTAAGAACCACTGGCCTGATTTCTATGGAAAGAGAAAGTTTGTCTGTGGGTGGGCAGGGAGGGCAGCTGGCTCTGGCTTCATATTCACAAGAGACCTTCAATTTGTATGTTGACATTCGCTCCAAAAGAAGTTTTACATAAAATTATGAACAACATTGAAAGACAGACATAATACTTAAGATGCTTCTAACTACAAACAAGAACAATCCCAACTAAGATGTTTCTTAAGTTTTTTTAGAAGTTATTGTTTTATTTAACAAAATGGTCACAAGCTGGCAGTCTAAGTCATTGAGGACAGACCCAGTATTTCCGATATTTTCACTCTGATATCATTCATGCTTGGATTTTTTAAATCAGTATTGTCACTTCCACAGCTCCAGACATCGTATCTTCACGGAGCATGTTACAAAGTAGGAAGAGCCAGAAGGAGAGAAAAATCTTCACCTCCTTTAAGGCCCTCTAGGAAGGAAAATATTTCCCAGGAGCCCCTGTTAATTTCCCTTAAGGTCTTTTTGGCCAGAATTGGGTCCCATGATGAGGAACATAATACTATTAGGTTAGTGCAAAAGTAATTGCTGTTTTGGATCATGAATTTAAAATCATTGCAACTAGGTTCAAACACATCCTTAATACCAAAATACCATTACAATCAATACATTTTTGCCAACAAGAAATAAGTTTTATTCTTAAATAAAAGTGTAAAAATCCATGCTTTGGGATTTGATAAAGTCTTGGAAAACATTTTCTGCATCCTGCTGGTTGTGGAACCATTTTCCCTGCAGTAAGTTGTCAAGATGCTTGAAGAAGTAGTAGTCACTTGGCGAGGGGTCAGGTGAACATGACAGATGAGACAAAACTCTGTAGCCCAATTTGGTCAACTTTTGAAGCATTGGTTGTGCAGTGTGTGGTTGAGAGTTGTTATGGAGAATTGGGCCCTTTCTGTTGACCAGTGCCACCTGTGGGCATTGCCATTTTTGGTGCATCTCATCAATTTGCTGAGCATACCTCTCAGATGTAATGATTTCACTGGGATTCAGAAAGCTGTAGTGGATCAGACTTGCTGCAGACTACCAAACAGTGACCATGACCTTTTTTGGTGCAAGTTTTGCTTTGGGAAGTGCTTTGGAGTTTCTTCTCAGTCCAACCACTGAGCTGGTCATCACGGGTTGTCGTATAAAATCCACTTCTCATTGCATGGTGCAATGCGATTAAGAAATCATTCATTGTTGTTGCATAGACTTAAGAGAAGACAACACTTCAGAAAGACACTTTTTAAATTTTTGGTCAGCTCATGAGACAGCCACTTATCCATCTATTTCACCTTTCCAATTTGCTTCAAATATCAAATGACCCTAGAATGGTCAACGCTGAGTTCTTTGGCAACTGCTTGTGTACTTCTGAAGGGCTCAGCTCAGATGATTGCTCTCAATTGGTTGTTGTTCATTTCTGGTGGCCAGCCACTAGGCTCCTCATTTTCAAGGCTATTGTCTCCTTTGCAAAACTTCTTAAACCACCACCGCACTGTACGTTCATTAACAGTTCCTTGGCCAAATACATTGTTGATGTTGCAAGTTGTCTCTGCTGCTTTATGACCCATTTGATCTCGAATAAGAAAATCACTCAAATTTGCTTTTTGTCTAACATTATTTTCACAGTATACAATAAGTATAAAATAAACAGCAAGTAATAAGTCATTAACAACAACAACAACAACAACAACAACAACAACAACAAAAACCCCAGAAAGCAGTGAATGTACATTAAAATAATATGTAATGGGCCAGGTGCAGCGGCTCACGCCTATAATCCCAGCACTTTGGGAGGCTGAGGAGGGCGGATCACAATGTCAAGAGAGCAAGACCATCCTGGCCAACATGGTGAAACCCCATCTCTATATAAAATACAAAAATTAGTTGGACATGGTGGTGTATGCCTGTAGTTCAGCTACTTAGGAGGCTAAGGAAGGAGAATCTCTTGAACCCGGGAAGCAAAGGTTGCAGTGAGCCGAGAGTGTACCACTGCACTCCAGCCTGGTGACAGAGCAAAACTCTATCTCGAAAAATAAATAAATAAAAATAATATGTAATATATCCACATTTATTTAATAATGTATTCCAATATCAAATGGCAAATTTCAATAAGGCAAAAACTGCAATTACTTTTGCACCAACCTAGTATGATTACACTAGGTCAATAATAATTTATTTTCATCATTTTCTAAGACTAGGAACATTGTTGCCCATAAGAATATCGCCATTACATAGATAAATAAGAATTTGCTTGCCATTGTATGTCTGTTGTACAGCATTGCACATGTGACCTTTACAGGCTATATCATCTGGAGTGTACTGTAATGTAACTACACAAACAGGTACACATACAGCTACATATATTATACATATATTTCTATACTTATAATGCCACAAAATTATATATATTTATATATTCTTATACTTTATAATGCCACATTTTTTTGCCTTGGGCATTCTCTACAGTATTAATAATGTTTATTGGTTACATAAAAACAATTTTAAAATATTACATAATGTTTGTTAATCTGTTTTGGAATTTCTTCTTATACGTTTTTTAGAAGTATGGAATGGCATAGGCCTCTCTCAACCTCTACAAGATACTGTTGGTAGAATTTGCCAGCTGTGTGTTTATAAACATTTGTTCTTAAAATCTCTATACCTCATTTTTTTCCATGGATAAAACTGGAATAAAATTACTGGGCTGCCTAATTGGATCCTGCTCCATGGGAAGGATCCAATGATCCAATGCATGAATTACATAAGACTGCCTCGGGAATAGCATCCTCTATTAATCTGTATTTTATCCTTTTTGTGTTTCATACTGAGCTGCGTGCAAAGATGGATGGGGAAGCCTGCTGTGAGTCCCAGGCTACAGTGCTGGTTAGCACAGGAGTTCCCAGTGAAGGAGCTGGAAGCTGACTGCTTCCACTTGCCCTCCTTCCCTGCCCATCATCCACAACATGCCTCCAAATGCAGAAAGTCTAACCACTGTGCCAATTATCTTCTGGGATATTTTGACCCCATCAGGAAACACTTTCCAAACACCACATTACTCAGGGTATTATTGTACAACACTTGTAAGCATTGAATTGTCCCTATAGAGTTTAACATAACATTTGAAAAGACTCAGAAATTAAGGCTTTGCAATTCCCAAGTTTCTGAGGTTTATCTACTCTATCCCCTCTTCAATGAAGTTCCAAAAATGCTAGGAAAATCCCTTTTGGTATTTTCACTGACACCAGTAAACAAGCTTCTTGCACCTCTTTTGGTCTAGATGTTTTCACACACAGAATATGACTGGGTTCAAACCTCTGAGGTGATTTTGGGCATGTTACATTTAGCTGAGAGCTCAGCATCTCTGTTCTTCAGTTTACAATATTATCAGTTGCTGTCTCTGGCCTGAGTATTCTTCAAAGGGTAGACACATAGTTAAGAAGTTCAAAACTAGATGTGGAGACAAAACTCACAGGTATAAGGTATATCAGAAAATTATTTTTACGGTAATTATCATCCTATAATTCTGGTGTTTTGTTTGTTTGTTTGTTTGTTTTGTATCCCCACAAGTCCTTATAAATTAAGGATAGGAATGTGTCTTTTGTTTCTCTTTTAGTCTCTACTGGCTTGTATAGTACCTGATACGTAGCAGTTGCTCAATACATATTTGCTGAATATGTAAGATGACTAAGAAATGAACAAAGAATTAAGTAAAACTGAATGTGTAAGACACTGGGCAGGTTCAGGTGAGTAATTCATGAAGGATTTCTGGAAGGATATGGAAGGTGAGGAGAGAAGTTGGAATCGGATTTGGATGCATGTGGGTAAAAATAAGAGTGGGGTAGAAATGAGGGAGTGGAAAGAACTATGTGGCAGCATTTTAAGAAGTAGAAATGCCGTTTGGAAAGACCAGAAATGGAAATATCTGAAAAATACCATCAAGCCTATATTGAAGAGAAAGGTTTATTTTCCCCTAATACTATCACCTTATTTCCAACCTTTTATTTTTGCTGTATTGAAGGAAAGACAACTATGTGCTTATAGCTTATTTACATGTGTATAGTGTAAAAAGGATTCTCTCCTTAGATCTCTAAGGGGGAGTATGCAAAGGTATGGAGACTTGGAAATCAGGAGCCTCAGTAATTCTCCCTTCAAGAGACAATTTGAAGTTTTGGTGTAGGTTATGTGGCAGAGAAGAGACTGAGAGATTCTAAAAGCCAAATAATTTTTCCCCCCTACAATTTCTTCCTAGAGAAATGGATTTCCGCTGTGCCTCACTGGTTTCTCGGGATTTTATTAGGAGTTGCATTATCCCAGTTATAGTTTCAGACACTACAACTTCTGCTAAAATTCTCTGCTTAGAGAACTGTATTCTATTGGGACTTTATTACACCCTTGTTCTTAAAAATTCCTGGAAAGCCAGTAGACAATCCAGTGAGTCAAAGTTCTTGTACTGCATGCCCTTTTCCAATTCACCTGATATTAAGATGATGAGCAGAAAAACTGACTGTAGGTTCAGTCAAGTAATAGGAAGGAAGAAGCTCCATCTGTGCTCCCATTTTGGGATAATTATCTTCTGGACAACAGCAGGCCCGGATCAGGAAGGGAGGGTAAGATGGGAAAATCCTAAAAAACTTCTGATTGGTTCTCATAACATCAATAAGTCATTACCATGGACGTAACAGTTAAAAGCCACCTTGTCCTATTAGGTAGCTTTTCTTTTTTTTTTTTTTTTCTTCTGCTTTACTTTTCTTTTCTTTCAACACCTTCCCTATGTCCATTTAAACAGTAAAGAAATAGGAAAGTTCATTTCACGGCCAAATGTTTTAGTATGATTTTGGAAAGTGTTCACTAAATCTTAGATTAAACAAGCTGAATCTTTCTTATTTTATTTTTTATTTTTAGTCTTGTTCCGTCTGCCCATAGCTGAAGTGGGCTTTATTTTTTAAATTTTAATTCTCGTAGGTACATAATAGGTGTGTATATTTATGGGGTACATGAGATATTTTGATACAGGCATGCAATGCATAATAATCATGTCATAAAAAAGAAGTATTCATCCCCTCAAGCATTTATCCTTTGTGTTAAAAACAATCCAATTATACTCGTTTAGTTATTTCAAATGCACAATTAAATTATTTTGACTATAAAATATAAGGTCTTATTAATTTTTTTCTATTTTCTTGTACCCCTTAACCATCCACATCTTCCCTTTCCAACCCTCTCACTACCCTTCCCAGCTTCTGGTAACCATCTGTCTACTCTCTGTCTCCATGAGTTCAATTTCAGTTTGATTTTTATTTCCTACAAATAAATGAGAACTGTGATGTTTGTCTTTCTATGCCTGGCCTATTTTACCTAACATAATGACCTTCAGTTCTCTCCATGTTATTGCAAATGACAGGCTCTCATTCTTTTTTATGGCTGACTGGTTATCCATTGTTTATAAGTATCACGTTTTCCTTGTCTGTTCATCTGTTGGTGGACACTTAGGTTGCTTCCAAATCTTGGCTATTCTGAACAGTGCTGCAACAAACATGAGAGTGCAGATATCTATTAGATACTCTGATTTCCTTTCTTTTGGGTATATACCAGCAATGGGATTGCTGGATCGTATAATATCTCATTTTTTCATTTTTTGAGGAATCTATAAACTGTTGTCCATATTGATTGTTCTAATTTACATTCCCACCAACAGTATATGAGGGTTCCTATTTCTCTATCGCCTTGTCAGCATTTGTTATTGTCTGCATTTTGGATATAAGCCATTTTAATTGGGGTGAAGTGATATCTCATAGTAGTAATGATTTGTATTTCTCTGATGATCAGTGATGTTAAGCACCTTTTCATATGACCGTTTGCTATATGTATGTCTTCTTTTGAGAAATGTCTCTTCAAATCTTTTGTCCATTAAAAAATATTAGATTAATAGATTTTTTTTTCCTATAGAGTTGTTTGAGCTCCTTATATATCCTGATTACTAATCTTTTGTCAGATGGGTAGTTTGCAGATACTTTCTCCTATTCTGTGGTTGTTGCTTTATTTTGTTGATTGTTTCCTTTGCTACACAGAAGTATTTTTAACTTCATGTGATAGCATTTGTCCATTTTTTGCTTTGTTTGTCTGTGTTTGCGGGGTGTTACTCAAGAAACTTTTCCCCAGACCACTGCCCTGGAGTTTCCCCAATATTTTCTTGTAGTAATTTTATAGTTTGAAGTTTAATATTTAAGTCTTTAGTTCATTTTGATTTTATTTTTAAATATAATGAGAGGGGGCTAGTTTTATTCTTCTGCACATGGATATTCAGTTTTTCTAGCACCACTTTTTAAAGAGACTGTCTTTTCCCCAGTGTATGTCTTAGCATTTTTGTAAAAAATGAGTTCACTAGACAGGGAAAATGTGGTACATATACACCATGGAATATTATGCAGCCATCAAAAATGATGAGTTCTTGTCCTTTGTAGGGACATGGATGAACCTGGAAACCATCATTCTCAGCAAACTGACACAAGAACAGAAAATCAAACACGGCATGTTCTCACTCATAGGCGGATGTTGAACAATGAGAACACATGGACACAGGGAAGGGAGCACTACGCACTGGGGTCCATTGGGGGAAAATGGGGAAGGGACGAGGGGGTGGGGAGGTGGGGAGAGATAGCATGGTGAAAAATGACAGATATAGCTGAGGGGAAGGAAGGCAGCAAATCACACTGTCATGTGTGTACCTATGCAACAATCTTGCACGTTCTTCACACGTACCCCAAAACCTAAAATGCAATTTTAAAAAAAAGTGTGTAGATTTGCTTTTGGGTTCTCTATTCTGTTCCATTGGTTTATGTGTCATTTTTCTGCCAGTGCCATGCTATTTTTGGTTACTATAACTCTGTAGTATAATTTAAAATCAGATAATGTGATTCCTCCAGGTTTGCTGTTTTTACTCAGGGTAGCTTTGGCTATTCTGGGTCTTTTGTAGTTCCATATAAATTTTAGGATTGTTTTTTCTATTTTGTGAAGATCGATATGTTTATAGGGATTGTATTGAATTTGTAGATTGTTTTCAGTAGTATGCACATTTTAACAATATTGATTCTTCCAATCCATAAATATGGAATAACTTTCCATTTATTTTGTATCCTCTTCAATTTCATTTATCAGTTTTTTTAAAATTTTCACTGTAGAAATCTTTGGTTAATTCCTAGGTATTTAATTTTGTTTGTGGCTATTGTAAATGGAAATATGTTTCAATTTCTTTTTTGCATTGTTTACTGTTGCTACTGATTTTTGTATGTTGATTTTGTGTCCTGCAACTTTACTGAATTTATTTATCAGCTCTAACAGTTTTTTGCTGGAGGCTTTAGTTTTTTTCAAATATAAGATCATATCATGTGCAAACAAGGATAATTTGACTTCTTCCTTTCCAATTTGGATACCCTTTATTTCTTTCTCTTGTTTAATTGCTCTAGCTAGGACTTCCTGTACTATGCTGAATAGTAATTGTCAAAGTGGGCATCCTTTTCATGTTCCAGATCTTAGAGGAAAGGTTTTCAGGTTTTCCCCATTCTGTGTGATACTAGTTGTGGGTCTGTCATATATGGTTTTTATTATGCTTAGGTGTGTTCCTTCTATTCCCAGTTTTTTGAGGACTTTGATCATGAAGGTATGTTGAATTTTATCAAATGCTTTTCAGCATCAGTTGAAACAATCATAAAGTTTTGCCTTTTATTCTGCTGATATAATGTATCACATTGATTGATTTTATATGAGGAACCATACTTGCATATTTATGATAAATCCCACTTGGTATAATGAATGGTATTTTTAATGTATTCGAGAAGCTGAATAGTTCTACAGATACCACGCCCAATCACTTATAAAAGGCTCTTTAAAGTTGTTAAGTGTTTCATTTAACAAATGAGACACTGAACATGCTACTCATTTCTTGTTATAATTAATAAATAATCAGTATTTTAACAAACAATGAACTAACCATGTTAACAACTTAAATCTGGAGGAGGAATGAAGAGGAATCTAAAGATGCCCCATTGAGTGAAAATGTCCAGTCCAAAAATAGGTGGATAGTTTCTTTACAAACAATACTTTGTCTCAGAGCATCAAACATACAATTCAATATTTAAAGAACTCTGATTTTGTCCACATTGACAGGACTCTGCTTGGGTAACATATTTATAACTTTATATAGATTTTTTTTTTGCATGGAGTCATTTACAGTAATAAAATAGGAAAGTTTCCTTCCACACACAGAGTCAACTAAAAGGAGGAACCTGGGACTGCCATGGCAGAAGCATACATTTTACCTTGCAAAACTGTGGGCATATCACTAGAGCAGGGTTTCATAATCTGAGAACTACAAAGATAAAAAAAAAAATTGTTCTCAAACTTTGTGGCCTCAAGACCACTAAACACTCTTAAAAATAAAGACTTAGGGTTTTTCCGGGCCATCAGTATAGATATTTTCTGTATTTGAAATCGAAATGAAAATATTTTAAAAATATCATTAATTCATTTAAAATCCAATTAATAAACCCATTCTATATTTATATAAATAGCATTTTCATTGAAAAGCTATATATTTTTCAAGGATGGAAAAGAAAAACAGAAGAATGGCATTGTTTCACATGTTTGCCTATCTCTTTATTTATTTATCCAGTTTAAGAAAAGTCAACTGGTTTCTCATATCTGCTTCTGTATTCAAAATGTTGCAATATATGGGTTTGGTTGAAGACGACATGGCCTCATACAGTTATGTAGTTGTGAAAGAAAGGAGTATTTGAATAGCCTTTTCAGATAATTGTGAATATTCTGTTTTCGTAGTACAGCAAACCTGGACAAATAGTAGTTTTATTAAAGATAGTTGCAATATGTGATTTAACCATTGTGAATGAACCATTTGAATTCTGTTACATTAAAACCCATTGGCTTATCTCATTTGCTTTTTTCTTTCTTAGTGGTATCTCATTGTACTTTTAATTTCTATTTTCTTTTTTTAAAAATAATTTCAACAATATTGCAAACTCAGGGTTACATGTGTAGGTCTTTTACAAAGGTATATTGCATGATTCTGAGGTTTGGGGTATGATGGATCCCGTCTCCTAGGTGCTGAACATAGTACTCAATAGTTAGTTTTTCAACTTTTTGCTCTCTGCTTCTCTCCCAACTCTACCAGTCCCCAGTGTCCTTTATGTTTAAATGCCCAATGTTTAATTCCCACTTATATGTGAGAACATGTGATATTTGGTTTTCTGTTTCCATTTTAATTTGCTTAGCACAGTGACCTTCAGCTGCATCCATGCTGCTATGAAGGACATTTCTTTCTTTTTTTTTTTTTTTATGGCTACATAGTATTTCGTGGTATACATGTACCACATTTTCTTTATCCAGTTCACCATTGATGGGCACTTAGGTTGATTCTATGTTTTTGGTATTGTGAATAGTACTATGAGGAACATATACATGCATGTGTTTTTTTTGTTAGAATGATTTATTTTCTTTTGGATATATATCCAGTAATGGGATTGCTGGGTTGAATGGTAGTTCCATTTTAAGTTCTTTGAGAAACCTCTAAACCACTTTTCTTTTCTTTTTTATATTATACTTTAAGTTTATGCAGGTTTGTTACATAGATATTCATGTGCCATGATGGTTTGCTGCACCCATTAGCCCATCATCTAGGTTTTAAGCACTGGATGCATTAGGTGTTTGTCCTAACAGTATCCCCACTCTTGCCTCCTAGGCCCTAACAGGCCCCTATGTGTGATGGTCCCCTCCCTGTGTCCATGTGTTCTCATTTTCTAAACTACTTTTGGCATGGCTGAACTAATTTACATTCCCAACAACAGTGTGTAAGTTGTCCCTTTTCTCTGTGGCCTTACTGGCATCTCTTGTTTTTTGACCTTTTATTAACAGCCATTCTGACTTGTGTGAAATGTCATTTCATTGTGATTTTGATTTACATTTCTCTGATCATTAGTCATATAGAACATTTTCTCATATGTTAGCCACTTGTATGTCTTCTTTTGATAATGGTTTGTTCATGTCTTCTGCTCATTTTTAATGGGGTTGTTTTTGATTGTTCATTTGTTTAAGTTCCCTATAGCTGCTGGATATTAGATCTTTGTCAGATGCATAATTTGTGAACATTTTCTCTCATTCTGTAGGTTGTCTGTTTACTCTATTGATATTGTCTGTAAGTTGCTTTTTCTGTGCAGAAAGAAATTCTTTAGTTTAATTAGGTCCCACTTATCAATTTTTTTATTGCAGTTACTTTTAAGGACTTAGTCATAAATTCTTTACCAAAGCCAATGTCCAGAATGGCATTTCCTAGGTTTTCTTCTGTAATTCTCATTGAGGTCTTATGTTAAAATCTTTAATCCATCTTGAGTTGATTTTTGAATCAACTCAAGGTAGAAGTCCAGTTTCATTTTTCTACATATTGCTAGCCAGCTATCTCAGCACCTTTGATTGAATAGGAAGTCCTTTCCCCATTGCTTTTGTTGACTTTGTAAAAGATCAGATGGCTGTAAGTGTGTGGTTTTATTTCTGAGTTCTCCATTCTGTTTCATTGGTCTATATGTTTGTTTTTGTACTAGTACCACACTGTTTTGGTTATTGTACCCTTATAGTATGGTTTGAAGTCAGGTAATGTGATGCATTGGCCTATTTTATATAGGCATTAATCTCATTTAAGAAGGTTCCACTTCAATAAACCAGTCATTTCCCAAAGGTTTCACCTCCTAATGCCATCACCTTGGGGATTAGAAGTCCAACATATTAATTGTGAGAAGACATAAACATCCAGGCAATAGCAACTCTGAAAGAGATCTGCAGAAAAATTTATTGTTCTAATACTTGCTAGTTTTGATACAAATTTACTGTATTTACTAGACAGTCTTAGTATTATGTATGTGCTTGGGGCAGACGGGTTATAACAATTTTTAGGTTCTTTAGGAAGATGGGTTATTTTCCATTCTTATTTTATTATTTATTTGGTTTCATAAAGGTGAGTAGAATAAAAATATCTTGATTCTGAAATCATTTATTGAACATTCTCAATGTCTTTATATTTATCATCTTTGTCAGTTTTTATTGTATAAAAGTTAAAAAATATATGTATATATTTTAGCTTATTTATTCTTAATTATGACTTCTAGTTTGTCAACAATCATACAATTATATCTCTATTTATGGTTAAGGTTAATGTACTATGCCAGTGTGGCATATTGAAACATATAAAGATTTAGATCTGCTTCAAATTCCAAAACTTTCATTAACTTGCTTTTTTTAACCCTTATTTTAAGTTCAGGGGTACATGTACAAGTTCATTATATAGACAAACTCAATGGTCATACAATTACATCTTTAATTTGTCAATAGTCATACAATTATATGTCTACTTTTAGTTAAGGTAAATGTACTATGCCAGTGTGGCATATTGAAACATTTAAAGATTAAGATCAGCTTCAAATTCTGAAACTTCCATTAACTTGCTTTATTTCTTTTCTTTTTTTTTTTTTTAACATTTATTAAGTTCAGGGATACATGTACAAGTTTGTTACATAGGTAAACTCATGTCATGAAGGTTTGCTGTACAGATTATTTTGTCACCCAGGTAGTACACATGGGTTATTTTTTCCTGATCCTCTCCCCTCTATTATCTTCCATCCTCCAGTAGGCCCCGGTACCAGTTGTTCCCCTCTATGTGTCCATGTGTTTCCATCATTTAGCTCCTACTTATAAGTGAGAACAGGCAGTATTTGGTTTTCTGTTCCTGTGCCAGTTTGCTAAGAATAATAGCCTCCAGCTCCATCTATGTTACTGCAAAGGACACAATCTCATTTTCTTTTATGAATGCATAGTATTCTATGGTGTATATCTACCACATTTTTTAATCCAATCTACCACTATTGGGCATTTAGGTTGATTTCATGTCTTTGTTATTGTGAATAATGGTGTGATGAACATACATGTGCATATGTCTTTATACTAGAATGATTTATACTCCTTTGGGTATATACTCGGTAATGAGATTGCTGGGTTGAATGGTAGTTCTGATGTTAGGTTTTTGAGGAATTGCCACACCATTCACTAATGGTTGAACTAATTTACACTCCCATCAACAATGTATAAGCATTCCATTTTTTCCACAGCCTCACCAGCATTATTGTTATTATTTTTACATTTTATTAATAACCATTCTGACTGGTATTAGATGGTATCTCATTGTGGTTTTGATTTGCATTTCTCTAATGATCAGTGATGTTGAGCTTTTCTTCATTTGCTTCTTGGCTGCATGTATGTCTTCTTTTGAAAATTGTTTGTGCATTATCTTTTGCCCACATTTTAATGTGGTTGTTTTGTTTGTTTTCTGGGAAATTTGTTTAAGTTCCAAATAGATGCTAGATATGAGGCCTTTGTCAGATGCATAGGTTGCAAAAATTTTCTTCCATTCTGTGGGTTGCCTGTCTACTCTATTGATAGTTTATTTTGCTGCGCAGAAGCTATTAGTTTAATTAGATCTTATTTGTCAATTTTTGTTTTTGTTGCAATTGCATTTGGGGTCTTCGTCATAAAATCTTTACCAGTTTCTATGTCCAGAATGGCATTGCCTAGGAATGTCTTTAATTCATCTTGAGTTAATTTTTGTGTTTGATATAAGGAAAGGATCCAGATTCATTCTTTTGCATATGGCTCACCAATTATTCCAGCACTGTTTAGTAAATGGGGAATCCTTTCCTCATTACTTGTTTTTGTCAGCTTTGTCAAAGATCAGATGGTTGTAGGTGTGCAGCCTTATTTCTGGACTCTCTATTGTGTTACATTGGTCTATGTATCTGTTCTTATACCAGTACCATGCTGTTTTAGTTACTGTAGCCCTGTAGTGTAGTTTGAAGTCAGGTAGTGTAATGGCTCCAGCTTTGTAATTTTGCTTAAGATTGCCTTGGCTCTTTGGGCTTTTTATTTATTTATTTATTTATTTTTTGGTTCCATATTGATTTCAAATGGAAATAGTTCTGTTTCACTTGCATTGAATGCATCTTTACCCATGCATGGTTTTATCTTACCATGCACTGGCCATTTGGAAAATACTGGTTTACAGAGTTATACAGATCTTCCAAATGTTGCCATATACAACATATTTTTAAAATAATATTTCTTAGTATCACTTCTGTTCAAATAAAAAAAAATGTCTTAGGGAAGCGCTCAGGCTAACAGTGGTATATGTGTTTTCTACATTTCTTTTACCTTTGGGAACAAATACTTTCAGGTTATTATTTTCTTGAAGTTACAGTCTCTTTATTTGTAAGAAAATCTCTCTACCAAATACCCAAACTGTCATCTGAACAGCATTAGTTTGTTGGTCAGTCATTTTATCAAGTAAATAGTGTTCTAATGACAGAGAAATGATAAGTTTGACAGAGAAATGATAAGTTCAGCTCACGGCTTAACTACCAGTACCTTTCCTCAAGACAACCTTATACTTCAGGATGTAGCAGAAGCACTACGTATAAACTTCCTGTTCCACATACAGAATGTCACTCAAGGTTTGACATCCAATGAAGTTAACAATTTGATTGTATCATCAAAGAGTTTCTTAAGTGAAACTGATTTTTTTAATTTGTATATCTTATTTTTATTGTAAATTCATGGCATTAAAGAACACTATGATTAATAGACAATACAGTGAATACAATGTTCATTTGTTCCTACTGCCTTGATTCACGCTAAGGGGTCAATGGTTTTATCCATTATTACTTTTGTATTATAAGTGCAAATGTCAACACAGAGATAAAGGGAAATATTGTGTAAGCATAATTATGAAAATAGATTCAGCCTCCTGTATGTCTGAAATGAGGCTTGGGGCCCCATTAAAGTACACAGACCATAATTTGAGATCCTCTGGTCTTGAACACCAGTGAATAGATGTAACATTTGTCACTGGATGTGTATATATGTGTATACTTTTCTCTTAGGGCAATGTCCAGAGCCTTCATTCTATTTTTTAGAAATGTCATACAGCCCAAAACAATTTAAGAAGTGTTGAATATTGAGGTGCTGCCAAGCAGTAGGTTGGGTGCCTTGCTATTTTTCAAATGAAGAAATGTGGCTTTAAAAAGTTTAGCCATTTGACCAAAATTACACAGCCTGGACAAAGAAGAGTCAGGGCACCATCCCATTTTTTTGGCCTTAAAGTTTATGTTCTCAACCCCTACGCAAAGCCTTAGGATAAGTCATTGTGAAAAATGGTACAGAAATACAAGAATAGTGAGATGCAATGAGTCTTATTATTATTGTATTTCTGTATCAAGGAGGCCTCAAGAAAATTGCAATATAGAACACAAGATGAGGCATATAAAGAAATTTAAAACAAAAATAGCATGAAAAGGATCATTAACCTGAGTATATTGGGGGTTTACAGACAAGGATGCCTGAACAAATTTCAGAGACAAAGAAAGATGTGGTGACCTTGGAAGAAAGATGGCCTTCAGAGTGATCTAATGGGTTTTATGGAATAGGGGAGATTGTTACAGGTAGAAGCAATGTCATAAACAAAGGCAGAGAATCAGAAAATTGTGGTTCAGAAACCAGGGGGTAATCTAGTTCAGCTGGAGAGACTGGGAATCATATACAAGTGAATTTAGTAAAGTGTATTGAAATCAGTGGGCTATATGCTGAGATGAAGAGTTATAAAAGACAGGATTCCATAGAGCCATTGAAAGATTTTTGAATAGGGTTTGAGATTATTGTGCTTTTTTGCCTTGCTGCATTCTTGGGAAACTATTATTCACTGAGCAATGTTTATTTAATGCCAGGACACTTTAAATGTAAAGAGTTTATAAAAAATTGTTTATTATCATTGTTAAGAAAAAGATGACCAAAATAATAACTTTCTTTCTCTGGTATAAAGATATATGAATGGTATTTAAAGTGTGGCTTTCCATTGGTCCTTGAAAAATATATTCACTTGCACAGACATTTTCTGCTTATCATTGGATCTATAATGGAGTAATTATTAATATTTTTCAAAATGATTTTTATTCATGCAATTTGCTCAATACCAAGGATGTGACCTGATACAACTAAAAAAATTAAAAAGGGCATCAACCAAGTGTTCCCATCAGTCTGCTTGAATTTGTACTTGAACTATTAAAAAATATTTGGATCCCTTTGGGAAGAAGAAAGGAAGTCTCAGGGCAAACCATAATACAGAAAATAGTGAAACAGTTAATGAAAACAGCAATCCTACATTCCCACTCTGAAGAAAGACCTCTATAACTACAGGACTTCCTGGGTGTCTGCTGCTAGATGGAGGCTCTGAGTCTGTTACCACCCATTCAGGATTGGAAGAGTTGTTTGTTTGCTTTCTTTTGGGGCCTGTACAGGGCCATTAGCTGTGCAAATAATTTCTACTTCAGTTGAAAGAGGCTTATAAATATACAACTCTCTTGTAAATTTCAGGCTGTAAAGATCCACATAAATGACATCTTTCTCCTGTAAATCACTCTTCCACTGGCTAAGTACTACTGCCACCACTACCAGCACCACCATCACTGCCACGGCCATTACTGGTGGCCACATATTGTGCACTAAGTACTATTTCTGTGCCAAACACTTCGTAGGCAATCCTCTAAGTTTCCTATATTTCCTTCATTTTATACACATAAAAATTGAGGATTAGAAGAGTTAAAAAATTATTAAAGTTACAAAGCTAGTGAAGAGACAGTCTGTCCCTAAACCCCTTTGCCTAGCTAATGCCTACTTATCCAGAAGCCCCCATTTTTTAATGTTTTTAAATTTTGTTTTCATAAGTTATTGCGGTACAGGTGGCATTTGATTACATAAGTTCTTCAGTGGTGATTAATATACTGCACTTTTTTTTTTGTCTTTTATCCCTCACTCTTCTCCTACTCTTTCCCCCAAGTCCCCAAAGTTCATTGTATTATTCTCATGCCTTTGCATCCTCATAGCTTAACTCCCACATATCAGTGAGAACATATGATGTTTGGTTTTCCATTCCTGAGTCACTTCAGTTAGAATAATATTCTCCAGTCTTATCAAGGTCATTGCAAATGGTGTTAATTCATTGCTTTTTATGTCTGAGTAGTATTCCATCATCATATATCTCTATATATATATAGATATGTATATATACACACACACACACATATACATATGTGCGTACATATGTATATATGTATGTATGTATGTATGCATGTGTATATATACATATATCTATATATGCACACGTATATATGTATGTGTGTGTATATATACATATATGTACATATATACATATATAGATACATATACATAGAAAGAGATGTATATATAGATATATATGTATATATACACATATATATGTATATATATCTATATATCTATATGTGTATATATATCTATGTATATGTATATATGTATATATAGATATACATATCTATATATGTATATATTTATGTGTATATGTACATGTTTATATGTATAAATTTATACATATATATGTACATATAAATACATATATACATAAATATATGTATGTATTTATACATATATGTATATAAATAATACATATATACATACATATACACATAAATATGTATATATGTATATATATATGCACACATATATGTATATATACACATTGCCAAATATGTATATATGTATATACACACATATATACATATATATGTGTGTATATATATGTAAGTATATATGCATATATATGTATATATTTGGCACATATATATACATATATATGTATATATACTTACAACGCAAATACTCATCAATCAACAAATGGATAACCTGTGGTATATATATATATATATATATAGAGAGAGAGAGAGGTATATATATATATATATATATATATATATATATATGTATGTATATATATATATATATACCACAGTTTATCCATTTGTTGATTGATGAGTATTTGGGTTGGTTCCACAATTTTGCAATTGTGAATCGCGCTGCTATAAACTGTATATGCAAGTATCTTTTTCAAATAATGACTTCTTTTCCTCTAGGTAGATACCCAGTAATAGGATTGCTGGATCAAATTGTAGCTCTACTTTTAGTTCTTTAAGGCATCTCCACGCTGTTTTCCATAGTGCCTGTACTAGTTTATACTACCACCAGCAGTGTAGAAGTGTTCTTTGATTATCACATCCATGCCAACATCTACTGTGTTTTGATTCTTTGATTATGGCCATTCTTGCAGAAGTAAGGTGGTATCACACTGTGGTTTTGATTTGCATTTCCCTGATCATTAGTGATATTGAGCATTTTTTCACATGTTTGTTGGCCATTTGTATATCTTCTTTTGAGAATTGTCTATTCATGTTAGCCCACCTTTTGATGACGGGATTGTTTGTTTTTCTCTTACTGGTTTGTTTGAGTTTGTTATACATTCTGGATATTAGTCCTGTGTCAGATGTATAGATTGTGAAGATTTTCTCCTACTCTGTGGGTTGTCTGTTTATTCTACTGACTGTTCCTTTTGCTTTGAAAAAGCTCTTTACTTTAATTAGGTCCCAGCTATTTATCTTTGTTTTTATTGCATTTGCTTTTGGGTTTTTAGGTCATGAAATTCTTGCCTAAGCCAATCTCTAGAAGGGTTGCTCAAATATTATCTTCTAGAATTTTTATAGTTTCAAGGCTTAGGTTTAAGTCCTTAATTTATCTTGAGTTGTTTTTTATATAAGGTGAGAGATGAGGATCCAGTTTCATTCTCCTACATGTGTCTAGCCAATTATCCCAGCACCATTTGTTGAAAAGGGTGTCCTTTCTCCACTTTATGTTTTTTGTTTGAAACACCTCAATTTAAATATCATTGTCTCAGAAGACTTGCCTGGCTCCATAGATTTGATTAAATTTCTTGTTATAAATTCTTGTAGCTCATTTTTGGTGCTAATCTCATATTACACTTACCGTTTAATGTCTATCTCTGCTGCTAGACTCAAAGCTCAGTTAGGGCAGGGACAGTATCTATCTAGCCTACTTCAGTATTTCTTCAGTTAAAATAATGAAGTGATTTAGCCTGAATTGTTTACAGCACTCATGCTACTGGGATGCTTCTGTCAGAATGATGTTGCTATCTGCAAAGATATATTCAGACACTATTACCATTAATGTCTCATCCCTCTTTCTGAGACCAAGGACATGGCATGTAGAGCAGGTATGTTTTGATGAATCAGAAGAGGAAATCACTGTCTCCAGAGCTCTGATCTTGGATGAGCATCAGATCTGCAGACCTCAATCAATAGAGATACATAATGAGAGTAATAAGCATCCAAGGTCAAACATCCCAAAACATAGCAAGAAAAGCAGTGATAAGACAGCAACACATGTGTTTTCCCAATTATATTTATCTTTCCCCAGATCTTTGCTCTTATTTCTATCTCAATAGATAAAGCTAAGACTGGCTTGACCAGTAGACAGAGAAGAAATTTTAAGATTCTGTACCAAAATCTGTCCAAGAGCAGAAAACTCTCATTTTCCCTTCTGGCTAGCAAGGTAACTGGAACACAGTCTTTATTCATACATATTTGTTTCTTGAATGATTAAAACTTCCTGGAACCAATTGAATGGCAAAAGTTTATTCCAAAAGTTTTCATGGGCATTGTGACTTAATTTAATTTCTTTAGATTTAAGAAACTCTTATGAGCTTATGCCTTTTAGAAATTAGTGTATGCTACTGAACACAAAACAATACTTACTTCTAATGTGTAAAACTAACATTTTTAAAAATATTCTTTTTGTTAAAAAATTGCTAGCTTAAAAAAAAAAAAGACACATGCAGAACTGATTTCACAACCCACTAATGGATTGTAAAACTTCCCCTTGTAAATTTAGTTTCAAGTACTCACATACATACACACACACACACACACACACACACACACACACACACACACTTCTGTATATGCTGGGTCATTATGTAAAATACATGTATTACCATTCTAGGTGAACACATTTGAAAGGTGCTCTTCTAAATCAGTGCTGAGTTCTGTTTCCCAGTTTTTTATTGGAAACATCTGGAATGTCCTGTGCTGCAAACCATCTCAGCCAGATCCCCAAGCCCTTCTGTAGCCTGGAGGCTTATCTCCCTTTTACAGAAATTACAGGATTTCTGTGCTTATTAATAATGGGAGGTCTGTCTTGCTAAGAGGCATCCAAAAAATTAGAAGATATTTTGTTTTTCTGGAAAAAATACTCAAGAGTAAAGAGCAGCAGAGGACTATTTAACTGATTTAGACAGCAATTTTTTTTTTTAAAGCATGACTTATAAATGTTTTTATTCTGGTATTTTTCAAGTGTCATGGCACAGAAGTTAATAAAGTTTCATTTTATTAGCCAATTCCTCCTCTTATTGTTCTTTTTAAAAAATTGTACATTGATAGCCATTAAAAATGAGCATGCAAGAGCATCTTTCCCAGCTGGGCCAAAAGACAACAACAAAATAGTTACTTCCATCATTTGGTACAACACTGTCAATATCCTTTCAGATCATTTACATGGAGTAAAGAAACATGCAAAAGGAGATTATGCAAGTTGTTACAAAAGCATAATTTAGGCAAGGCCAAGGCTAGAATATTAGTGAGACTAGTTACAAGAGAATTGATTAGAACAGCATCCTGCAAACTGCTTCTAACAGATTCTAACTGTTTATTTTTCTAGGGCCACATTTCAAACCCCAGACAGTGAACAAACATTTTCTTTGATTTTTTTGTTCAGCTTAGTTTTTATTTGTTTGTTTGTTTGCTTCAGTTTTGTAAAGCTTAGTCTTCTGAATTTTGACATTAACTTTGTTCCTCAAGAACAAAGTTTGAATTTGATTATTTTTCTGGATAGGGCGTATAATGGAACTATTTTATAACTTTTCATTTACAAGTTTTTGCATGCTGGCTATGTCCAAAGTACAAAGAGATTTTTGATTTGAAGATGACCCTGACTTTAAGGAACATCTGAAAAAGGCAAATATGTGCCTAAGACCATCCGGCTGGTCATTATAATCACTGAGAAACTTTTACAAAATACAGAAAGCTAGATCCTCTTCATAGAATGTGAATTTCTGAATAGAGCTCAGGCAGCATTATTAGAAGTTTTCCCTATGATTTTAATCTCCAACTCTGGACGATTGAGGCACATTGGGAAATGGCATGTGAAAACAGTAGAACAAGATTTGAGGACACAGCATGGGCCTTCGAGAACTCTATGTGTCCCTCACTAGCTTACTGATGATTCTCGGTGGTTTATTTGAAAATGCTTAGCTGTGGTATATTCACATATGTAAAATCTACATGAAAATATATTTCAAAGAGTAGAATAAAGATTAAATTAGGCAATGAGTGTGAAAATACTTTTAAAAATATAATGAGCTCTCTATATACTATCATTGCAATATCTAACCTCTAAAAAATTTTGTTGTTGAAGATGGTAAGCAAAGAAATGAAGGGAGGCAGACATAGCTGGTGGAAGACATGTGTTGCCCTTTATTACCACCTTTCTTGTTGTATTTTATGGTCTCTGATCCTAGATGCCCAGTTACCTCATTGAGAATTCCCAATGAACATGTTACACGGAGACTAGCACTTTGGGTTCCATCTTAAAAGCAATGAAAACTGATGGAAATGATTTTAACATACACAGTTATATAGTCAGATCTGTATGTTGGAAGCATCACTCTGGAAGTGTCACATAGACTGAAGTGTGAAAGTGTGAGACAAGACTGGAGGGAAAAAGACTAGTTAGGAAGTTGCAATAGTAATCTAAACAAGCTTGGATTGACAGGTTATATTACTTTTACAGAATAATAGATTGAGGAGACCATTAGATACTTCTGGCCTGGATGACTACATAGGGGATTGTACCACCCATCCAGGTAGAGAATAAAGACAAAGAATATATTTGGTTCAGTAGTGGTTGGAGATGGAGGAAATGAACACATAAAATGAATTTTTGATGGGGTTGAGTTGGAGATGACAAGTGGTAATTGCCAAGAGCAAGTGGATTTATGATTTTAGTGTCCAGGGAAGAGTTCCAAATTGAAATGTAGATTTGGGAGTCATTAGTAAAAGGATGGAAGTTCAAGCTGTGAAAGTAAATGAAATTACCTAGAGAGAGCATGAAGAGAAGAAGGTAGAGAACATAACCACTGTGAACAGAGCTATAAAGGAATAGCCTTCAAAAGACTAGGTAGGAATGATTGGAGGAGTAGGAGGAAACCTCTGAGAAACAAGTGTCGCCTAGAACAAGGGAAGGGAGAGTTTCTATCAGGATAAACTGGTTTCACATGCTGCAAAGATGAAAATTGAAATAAGGACCAATAACCTCCCATTGGATCTAACAACTAGAAAGTTATCAGAAACCACAGAAATAGTGCTTTTAGTGTAGTAATAATGGGAGTAGATACAATATTGAAGTGAAGTCAATCGTGGATATGAGACAGGAAAATAGAGGCAATGAATACAAACTTCTTTTCTCAAATATTAGCTCTGTAAAGAAGGAAAATCTAAAATGATTGCTAGAGGAGACTTCAGGTCAGGAAAGTATTGATATATTTTTTTTGAAGATGAATAGTAAGAAAGTAGATGTAAGGAGTTGCCCTTTAAAAAAAAATTATACTGAAAAGATGGAGGGCAATGGGTGAGTAGCTTAAAGAAGTAATGAGATGCAACATCTGAATATGTTTTAAAAGAAAAATGTAACAAAAGTGATTAAATATGGAGGGCTACTGAAGGGAATGGAAGCAAACATAGTGGTATATTGGATGTATTGGTGTATAAGAGCAAGTGGGAGAAGGTGAGATTAAGAGCATATGAAAACAAAGAATGATAAAAGGATCAGAACTTAAGGAATACTTTATATAAAAGCAGAGGCAAAGAGATAATCAATACTATACCTCATTGAAACAAAGATGTACAGTTTTCATACTTTAATGCTGCTGATGTTGAAACATGCAATGTAAAAGAAATTTTCTAAGCCCAAGTATGAAAAGTTAACTTTGATATTTGTGTTGTTTTATGTTATGTGGAAACTTAGCTATGTGTAGAAAGTGTCTGTCTCTTCAGTTGTTATATGGATTATTTGCATTGGTAGCTCCATATAAGGTTGAATTAAATTTGAATCCTTAGTAATTACTTAAAGGGTCTTTTAAAAGCAATATCTCCATGAACAGCACAAATAGAGGGTTCCCTGACATATATCAGGCAGTAAAAATGACTAAATATCTTAAAATAAATCAAAATAGGTTGAAATTTAGGAGAAACTAATGTGAACAATTACTAAACTTGTGGGAGTACTACTTTGGTTCCTAATATCAATGGATCAATGACATCTAGTTGGTGCTCAAGAGAACATTTTAAAACCTAGTTAGTTAAATTAAATGTGACTACAAGTTTAATGAAATAGAAAATACATATGTAATACCAGTATTCTTTTATGTCTTGAAATTATTTGGTCAATCTTGCAGATTCTACTGAGGTTAAGATAATGAGCACAATTTTGAAAAATAAACCTGACACTGTGCTAAAGTATATGCCTATTGAAAACCACAATTAATTTAAAAAGATCTTTAGATTCTGTATGGAGATGGCTCAGATCTACTTAAACTTTGTTTACCTTGAGGAACTCAAGGCTGTGTGACAAATAGGTTCATGTTCATGAATGCTATTGTAGTTTAGTATACATTTTATATAGTGACTCAACCTATCCCCTTAAACTATTACTATATCTTTTAGTACATATTTTTGGCCCAGTTCAATAATAACTAATAAAATGAATGAGTTTTAATTTAACATATACCTATAATCAACTCAAGAAAATGTCACATAGGCCAGGCGTGGTGGCTCATGTCTGTAATCTCAGCACTGTGGGAGGCCAAGGCAGGGAGATCACCTGAGGTCAGGAGTTCAAGATGAGCCTGGCCGACATGGTGAAAGCTCGACTCTACTAAAAATACAAAAATTAGCTGGACGTAGTGGTATGTGCCTGTAGTAACAGTTACTTGGGAGGCTGAGGCATGATAATCACTTGAATTCGGGAGGTGGAGGTTGCAGTGAGCTGAGATGGTGCCACTGCATTCCAGCCTGGGTGACAGAGCAAGACTCAATCTCAAAGAAAAGAAAAGAAAAGAAAAGAAAATGTCAGGTAGTGAGTGAATTGTGATTGAAATATTTCTGCTACTTTCTCCGTTTTAGAAATCACTCCTTCTCCCAGCTCCCTCAACCAGCCTAGTACTAACTCACAACCTACCAGCTTTTCAATGGGCCCTCCCCTTCCTGCTGGTTCTCCATCTCTAAACTTATCAAAATTTTTGTGTCCTGTGTTCTGTTTCTTTATGCCCTACTGTCTGTAGCACGAATGGATAATACATTCTTTTAAAATTTTTATCGCTTACTCTGTTTTTAAATCCCACTAAAAAACAGTCATAGTGGAAATTTCAGGCACCGAGGTGCAAGAACTTAATATTAAAAGCCATTAGTTATTTGTTCACTATAAAATGATAGGGGTAGAACTCAGTTGATGTTGATGGAGAAAGAGAGAAAGAAAGAGACATTTGAGGAGGAGGTTTTATGTACAAATAGGTATGATAATCTTGAAATCTGATAGTAGAGATTGAATTCAGCTTTTGTGAATATCTACAGAGCATATATCTTGGTTAATTTGTTTATTTTCTTCCAAGAGTTAAGATCTGTTTTTATTTTTATACTTTGGGGCATGAAAATACAGAGAAGAAAAAAAATCCAGTATTCAAAAAATTTTTTTTCATATACACATATATACATATGTATATACACATACATATATACAAATATGCATATATGCTTGTGAGAATCCAGAAATACTCCCTTGGCCTGAAGATAGATGCTGGCAGCTTAAAGAAAGAATCATTTCTCCAT
This sequence comes from Saimiri boliviensis, assembly GCF_048565385.1. Taxonomy (NCBI): domain Eukaryota; kingdom Metazoa; phylum Chordata; class Mammalia; order Primates; family Cebidae; genus Saimiri; species Saimiri boliviensis. The sequence goes on from NC_133453.1 coordinate 42,203,399, forward strand.
AGATGGTTTACTGGAAGCAATCTTCTTACCAAGGAGTGGCAGAAGCCAAGTGTCCCAGCACCTCATGCTCTTGCCATTCTGACCACTATGTCAGGACAAAGAGCATCTTCCTGGGAGTCCCAAGGATGTTAACCCAAAGCAGCAGAGAGATTTACAGTGGGTAATTCCCTGTTGTAGCATCCTGCCCCTATTCTGCTTTCTCAGAGCATGTACAGAGTGCATACAGTGCTTTAAATATGAAACAATAGTAGTTTGAAAAACCTGGAAAGCAACAAGAACCAATAGGCTAGAACTCCAATATGTAAAACAAATTTCAAAAGAGCCAGAAATGTCAGCTGGTTCTTGAATTAAGAAGGCAAATCAGTGTGAAATGTTCACAATGGTTCTAGCCAAAAGTCTTGAGGTTGACATTATAGTCTCTGCTCTGTTGTAAATCAGCTAGTTAATGTCCCTCAGCCTGAGGTTTTTTTCATCTCAAAAAACAAAAAAGTTATTTGACAGTGTTAAGCACTGAAATCAGTTTCCTATAGTACAATTTATGGTAGAACATTGGACTATGTAACTTTGGAAGTTACAAAACCATTTTTCTTGCCACTCTTGTATTTGCCCTGATAGATTCTGATTTGTCCTTGTTTCAGGATTTGCTTGTATGCCAAGCAATTTATGTCAAGTTATGGTTTGGCTTCTGTCTGTCCAAATTGTCTCTGAAACTTTTTTCCTTCAAAGTTGAATATATTAGGTCCTTCTAATGCACTTAAAATAATAAACAGTGTGGTTAGAAAAAATTATTAATTGCATCTGGAATCCTTGTATTAGAATTCTAATAACTAGAATTTTTATAACTAGAGCCTTACTGGAATTTGTACATGTGTAGAAGAGCATAATAAATTTGGAATTTACTGATGATTTTACTTTATTTGGTTTGCAAAATGCATCCTTAAGTGAGCCTGGAGCCTCATTTAATGTGGGATCCTGTTCTAAGTGAATGGAAAAAGCAAGGGAAAAATTAAATAAAAGAACAATATAATCAGCTGAAACCAAAATAGATGGGAATTGGGGCTGAGACTGTGAGGATAAAGAGGGGGTGAGCAACAGAGTGAGGGTAAATAAGCACCAAAAGCATTTACTAGCCCACATTATTTATTTATTTTTTTGCTAGCCAATCTGCCTTTCTGTGGGGTCATGGGTAATAAAAGAAATAAAACCAGTAGGTCCTGCTTCCCAAGCAGTAATTCAAAAGTGGCACAATCAGTTAATATTAGGCAGCTGTGGTTGGCACAGAGCATAATAATAATTTAGTGAGCTGGAAGGGGCCTTAGAAAGGGAATGGTGCCCAAGATAAACTTAGACAAGCAACCGGTGACTAACAAAACTTTTGCTCATAGTTGCTGTTTTAGATCCAGCCTCATTTTCACCACACTTCCCAACAGAAAAAGAAAATAAATCTAACTAATTTGCAAAAGAAATAACTCAAAGCAAACAATAAAACTTATCATAAACAAGGGAAACAGCTCAAACGTAAAAGTCAGTGAAATAAAATGGGTTATTTAACTGAATTCTTTCCTAGGCTTAGCTTTATTGCTAGTGGAATTGGAGCTGATCCTTACCATTCCCCTCACCAAACTCTCAAAGAAAATCATATCGTTTTGAACATCCTTGCTTTTGATCCAGAACAAGTTGAGCCTTTCTTTCTTCTGGCTGTTTCGCATTTTATATTTCACAGTACAGGCTCTCTAAAAGTAATGGACCCAGGCCATCCTGCTCTCCATGATAAAATTCCAGGCCAGAAACTTTCCTATAATATCACACAATGCTGGTATCAGGATGAGCAAACAACCAGTCTCAAGTGAATTATCAATGTCTTTAGAAGAGGATTCTATTAGCTAATCCGGATTACATTATAAAACCTGATTCCTCAGACTCTTAACTTCCTCACTCAAAATTTCTAATATCAGATTGCATTTTGAGTTATAGGAGCTATACTCACATTCATCGTACTCCTTAAAAGGCTCTATGAGATTTAAAGATTTGTCTCACATTTTGAAATGGACTAACTAGTTTTCCATTTTAAAAAATACATATTTTTCCTATCAGAAACAGAATCTAACATAGCATACATTCCTTAGGTATCAATTCAGCCTTCAAAATCTGGGATATCCTATCTATCTATCTTCCGTACATCCATCCATCCATCCATTTTGAATAAAGTGATAACCATAGGAAGATATGACACTATTTTTAATGATAAACTTTAGAGTTACTTTTTCCTTGTAGCTAAGGAAAGCATCCAACTTTGTGTGTGTTGACTAGTTTCTAATGGACCAAATCATTCTTAAAGCAATCACTTAGATGCTCAACGAAGTGCTAGAAGCTGCTAAAAATGATTTCCAATTTCCAAAAAAAAATTCTTTGCATTCAGATTTATAGAAACATCTTGAGTGGGATTTTCTTCGCCTTGGACCAGGCTTGAGGCGAAGAAAATAATTATGCTCTTTTTTGTTCACAATTCTGAAGCTAATGGTATACTTTTCGCAGCTTGTGGACAAGTCAGATTTCATGTTAGAATATTTCAAATTTTATAATAGGGTCCACTAACTATCCTCTTTTTCCATGCAGTGAAACTGTTATATTCCACAGAATTATATTGAAACCGGAATCTATGAGTCACATTTGAATTCCTCTCTTTAAAATACATGGTAACCCTTTTATTTTTTTAAATCCATCTTCTCATAAAACAGCCCTGGTTAGCCACTTTAATGAGCAATTTTGTCCCTACTTTTATTTCTTGATGAACTTTTCCCCTCTTGCTGAATCCTATTCTCATAGTTTATTTTCATTGCTATAGTGACATGGGTCAGGGACAGCTCTGTAAAATTAATCATCACATTAGACCAAGCTTCAGCAAGAATTCTTTTTTGGGGGAAAAGGAAGTCCCATAATCCCACTTGGATACCCTCCGCTGCTGTTTTGTTTTGTTTTGTTTTCACCCAAAAGATTAGCTTCCATAAATCAATGGGACACAACAAGTTTGGGATAGAGTAGAAAATAGAGTGACATTCCAACAAGACAAAAGCATAAGATATTTGCTTTCTTTCATGTTTAATGGTTAGTTAAAATGTATTATAAATTATTGCTGAATTAGGTTGCTAAGTATTTTAAAGGAAAGGATTCGAGTTAGTTATGACTTGTATAACTTCTAAAGTAAATTTATGCAATGAATCAAGATGCTGATTCAAAGGCGTAATGGGGGTAAGCATGTCGGTTGACCACTTAGCTTCTCTTAACCATAGCTGAATCACAAATTTCAGCAGACATGACTCAAATAATCATACTTCAGAAACTTGGACTTGAGACCGTTGTCTTTGGGGAACGCTTATCAACTCTGTCCCCAAGTGCTAAGGCATTAATTCTTACTGAAAAAAAATTTTTAGATACTTTTGAAGTCAGCTTTAAGAGAGTGAGAAAATCTGTTGGCTAAAAATCAAACTTGACTGTTCAATAGCAAATTATTAAGTTAGGTGTCAGTAGCCAGTGGATTAAACACATCCACTTTTGGGGGGGAAAGTAATTTGGGCAGTTAAAGAACAACATTTTCCCTATGCCCCTCTCCCTGCCTTCATTCAATTCCTATTAGTTTCATTCCTTGATTGATTACTTTGTTCATATGCTATAGTATCTTATAATATTTTATTGTTGTTTTGCTAGAGACTATCAATGGAGTTATTTCCTTCTTCCATTTCATAATTCAGACTCCTAATAGGAGCCTCTTTTCTCCTCCCAACCTCTGCTTCTGATGACATTGTTTTATTCTCTGTATATATTGGACATTTTCAAAAAGATTCTGCATGTAAGTGAGATAATGCATTTTTTGTGTATGCGTCTGGCTTATTTCACTTTGCGTAATGTCCTCCAGGTCATCCATGTTGTAGCAAATGTCAAGATCTCATTCTTTTGTAAGGCTGAATAATACTCCAATGTATGCATATATATGCATACATTACATATGTATGAACAGATAATGAAATTGTTGTATATATGTGATATATATTCCAATGTATGCACATTGAAATAATTAATTTTACAGTAAACACCCATATACCTACCTACTACATGCAATTAATGATAGTTATGCTGGCTTTGTTACATTCATTCATTCTTTATTTATTTTTAATAAATATTATTAAATAATATTAATATTAAATATATTAATAAAAAATTTTTATTAATTTTTCTATTCATTCAGTATTTCATCTTATTTTTTATGCATTTCAAATTAAATTGCAGACATCAGCTCAGTTCCTCCTAAATATTTCAATACACATATGATTAACAAGGGCTCAATGTTTGTCAGTCTTTGCCCTTAAACTCCCGGTTGAATCCACTGTTCTATTTTTTCCTCCCTAGATAATCATTTTTAGTTCTAGAATCTTACATAGTTGGAATCATATAAAATGTGCTCATTTGTGTAAATTTTTCTTAACGCAGCATAATATTTTTGAGATTCATCCATGTTGTTGCACGTGGTACTACTTTGCTCTTTTTTGCTGCTGAGTGATATTCCATTCTATGAATATACCACAGTTTACCCATTCTCCTATTGAGGAACAACTGAGCTGTTTCCAATTTTGGGCTACTATAAATAAAGCTAAAGCTGCTATGAGTATTCTTGTTCACATTCTTTTGTTGTTGTTAACGTTTTAATTTATCTAAGGTAAATGCTTGGGAGTTAAATGACTGGTTATAGGGTGTGTATACGTTTAGTTTTAGGTTTATTTTTTTAGAATAGTTGCTGACATTGTTACCTATAATGCATGGATATCATGATGCTCTACACCCTCACCATATTTGTGGCTGTCAGTTTCTGGTTTAAGCCATTCTAGTGGATGTGTATTGGTACTTCCATGTGGTTTAGAGTACAGTTCCCTGGTTATTAATGATGTATAGCAGTTTTTAAAGGGCTTATGGGCCATTTTATATCGTTTAAATGTTTTGGTTATTTATTACTGGGTAGTTTATCTCTTTATTTTTGTTTTGAAGTAGTTCTTTATTTTTCCTAGATATTTTTCCTTTGTCAGATACATATTTTGTGAACATTTCCTCATGCTCTGTGGATTGACTGCTACTTTTATTGATGGTTGACGGTGTCTTATAATGAGTGGGAGAGTTTTTAAGTTTGATAAAGTCTAAATTATTAGTTATTTCTCTTATAGATATTAATATTTGGTACCTAAGAAATCTTCATCTACCCACAAGCCCTGGATGTCTACTCTTACATTTTTCTTTAAAAGTTGTACTGTTTTAGATTGTATGTTAAATCTGTGTTTTGTCTCAAATGTATTTTTATGTATGGTGTAAGATAGAACCTGAGGCGGTTTTTCTCCCCCCTTATCAGTAACCAGTTATTTCAACACCATGTGCTAAAAATACATTTCTTTCTCTTTTGGACTGCTTTGGTGCCTTTGTCAAAAAGCAAATAAAACTGTGGATTTATTTCTGGGCTCTTTCTTCTGTTCCATTTGTCTATTTGTCTATCCTTATGGCAGCACCACACTGTCTTGATTACTGTAGCTTTATAGCAGGCCTTGGAATCAGGTGGTGTAAATCCTCCAACTATGTTCCTTTTTGTCAAGATTGCTTTAAATATTTTAAGTGCTTTGAATTTCATGTAAATTTTAGAAACAGTTTAATTTTTTGAAAAAGGTCTATGGCAGGCGTCCCCAAACTTTTTATACAGGGGGCCAGTTCACTGTCCCTCAGATCGTTGGAGGGCCGCCACATACTGTGCTCCTCTCACTGACCACCAATGAAAGAGGTGCCCCTTCCTGAAGTGCGGCGGGGAGCCGGATAAATGGCCTCAGGGGGCCGCATGCGGCCTGCGGACCGTAGTTTGGGGATGCCTGGTCTATGGGATTATAAATGGTCTGCATTGAATCTATTGATCAATTTTGAGATAATTGACATTTTAAAAGCTTTTTATTTTGAAATATTTTAATGTTATAGGAAATTCACAAAAATATGACAGAATTCCCACATGCTTTTTAACCCAGCTTCTCCTAATACAAACATCTTACATCATTGTATTACAATTATTAAGTCTGGGAAATTAGCATTAATATAATACTTTAAAATAAATTCCATCTTAATAATATTAATATGCCAATCCAGGAACATGGTACATATCTCCATTTATTTGTGTTGTTTTAGATTCCATCAGTAATATTTTATAATTTTTAGGGAAGAAGTTCTTAAATATCTTTTGTTAAATTTATTTCTAGCTATTTTATATTTTTGACATTATTATAAATGAGTTTATTTCATTCTTCAATTGTTTGCTGCTGACATATACAAATACAATTGGATTTCTTTTTTAATGTTTGTGACAAGGTCTTACTCTGTTGCCCAGGCTGGAGTGCAATGGCACAATTATGGCTCACTGTGGCCTTGACCTCCTGGTCTCAAACCATCCTCCCATCTCAGTCTCCTGAGTAGCTGGGACTACAGGTGCAGGCTACCATGCCCTGTTAATATTTTAATTATTTTGTAAAGATGAGATCTCTTCATATCACCCAGGCTGATCTTGAACTCCTGAGCTCAAATGATCCTCCTGCCTTGGCCTCCTGAAGTGTTGGGATTATAGGGGTGAACCACCGTACCTGGCCTGATATTTTTTTTTTTTTTTTTTGAGATGGAGTCTTCCTTTGTCGTCCAGGCTGGAGTGCAATGGTGTGATCTTGGCTCACTGTAACCTCCACTTCCCAGGTACAAGCAATTCTCCTGTCTCAGCCTCCCAAGTAGCTCAAATTACAGGCATGTGCCACCAAGGCTTGATTTTCTACATAAACAATAATATTATCTGAAAATGCAAACAGATGTATTTATTTCTTGCCTATCCTTGACTTATTTCTAATGTGTGTGGGGTTTTTTGTTTGTTTTTTATTTTTATTTTTTGACCATTAAGTATGAGGCCAGCTACAGTTTTTTGTAGGTATACTTTACAGGTTGAGGAAGGTTTCTTTTATTCATGGTTTTCAGTGAATTTTTTTTTAAATGAATGGATGTTGATTTTTGTCAAATGCTTTTCTGCATGTTCTGAAATAATCATATGGCTTGTCTCTTTTGTTCTCTTGATATGATTTTCATGTATTAAAACAACTTGAAACTTCTAGGAAAAACCCTAATTGATTGTGATAAATTAATCTTTTTATATATTATTAAATTTAATTTGATATTTTGTTAAGCATTGTTGGAACTATGTTTTGAGGGATATTATTCTGTAAATTTATTTATTTGCAGCATCTTCATTCAGTTTTTATGCTATGTTGTCCTCATAAAATAATTTGGGAGGTGTTTTTTCACCTCTATTTTCCAAAAGAATTTGCTTAAGATTAGTATTGTTGTTAAGATTTGTATAAGATTAGTATTAGGTTGTTGTTCTTTTTCTTAAATGGAGAGAATTCACTATTGACATCAGCTAATCTTAGCATTTTCTTTGTGGGATTAAAAATATATATAATGAATTCAATGTCTTTAATATATACAGGGCTAATTTCTTATTTCTTTCTTGGTAAGTTGTATTTTTCAAGTAATTTATACTTTTCATGTAAGTTATCAGATATGTTGCCATAAACGTGTTTCTCCAATTCTGGGTGGACGTATTACATAAAGGATCTGTGAGGAGGTAATAGGGAAAGCAGGCAAAATAGCTCTCCTCCAGACCACCTATGAGGCCCATTTCCTGTATCTAGCATTCTTGCTACTTGAGTCTGCTAGAACAAATTCTCATAGGCTATCTTTCCCTACCCTATATAGTCTTTTCTATACAGAACATTCTCTGACTCTGCTTCCAGATAAAGTCAACAAAGACAGGCAAATCTTATGAATTTTGACCAGAGAACTCTCAGCTCTGAGGAGAATATGCCATTTATGGTGTCCTATCTGTTTTTTCTCTGAGGCTACTATTTTATTTAGCAGTTTTTAGATTTATTTTCTCATTTGTCTTTATGATATATCTGGGTCATTACTGATGATTGTTTTCTTCTCTTTAACTAGAGAAAATACATGGTAAAATCTTATAATTTTTTAATTTATTAACTCAACTTCATGGAAGGTGGGACTACCTTTCTAGAAATGATATTCTGGGAATGCTATTATTTACTAAACTTTGTATTTTCCCTTCTCCTTTCTCCTTCTCAACCACTTCTTTCTCTGTCCTGAATGTTCCTGAAGAAGCATACGTAGGACTATGTGTGTGTGTGTTTAATTGGAAATATGCTGTGGCACATATTACTACTGTTGACTATATCCAGTTTTTCTCCACTTCTGAGCATGTGGATAGATTGTATTTCTCCATTTGTTTCAAGTTAGATAGGGCTATATGCATTAATTCAACCAGTAAAATGTTAGCAGAAATGATGTGTGCCACTTCTGGGTGGAAGCATTTAATTGCAGGTGCTCAGTACCCATTCTCTTCTCCTGCTACAGCAATTGAGGGAGCATGTGTTGATTACAAGTTCACTTCTCACATTTGCTATTTTTGTTGTTGGAATGCTGCTGATAGATTGTTTGATGTTATGTTTTCTTTGTTTTCTGTAGGTTTGTGTTGTGAAGTGAGGTCACGTGAGCAGTGTCAACATGCCATCTTACCCCAGATGCCCCAATATTAGCATCTTAAAAACTCCAACTGTTTCAATTTTAAAAATTGAAGAAAAGTTGATTTATATTCACTAGGAAATATTTCATTTTCCTGGCACTGCTATGAACTGTAGCTCATCCCCTCTCTGCTATTCAGCCTAACACAACAAAACAATTTTCACTCAACACTAAACTCATTTACATACAGCTAAAATAAGGAATAAAGAAGTAAGAACATGTTTGGGGAAGGAGAGGATAAATTTATTTTGAACTTACCAAGTTTTAGGTGCTGCAGAACGTTAGCATAAAAGTATGGGTTTATATCTTAGGAAAGAGAAGATAGCTTAAAGTGCAGATTAAAGAATCACGAACATAAATATGGCAGCTGAAACATGAGAAAAATGCTTTAGCTAAAATTTATAATGCAAGAAGAAAATAAATAAAAGCAAAGAATAAACCTCTGGAACTTCACTTACAAGTACCTATGGAAGGGAAGGAATTAGCCAAGAAGCTGCAAAACGAGGAGGTGAACTGAGAGAGAATGGAAAAAAATGATGGGAGTTTTTCAATGGAGGTTTTATCAATGGAGGGAATAAGTTTAATTAGAATGAGGACAAAAACTGTGCCATAAGATTTGACTATCAATTTGTAATCATGGTAACAACTATTTTGGGATGATTAAGGTAGAATCCAGAGTCTAACTCTTTGTATTACTTTAAAAGCATGTGCAAACTATAATCTGAAATTTTTATAGATATCTATAAAGGATCTTTCACTTTGGCCAGGTACTAGCATTTTGAAGATTCTACATCTGCAATGATCATATAGTGTGTGTTGGTCCCCTCCCTGCATCTATAGCTTCTCACTGTTCAGCTCCCACTTATAAGTGAGAACATGTGGTATTCAGTTTTCTGTTCCTGCATTAGTTTGCTGAGGATAATGGCTTCCAGCTTCATCCATGTCCCTGCCAAGGACATAATCTCGTTCCTTTCTATGGCTGTGTAGTATTCCAAGGTATATATGTACCACATTTTCTTTGTCCAGTCTATCATTGATGGGTATTTGAGTTGATTCTGTATCTTTGCTATTGTGAGTAGTGCTGCAATGAAAATACATGTGCATGTATTTTTATAATCCCATTACTGAGTCAAATGGTATTTCTTTTATAATCCCAGCAATCCTGTTACTGAGTCAAGTGGTATTTCTGGTTCTAAACCTTTGAAGAATCACTACACTGTCTTTCACAATGGTTGAACTAATTTATATTCCTATCAACAGTATAAAAGCATTTCTATTTCTCCACAAGGTCACAGTATCTGTTATTTTTTGGCTTCTACATAAGGGCCATTCTGACTGGTATGAGATAGTAGTAGTTTTGATTTACATTTACATTTCTTTAATGATCAGTGATGTTGAACCTTTTTTTAATATGATTATTGGCCATATATATGTCTTCTTTTGAGAAGTGTCTGTTCATACCCTTGATCACTTTTTAATGGGGTTGTTTGTTTTGTTCTTGTAAATTTGTTTAAGGTCCTTATAGATGCTGGATATTAGACCTTTGTCAGATGCATTTTTTGCAAAAATTTTCTCCCATTCTGTAGGTTGTCTGTTTACTCTGTTGATGGTTTCTTTTGCTATGCAGAAGCCCTTTAGCTTAATTGGATTTCATTAGTCAATTTTTGCTTCTTTTGCAATTGCTTTTGGCATTTTTGTTATAAAATCTTTGCCTGTGCTCATGTTCTGAGTGGTATTTCCTAAGTTGTCTTCCAGGATTTTTATAGTTTTGGGTTTTACATTTAAGTTATTAATCTATCCTGAATTATTTTTTTATATGGTGCAAGGAAGGCATCCAGTTTCACTCTTCTCCATATAGCTAGCCAGTTCTCCCAGTATCATCTATTGAATAGGGAATCCCCTCCCCATTGCTTGATTTGGTCATGTTGTCAAAGATCAGATGGTTGTAGATGTGCAGATTTATTTCTGAGGTTTTTATTCTGTTCCAGTGGTTTATATGCCTGTTTTTGTACCAATACCATGCTGGTTTGGTTACTTTAGTTTTGTAGTATGGTTTGAAGTCAGATAACATGATGCCTCGAGATTCGTTCTTTTTGCTTAGAATTGTCCTTGCTATATGACCTCTTTTTTGGTTCCATATAAATTTTAAAATAGTTTTTTTTTTCTAATTATGTGAAGAATGTCAATATAGTTTAATGGTAGTAGCATTAAATCTATAAATTGCTTTGGGCAGTATGATCATTTTCATGATATTAATTCTTCATATCCATGAGCATGGAATGTTTTTCCATGTTTGTGTCCTCTCTGATTTCCTTGAGCAGTTGGAAAACATACTTCAGGAGAGCTTATAGTTTTAACTTGTATTTCCTATCTAGTTATCAGGTGAACTCAATGCTTTTCTAATGATGTTAGATTCACACACAAAACAAATCTATTAGCTGGCTTCATCTGAAACTGTTCTGACTACCAATATCCCTCCACCAAAAAACAAACAAACAAACAAAACAAACAAAAAATAGAACCTCAGAGGAGAAAACCACAAAGACAGAATTCAGTACTGCTTGTCAAGGTAGTACTATGCTTCCATTTCAATGATGCCCAGTAAATTTCCAAGGTAATATCTCCTTAACTAATTGAGCTGTAGAGAAGTTAAAGTCATTTTCCCAGAGATCATCTTTTGACCTACCCTTAATATGTTTCAGTTATCTCCATTAATTTGCAATTGTCATATTTAAGTAGTCTTCAGTTATTCACTTTCTTATTTTACATCATCACAAAGAATGACCCCTAAATACATCACTAGGGAAACAACTATTCTTATAAAAATATATTTATTTTTATCAAAAATATATTTGTTGCTAGGTCACTTGTGCCATTTAGGAAGAATCTGAAAAAAAATATTAAGTCACTATATTTACCATTACACGGACTCAACATATTTACCACTGCATGGACACTTGATGGACAATCATGCTGAAACAAAGAATTTGATCATTGGTAATAAACATTGTATGACAAAACACAACGTTTTGAAAATATGTATAAAAAACATTTACTGCTGATTCCCAAGACATATTTCACATCATGACTGCTTTTTATTCATTCAAAACATTAGCAGTGTACTTCATAGAGTAAATATACATCACGCAGTTGAATCTGTAGATCTCATATCCTACATGTGTCAACTTGGGTGTTAGCCTCTCCTTTTTGCACTATTCCATTCTAGTAATAAATAACAGTTTAGGTATATGTCAGGGAGGAAATTGTTGCCACCTAGAATAATTCTGTGCACTGCTTTTAGGAAATCAATGTAAAATACCTTTAAAATGTATTTCTGAATATATATTTTTACCTGTTTCCACCGACTCAGATCATGGAATTAGTGAGAGTGTGCACATTTCTAAATTCAATTTCAAATCGACCTGAAATTAATGGGCATCTACTTAGTAGAACTATGGTCAGTATATCTAGTTCAGAGATGAGTAACCAAAAGGCTTCACTAAATATATTTATAGCTTAAGAGTGAGATCAATTAAATGTAAGATATTCAGCATCTGAAAGCAAGTATAGATTTTTAAAAATACAACATGACAAATATATTTGAAAGTAAACAGAGTAGGACCTTTACATGTGCAAAGGCTATAGGCTGAGACTTTCAAACATTGTAAATTTATGAATACCACTAGAACACCAACTTTATTAGAAACAGTTCAGCTAGTCTTGCCCTGCTCCTGGATTTTTATTTGATTGACTATGTATAGTCAAGGAATTATTGTTGTGCACCTCAATGTTCTGGAGTTTTTATAATAGAATAAATATAACTTAATTTCAAAGCTTGCTGTACTGCCACCCCAGTGTCCAGGGCTACCTGAAATCCTACCCATGCTTCTCATTCTTGGCTATGAATGTTCTGAAAGCTATTGTGTGTGTGTGTGTGTGTGTGTGTGTGTGTGTGTGTGTGTGTGTGTTATAGGTCAGTTTCATCTGCTTTCAAGACATTTTCCTTACTGTAATATTTCTCATCTGTGAATTTTTAGTTCTCAATGAAAATACTTATATAGCAATTGGGGCAGCTGATGCTTGCTCTTTTTTTAGACTCCATATTTATGCAAAAAAGCCAAACTTTTTAAAGTTTGAAGTTTATCAACCTGCTCTTACTTGTAGCAAAGGTTAATTTGTAAACTGTTGACTTCATCTCATGTTGTTTCAACTTACTGGTGTCTTTTAAAAAACAATCACATGTGCATATAGAATTCTAATCATTCTGTGCATATTCTTACACCACAATCAACTGAAGTTGACCAAATTGTGATTAAATTAAGTAAGAGTATTTAATAATATATTTGTACTGATTAATGCAGATCCCCCGTTCAATGTTTCTTTTGTGGACACATTCTCCACCTTTGTCATGGCATTCAGCAATCTGTCCTCTGAAGAGTTTATAAGTTCAGTGGTCACTCTAAAGTCAAAACTAAAACAAACAGAAAACTGCTATGCTTTCTCTTTACTTCTGTCTCTAGCACTAAAACTTGGTTTAGAGAATCAGGTAATTTTTTTTTTTAAAGGAAGATATTTTTATCAGTTCTTGACAATTTCTACCATACTTAATACCAGAGAAGAGAAACAAGACCACCTTGAGATGCAGAGAGTAGGTAGCCGACTAGACCCACTCCTCCATATCAATCTATGCAGCACATATTATTTAAGACAAAGCAAATCATCATCTGACCGTTGGGTTGGTTCTATGATTGTTAAACAAAAACGTATATTAACAGTTTAACCTGCTATAGCCTCATTATTTCTACATATCTTTGACATGACTAAGAAAATATTTTTATCAACTACCCAATCCATGTGAAATTTAAAAGGTATATATGAGGACAATTACCATGAGATTACAATGTGAAATAAAACCATCTTTGAGGCAGAGAATAGTATATGCTCACTAATGAAGTTTTCTAATAAACACCATTTGAATACAGCCGTTATCCAGATCAAGCAAAGTAGGGCGGGGGTTGTCAAAATTGACTTTCAGGTGTACATAATTATTTCTTTCTCCATTACATGTTTATACAAACAGTATCTTAGCAAAAATACCTCCTTAAAGTTGTAAATAAAACACTAAGTGTAGCATTATATTGTAAAAGAGTCTTCAAAGAATTATGTAAGTTAGATGTTTCTGAAAACACCACATTCACAGAAGTTTTTAGTAGTGAAGTTTTCTAATAAATACCATTTGAGTAGAGCAATTGTCCGTGGGGGCTTCAGAGCCTAGGAGTTCTGATGAGTGTTTGTAGAAACGCCCTAGACGTGGACTCTCTGAAAACATTTTGGTCTTGGGAAGCTGTAATTATATTATTACTCTTTATTTTCAATTATCTCTTTTTCATATTTCTTACACCTCAAAATGCAATCATTAAAGGATAAAACTTCAGATGGGAAGTAGTAGTTGTAATAAAAACAATAGCTATCATTTATTTATTATATAGTATACCTACAATGGCAAGCACCAAGTTAATAAGCATATTTAAACCTACCAACAACTCCTGGAACACAGAGTAAAGAGTATCATTATAATAGGTGAGAAATCTGAGGCTTGAACTCGTGAAATAAATTTCCAAAGTCACGCAGGAGCTCAACTCTTCTACTGTCACAGTGAAAGTTCTGAAATACTATGCTTGCTTTTAATGCTACGATGGCCAGTTATTATGCATGAAAGCAAATGCAACTCTTCTATGCAGAATTAAACAAAATATTCTTTTTCTCTCTTCCTATTCTTGCTCCAGCTTTAAGATGTATCTCTGTGTGTGTGTGTGTGTGTGTGTGTGTGTGTGTGTGTGTGTGTAAAATCCTACTATAAATATTTACTGATTTTTACTTTATTTATTTATATTCCAATGTAATTTAGCTGAATGTCCAGGCTACTCTATTTTTAAAAACATAACCAAATTACAGGGTACAAATTTAAATCCTCATGTTAATAAAGCAACTTATTTGGCTATTTAAAAGAATAACATAAAATATTATTTTGAATAATAGCACAATAAAACATTACCATTTTGTATTATTTATAATGCCATTTAAAATATGGTAGTGCTATGTGACTATTGCCTATTGTGTCCATTACACGTAATTATTATAATGTGATTAGGTTTTTCTTTTAATGGTTGTTTATATCCTTAATTTTCCACACACTGTACAAATCTCATTTTTATAAGGTTAATTAGAATTACTCTGTCTAGGAGACCAGCATTCTTGTTATTTAGGATTTTTAATCAGATTATGGTGGGCACTTCACATTATGCCTTTGAAATAACAGACAGTCCTGTATGTTTTCCACTGCCATATTTTGAGCCGTAAGCTTACAAGTAATGCTTAAGAAATAATCAAATAATCAGGTACCATATTCCAGATTAATTCAGCAACTATTATATGACTCAAATGTTTTTTCAGTTGTTTATTACATGGAAAACATATTTTAAAATCATAGCTGGGTATACTGAAAGACAGCAGACCAAAACTTCAGTGATAAGATATGCCTTTGTATTATTTTATAAAAATAAATACCTTTACGTGATATTGAAACAAGTTTGTGTACATACAAAAACACTGATAGAACTGTCTGAAAATTTCAGGATTGTAGAAATGATTTCAATCACTTACACTTTAGAATTTTTATCTTCACTGGAACAGGTGGCCTCTTTTATAAGTTACTAAAATAGTCATATAAATGGTTGCCTAACCTGTGAGCAATACCCTCTACATTAATTACACATTGTACAACCAGATTAATCTCCTAAATCAGATCCCCATTCATGTCACTTTTCTCCTGCTCAGTACCCTCAACAATTCCTAATTTCCTTCCAGATGAAAGGTAGATTTCTTAACCTGGGATTCTAATAATGGCATGGCCACAACCTATCTTTCTTGCTTTGTTTTTTATCACTTTCCTACCCAAATCCGAACTGAGCAATTTGCTGATTAATTCCAATACTTGCATCTTCTTTACTTCTGCTTATGCTGCTCCTTTACCTACTGGCAGTATTAAAAACCCTATTAACTCTTATTTTCATGTTGAGTTAAATAGATTATATAGCCTATGCAAGAGGCCAGCCAAAGGGCCAGATAATGAATGTTTTAGGCTTTGTGGGCTACATACTGCAGGTCACAAACACCTGACTCTGTTGCAGTGTAAAAGCAGCCACAGATAATACCTAAATGGATGTGGCTGCTGCTATTCTAACAAAACTTGACTTAGGGACATTGAAACTTGAATTTCAGATAATTTTCTTATCACAAAATAGCATTCTTTTTATTTTCCTTAATTATTTAAAAATGCAAAAATCATTTTTAGCTCACAGGCCATTCTAAGAACAAGCAGTGAGTCATGTTTGGCCCACACATTCTACTTTGCTGGCCCCTGGTCAGTGCACTGGAATACCATGCAGCCATGATAAGGAAAACATACGTGTCAGGGTCAAGGGAGTAAGGGAAGTTAAATCCTAAACTTCTTACATGATGGGAATTCAATAGATAATGTCTAAATATAATTTTTTAAAAATTGAATAATTTAGTGGGGAAAAAACACCCAAAACCAGTGAAAAAAGTGGGGGGGCGGTGGGGGGAGAGAGAGAGAGAGAGAGAGAGAGAGAGAGAGAGAGAGAGAGAGAGAGAAACAAAGATTCCATTACTCTCTCAGAAGAAATAACTTTCTCTGAAGCTTTCAGCAAACCTCTCCTTGTGCTCATTGATCATAAATGGGTCATCTGTCCATTTCTAAACTAATTACTGACAAGGTGATTACTGTTAGACCAGCCAGTCCCTTCTTTGGAGTGGAGGCTGGGGCAGCTTCCTGTGAGGGACTTTGCCTGTATAGAGACGAAGTGGTTACCTGAACAAATTTGGAGTTCTATTAGGGAGACCTGGGTCCTGGAAATGGTTAAGCAAGGTACAGTGCAGTCTTTGTTACAGATGGACAATAGGAATGCCACTTCTGAATATTTGCAGATCACAAAATCTTGTTTCCAGGTCAACTCTGTATTTTTATTATTGATTGTGATTTTTGGAAACAGATCTGCAAAATAAGTCATTAGGATGTTAATATATTACGATGTGCCTTCCGTGATTATTGGCTGATTCACTGCCATCTGGTCAGGCAAGAGATACATTATACAAAGCAAGAAAGGAGAAGAATTAGATGAAGGAATAAAAATATTATATTAAGACATATAAATTTAAAAATAGACTCTGAAGAGTTATATCAATTTTGGGGAGGGATGGTACTAAAAAGTCTGTTATTTTATTTATTTATAGTATGATAAATAATGCTTTTCAGTAAGGATATAGATCTTTAATTACTATTTATATCATTGATTTCCTAGAAGCCTTGACCCTTCTGTAACCATCATGTGAGTTTTATGGTTTGATAGGCCAAGCTACTACCTTATAAACATTAGCCTTTTCTCAATTCTTTTTTCAATCTTTTTTATTTAGTGTCTGGACCAGTATCACTTTATTTAGTGAGAATTTAAAACAAGGTTAACTCCTCCTTGCTTAAAACTACCTTTAGAATGCCAAAGCCTTAAAAACATTAAATTAAAAATACAAACTCCATATACTTGAACAATCCAAGAGCTATCATACTAAATTATTATTGTGCTGATTATTTGCTCTAAAGCATTTAAGTTCTTGAATTTTCTACTGTAGACATTATCTCTTGATCTCTCACCATGGGAGAAGTGTACTGTTAAGGAATTAGCACCCTCTCTCCTCTGCACCCACCACACATGTACTCCCTCTGGTCTCCCCACATCATTCTCCCAATACAGTTATACTATAATTTTGATTAGATAAATATTCAGTATTTACATTATTGTGACACATAAACTCAATTTAGAGCTGAGTGATGTGATATATATAGCAAAGTTTAGAAAAGAACTACAGATATTTTTGTGTTAGAATATGAGTAGAACTGGTATTCTATTTCCATAGGCTCATCTCTCCCTGCCTGAAGGATTTTTACCTTTAAGTTGTGTAATTCTTTAAAAAGTGTCCTTTGCCTTTTAATAAAAACTAAAGCTTTGCATGCCTCTGGCTTTGTTTGCTACCTGCCTTTCCTAAGTTCCTGATGGGGCCTCTCCATGTTTCCAACTGCCCTCACATTTGTAAATAGCTTCTTCTTCATTTATTATTTGATAGATGAGGTCTAAAAGTTTTCTACTGGGTGCTTTTTTATACCCTGAATACGATTGTGTTATGTTTCTCTGTGTTCAAGTGGCCAAATATGATCCTGATTTGAGCTTGACAGAATCCATGTAAAACATGCTCAGGCCTTGTTCTTTTGTTCTTTTCCTATGTAGATCTTATGGCCACTTTACAAGCACTTTCGAAATGCTGCTTGTTTGAACAATGAATTAAATGCAATTAAGTTAGGGTCCCATGTAAGGCTAAGTCTAATATGACCATACTGGTGCATGTGAGCATTGTGCTGGGTGGAAGAACAGAAACACTGTGATTAGGGCTTCAATAAGGCGGTTCATTAGATCCACATGAGGGAATGTGTTATTACCACAAATAATATTTGTACATATTCAGGGAATGTACAAGGGACACAACAACTTAGTATTGACTATATAAGTAGCTCCTCAGCTACAGATACTAATATGCTGCAGAGTCCATATTCCCATTGTAAAAGACAAAGGATTCAAGACTTTTTTTCCTCTCTACCTGTATCGATCTGAGACTGGTTTATAACACTCCAAATTACATACTATAACTGCTTTTTGCTCTATTTAATTAATTATAATTTCCTAAGGCTATTAGGCTGTTATAATAGATGTGTAAATGCTTTGGAAAGTAGAAAGTACTCAACAAATGTTATGCGTTATTAGTAATTTAACAAGTTTTTCTAATAAAAAGAGCATGTATACCACAGAACTGGCAACTAGAAGATTCTTTTTTTTTTTTTTTTTTTTTTTTTTCATTTTGGAACTTCATCTAGCCTGCATAAACAAAAACAAATTATCACTTTTCTTTGTCTCCATACCAGTTAGAACCATGAAAACTCACCTATCCATCTACTTCATCTGCTAATATTCTGGTTTTGTATCCTGAGTTAAAATGTGAGATCATTCTCCCCCAATTTAATTTTTTTAACAGTGAATATTTATACTAAATTTAAATTAAGTGTAAAAGAGCAGATTGATAAGAACACCAAAAACCTTGTAGATCAACCAATAACACCAGCTGTCCAAATTATTCTACAGCATTGCAAAGGTTCCTCTAAACTGCATATTTATTGCTGGATACATTCCATCCATATGACGTACAAATTTGAGATTTATACTTTTAAACATAATAAGATGGAGTTCTGCCATGCCTACTGGGTGATAAGTAAATGCATACACAACCAATTTGGTTTAAATCTCAGTCCATAATATTTTTGCATTAATCTTAGGCCATATGACTTTTTTTAAGATCAAATACTTATAATTGTAGAATGTACAATTTCTTTTCTATACACTTTCTTCTTAAGGTTTCATAAAACTTCAAGGGGCCTCAATATCCTGAGAAATGTGACATTTTCACTTCTACTTTATGCACTTATAGAATCCTGATAAAACAAAGGCAGTTATTTACACCGTGGCTCTAGGTAATGCTTGATTGCCACAAATGAGTCAATATTTAAAATGTATATTTTACTATCCTTTTTATAGCCAAATATTTTGTAAATAAATAAATTATTACTGAAACATGCAAGTAGCCTCATGTACATTGATAACACTTTGAATAAGGGAAATCTCATTAATTCAAATAAAATGGAAAATACTGGACAGAATTGGTAAACAAAAGTCAAATAATATTTTAAACAAATGTAGTTTTATTTCTTTCAGATGCACACAGTAGCTGAATTAGACTAGAAAAAAAGTAGCATGATTTTTGCTTTCATCAATAGACAAGACTATTTAAATAGTAAATATATTTTCACTATGTAAACGAGTACTTTTTGAGTGCTGAGAGGTAATCTGTTTGTTTGTTCCTTAAAACAACTCTCTACATAATCTCTCTTTATATTACCTAAGAAGAAAGAATAAGGAAGGTAAATGTTAACCTCAATGATGAACGGCCCCTAGTTCCAATCCTAAGAGCTTTGAGTTAACATTAACGAGGCTTTACTGTTCTAATAGCTCAGTGACACATGAGTATAGAGAATTTCACCTTTGTATTTTTTTACATTATTAGTATTATTGCTGGAGAACATACATGTTTTTCTCTTGATTGTTTTTTCAAGGATAAGCCTGTCTGATTGTCAGTGATTCTTAGGAATTTAGCTATAAATTTATCAATACACTAAGACCTTTCTATACACAGATTGTCAGTGCTATCCCATATTTATAAGTTTAAAACTTACCCTTTTGTGGAATTTGCTCATCAGTAATATTTGCTAAGTTGCTGTTTCTCCTGACTGACTTTGCTTTCAGCTTGTTTTTATTTCTAAAAAGTAGTCCACAAAGTGGGATGCCCAGAATACAAGGTGTAAATAATATAATCCTTTTCTGAAGGAAAATAATAGAATTGCTCTTTATGTACAGTTTTTCCCTAATCCTTTAAGTTTTTCTCTCTTTGTATACAATTTTAATGTTTAATATCACATATTTACGTGGTACTATATCTTTATAATTTATAAATATGTAAGTTGAAGTTCTTTGAGGGTAACTACTTAAATATTTTACATAGACATTAAGGATGATTGATCTAAGGGTTCTTTCAGACATTCAAACTTTCCCATTAATTCACTTTGTTATATGTCTTTTTTATATTACTTTCTTCCCCAAAATACAGTAAAACATTTGATACTCAGGTACACAAATGTCATTTGCCATTCTTTATTGGCCTATTATGCTACTTACTTCAGCAAAAAAAAAAAAAAAAAAAAAAAAGTTAAATTTTTGTTTATGATAATAAAGTGTCATGATCTCTCTTTTTTTTTTTTTTTTTTTTTTTGAGACGGAGTTTCGCCCTTGTTACCCAGGCTGGAGTGCAATGGCGCGATCTCGGCTCACCGCAACCTCCGCCTCCTGGGCTCAGGCAATTCTCCTGCCTCAGCCTCCTGAGTAGCTGGGATTACAGGCACGTGCCACCATGCCCAGCTAATTTTTTGCACTTTTAGTAGAGACGGGGTTTCACCACGTTGACCAGGATGGTCTCGATCTCTCGACCTCGTGATCCACCCGCCTCGGCCTCCCAAAGTGCTGGGATTACAGGCTTGAGCCACCGTGCCCGGCCATATCATGATCTCTTTATGGCCTAAACAGTTTTTTTTCTTTTTTAAATCTTTCCTTAACACAGCATTAACTAATATTCTTATCCATGACTTGAAGTTCATTTTTCAAGTTGTAAACCAGATTCTAATTTCACCTCTGAGTGCCATATGACCTGGTGGAAGTTGAAAGGCTACGATGATTTGTTCCTTTTATTGAGTCAGCTAGTCCCCAAGTCTTCCACCCACCCTCCTGCAATGAATATGCACTGTTAATATAGCTGTAGACAATATTTGGTGTATATTATGGTTATTGTTGTTTCTGTTGATGTCATTTTTATTGCTATAGACTTTTGAGTTATAATAATAATCACAAAATGAACAGAAGCCCGCACTGAGTACCTAGAGACTTTTTCTTTTTAACAGCTGTTGTAAACTCTGGTGTGTAATGTGTAAGGCTCAATTCTTTTCCCAAAATAACATGATAAAGCTTGCTAGAGACACAATTAGGCTCAAGAAAAGTTTTCCTCCATTTGTGGTTT
Organism: Saimiri boliviensis; assembly: GCF_048565385.1. Taxonomy (NCBI): domain Eukaryota; kingdom Metazoa; phylum Chordata; class Mammalia; order Primates; family Cebidae; genus Saimiri; species Saimiri boliviensis. The sequence continues at coordinate 42,224,849 of NC_133453.1, forward strand.
ATAATGTAATAACATTGTGTTTGTTGAAGGTGGGTAGGAGTAGAAGTGTTTATGAGTCTGCTGTAAAGTATTAGAACTTAGTCTTTTTACCATCATATGATCTGTTATAGCCTGGCACATAGTAGGCTCTCAGTAAATAGTTAATGAATAAATGAATGAACAATAAATTAAAATCATTTAAACAAAATTTCATAATGAAACATTTCTAATGCTCTTTTGTATCATTCAAAATTGTGCACTTTGAGTATTATTGGATCATGTGTGCTGAATTCAGTACTGGGAATAGAACATGTCCATACTGGATGCTACGTAAGACAGGCAGCAATTTGCATATAGTAATATATGTTCTGGGAAGGATTTATTAAAACACAACTGATATAAAGGGGCTATATAAAATATAATTATAGCAAATTGATATAGAAGAGCTAAATAAATAAACAGACTATAAGGTACATTTAAAATTCAGATTTGCAGTTGCTCAAATGTAGACTAATTGCCTAATATGTATTGAATGGTGCCAAAGATGATACCATTGACCCACTATCACAAAGACAAGGTAATTATATTTCTAGTAGTGGTGATGACCAACTTATATTGCTTTGACCTGCTTCCCTCTAAGACCAACCAATGACATATCCTTGTAGATGCCTTAATAGAATTAACTTTACTCTTTGCTATACTAAAACACAGAGTATAGTTCATTTTTATCTCCAAAGACCAAAATGATCCTCTGGCTTCATTGGTGCTATTCTTTAATCAACTGAACTAATCAACTTTAGGCTCAATATTTGAACCAATAATACATGGGTTTTTTTTAAATGGAATCTATAAGTTTATGACTTGCATAACTTTTTCCTTTTTTGCGTCCTGAAATCATCATAGTCATCCTTATCTTGATACAAGTAATTGAAAGTCAAGACTGTTACTGAAAGTTTTAAGGAGTTAGATTATCAGTACTCACTCACACCTTTACCCCTTATTTCTGACATTTTTATTATTATAAATAAAGTTTACTAGGCTTATTTAGATCATTGTTTTTCACTGGGGGCAGGACCCTGAAAAGAAGCCTAAGTTTCTGGGCATTATCTTTTGATAAATTTCTTTTGAGAAATTACATGGAGAAGAAAAACTGAAGACTAAAACATGACTCTTATCAAAGTTGGGTATTTCTGGTGCTTTTATTATTATTATTATTATTATTATTATTATTACTGTTTCTTGTTAGAAGCTCTGTGAGGTTTTATTATTGTTGTTGTTGTTATTGTAGAATTTAGTCACTTTAAGGTCAAAAGTGAGGGTTATCGTAAGCTTGATCTAAAATGGGGTCTATTCAAAGAGGCACATTTCTATCATAAATTAGATAGATAGTACCTTTGGGAATTGCAGCATCTTACAATTGATAATTTATAATAGATTTTGATGAGGCTAACTGCTTTGTTCTAGTAACAATTTTACATACAAAAATATATGTAGAGTGGAGAACAGAAATGAAATATCTTGAGAATGACCTTTTCTGGAGAAACATGATCATATCTGAGCACTCAAAAATTGGTGTCAGAATAACGGCTTTTAAAGAAAAATTTTCTGAATATGAAGTTCAATGATTATTTTGATATTTTCAGTCATGTATATTACCTAAGTTGTTTTTATTTTATTAGGTTCCATACTACAGGGCTCAGATTCTATATAAAAGTCTTTATACCAATGTATAAACACTGATTTTTAAAAGTAAAAGGCAAACTTTATAAAAATTTAATTTTACTCTCTTCTGAAGCTCACTTTCTAATTTTCTAAAGTAAAAGATTTCACTTTACTTTCTATAAAGTAAACAAAAAATAAAATTTAGAATGCTCTTTTTGTATTAATAAGGGCATATTTAGAATATAAAAGGATTGAACCACATAAGTATAAACATGGGTTTAATATTTTTTACCAAACAAAATATAGATAAGTTAAGTTGGTGGTTATTTTTATAGGGTCAGGTATCAAACATATTTATTTGAAAACTGCTTATAATATTACTTTGGATATATGAAGCAATAAACAACAAATAAAAATAGAATTAGATTCTTAGTGTGAATCTATTCTTAGAGGAAATGGGTATTTTCCCAGGATTTTTAGATGTTTATAATTTGGATGTCTCCCAGTATCCATCCCTTTCCTATCCCTGGAACATCAGTCATTTTCCACATGGCACCTGGACCTGAAACGATGCTTCGAATTAATATATGTTAAAAATAAAAATTTAAAATTAAAAAAAGCTACCCAAATGCTTCTTACTTTGTAATAAGAGAGACAGAAAGAGAAAGATCCTTATGTATGATTTTTCTGTCTATATGATTTTTCTTAGTAATCTGACAGCCCTGCCAGAAAGCAATTAAAACCTTCATATTCATTGTAACTGGTGAGTTGCTCTTTTTGGTGATGTAGCTATGTGGCTTCTTACCCTTTTCTCTGATGATGATTGTGGTTTAACTTTTCCAAAGATGCTGCTGTTTAATAGTAAGCCTAAATCATTTAAAAATAAATTATATACTTTTATTTTCCAGTTTTAATGAAATATTTGGACAAGCAGAATTATTTATTCCCATTATCTTTGCTCTGTATTTTGTGAAGATCATTAATAATTTTTCCACATGGACTTGCCCCTTTATTTACTGGCTTAAAGGATTAGTCTATGCAATAAGATTCCATCTGCTCTGATATGTAAAGCTCTTATACTTAATTTTCATATTTCTATTAAAAAGAAAAGGATGGGCATATTAAAATATGTTCACATTTCTTATTGGATCCAAGGTCTTCTGAGTTGGATCTTAGGGGAATGATCTTACAATGCTAAGATCTTACACATGAACTCTTAATAAAAATGTGTTTAGTGAAGCCATTTTGAACATACAGATGGTTAATATATTTAATGCTTTCCCTTTGAAGTTAGTAAAGCTAGCAATGCCTTTATAGATAATGATAAAACTGCTATTAAAAATAATGCATATGCTTTTAGAATATGACAAGTGTTAATACCAAAAGGAATCATTGACATTTATTGAGTGCTTGCCATTTGGCAAATTTTTATACATATATTATTTTACTTATTTTTCACAAGATTTCTTCAAAATTAATGTTAGCATCCTTGTCTTTACTTATGAGAAAACTGACAAGCAGAGAGGTTATGTAATTTTTCCCAAATCACATAGCCAGGAAACAGAAAGGCCAAAATTCAAACCTTGCATTGTTTTAATACATGGCTCATGCTCTTTCCATTCTACCACACTACCCCTGGATATATTTGATTTTAGAAATCATCTAGTTTGGGTTGGTACAGTGGCCTGCAATCCCCGCACTTGAGGAGGCCAAGGTAGGCGGATCCTTTGAGCCCAGGAGTTCAAGGCCAGCCTGGGGGACCTGATGAAACCCCATCTCTACCAAAAGTACAAAAATTATCCGGGAGCAGTGGCATGTTCCTGTAGTCCCAGCTACCCAGGAGGCTGTAGTGAGAGGATCACTTAAGCCTGGGAGTTTAAGGCTGCAGTGAGCTGAGATTGAACCACTGCACGCCAGCCTGGGCCACAGAGTGAGATCCTGTCTTGAAAAGAAAAGAAAATCATCTAATTTGAACCTTTCACTTTTTTACATGAAACGGAAGCATAGAGCACTATTACGACTTACCCAGGGGCTAGAACTCTGAGATCATTTTCCGCTTTGCTGCCACTGGATAATTTGAATCAAACTTCAGGGGCTGAGTAATTGAATGAATAAATGAACAGAGAGGACAATGATGGGAGGCATACAATTGACAGACTCCTAAAACAAGAGTTAAGAAAGTGGGTTCTAGGCCTGTTCTATCTTTTTTGACCCATGTGGCTTTGAATATCTTGTTTAACTATTTCTGATTCAGATTCTCTATTTCTATAATGGGAGTCATAGTGAATTTCCTGCCTTAGATAATTTGTTGCAAAAATCAAATGAAGTAGCATACTTTAAAATTACTTTGCAAATTGTAGAAAATTTTATAATGTAAATCATTTAAAATCCATGTGCATTTAAAGGTACATAGAGTTCAAAGCACACATACTAGGCAGTAAACTTTACAATGCAAGTCACTCAGGGAAATGATATGTGACACAGCAATTAGTCTTCACTGGACTGAAAAACTGTGGCTAACTGCTGCACAAGTCAAGTCAAATTTGGTTACCAGGTGACAGAAGGTAATGAAGGGACACTCTCTGGGTGGTTCAGGGCATCTCCAAAAGTTAAAATATCAGCTCTTGTTTGACAGCACTAGCTTCTGTCTAATATTATGAGTTTAAAATTCTAGTTTGGGAAGGGCAATACGGGTTCCTCAGGCTCATGCCAGTTTTTGTGCATTTGTGTAAACAAAAGAATGCAAAAGCTTCTTAGCAGTGCATTTAATGATTCTTAATGTAGATCTTCCAAAGAACAGTCAATTTATCTACTTTCGTTGGGCTTCCCACATACAATCTTCTAAAATTCTAAAAACAGGAGACAATGGGATACACAGATACAGAGCGGGAAACATTGGATGATTTGATCAAGAATAGCAAGAGGAACAGTTAAAGACTAACATTTAGGGAAGGATGAACAATTAAGGACTAACATATAACCTATTTAAACTTTCAGTTCAATGAATAATGCACTAAAATTTCTCTCAAGATACATAGAGAACTAGGAAGATAATGTTTTATGCAGTCCCCTGAAAATTACACTTGGACTTTGAAGATAACAATCTGCCTTAGAATAACTCTTATTCTGAAGGTTTACTTGTGAATTTATCTCATTTTTCTCTTCAAGGCAATCCTGGAAAGCAATTAAGGCAGGTTGCACCATTGTAATGCCAGGACACTGCGACTCACAGAGGTTGTGCTTTCTGTCTAATATTGTTGAGGCAGCAGACATTAAATCTTGGGGATCTTGACTCCTAACCACCATTCCAAGCCGCTTCTTTAAGAAGCGAATTTAAAGTTGACCTTCACATCTTTGACATGATTGTCCATAGTGATAAGCATAGTAACTCCTTTGTTCATAGAAAGCTAAAGATATTTTAAAAATAAAAACTAGATCAAAATGGTTTGCATCAGTCATTTTTTTTAAAATCTCAGATTCAAGCCACAACCCCTTTTAAATCCAAAGGAAAGTTTTAAAGAGGAAAATTTTCAGGAAAAAGCTTAATTCTTCCCAGTTCAGATTTCAAACAGTTTCTCTTCTAACCTAGTGTATCTTTATGTCCCCTCTTGTCTAGCAGGATTGTAGGGAGTGCTGTTTTTGAAGTTCCATCAATCTATTAAACATTAGACAGAAGGTTTTAGGAAACAGGCCATGTGTATTGTGACGTACAGTCCTGGAAAGAAAAATGATCAATCTGTGTATTTGCCTTTTAACTAGTTGTAGACAAGTTGGCCACATCCTTGGCACATTAATGAATTCTGTCATGTCTCATCTCCACTGCTCTCTTATTATATGAATTCAGTTCTCCGTTTGGCAATAAAAATAAAGTCACTGATTTAAGTTTCTGCTTTCAAGCTAGAGCTCATGGTCCTTAATAATCAAGAGACTGGATCCATACAGAGAAGTAAAAGTTTTGTAATGTGATTTGTAATGTGTAACTTGAACTACATATTTAAAAGGAATTTTCTGTAAGATTGTTCACAGAGACATATTCTTGCAAATGTTTTCTTTTAGATAGTATGTGATTCTACACCTTTATGAAACTGCTTTTTCCTTCTAAAAAAAAAAAAGTCTTCCAGACATATGCAGGAATTTAGAGTGTTATTGAAAATATACAGGCTTTCATATGTATTCATAAATAGGCTTAAATTACAGTTATTAAAAACTTGATCAATACCAAAACATGTGTGTGGTGCATTTGATTTTTCCCAGTTTGCAGGGAAGTGACTGCAAATACAGCTTACAAGGCCCAACTATATTTCTCCCATAGTGTCTCTACTGAAGAGGCCTTTCTAGAAAATAGGGCCACTTTCCTTAGCATCTGGTCTCTTTTATCTGGCACATTGATTCCTGGCTCCTTTTTATCTAGGACAGCCTATTTATAAATCAAATGTAACCACTTAGATCTCTCAACTAGTAGCCCCCCTCCTGTATTTAAATTAGTCTTTAGGGTATGTTCAAGTTTTTCCTAATGACGTATGTTAAGAATTTTAAGGTCTTTTTATTCATTGGTTAATGTCAAAAGAACAAAGAGTAAATAGATCCTGAAAAGATAAAGATTTATATACTCTAGACATTATCTTGAAGTAGTAAATATGTCTGTATTCCAAAATATATGTTTTAATTTGAACGAAATATATTTCTGTATTAAACAAAATATTCTTTTTTTTCTCATTTGGGACTCTTTTTTATTACATTACTATAAACAATTAATAAGAGGAGCTCATCAGTAATCAATTTGACTGACTTCACATTTATTTTCTTGTACTATGAGTTGCAAAATATTGTTTCCTTAATGGTTTTGTTTCCCTTGTCATTTTCTCAGTCTGGGACATTTTTTATTAATTTATTGATTTAAGAACTATTTATTGTAATGCTACTATATGTCATATAAATACTACCTTTGTTACAGCAGACAAAGATCTTACCCTCATGAAGTAGATGCTCTAGTGGAACGGAGAGACAATAAAAAAGCATGCAGTTAAAATGTACAGTCTTTTGTGGATTCCAAGATGCACATTTTTCCTGAAATGTATCTGAAAGCAGTATACATTTTATAATTGATGACATCTGATAATCACTGGTGGCCTGGGGATAATGGTGATATGGATGTCACTGCCTGCTCATGAATGAACAGCAAAAGTACCAGCATCAAAAATTGCAGAATTAGTGTCAGTGACCACAAAGAAATTGTACACAATAGTCAAAGTGTCTTTTAACTCTTAGAAATCAAAAGTTCTAAGAAGGAGCTGAAAGGGGTGGGGAATCATGTTTAGCCCTGTCCTCTAAGGGGACTTTTGAGTGTGTGCTTCTCCTAGCAACATCTTGGTGAAAGTTCTCATCCCATGAGAGGACATCTTCCCCTTTAGGATTGTTCTAAGCAGTGAGGGGGAAAACCAATACATTAACGTATTAATATATTACCCTATTATTCCTTTGGGCTAACAGTGCAAAGCAGGAATCCTTAGATCCTCACACTTAAAAACTACTCCAGGACATAGGTATTCTTCAAAGGGAAATTTACCTTTTTAAAACGTATACAACAGTATTTTCATTGAGACTATACCAGAGCATTTAGACAAAAATTATAATTTAGTAAAAAGTATAAACACAAAATCTTCTCGTTGTATACAGAAGAAACTTTCCCAAAAGATTCGACTTGTTTCCCATCTCCCATTGCTTTGGCTTACAAATTATTCTAAAACTTTGCAAGTTAAATTATATCATTGGATGTTGGAGGATAAACCTATTTCCCTGCACCAATTTGCAGTCAATGCTATCAATTACATGTCTATAGAGTTCTGTGGCCCTCAAAAGTAATCTAACCAAAATCATATTTTCATATGCACTGACTTAAGACAATATATGTACTTTATTTCTAAGTGAAGCCTCAAGTTATTTTTTTCCTATATGTTTTTATGATGAGATGCCTAACATGTTACCTTTATTTTTTGAAAATTCTCTTTTAAACTCTTTGGAGGACTGCAGCAGCAAGCAAAGCTTTCTCCCCAGAGAAAACAAACTTTGGTACTCAAGTCACTGATGATGGCTTATTTATTTCAGTCCTGGTGTGTAATCTTATTGGCACTTAAATAATGATTCTGTCTCTGAATGTATGGTTTTCAAGTCTTTATTTTATGCATTAAACTCACAGCTGTTGTTTTATCCTTGACATTACCATTGATTTGGTAAGGAGAAATTTCAGTATTTTTTTAAATAAAACAAACAAAATTCCACTTTCCATAAGTTCTGTAAGCTATCTCAACTGCCCACCATGATGTTATCAAATGACAAAACCCAGAACCTCCTAGAAAGCAGAACTTACTTTATAAAAGTATAAAACAACACAACAACACCACACACACACACACACACACACACACACACACACACACACCAGTAATCACTTAATTGAACATAATATAGAACCAGAATTATGCATTCCTTGACCTTTCATTATATTGTCAACCCTTGCATAAATGCCCTTGATGATTAAAGGACAGTAATGAGGAAATAAATATGCATTTGTAAGTTTTAAGAGCTTGTTCACCTGATTCTAGGACCAAGTATGCTTACATGAAAAAAATGAATAGATATCCTAAAAATCTGGCCTCCCCCATAGAATAAGATCATCATCACTGAGGAAATCTGACCAAGTGGAGGGGCCCAATTAAGTAATTTTTAGCAAAAATCCGTGTTGACTCTGCTTTTCTATATGGTTCAGTTTTTGCAAGTCTAAAGACTGAACATAAACCTCTCATTCTGTAAAACTCCTCTTTTAAATATTTGTTTATTATGTGATAATGCAAGCCATTCTTTTGGTTTATTGCATTTTTGAGGAGGCCACATGGTGTTTTGAAAAAGTGTGAATTTCAGAATCCATAAGACCTGGGTTCAAGTTCTGGCTACGTTATTTACCAGTTATGTAACCTTTTAAAAAGTACTTATTCCCTTGGTTTACATACTATAAAATGGGGTTAATGCCAAAGGAAGTACTAAATAAATTTTGTTTTTGTTTTTTTTTTTTTTACCTTTTCCTCTCAGTTTTTCTCCTGACTGGATAAAATGTTCGAACATTATAATCCCCATGAAAAATCAATTTTCTTCCCATCAGTTGAAATAATTTGAGTAATGGAAACTTGTGCAATATAATAATTAACAGAAAATTATGATGTAAGAGGAGTAAAATAAAATAAACACATTTCAATTAAAGAAAAAAGAATTTGGAAGGACTTTCAAAACTGTAGCTTAGTATCAGTGCCCAGTCTTCCGACAGCTAGCAGCCCCTTAATCAATTTTTCTCCAAATCCTATTTGAATACTTCTGAAGACACAGGAAAACTAAAGTTATATCAGCACCAAAAAATGAAGACTTATGGATATGCCTTTAAAATAATAATTTTGAAGGGATTTCCACTAACCTGAGGCCAACAATGCTGAACTGAGGAAAGCCAGGTGCTTATAAGCTTTTCATCACAGTGTAATCTCTTCTAGCTTGAGAAGTGGAAGGAAAATATTTTCCTCTATTATGCTCTCTGCCTCCGATATGAGACATGAGATATATTTGCATATAATTGGAAATAGTCATAATTGGCTAATCAGCTGAGATTACATCAAGTACCGTATGACGAATCCACGTGATGGAGCACTATATGGCTCTCAAAGTCATGTTGCTGATGAGGCAGGTGCATTGGGTTGTTAGGAGCCCATTCTCTAGAGTTATCCCAGGATTTTATCCTCTCCTCATTACTCGTTGAACCAGATGTTCATTGTACACTGTCCTCATTTGTAAATGCCTAAAAATTGATATTTGGTCTTCTCTTGGTGGAAGATTAGATTCTGAGATGACCAGGGTACAGTTCTTCCACTGCTGACTTTCACAGTCAGCCTGCAACCCCCAAAGCCTACAGGGATGCAAAGGGAGAAAGGAAGCAAGTACCTACAGGACATTGGCTGCCCTCCATAGTTAAATCTGGAAAGTTGGTGCAGGCACAAGATCCCAGATTGAACTGAACTTTAGGAACATCATTGTATGTGTGCAAACTGCATTGATTAAATATGCTGGAGAATGAGGCACTTTAGCAACACCAATCTTCGTCTTTTGAAAGTGTTGGGAATTGAGTTCAAAACTGAGCAAATCAGCTAGCCCTCCACTAGCAACCCGTACTTGAAGGGGATTCATTCAGCACCAGTAGAAAGCAGTGCCATGTAATCTGGAACTTTGTTTTATTTATTGCTTATTTTTTTTTTATTGTCTAGAATAAAGCTTAGCACATGAAAACGTCAGTCTTTGTTAAGTGAATGAATAAAGGAGGGAGAAATGGGAAAAGAGGAATGAAGAGTAGCTCATCTATTCTGACTGTTACTGAATCAAGTCTGTGTGCATCTGTCCTAATTTCAGGATAAATTTAAAAATAAATACAACAACAAGGGACCTTTGAAAAATATTAGACCAAAAAAATCACTCAAAAGAAAAAATGACTTCCCAAATTATCTATTCTATGAATTAGAAGAAAAGTTTTGACACCCTCAAATGTATACTATAAATCATAAGATAAGAACAAAAGAACTGGGGCGAAAGGGCAAGACGAGATGAAAAGAAAATGGGAATAAATTCAGTTATAAGCTAACCTGACAAGAAATGTGAATGCGATGTGGAAAAACTGAAAAATAGAAATACTTTTATATTTTATATTTTTAAAAATAAAAATATAAGTGCCAAGTAAAAACTAGAACCCCATAATGTTAATAGTTGTTGACTCTGGATTATAGAATTGCTGAATATTTCATTTTCATATTTATACTTTACCATTTTTTTCTAAAATGAGAAGGCATTCATTTTATGTAAGAAAAAAATCACTATAAGAGGCTAAGGCAGGAGGATCGCTTGAGCCCAAAAGTTTGAGAACAGCCTAGGCAACATGGCAAAAGCCCCTCTCTACAAAAAATAAAAAAAATTTATCTAGGCATGGAGTCCCAGCTACTCAGGAGGGTGAGGTAGAAGGCTAGATTGAGCTGGGAGATTGAAGCTGCCTCCCAGGTGAGCTCTGATTGTGCCAGTGCACTCCAGGATGGACCATAGCAAGGCCCTGTCTCCAAAGAAACAAACAAACAAAGAAGATAAGAAAACATCATTAAATTTTTTATACTAAATAAGTATACCAATTTATATAAAAAAGAGTGTACTAAGATGGGTTTATTATCAGAGATAAAAACAAGTATAGTTTTCTTTTGGACTAAGCTTCACAAACTTTAATTATATTTCTTGACATAGTAACTTTCTAAGAATCTGTTTCTCTGGCTATGACCTTAGAATAAACAAAGATTGTAAACAGTGCTGCAATGAACATTCGTGTGCATGTGTCCTTATAGTAGAATGATTTATAATCCTTTGGATATATACCCAGTAATGGGATTGCTGGGTCAAATGGGATTTCTATTTTTAGGTCATTGAGGAATCGCCACACTGTCTTCCACAATGGTTGAATTAATTTACACTCCCACCAACAGTGTAAAAGTGTTCCTATTTGTCCACATCCTCTCCAGCATCTGTTGTCTCCAGATTTTTTAATGATCGCCATTCTAACTGGTGTGAGATGGTATCTCAATGTGGTTTTGATTTGCATTTCTCTAATGACCAGTGACGATGAACATTTTTTCATGTTTGTTGGCCTCCTGTATGTCTTCTTTTGTAAAGTGTCTGTTCATATCCTTCGCCCATTTTTGAATGGGCTTGTTTGTTTTTTTCTTGTAGATCTGTTTTAGTTCTTTGTAAATTCTGGATATCAGCCCCTTGTCAGATGGATAGACTGCAAAAATTTTTTCCGATTCTGTTGGTTGCTGATTCACTCTACTGTTTCTTTTGCCGTGCAGAAGCTGCAGAGTTTGATCAGGTCCCATTTGTCTATTTTGGCTTTTGTTGCCATTGCTTTTGGCATTTTGGTCATGAAGTCCTTGCCTATGCCTATGTCCTGAATGGTTTTGCCTAGATTTTCTTCTAAGGTTTTTATGGTGTTAGGTCTGATGTTTAAGTCTTTAATCCATCTGGAGTTAATTTTGGTGTAAGGTGTCAGGAAGGAGTCCTGTTTCTGCTTTCTGCACATGGCTAGCCAGTTTTCCCAACACCATTTATTAAACAGGGAATCCTTTCCCCATTGCTTGTTTTTGTCAGGTTCGTCGAAGATCGAATGGTTGTAGATATGTTGTATTTCCTCTGAGGCCTCTGTTCTGTTCCATTGGTCTATATCTCTGTTTTGGTACCAGTACCATGCTGTTTTGATTACTGTAGACTTGTAGTATAGTTTGAAGTCCGGTAGTGTGATGCCTCCTGCTTTGTTCTTTTTGCTTAGAATTGACTTGGCTATGCGGGCTCTCTTTTGGTTCCATATGAAGTTTAAGGTGTTTTTTTCCAGTTCTGTGAAGAAGGTCATTGGTAGCTTGATGGGAATAGCATTGAATTTGTAAATTACTGTGGGCAGTATGGCCATTTTCATGATGTTGATCCTTGTTAACCATGAACATGGAATGTTTCTCCATCTGTTTGTGTCCTCTCTTATTTTGTCAAGCAGTGGCTTGTAGTTCTCCTTGAAGAGGTCCTTTATGTTCCTTGTTAGTTGTATTCCTAGGTGTTTTATTCTCTTTGTGGCAATTGCAAATGGCAGTTCGTTCTTGATTTGGCTCTCTTTAAGTCTGTTACTGGTGTATAGGAATGCTGGTGATTTTTGCATGTTGATTTTGTATCCTGAGACTTTGCTGAAGTTGTTTATCAGTTTCAGGAGATTTTGGGCTGAAATGATGGGGTCTTCTAGATATATAATCATGTCATCTGCAAATAGAGACAATTTGATTTCCTCCTTTCCAATTTGAATACCCTTTATTTCTTTTTCTTGCCTGATTGCTCTGGCTAGAACTTCCAGTACTATATTGAATAGGAGTGGTGAGAGAGGGCAAAGACTTGGAACCAACCCAAATGCCCATCGACGATAGACTGGATAGGGAAAATGTGGTACATATACACCATGGAATATTACACAGCCATCAAAAACGATGACTTTGCATCCTTTGTAGGGACATGGATGAACCTGGAAACCATCATTCTCAGCAAACTGACACAAGAGCAGAAAATCAAACACCGCATGTTCTCACTCATAGGCGGGTGTTGAACAATGAGAACACATGGACACCGGGAGGGGAGTACTGCACGCTGGGGTCCGTTGGGGGGAAATGAGGGAGGGATGGGGAGGTGGGGAGGTGGGAAGAGATAGCATGGGGAGAAATGACAGATACAGGTGAGGGGAAGGAAGGCAGCAAACCACACTGCCATGTGTATACCTATGCAACAATCTTGCATGTTCTTCACATGTACCCCCAAACCTAAAATGCAATAAAAAAAGAAAAGAATAAACAAAGATTTAAGTACATGATTGGTCACTATAGCAATATTTCCAATAGTGAGTAATTTGAAACAGTATAATCAGCTAACAACTTGAGGGCAATGAGATAACCTATGTTACATCCAGGTGACAAAACATTATATGTTACTGAAATCATGTTGCTGATGAGACAGTTGCATTTGGTTGTCAGGAGCCCAGTCTCTCTAGTTATTCCTGGGTTTGTATCTCTTCCCCATTATTCTCTGAATCACTGGTGCACTGTCCTCATCTGCGAAAAGAGATTAAAAGCGAATGATGTCATACTTTTGTTTTAAGTATTATATGATGCATAGAAAGTGCTTCTCACAGTGTGTCACAGATTAAGCCCTCCATAAATTTTAATAACTATTTTTGAAATTACAGGAACTATTTATCATATAAAATTAAGTAAAGTAAAATATATGAATGTGTGTGCATGTGCATGTGTGTGTGTGTGTGTGTGTGCGTCTGTGCATAAAATAAGCCCGACAATATAGTCTACATATACCTTTACATGCACAAGCACGTATGCACACATCAGAATCTTAGTTTTTATTTTAGGCAGTAGAATTATGAGTCATTCTTCTTTGTAATTCTGCATATTTCCAAAATTGTCTATAAGAAACATATATTACTTTTAGCATTAAGAAGAACAAATTAATACATAAAAATTTCACAATGTAGTAGTTTTTATACAAGACCTGCCTGACTCATAGTAAGCATTGCACAAATACTTGTACAACGAATAGACAAATTAATGAATAAAAGCTAGTTGTTTCTATGTCCTTAAGTAACCCCTGATAATTCTCCCAAAGCATAACTTTCATCCAGAAAATCCTCTGCTCACAGAATTTCAAAGATTCACTTGAAGCCAAGAAATGAGTCCAGGTTCTTCCGAGAATGGCATAGAATGTTCTAGACCTGGTTGAAGACCACCTTTTCTTTTTTCTTCCAAGCACTTTACCTTTCCCCCCACATGCTGTAGCCCAGCTAAACTACTCACCCCTTCCACACCCAGTGCACCTTTGTCACCTTGACTTGTTCTTCCTGTCACTCCGACTCCTCTATCATTTTATCAAGCTTTGAGGCCCAGGTTCAGGAGCTTTGCCCAGCAGAACAGAATTAATTCCATTCTTTGTTGTGTTCCCGTAAAAATATTAACATATTTCTTCATTTTTAACACTGGTTGTCATATCTATCCTTAACATTTTTTGTTTAATTTTCTAATAAGTAAGAAAATATTTATTTTAGCTATGTTATTTCCTGTTTTCATCCCAAAGGAAAAAAAAAATTGTCTCCCCTTAACCTATTGGAAAGGAGAATGAAATGTTTCCTCACGTTTTATGTATAATCTCTTCTTCAAAATATTTTATTTTATTTCATGGAAACACATATGGTGAAAATTTTAGAAATACAAGTGGGTATAGAATAGATATTTAAGTAAAACTCTGTCTCCCACAAACTCTTGTTCCCCAGCCCAAAAACAACGACTCTTACCAGGTTTTTGCATATCCTTCCAAAGCTATTCTATACTTATGAAAGAATAGACACATTGCTTTATTTTTAACATGTAGGTAACATACTATAATCACTCTGCTTACATTTTGCATTTTGGATTTAACATATTTGATAGATTGTTCCATATCAGTATGCTTGCATTTTTGTGGTTGCATAGTATTTAATTATATGAATGTTCCAAAATACAGTTAACCCAATTATTGTCAATGATTATTTAGACTGTGTATGCTTCTTTGCAATTATAACATGATAATAACCACATATATGCCATTTCACACATATGAAAATATATATGTAGGGTAAATTCCAAAATGACATATGCACTTTGAACTTTTTGAGAACTTCAGAATCATCTTCTTTAGGTTCAAAATAGTTTTGCTATTTTAGGAATAGAGATATCAATTAAGTTATGGGTTCATTTAAGGATAATTGATATATTTACACTGTTACAGTTTTCTGAAGTAAAAGTTATATGCGCCTTCTTTTTCATTTAAGTTTGCATTTTTTTATAAATTGGCGTATTTTAGGTTATATGATTGTTTTAGTCATAATTGAAAATGTAGTTTTACTCTCACTATATTTCCTAATTGATTGCTTATTGTACAGATAAAAGTTACTGATTTTCATGTATTAATTTGAGGCCCAATTACTTCATAACTCATATTTTCTAAGACTTTTTACATTTATTTGGTGAGCAATTATATTATTTACAAGTTTTATACCACTTTTTTCCTCACCTAATTTGTTGGCTAGTACCTCTAGGTTATGATTGAATAATAAAGGTATAGCAAGTTTAAATATTTATGACATTAATAAAGATGCTTTTAATATTCTCTATTATGATCACTTTCATGCTGGCACTTAATATATTTTATAAATATATATAATATATTAATATTTTATTATATTTTCCATGATTATATCTTTTGAGAGCTTTATTGAGTTGTAATTGATATATAATAAATTACAGATATTTAGAGTATACAATTTTATGTGTTAAGATAAGCAGCATATGTTAACCCCAAAAGTCTTTTACTTCTCTTTTTTATTTTTAAATCAACAGTAGTTATTGAATTAGAATGCAGTTTCACTGAGATATAATTCACATAGCAGATAATTCATCAATATAAAGGGTACTATTCAAATTTTTTGGTATATATCCAGAGTTGTCCAACCATTACCGTAACCAATTTTAGACCAACACCCCGAAAAGAAACCTATACACATTAACAGACATCTACTTTCTTCCTCTCCCTCCAGCCTTAGGCAACAACGTATTTACTCTATTACTCCATACATTTGTCCATTTTGGACATTTTGTATACATGGAATTATGCAATATACAGTTCTTTGTAACCGGCATATTTCATTTATCATAACTGTTTCAAGGTTCATCATGTTGTGGCATGTATTGATATTTCATTTTTTTTTTTGGCTGAATAATATTCAATTGTATGCTGGCACTGCATTTTGTTTATCCGTTTATTGACTGATGGATACCTAAGTTGTTCTTACCTTTTGGCTATTGTGACTAATGCTGCTATAAACATTTGTGCACAAGTTTTTTATTTTTTTATTTTTATTTATTTATTTTTTTAATTAGGCAAATGACTTTATTAGGCAAGTATGTGCATTGGACAGTTTCTTCACAGCAAGAGATTATTCAGAGATTATAACGTGAGGGTTACTACTCAAAAGGGTAGGAGGGCAAGGGAACTCCTGGGAAAAGCAGAATTGTAAAGGAAAGTGTATCTAGCTGATATCCCTTAGCAGCAAACAGGATCAAAGAGGTTTGAAAGGCATAGGAGCTTGGGATCTTTATAACACAGGCGCTTATTTATGACTAGCAGACAATGAATGCAGCTTCATGGGGTATGAAAAGCAGGCACACTCTAAATGGCTAACAATCTGCTTATTTGAACTATGCTTGAAACTATTGAGTGTGAAAATATTTGAATTTGGTCCAGGTGGGCTGTTGGGTGCACAAGTTTTTAAGTGGATATCTGTTTTCATTTCTCTTAAGCACATACCTAGGAGTGGACACTAGGTTGTAAGATACTTCTGTATTTTACCATCTGAAGAACTGCCAGACTGTTCCAAAGTAGCTGCACCTTTTTTCCATTCTGATGGGCAGTATATGAGGTTTCTGACTTCTCCGTATCCTTGCCAACCCTTCTTTTTCTCGGAAAGTTTTGATTCTAGTAATCCTAGTCAGTGTGGTATCTCACTGTGGCTTTGATTTGCATTTCCCTTATGGCTAATGATCTTGAGTGTGTTTTTATTTGTTTATTGGACATTTGTGTATTAACTTTGGAAAAACATCTATTTAGATTTTTGCCCCATTTTATAATTAGTTTATTTTTCCTTTAATTATTGAGTTGTTAGAGCTTTTTTTTCTTTAAGTTATACTTTAATTTATGGGGTACTTGTGCAGAACATGCAGGTTTGTTATGTGGGTTTATATGTGCCATGGTGGTTTGCTGCACCCATCAGCCTGACATCTACATTGAGTATTTGTCCTAACGCTATCCCTCCCCTTGCCCTCCAAGCCCCTGATAGGCCCCAGCGTGTGATGTTCCCCTCCCTGTGCCCATATGATCTCAGAATTTGTTTTTATTTGTTTTTATATGTTCCCCTCCCTGTGCCCATATATCTCATAATTTGTTTTTATATAGAGGTCCCTTATCAGATTTATGATTTGCAAATATTTTCTCCCATTCTTTGGGGTTTGTTTTCACTTCCTTGATGATGTCTTTTGAAACACAAAAGTTTTAAATTTTGATGTAGCCCAATTTATCTATCTTTTATTTTGTTGCTTATGCTTTTAGTGTATATCTACACAATCATGAACTCAACAACAATTCAAAACTGAGCAAAGAACTTTGAGTATCCCCAGGGAAGATATACAAATGGCCAATAACCACACAAGATCATCAACATTATTAGTTATTAGGTCAATACAAATTAAACTGCAATGTGATACCACTTCATACTGATTAGGAAGTCTGTCCTTTTTTAAAAAATCAGAAAAAAAGCAAATCTTAGCAAGAAAGTAGATAAATTGGAGTCTTGTGCACAGCTGGCAGGAATGTAAAATGGTGCAGCCACTGTGGAAGACAGTTTGGCAGTTTCTCGAAAGGTTAAACATAGAACTCCCATATGACCAAACAATGCCACTTTTATCCAAAGTGGGACTTCAACAGATGTTTGAGCAGGGTCTTCCACAGATATTTGTACACAAATGCTCATAACAATGGTATTTGCAATACCCTAAAGATGGAAACAATCCAAATGTCCATCAACAGATGAATGAACAAAATGTAGTAAAAAATGTATTAATGGAATATTATTCAGCCATAGAAAAGAATGGAATATTCATATATGTTACAATGTGAATGGACATTGAAAAAATTATGCTTAGTGAAATAATCCAGACACAGAAAAACAAATATTACTTTGCTCCACTTATTAGGTACCTAGAATAGGAAAATTTGTAGAGACGGAAAGTAGAGTAGAGCTTGCCAGTGGCAGGGGGCTGAAGAGAATTATTGTTTAATGAGTACACAGTTTTTGTTGGGGATAATGAAAACATTTTGTCTATATAAGGTAGTGGTGGTGGTTAGACAACATTATAATGTATTTAATGCCACCAAGTTGTACATTTATGAATGGTTAAAATGATAAAATGTTGTGTATGTTTTACCACAACAAAAAAGAAACCATCATTCAATCCAAGGTTGCAAGTATTTATCTGTTTTGGTTTTTTTTCCTAAGAATATAGTTATAACTCCTACATTTAGGTATTTCATCCATTTTTAGTTAATTTTTGTATGTATGATAAGATGTATGGACCTAACATCGTTCTTTTGCCAGTGAATATCTGATTGTCCCCTAACTATTTGCTAAAAACTGTTCTTTCTTCCCATTTAATTGTCTTGATATCATATCAAAAAGCAATTGGCCATAAATATGAGTGTTTTCTCACATTTCTGGACTTCTTGATTCTATTCCATTTATTCATAGGTCTACTATTAGTACCACACTGTCTTCATAATTTTAGTTTTGTGTAAGTTTTGAAATCAGAAAGTGTGAATCTTCCAACTTTGTTATTCTTTTTCAAGATTGTTCTGGCTATTCTGGGTTTCTTGCAATTCCATATGCATTTTAGATCAGGTTATCAGTTTTTTGAAAGGAAGCCAACTGGGATTTTGTAAGTTGAACCATGAAAATGGAATATCCTTCCATTTGTTTATATCTTATTTATTTTTTAACTATGTTTTATAGGTTTCAGATTACACATTTTGAACTTTTATTAAATTTATTTCAAATTGTTTTATATTCCTTTTGAGGTTATCATAAATGGAAATGCTTTCTTAATTTCTTTTTTTAGCAGTTCATTGAAAATGTATAGAAATGCAAATAATTTTTATGTACTACTCTTGTGTCCCTATGAGTTTGCTGAATTGCTTTATTAGTTCTAATAGTTTTATAGTGAACTTTTAAGATTTTGTCTATATAAGATCATTTCATCTTTGAATAGAGATAGTTTTACCTCTTTCTTTACCATCTGGATGCCTTTTATTTCATTTTCTTTTCCAAGACAACCAGACCTGTCCAAAATCTCTAGTAAAATGTTTATTAGAAGTGATGGAACTGAACATTATTTTTTTGTTCCTGATTTTAATGGAAAGGTATCCATCTGTCACCATTAAGTATAATGTTAGCTGTGGGTTTTTCATGGGCCTTCTTTATCAGGTTTAGGATATTCTCTTCTATTCCTAGCTTACTGAGTGTTTTCCACTATGGTAGAAAGAATGCTGGATTTTGTCAAACGCATTTTCTTTTTTTATTTTAATTTTAAGTTCTGAGGTATACGTGCAGGATGTGCAGGTTTGTTACATAGGTAAACATGTGCCATGGTGGTTTGCTGCTCTTATCAACCCATCACCCAGGTATTAACCCCAGCATGCATTAGCTGTTTTTCCTAATGCTCTCCCTCCCCTCATCTCACTCCCCAACAGGCTCCAGTGTATATTGCTCTCCTCCCTGTGTCCATGTGTTCTCACTGCTCAGCTCCCATTTATGAGTGAGAACATGCGGTGTTTGGTTTTCTGTTCCTTCATTAGTTTGCTGAGGATAATGGCTTCCAGCTCCATCCCTGTCCCTGCAAAGGACACAAACGTGTTCCTTTTTGTGGTTGCATAGTATTCCATGGTATATGTGTACCACATTTTCTTTATCCAATCTATCATTGGTGGGCATTTGGGTTGGTTCCAAATCTTTGCTATTGTGAACAGTGTCCCAATAAACATACCTGTGAGGTGTCTTTATAGTAGACTTAAAATTATAGAATTATAACTAAAATTATAGAATTATATCTATATAATTATGTCTGTATAATTCTATATAATTATAGAATTATGTTTTAAAATTAAAAAATTATAGTAGTCTTAAAATTACAGAATTTAAGTCTCAATAAAGACTTAAAATTCTATAATTTTATCATTGTCATTATTTTTTAAAATACTTTTATACATTCATGTGTTGCTTAACAATGAGGATATATTCTGAGGAAAGCTCATTAGGTAATTTCATCATTATGCCAACATCACTGAGTGAACTCACACAAACCTAGATGGTATAGCCTATGACACACCTGGCTTTATGATCTAACCTGTTACACCGAGGCTACTAATCCTTACAGCGTGTTATTGTACTGAATACTGTAGGCAATTATAACACAATGGTAAGTATTTATTTATCTAAACATATCTAAAGACAGAAAAAGTACAGTAAAGATACGGTATTATAATCTTATGGAACCATTCTTGTTATAAGTGGTTCAGCATTGACCAAAACATTGTTATGTAGAGAATGATTGTATTATTTTACCAAGCCCGCATAACCTCGATATTTAGGAGTCAAATTTTCAGTAAGGACATATCATTTAACCCTTGCTGGTTTTTAAAGGTAGCACTATCAAAAGTTTAAGAAGAGCGACCCATGGATCCAGACATTCACCAAAACTAGAAAAAAAGAGAAACAGAAGTTTTCAGAGCAGCCTGGACACCTTGGATCTGACAAAAGTTTGAGGCAAGCATAGAAAGGAAACTGGAATTTCACTCAAAGATCAGTGATAAAACTTGGTGAAATAATCTGGGCAAACAGGAAAACTAAACTAGGAAGGCTAGAAGATAATAATTAGACTTGAGGGTGTTCTGGTCTGGGTGGCACCTTGAGATATCTGAGTTGCAGATGTAAAACTTTTTGATAAGTCAAATTCTGAATGAACAAGGGAGGAAAAATTGTGGACAGAAGAAACTAATGACAAACAGTTGGCATCCCCTAACCCATGTTTAGCTTTTTAATTAATTTTTAAATTAATTTTCAGCATATTATTTTATTAATTGAATTTTCTCAACATACATCCTAGTAATTATTGTTAAATTTTTTAGACTTTCAGTTAAATTGTATTTCAGTATTTCTTAATAATACTCTATGTTAGCGTGACTTCAAATCATTTTCTTAGCAAAACAAGAAAGACATTGTGCTCATTTCCCTCCTTTCTTCTGGTCTACTCCACCCTACTTAAGCTGTCCAAACACTGAGTTAATACAGTCTAGGATTTTAATTATATATTATTTTACCAGTTTTGTTATTGAAATGAATTTACTGATATGTATTTAAATTGTACATCACTGTTTTCTTTGTTTCTGTACTACAAAATTTCTTCTCCACTTTAGTTTTTATTGTGCTGTAGTATATTCTCAAGTAATTCCTTCAGAATGGCTTCTTGGGTGATACATGGTCTGAATCCTTGAAGTATGAAGACACTTTACTTTTCCTTCATGTCAATGATTGCTAGTCTACATATCACATTTTTCCTAAGAACCATGATTCTATAGCAATTATGCTTTTTTATATTCAGTTTTGCAGTTGAGAATTGTTTCCAACCTTATTTTCACTTGTTTTGCAGTTAATTTTTATTTTTCTTTCAAGGTGGTTTTACCACTTTATTGTTGCTGTTTTAGAATTTCATCATGTATAAGTGTAGTTGTGGATCTTTTCCATTCATTCACTTTGGCACTTAGACCCATATGCTCTGAAAACTTGTATAATTATTTTGTTCAAACATTTGCTTTTCTAATATTCTTTTAGTAGTTACTACATTTCCTCTATTCTTTCTTTCTGGAACGCTTAACCAAAGAACATTAGAACTTACAGGTTTATCTTGTAAGTTTTAATCTTTTCTTTTACACTTACAATATCTGTGTCCTTTTTTTTGTCTATATTCTGGGAGAACTCATTAGATTAATCTTTCAGCTCTATAAATTTGGTTGTATCAATGCTGCTGTGTATTGAGATTTTGTTTTTTTGAATTCATATTTTTAAAATTTCTACAATTTTGAGCTGAGGTTTTCATTGTTGCTATTGTTCTTGCGTTTTTATAATTATATTTGTTATAGTTATTTAAACTTCTTTTTCTCTCTTTGTTCATTAGCTTTGTTTTCAGGTATTAGCACTTCTACTTTTGAATTAGATACTGATTAACTTGGTAGTTTTCCCCTCAAAATCACCCTGGCAGCTCCTTTTCTTCACCATATATGTCATCTCTAAGTTGATAGCACCCTTGGGCATTCTGATACCTACATATAAAATCTTTAACTATACAAATGTAACCTGTGGGATTTTTTTCAACCTGACATCAGTTACCTCCTCTCATTTCAAAACTGCTCATGGTTTTCTAGTTCAAGGAAGATATCTGTCTTGTTTTCAACACTAATGTGTACAAATATGTATGTATGTGGAGGGCAGGGATAGGTGGTTGTTTGTTTATATAATGTTACTAGGATTTAAGACTGTCAACCTTATTTTCCACACACACACACACACACACACACAAACACACACACACACTCACATACACATGTACTAAATATTCAGTTATATATAACTAGATATTTCTTCTTAAGTGCTTAGGACTGGCAGAAAGAATGAGCCATATGCTCAGATGACTTACGTAATCTTTTGGTAACCTAAAAATAAATTCTCATTTTTTTTCAACAATAGACTTTATTTTTTTAAGAGCAGATGGAAGGTACAGAGATTTTCCCTATAACCCTTGCCCCCCCATAGGCAGAGCCTCCCTAACTATCAACACCATGCACCAAAGTGGTACAATTGTGATAGCAATAGATCGGTCTCCTGACACATCACTTTGCCTAATGTATATTAGGTGAACACTAATGTAAATTATGTACATTCCACAGGTTTTGACAAATGCACAATGACATGTGCTGTCATTATAGTATCATACAGAATAGTTTCTCTTCCTGAAAAAATCCTCTCTGCTCCACCTATTCAGCCCTTCTTCTTCACAACCCCTGGCCACCACTGGTCATCTTACTGTCTTCATAATTTTACCTTTTCCTGAATATCACATGTTGATATTGAAGTAATACACTATTCAGCCTTTTCAGATTGGCTTGTTTCACTTAATAATAACCTTAAAATCTTTTGCTTTTAAAATATTAAGTAGTGTTGAAATATGTTAAGAAATATAAATGTATTAAAATGGAAATACAAAAGCATTAAGTAATGTGAAATAGGCTTTCTTACCCAAACTGCATGCCCACTTTATTTTAGCCTTCACCGTACCACTAAACCTTTCCTTATTCATGGACTCAGTGATGAGACTAAGGTCAGGAATGGAACAAGGATTGGTGGTACACCCATTCATTCACTTTAGGACAGGAGAGGCACAAGATACCATATTACACAGGATAAGTTGCTTATGCTGCAGTGGCCACCCACCCCCAAATTTCGGTGGCTTGAAACAGAAATGGTTTATTTGCCATTCAAGCTACACCTCCACTGATTGCAGTAACTCAGGGGCCAGAAAGGCAGAGCAGCCACCATCTAGAATCTAGCTGTTCCCTGCATTTGAGGGAAAGAGAGCTTTGCAGGGTATGGCACTCTCAATGAAAGGTGCTGGTCTGGAGTGGCACACGTGGCTCTTCACAGCTTCCAGCCACTGGCCATGTGGCCTGTCCTACCACTCAGGAGTTAACAAGCATAATCCAACCTAGAAAGCATCAGGTACTGGAGATACTTCTAAATAGCACTAGTGAATAAGTTTGTAAATCAAAATTTACACATGGCATCAAAATAGCTGTAAAATCTGAGGGTCAGCATTTTCTAAATATTATATGCTGTCATCACTTCTCAAACAATTGAATACAGACTCTTACCTTTATGTGGTGATATCTATTTTCTTAAGACAGAAAAATTTTAAGAACCAATGTCATAAAACAATTTTGCAGAATTTTAGGTATGGAAGGGGTTTTAGGTACTATGTAGTGCAATCCAGCTAATTTCAGCTATTGTATACATTTATATATAAGTACATATGTATTTATATCTGTGAATATATGCATACATATACAATGTCATATATATTATTAGTAATGTTTATTTAGAATCAGATATACATATGGGTACAATGAATATTAAGCATCATATAAGATGCTTTGCTGAGTTTTGTGAATGGGGTGCTTATTATTTATATGCTTTTAGAAAAAAATAACTATTTGCTCAAATACAGTCTGTTCTGTCTATACACAATTTAGGCTGCATAATTAGCCAAGGTAAAGAGAAAGCTTCTCATCTCCTTTAGCTAGATTGCCAACTCTTGAGTTGATTCAATTTAGTGTCTTAACAAGTTTTTCCTTCATTATGTTCTTATTGATTACACATTAGTTTTCTTGTATACTTACCTAGAACTAGATAAGACTGAATGAAAAGTCATTAAGTCAGCTTAAATATTATCAGTAATAACTATTTATTTCTATAAAATTTTAAATAATTAAACATTAAGTATAATATTTTGGTTGAGATGAAAGTCACCAAAGTAATTCAAATATTAATATAATAAGACCTGCTATTTGATGTGGGAAAACTAAAACTTTGAGAGATTTCATGGTTAGTAAATGTCAAAGGAAATAAACTTAGACTGATACAACTACAAAGTCTATGTTTTTACTCTGCCAATGTGGCAAAGACAATACTGGACACTCCTGACCTTTCCTTTTGTCTTGAGCACAGGGGAAGCCCACACTTCCTAAACCTCCCCTGAAGCTGAGACTATATGACTGAATGTGGCCAACGGTACATGGGTGGAATTAATGCATGCCACTTCCAAGGCTTGGCTATGAAAGTCGTTTTGGGACACTCTGGCTCTCTGTTCCCCTGTCTCAGCAACCTCTGAGCTCATGTGTTCTAATAGGTACAAAATGGCAAAGCCTCAATGACCCTGGGCTCCTTGACATCACAACAACCTTTAATGCACATCTAGAGAGAGACAAAAAATATTTTTGCCACTGAGATTCTGGGACTATCTTGTAATTGCATTATAATCTAGTCTATCCTGACGAAAACATCTAAGATAGAGTTTTGACCTTAATTCAGTTGCTATCATATGATTTGTAATTGCAATCAAGTATCTATACAGCTGACATAAATAAAAATTCAATCTGGACTTTTTGATTCTAAAAATGTAGTAAGTTCATTAAATATCACTTTATCTAAATATACTGATCCTTCTAAGAAATTAATTTTTGGATTCTTGGTGATATTTTTAAGTATTACAAAATCAAGTCAGTATTTCTAAATTCACAAAGATATAATATTAACTTACTTTTTATTTTAGACCCTATTACTCTTTTTAGAATTAAAGCAATGGAGTGCTGTCACTGAATATTTGCTATCTGCAAAGTCTGCAAGTACTTCCCAATGAAAAACATCTATAGAATTTTTGGAGAAACTGGTAAAATTTGTTAACATTTATTTCATTCTCCAACCCTTAAATAACTGCTCAAATACATTATCTGACATAGACCTAATCTGATCCAAAATGCTTGCTTTGGCCCGGTGATCATTCAATCTTCTACAGTTATATCAAGTATATGACACATCAAGGGAAAGAACGTCAAGGTTTTCCTGCTGGAAAAGTGACAGTCTTTTTGCATGAAAACATTTCTCTGCATAAGAGCTCTTACTTAGTATATTAACAGAAAACAGAAGAAAAATTTGCATTTTGAGTGCTGTGGAAAAAGATCCCAAAGTCATCAGTTGCCTCTGAGCAACATACTGTACATGTTACCACACCCCAATTGAGGCACACAGTCATTTGTTAATCCCTGCTGTGGCAGCTCTTATCATTCTGGATAGAGTGAACCTTCCTCCAAGAGGTTCATTTGAAACAAGATAAAAGTGCTGGCCTTATTATGACTATAGATCAGAACTGTTTTCTGCTTCTTTTAGAATTACGCATGTGAACACAGAGCTACCACTAGCTTATAAGATGTCTTTACGCAAATGAGAAAAGACACTCCTTCTGGGCAGGCAAATCAGGAAGGAGTCCCCAGAAGTGCACCTTTGTGTAGTGTCTAAACTGTACGACAGCACACAGTGGCTCTATAAACATATTGAAATAAGGTCTTGATGACTGGCAATGTGTGATGTTTCTTTACAGACTATTATTAGTGTTAGTCAATTCCAAGAAGGTCAGAATATAATTACAAAACTAGATTTCTATATCCTTTATGAGGATTCATGGGTGACATCCATTTTAAGTATTGCTGCTTAGGACAGCTAGCTGTGTACCTCCTGAGAAACTGGCTCATTCTATTATGTGTTTTACTCTGGCTACTAAGAAGTAAGAATCCAATTTTCGATCCACTCCCTAGTAGTCAAGACCTTTGGTTGCAAGTGATGGAAACCCAACACAAACTGACTCAAAAAAAAGGGAGATTGGTTCAAAAAGGTTCAGAAAGTAACCTTAGCATTATTAACATTTAGGGCTTGATGATTCTTTGTTAGGGAGGTGAGAGACCATCCTAAGCATTTTAGAACGTTTAAGAACGTTCCTGGACTTTACTGAGTCAATGCCATTAGTGCCATTCCCCCAGTGGTGACAACCAAAAATGGCTCCAGACATTACCAAATGTCCCTTGGGGGACAAAATCATGGTCAGCTGACAGTCATGGGTTTAGATAACTGAGAAGTCCATATATTTAAACAGCTTCAAACAGGAGCACATTCATATTCAAACATACCAGGGCAGGCTCATAGTCTACCAGCTCAACAACCCTGAGGGTTGTGGTAGGGTGAGAGAATACCTTTTTCTGTATAACTCCAGCAAGAGGCCTAGGTAGCACTCTCACTGTCAGCGATTATATTAGAAGCCTACCCAGGAGCCAGAGATGCAGTCAGCCCCTACATAAACTGTGTGAAGAGGGGTTTACTTGAAGACAGGAAGTGCTTGTTCAAAAAAAAAAATAGGGGATATAAGGCAGTTGAGCAGGTAAAATCCACAAATGTCTACTTAAAATTTGCATATTTATTAAACAAATATTTATTGAGCAACATATTGGTTGCAGAAATATAGTGATAAACATATAGACCACAGCTCAAACTAGGCATTTTGCGTATTATTTCTCAATCTTGCCTTATTTTCTGACATCTTCATTTTTTAATCTTGTGTATATGTCACTAAGCTTCTTAAAAATATTTTCTGAAATTAAGTGTTTACCTTGTTTGGAATAATTTCACAAAGAATGGTACTAGCTCCTCGTTGTACCTCTGATAGAATTCAGCTGGTCCAGTGCAAGAATTATTACCACCGCAGCTCTGATAGATGGTTTTCCAGCCTCTTCCTAGTGCTAAAGAGTTAGACTCACAGAAAGGAATTGGCTCCAGTATTTAAAATCTTCATAATAAAATAATATAAATAATATTTTTTAATGAAATATATTGCTTACTATAAAAACTAATTTGGTGCTGGCCCAGAATGGTGTATCTTCCTGGTATGATATCCTGACTACAGATGATTTTTGATGAAAATGAGTTAGGAGTAAAATAAAGTTTGACTTCCTATTAGAACCGGCCTGGGTGCTTTTCTTTTCATTCACACCTTAAATTTTATCTTTACATCTATTCTGAAATTAAGTGTTTATCTCATTTTTGGTGAAAGAAGTGGAACTGAGATCTAAAGAAGACTTACCCCAGGTCACGTGGCTAGGACATTGCTTGGCACATTGAGGCAGTAATTAATAGCCTACCAACCAAAAAAAGCCCAGGACCAGACGGATTCATAGCCGAATTCTACCACAGGTACAAAGAGAAACCTGGTACCATTCCTTCTGAAACGATTCCAAACAATAGAAAAACAGGCAGTCCTCCCTAATGCATTTTATGAGGCCGGCATCATCCTGATACCAAAACCTGGCAGAGACACAACAAAAAAAAAAGAAAATTTCAGGCCAATATCCCTGATGAACTTCGATGCGAAAATTCTCAATAAACTTCTGGCAAACTGAATTCAGCAGCACATCAAAAAGCTTATCCACCATGATCAAGTCGGCTTGGGATGCGAGGCTGGTTCAACATGCAAATCAATAAGCGTAATCCATCACATAAACAGAACCAATGACAAAAACCACATGATTATCTCAATAGATGCAGAAAAGGCCTTCGACAAAATTCAACACCTCTTCATGCTAAAAAAAACTCTTAATTAACTAGGGATTGATATCTCATAAGAGCTATTTAGACAAACTCACAGCCAATATCATACCGAATGGGCAAAAGCTGGAAGCATTCCCTTTGAAAACTGGCACAAGACAAGGATGCCCTCTCTCACCACTTCTATTCAACATAACATTGGAAATTGTGGCCAGGGCAATCAGGCAAGAGAAATAAATAAAGAGTAATCAAATAGGAAGAGAGACAGTCAAATTGTCTCTGTTTACAGAGGACATGATTGTATATTTAGGAAACCCCATTATCTCAGCCCAAAATCTCCTTAAGCTGATAAGCAACTTCAGCAAGGTGTCAGGATACAAAATCAATGTGCAAAAATCATAAGCATTCCTATACATCAGTGATAGATGGAGAGCCAAATCATGAGTGAACTCCTTTTCACAATTGCTACAAAGAGAATAAAATACCCAAGAATACAACTTACAAGGAATGTGAAGGACCTCTTCAAGTAGAACTACAAATCACTGCTCAAGGAAATAAAAAAGGACACAAACAAATGGAAAAACATTCCATGCTCATGGATGATCAATCAATATATTGAAAATGGCCATACTGCCCAAACTAATTTATAGATTCAACACTATTGCCAACAAGGTAACATCGACTTTCTTCATAGAATTAGAAAAACTACTTTAAATTTCGCATGGAAACACAGAAGAACCTGTATAACCAAGACAATCCTAAGCAAAAAGAATAAAGCTGGAGGCATCACACTGCCTGACTTCAATATTACAAGGCTGTAGTAACCAAAACAGCATGGTACTGGTATCAAAACAGATAGATAGACCAATGGAACAGAACAGAGGCCTCAGAAATAACACCACACATCTACAACCATCTGATCTTCAACAAACCTGACAAAAACAAGCAATGAGGAAAGGATTCTCTATTTAATAAATGGTGTTGGGAAAACTAGCTAGCCATATCCAGGAAACTGAAACCAGACCCCTTCCTTACACTTTATACGAGAATTAACTCCAGATGAATTAAAGATTTAAACATAAGACCTAAAACCATAAAAACCCTAGAAAAAAAACCTAGGCAATACCATTCAGGACATAGGCATGGGCAAAGACTTCATGACTAAAACCCACCAAAAGCAATGACAACAAAAGCCAAAATTGACAAATAGGATCTAATTAAACTAAAGAGATTCTATATAGCAAAAGAAACTATCATCAGAGTGAACAGGCAACCTGCAGAATGGGAAAAAAATTTTTGCATTCTGTCCATCTGACAAAGTGCCAATATCCAGAATCTACAAGGAACTTTAGCAAATTTACAATAAAAAAACAACCCTATCAAAAAGTGGGCAAAGGAAAAACTTCTCAAAAGAAAACATTTATGCAGCCAACAAACATATGAAAAAATGCTCATCATCACTGGTCATTCTAGAAATGCAAATCAAAACCACAATGAAATACCATCTCACACCAGTTAGAATGGTAATCATTAAAAAGTCAGGAAGCAACAGATGCTGACGAGAATGCGGAGAAATAGGAATGCTTTTACACCATTGAAGGGAGTGTGAATTAGTTCAACCATTGTGAAAGACAGTGTGGTGATTCCTCAAGAATCTAGAACTAGAAATACTGTTTGACCCAGCAATCCCATTACTGGATATGTACCCAAAGGGTTATAAATCATTCTACTTTAAGACACATGCACAGGTATGTTTATTGCAGTACTATTCACAATAGCAAATGCTTATCAATGATAGACTGAATAAAGAAAATGTGGCACATATACACCATGGAATACTATGCAGCCATAAAAAACGATGAGTCCATGTTCTTTCCAGGGACATGGATGAAGCTGGAAACCATCATTCTTAGCAAACTATCACAGGAACAGAAAACCAAACACCACATGTTCTCACTCTTAAGTGGGAGTTGAACAATGAGAACACATGGGCACTGTGAGGGAACCATCACACACTGGGGCCTGTTGGTGGGTGGGGGGCAAGTATGCTAAATTTAGTGTAAACCTTATTGAGTAAGTAAAAATATTTAATTATTTGGAAAAAAGTAATAATTCTTGCACTGATTTGTTGGCAAGAATGTTTTAAAAGTAACTTTAAATTCTGAGATCTGAGTGATCTTTCTAGATTCTTTATTTTAATCATATCTTACATTTTTCCAAAGATAATTTCTAGATTTGACTTTTTAATTAGTGTACGGGTGATTTAACTTTTTTGAAGTCAGGAAAGGAGTAGTGGAGGGATGTATTAGTAGAAATTATAAGAAAGACTTTTAAACCATGGGGCAGGGAAAAACGTTATATAATAGAATGAAGCTTTCTTTCGTGGGCTATCAATTTTACTGAGAGGTTGAAAATTCACATGTCTCCAGGCAGGTAGCATATGAGAGAAGGGGACCAGGAAGGCATTGTGGTGAACAGGTTGCCCATGAATATTCAAGAGTGGCAGCCCGGTCAATATGCAGCTCAAGTGGATTGTCACATCAGGATTGTGTATTTTAGAGCTTCTGTTGAAACCAATATATTAAAAACAAAATCATATATGTGAATTATATCCAGACTACAGATCACCAGCTTTAAAGTAAGATTTTAAACTTAAACCAGCAAGTGGAATGCATTACTAAGTGCTACAGTGTATAGGAATGTTTCTCTAAACTATTCCAGTCTTAAAATAATTTGTAATTTTTTCCTCAAACATCTGAAAAAAATCAGTCTCTTAAGGTTCTATCAGATATTTCCCCCTTTTGAAATTTGTAAAACAAAGTGATTTCCTAAATAGAAGGGGAAATAGGATTAATGTTAGCAATTGTACCCTCCTGCTGTGCCTATAGAGTTCTAAGGGTAAAAACAAGCTGACCCTTTAGTTGCTACCTGCCAGCAAGGCTGGGCTTCCAGGTTCCTGTGCCCATGGTTGTCTCTGCACGGGAAGATCCTGCTGATTCCATTGCATATTTGTGGGTATCGTCCCTGCAGCTAAACTAACAGGTGTGGCTCTTCACTGTGAACTAGGTAATAAAAATATGTTTGTGATTTAATCATGGTTTATAACCTATTAAATTTAATGTTTTATGCCTCATAAACCTGGTGGTGTTCTTTTGTTGGTTGTTGTTGCTGTTGGTCTAAGTGCATATTTGCCATGCATTTGTAATTTCTCTAGCTAAGATGGGCTAGCTATTAGAGTTACCATACACCACCAGATTTCATTATTAGGTCTTATTTGAATTACATGGTGGAAGCTTTTATCTAAAAGGGTTTAAGTCTTTGAATTCAAGTGTATGAGAACTCAGAGACATATAATCAGTATTTGTCCAATAAGATCCATTGACTAAAAAGTTTTGTTTGATATGGCCACTTCTCAGACTATTGGTTCTTGGATGAAAACCTTGGAATCAATCATTATAACACCAGTTAAGATGCTGGTTCATTCTGTTTTAAAATGCAACATGGCATAAGTAAACATTCCATGGCTTCAATCATGTGAAAAATACTTAGAAACACAAAGGAAATTTAAATTTTGAATCCATCTATCATTTCTTTCTTAAGATTTTAATTGCCAAAGGGACAAATGATTTCTTGATTCAGCCAATTGGAAATTGATTTCATAGACCATTAGCTCTCCAAGAACTCCTAAAATTGTTACATAAAGATCAGTGCCAGTAGATTTTGCTTCACACAAGATACTTGTTCTCTCAAAGAGAAAATTTATATTTGATATTTTTTTAAATGATTTATTTTCATATCCATCCAAAGAGTAGCATAAGAACACCTGGATTAAGAAAAAGTTAAATCATCTTCTGGTAACTCAATATTATATAATTAACATGAGATCCTGTCTTCCTTTCTTTGTTCCTTCCTTCCTTCCCTTCCTCCCTCACTCCCTCCTTTCTCTCTCTCTCTTTCTCTCTCTCTCTCTCTCTCTCTCTCTCTCTCTCTCTCTCTCTCTCTCTCTCTTATTGGAGTCTTGCTCTGTGTCCAGGCTGGAGTGCAGTGGTGTAATCATGGATGACTGCAGCCTCAGACTCCTGGGCTCAAACAATCCTCCCCACCTCAGCCTCCTGAGTAGCTGGAATTACAGGCATGTGCTACAAACCCTGTTAATTTTTCTTTGCAGAGATGGGGTCTCATTGAGTTGCCCAGGCTGGTTTGGAAACCCTGGCCTCAAGTGATTCTTTCACCTCAGCCTCCTAAAGTGCTGGGATTACAGGTGTGAGCCACTGTGCCTGGCCCTAACGTTCATTTCTTTATAAGTAATTCTGAGCATATGATTTCATTTTCTTTGGCCTCACTTATCATTTTTAAAAATAATTATACTTCTATCCATGAATTGTTTAGTTTTAAATGACTAGTAAAAATAAAAAAGCCCCTAGGAAAACATGGATAAACACTACCTTTAAGGAGACATCAATCTTCAGAATTTTAGATTAACCTTGAGTATAACTAGATTCAACAATCTTAGTATAGCTAATTGGTCAATACACTCTAACAGTCAGTCTACTGTTCTTCCTCTAAGTAAAATGAGTTATTAAAAATGCACAGAAAATAACTAAACAAAAACAGCCACTAGAAGTAAAATGAGGTAAATACATACACATAAGAGAAGTTACATGACTTTCAAATCAGAAAATCAGGAATAAAAATCCTTAGTTTGCCACTAATGATCTATGCTTTTGGACAAGATACCAAAGCTACCTGTGTCTCAGTATCCACATCTGTTAAATGAAGATATAGTAGCTGATTTTCAGGATTGTTTTGCATTTTAAATCATGGAATCTTTGTAAGATGATACATAGAAACATCATAGATACTCAGTGAATGTTAATGATGATGATTATTACTCATATTTATGATACTGGGCAATTAGTGTGCACAGTACACCATTCTCCCTAGTCAATGACATTTTGATGAAACAAAAATATCAGTATCTCGAGTGTTAGTTGAAACTCATTTAGAAACAAAATACAATGAAAAGGTATATGAGACCTTTGGGAAATAAATCTCAGACATTTGTTTTTATTAGGACAACATTCTGGGACGTGCAATAGAAGGGAATGGTAGGTTCTGGGGTTTGTTTTAACCTTGCTTTTCTGTTGAGAACAACAGGTAACAGTCTTGGTGCATGGTGTGCATATAATGTGGCTTCTCTTCCTGCAGTGATTGGGCTGAGGCTAGCTGTGACACTCAGATGTTGGCAATTTGGGGTCACATTTGAACTGGTGACTCAGAGTCCAACTGTTCTATAGTCTACCATTTCCTTTATTGAGTTCCTGTTTCACAACTTTATTTTCTTAAATAGAGAAAGCTAGCCTTATGGGAGCCATTTTAAATGAATAAAATATAGTGTTCTTTATAGCATATTCTATATTAAGTAACATGATCTGGCAGTTTTCTGGTTGGCCTAAAAAATTGTGACCATTACTGGTTTTCAAGGAGATACAATAGAGGTTAATATGTTTATCACAAAGTGAAACTTGACAGAAATCAGTTACTCTTAGATTCCCAAGGCCTCTCAGGATCTTGCAGGACCAAATTGAAAACTATGAATAATCTTGTAAACGGGTAGAAAGATCAGAGGGTTCAAACATTAAGTTGATAAGCTACTTGCTAAATCAGCTTTTATAAATTTTAGAATTGGCATAGGGATGTACAGTCCTAACTAGCAAACAACAGCAACAATAAAGTTATGAGCAAACGCACACAAAAAGGGTGGGGTGAAGAAATGGATGAGTATATCTTTAATTCTACCATAAATCTGGCTCCTATTCCATGCCAGCTACTGGGATGAGTACTTTTTTATGTTTTCTCATTCAATCTTCAGGACAATCATGAAAGCAGATATTATTATACCCACACTGGTGAGACTCAAATGCTGGCAGCATCCACCATGCAGTAGGCATCTAGTGAATAACAATAAACATGAAGTCCTCTCTTCTACTAAAATTATCTCTCCCTAACCCCAAAAATGATAAGTAATGCTTTTTTCAAGATAGCTACTTCTGCAATGAGGATGATAGTTTGGAATTTATTAATGGGGCTTTTCTCTTTCTTCTTTCCTAACCTAGCACATTACTTTCTTCCTGACTGTCCTGAGACCTCCACTTGCATAAGAATGTTGGAGGAAAGAAAGATTTGTCTCAGAACACAGTGCAAAAACAAAACAAAACAAAACACCTCTAGCTTCTGATATTTAAGATATTACATTGCAAGACAATACCTTAGAAACCCAGACCCAGATTGTCTTAAAAGAGCCTTTTTTTTTTTTTTTTTTTTTTTTTTTTTTTTTTTTTTTAAGATGGAGGCTCACTCTGTCACCCAGGCTGGAGTGCAATGTAGCAATCTGAGCTCACTGCAACCTCCTCTTCCTGGGCTCAAGTGATTCTCCTG
The DNA here is from genome assembly GCF_048565385.1 of Saimiri boliviensis. Lineage (NCBI taxonomy): Eukaryota > Metazoa > Chordata > Mammalia > Primates > Cebidae > Saimiri > Saimiri boliviensis. The sequence continues at coordinate 42,259,422 of NC_133453.1, forward strand.
CCTCAACCTCCCAAGTAGCTGGTACTACAGGCATGTGCTCCCATGCCCAGCTATTTTTGTATTTTTAGTAGAGACAGGATTTTGCCATGTTGGCCAGGTGATCTCCTGACCTTGTGATCCACCTGCCTTGGCCTCCCAAAATGCTGGGATTACAGGAATGAGCCACCACTCCCAGCCTTAAGAGAGACTTATAAATTCATTTACCTCATTTTTTTTTAGCAGCCCATGAAGATGTGTGCTCTCTAGCATGGGGGGAAAAAGCGTACAGCTGCTCTCTTAGAGAGGAGTGATATAAGGGAGAAAATCAAGCCTGTGTCTCCCTACCACAGAGTGAGCCTGTGAAATTGAAGAGAGAGAAATGAGGGAAAGCCATTGAATATCTGTTCTGATTTCCTTTTTCTCTACTGTGGCCCTATGGGATTGCTAAGCAGAACCTGGATTAAAAAGGACATCAAACAGACTTCTTCACATGGAATCTTGAAGAAGGAGGGTCAGGCAAGGACTGGAAAGGTCCATCTAAGAAAAGGGTAGAGTGGGGTGGCCAGTGAGTCTAGCTGGTGACCAAGAGAGGGAACCACTGAGTCAGGGGAGCCAGATGAGAAACATTGTGACCTGAGGTCTGCATCCAGGGAGAGCTGATGGGAAGCTATCTAGGGAAGAGGAGATGGCCCTTGAGTACAAGAATGGATCATAAGCTCACCAAACAGAGATCTGAGTGCTAGAGGCCAGCAGGACAGACAGAGACCAGTTGGACAGCACTCCACCCATCCACCTGGTCTTTGTCTTAGGGAAAGCATCAAGAGTTAGGCGGAGGCTACCTGAGAGACTGAGCCTTTTTATCCATTCTCAGGAACTGTTGATACATTTAGAAATTCATAAGTATTCTTTGGGAGGCCAAGGTAGGGGGGGTCATGAGGCCAGGAGTTTGAGACCAGCCTGACCAAAATGGTAAAACTCTATCTCTACTAAAAAATACAAAAATTAACCAGGTATGGTGGTGCATGTCTGTAGTCCTAGCTATCAGGAGGCTGAGGTAGGAGAATCACTTGAACCCAGGAGGCGGAGGTTGCAGTGAGCTGTGATCACTCCAGCCTGGGCGACAGAGTGAGGCTCCATCTCAAAAAAAAAAAAAAAAAAAAAAAAAGAAAGAAAGAAAGAAAGAAAGAAAGAAAAGAAAAGAAAGGGAAATAAAAGAAATCCCTAATTATTAAGCTTGAGAATAACAATTTTGTTCTTCAATCCAGCAGATGTGAGCTCAGGAGGTTTACTTGGAGATGAAAGGATTGACATTTCCTCAGCCGTTCATACCTTAGCACAAGTTAAAGTTTGACACTGTGATACCCATCTGTAAAAGTTGTCCTTAAAAATGAATGCTTAATATTTTTTTAACTTATCATTGCAGGGTTTGCAGTCCCTCTTCCAGCTTCTCTTTCCCAGGTCACTCCGAGTTCCTGGGTATCCCAGGGAGGGTCGTTTGATAGGTGCTCACAAGTAAGTCTCATCAGAAGTGGTCCCACTGTGTCTTTTTTCTTCTGCTCTGTATCCTTAAATGTTGGGTTCTTAACCCCAGCTAAACATTAGGGTCACCTAGGGAACAGAAAAGCAGTACCCACGCTGGGGGATACTCTGAGTTAATGGGTCTGGGTGAGGCTGCAAGTGTGGATATGTCTTAAGAGATCCCCAGGTGATTTTTAGGTGCAGCCCAAGTTGAAAACCACTGCCGTCGTGTGCTGTGCTGAGGCATCCGGCCCCAGGGAAGCTGTGTGAATGTTCCTTACTCTTGAAAACAGGCTGACAGCTGGCCAAGCAATGTGTCTTTCCTCGGCATTGTTGCTACTTCTGCCAAATACTGCCCCTTCCCTTGGCACAGCCACTTCGCACTGGCGCTTCTGTTTACTGCAGTAGTGCTGCTGATGTGCCAGCCCTTGAGGGACCTAAATTGTGCTTCACCATATAGTTCAAGAGGTTGAGCCAGGATTCAAACTGCTAACACTAATTCTATTACTGGCGATCTCTACAGAAGGAAAAATAAGCACAATTTAAGAGAAAAGACTCAAATCAGATTATGTTTTCAGTGAGTATGAAGATTAGAAATGGGCCAAACATGAGAGGAGAGAACCATTTAACTATAGTGATCATTCGCCCCTCCTAAGTCTGTGTCTGAAGGGGATACAGCATAACCCACGACTCAACTAAAGGGCCACTCTGGACTATTGTGGTATTTAGTGGGAGAACATTCATTCAACAAACTGCAAATAATAACAACTTGTAGGTGTGAAGCTCTTAGCTAGGAGCTGAAAATAAAATAAGTAAGATGCACAACTTCCTGCTTTCAGGAAACTCATGTTTGTTTGTTTTGTTTGTTTATATTTTCCAATTTTATGAACAATTTTTAAATTATTTAGTCAACATTTACCTTTGAAACATTTTGATTTATTCGTATGGGAACATCTAATAGCATACACTTGCACTTGTTCTCAACGAGTTCAAAGTAGTTGCCTTACTTACAAATATTCTTCAAAGTAAGAACATTATGACATACCCTAAAAATAAATGAATGCTGCTAGCAAGTGGTATGTTACTTGGTCCCACCCTTCTGGAAGTTCTGGGAGCTGATCACGTGATTTAGGTCAAACTTTCAATAACCTCATAAAAGAATTCAGTCCACAAACTGTTTACAGCTTTATTGAAGGAACTTAACCTTTTTTCTTTTATAAAATAGGTACGAATCCTGAGAGGTAAAGAACTGAAGAGAGCAGCAATTGGGAAAAGTCAACACATAATAAAGTATTGTAATAAGTGTTGTTTTCCAATGGAAAAGAGTCTAAGACAATTCATAAGTTATTCATAAAATTGGAGTATCGAGGTCTGTGTCCTATTAAGAACTCATGATCACTTCAACTATCCTGCTCTAAGCCATACAACTCAACCAAATTCAGCATATGAAAAAAAAAGCTGTCACGGGAACACTAGTCTACCCTGAAGTTAGCCATGCCTTCATAACAATAGCTGACTGATCTGGAACTGGAAAGAAGCCATGGGTGGGGCACCCACTGATAGATTTTACTAGATGCCACACGTATTGGAAACTTGGTAATAAAATTATGTAAAATTTTAGTCTTCAACTTTTCCTTTAAAAAGGATGATAAAGTAAATAGGGAAGTGATATAAAAATGTATTTTTAACAGTGTCAGGAAAGCACTGGGTTTCAAGTTCAAGACAGCTCTTTTAAAGATATTTTAAAACCAAACACAAACAAGAAAGATCTTGTCAAATATTACCGTTCACCTCTCTGTCACTAAATGCACAGTCTATTGCTAAGACTGCTAATACATCATTTATAATAAGCATGAGTCTATTGATTTCCTATTTTGTAACTTCCATTTAAGTTTGCACAGATATCTAATAATCAGGTATCCTTACTTCTCAGTGTTACTTAGCTAATTTTATTTAATAGTTATATTTGTAGTGGGGATTCACCGGCTGCTGAGAGAATTGAGAGAAAACTTTTAAGAAAGTTTTATTTAATAAAATTGCTATCAAAGTAGGAGTTACTTATTAACATTTTAATAGTCAATAACCACTTAATTAGACTTATAAAGGCTTAGTGCATATTCTTTATGATGAGGCTGATAGGGGGCAATCTGCTTTCACACTAGTTGAAGGAAGTTGTGTCATGTACCATTTGTAAAAAGAACCATATAGTAGAGCCAGATTTCTATTATGAGCTAACTGTCAGTAATTTTCACATTGTATTTGTACACCACAGTTTTCATGATGGTAATATAACTCATACTCATAGTAGGCACTCACTTCGTGTGCAAGTTGAATTGTTTAAAGCAGTCTGGATGGAATATGCCTCTTGCTCTGGAACATGCTCTGCTTAGCTATGGCAAGTTCTACAGTGATAGCAGGAAATCTATTGGCATGCTGACTCTGTCCCTGGAAACATTAAAGCTGTTTCTTCCAAGCCAGCTTGTGCAGCTTCAGATGGCTATATAATAGCATTTGCATGGGATAGCCATAGTTCAAATTCAGAAGACCATTGAGGGGATTCTAATTTTTGGAAGAACCAAGTGAAGACAATGTCTATTTATAGCCTGCCTGCTTTGTCCCACAGTCCACAGTAACAGCTAGGAAAAGCAATGACAGAAAGAACTTAGTACCAACATTCTGTGAATTTTCTTCAAGATCCAGAGGTGGGAAGTTGGGCGTTTTATCTAGGTTCAACCCCATAGATCAACATACATCAGTTGTTATGACCCTGAACAGAGAATTTAAATACAGTGAAGTGTGTGTAGATATGACCTCAGCTAGAGTAAGTGTTCTTTCTCCTTCCTACTTTAATTCACCTTCTTCTGAATAATTTGCTAACCTCAAGAGGACACATTTTGTCCAATTCTCAGAGTATGAAATATATCCCTCCTTTTTCCATTCTTGGTTATTGGTGCATAAAATTGAATGTTCAGCATAAGAAGTAGTAGCTATGGTTTCCCCTTGTGAGAAGGTCCTGAAATTATAAGTTTAAAAAAGTCTGAGAATCTAAAAGAGAGTTAAGAGTACTATTCCAACTTCATCTTCAACAGGAAGTATGAGAAAGAGTGAGCCATCATTTTCTGACACATTGTAAACTTTCATTTTCTCTCTTAGTCCATTGCATTATTTCTAAAGATGTGGGCAAAAAAGGTAAAAATTTAGTGATTATAATAGTTTGTTGTACACTGACAGGAATCAGTGGGAAAAAAAAAAAAAACAAAAGAAATAGTTTGAGTCTGAGAATAACAAATATGTACATACTTTATAAAATTATCTCAAAAACAGCTAATTGGAAATGAATAGACTAAACATTTAAGCATTTTTAAAAGTAGTCTGATTCAAAATCTGAGGAGAGGAGACTCAAAGTGCATAAACCACTGGGTTAGACAGAAAAGTCAAGAGATCACACCACTAATCACAAACTCATTCTGATTGGATCAGAAGCTTCCAAGGGTGCCTTTGTTGCACTAATTATCTCCCTGTGATTACTTAGGTGTGTTTCTTTGTTCCTGTGTTTGTTTAAGACTGTAGTCTTACGTCACATCCTGTTATCAATCATTGTCATAGCTCATAATAGTCACGGTGGGGAATTTGGTTTATGAAAGAAGGCCTTAATCCTAATTAGCAATCAGGTAAGTAAAGCTACCTTTGGGCTTAAAATGCTGTGTATCAATATATCATCAACCAAACTCTACTTATTATCTAGCGATCAAGAATAGCATATAATCGAATACTTTTCCACCTTTTGCAAAGGCATTGGAATTTGGGGACTATTTGCCAATAGACCTAACTGCTGAAAGGGTATCTCCACAGTTTGAATAGTTTAAGAGCTGTGGTAAATTCACTTTAATGGGTGTCATCAAGGCTTTAAGTGGAGAGAACGTTTATAAAGGTTAGTGAATCCAAATCAGTGATTTTTAGACGTGGATAAAAATTATTGCATGTCACATCTGGGAACAGTGAAGTGTTTGTGAGATTGTTAAGCAACTCACATTACAGACACATACCAGGATTTTGATTCAGTAGATCAGCAATCTCTATTCTGAGTTAATTTAAATCCCTATGAATTTATGATCAGGAACATCCTTCATTTATTCATGCATTCATTCATTCAGCAGTCATTTTTGAAAAGCCTGTGGTGTGTAAGGCATTTTACTTAAGGTGGAGAATTCAGAGAAAAAAGAGATAAGGCATCTTCACATTCAAGAAACTCATCATTCTCATGACCCATGACTTGAATATTGTTAAGTAACACTACACATTTGAAGTATATCTATTTTGATAAGAAATGGGATTGGGGAGGGAGATGGGTACATTTGCTACAGTGAATTTTTTAAAATGCCAACAATAGGGGAAGCTGCTTCCTCCAGCAGGCTTCATTGATCTCGTTTAATAACTATTCCTTTGTTTACACAGTTCCCCCCTTCTCCTTTGTTGGCTTTTGGAAAATACAGGGATGAACATTGTTCTCTCAGATGTGTATTTCAGCTTCCCCTAGTCCCACCTTTTTGTTTCTTTAAAAATATGCTCTATTTCACTTTGAAAGCAGAGATGCTGAAGGAGTTAGAGAAGTGACATGAAAAGCTTTTAAGGAAAGAAATTTCAAAAATGTATTGGCAGCAATGACTCTTACCTACTTTACCTTGACAAAACAAAATGAAACAAAACCCCAAAACAACAACAAAAAATCATGCCAACATTCCGTAAAGCAGTTAGCTCTCTGATCAACAATACAGAATTGATGACAGTCCCCAATAGCAGAGGAAACTGCTTGTGTCTCTGAGTAGCAGACCTGTGCCAGGTAACCCTGACCACTCTGCTACAGCAGAAGCAGCATAAAAAAAAAAAAAAAAAAAAAAAAAAAATTCCCCCAGCCCTTCACATTGAGATTGACCACCTTAAGTGCTTTACCCTCAGGGTAACAGAGCTTGAACTATCTTTTCATGAAGTATCCAAATTATTAAGATAGTAGAGAAATCGCACTTCAGAAGTGTAAATCAGCTTTCTAAGGTTGCTATTGTAGTAAGGATTATGTGCTCTTCAGCATTAAGGCATCACATCAAGGTAGGCTCTGAAGAGATCGATGGAATGGACAATAATCGTACACCAGCTGCCTTAGATGCAGCTGAGGCCAGGTGCAACAAGGTAATTTAAGTATTCTGTGACTTCATTAGGCAAAAAGCTATATAATTATTTTTAATTTATTAAGAAGATATGGATGATTAAATATAAATCAATTTCTACTCTGCATATGTAATCAGAAGTATATTTAATATTTAGCTAAATATTAGTAGACCTAGGAACAATGGGATTGTTGTATAATTCTCATTTGTTAGTGTACAAATAATAAGTCCCTGTATTTTACTCAGAGGGAAAAAAGGAGTAAAAGAAGATAACAGGTATATTTAGAATTTTTCTTTTTTATAAAAGGAAACAGTAACTTCCAAGGTATCGTTCGGTGTTCACCTGAATAGATCTAATTTTAGTTCTCCTTTTCTGATACTCAACATTGAATAACTTGTTCTTAATAGAAGTAAAATATCATTTTTTATATAAGATTAACTCTGATGCACATGCTTCTACACAGTATAAAACATAATTAATGATTTGTATGCTGTGAACATACAATAAAGAAAAAATATAATTTAAAATAGTTATAAGATCCTTGAGCCCACAGCCTTTAAAGGGTAGTCCTAATTTTCACAAAAGAGAGCTTGAAATTATAAGAACACAATTAATTTTAATTCACTTTAACTAAAAATCTACATATTCGAATACATACATATGTATTTTCCGAAGATCATTTTTTAGGAAGAAGGAGAACACATAGGAAAGGAAGGGAAACAAACTCCTATTAAATGTCTAGTACAAGTTTAATTTTCATCCTCCTGGGATGGTGGTTTTATTGTCCCTGCTTCAACAGAGGGAGCACTTGAATCTTGGAGAGTTTAAGTAATTTGCTCAGGATTTTAAGGTAAGTTGTAGGGTAAACAATCATTCTCCACTGAGAGTCAACCAAAGTTTTCCACTGTACCTACCTCTAAAGCTCTGTTAGGACATTACAGCATAAAAGAACAAGTTTTTGTTTTTGTTTGTTTGGTGGGAGGATATAAGACTCGAGGGATCATGATACTTCAGGTTCAGTTTCTAGAGACCTAAATCAATCAGTTTTTTCTTCCCTAGCATGTGAGTAACCAGAGATGTCAGTAGGAGAAAATTCCATCTTTCTTGTCAATCCTGTTCTAATAATTAGAGCAATCGCTCCAACTCATGTAATTGATTTGATATTAGAAATCGTTCATTTAAATTGTGTAATGTCAACATAGACTCTAAATTTCAAACTATATGCTATCTTAATAACTAGTGTCAGAGAAGCTGTATCATTCTTCAAACTATAGTTTTTTTTCTTCTTTTAAAATATGATTTTCACAATGGTTATTATTGGCTTAGTGGGAAGACTGCCATCTACTGAATCAACAATACCTTTTCATGTACCACTTGAATGATTCTCAAAATCAATACTATATAAAATTAAAGTCATATATATAATATATACACACATATCTATAAAATATATACACACACACATACACGTAAATATATACGTGTGTATGTATATATATGTGTGTGTGCAATGTTTGTGGACTTAACTACCCATGAAAATGAAATCAAGTGAGTAATCAATTTTATACACACATAATTCTATAAATGTACACATATACACACACATACATAATCAATATATGTGTGTGTGTATGTATGTGTATAATGATGGTCATTGTATTTTTTCTTTGCGTGTTTACCTGTGACTCTCTCTTAGGCCCCAGATATGCAGAAAATGTGTTCTTTAGATTTTCAGATATTTTGCTAAAGAAATCTCATTTGTATAGATTTAGAATTACTCACTGCAAATAATTTCTAAATGTGAACCTAAATCTCTGCTTTTCATCAGGTCTTGTAGTTTTGCTATTTGATGATCTAAAACATTTTTTAAAATTTTTTTCTTTGCTTGATCTCTTCCTTCTATCTCTGCTGCCATCTCACATTTCTCTCATAAACCCAGAGAAGGAAAGTAGAATTTTTCGAGGAGATTTTTTTCAACTTTTATAATTACTTCAATTTCGTTGTGAACATAGGCCTGATTGTCTAAAAAAGTCTGTGCTGCTAAGTTGATAATAATATGAAAGGATGATTATTCAGAATAGTCTATGTCCTTCAGACACATGATTACCCAGTCAAAAGAAAATTTAGTATTTCAGCCTAATTGTAATTAGTAACCAAGTCACTAATCATGTGGCATTTTTGTGGAATATGTGTGTGCCCATTTTTTCTCTCTTCTGCTCAGAGACAACACAGCTCAGGGAATCAGTAGGCAAGCAGCGTATTCACTCCTTTTAGTGAATATTCCATTTGTTTGTTTTTCATTTCTGAAGTATGTCATTTATTAGGAGGAGATGAGTTTGCTCTGAGATTCTCATTCAGAGAAGTTGTCAAATTAGGACTTATTTTCTTTTCCTTATCCCAGGATAACAGTAAGGAGACAGGTGGGTTTAGTATGGAGAATCTTCTCTCTATTTGATTCTGTAGATATTACCTTTCTATCTCTTGGTATCACTAGAAAAATCCCATAAAGTTAAAAATATCTATATGGGGGGACACATTAAATAAATGACTGGGTCACCAAAATCTATCTTTTAATATAAGAGTCACTGTAATCATAATAAGACATAGTATTAAAACTTAAAAATTATGAGAAAAATAAAAGACAAGAAAAAATCTATAGTATTCCTTCATTCTAATTAGTTTCAATATATATTTATAAATGTGATAACTAATATTATGGTACAAAATGATAATATATAATAACTGATACATAGCATGCATAACAAAATTGATTATTCACTTGATTTTATTTTCATGGGTAAAGTCCATAAACATTGCAGAGAGAAGCCAATGCTAAAATATTTACACCTGTAAAATTCTGTGGCTGCATAACAATTTTAGTAAAGCTCCTATTTGTATTGCTTTAGTTACAAAGGTTACTTATGTTGTAGCTTCCCAGAAATCCCCCAAACTTTCTCATATATATCTTTACAATTATAGTTTCCCATCAAAAGTTCAAAATGGGAGAGGAAAAAATAATTGCATTCCTATTCACAGACTTGTTGGAAACCAAGATGTAAAAATAGATAAGATACAAATTATTCCAAAGTAAAGCTATTTTCATTGGGAAAGATGAGACATTTTCCAGGGAAAAAATAGAAAATATAAATTTGATATGGTTGAAAAACATTTTAAAGTTGTTGAATTTTTAAACATGATTCTGCCAAACAAATATGTTGCCCCAACTATTTAAGTATTTAAACACTCTTAGAATGTCTGACATACCTAGGATTATCACATAATTGAAAGAATGACAGAGAATCTAGAACAGAAATATGTAAATATATTCTGTTAAAATATCTGATTGTTAGTTGTTGTTTTTCTTTCATCTGTAAAATACAGAACTTGGAAGTTTTAGTCCTTGAGGTCATGGTCAGGTCTTATTCTATGATCCCATGTAATGTCTTGAAATCACAATAAACTTCATCTTTATCTTCAATAGCATCATACTTCTGTTCCTATCCACCTACTTTTAAATAGAATACTCACTGCCCTCTCTAGCAGCTCAGTTCTCCTGTGTTAGTCCACCGACAAATAGAAAGTGTTAGTCCTCTGACAAACAGAAAGCCAGTGAGTGTTTGTGTATGTTTTTTCCCTTTGAGAAATGAATGCCACAAAAAAGGGAAGAAAGAAAAAACTAGAAGTCTACAAGTAGAAACACAAGATCAGAAATTTCTGTCTTTGAAAGAATGTTCTCTCTTTATCCTGAGCTTTCATCTGCTATTGGATTGTTCTTTCGGTTTTTCTAAGAGGTTTTATTTTCTTTGTTCTTTTCCATGTGCCTTTGTTCTCTATTTACTGACCTTTTATAGCATAAGAGTTAGACTTGCAATTATTTTAGCTCCTCCAACATACGTTTGACTTTCACCACCAACGTTCGTCCTTAGCATCACTTGTGTCAGCTTTGCCTTCATGCCCCCATGAGCTGGTCTTGTTTGTGGGACTTGTGGTGTGGGGGCAATTGAGGGACCCACCGTGTGAAGAGGAATGGAGGTGTAATTTTCTTGTGGTTTGAATATAGGACTGGACATTAGAAAATGTGCATGTTTCAACTCAGTTCTACCAGGTAAATAATTTGTCAAAGTATGGTTTAAATTTTATGCAAGTATTCTTTTTCTCTCTTTATTGTAAACAGCTATAAGTGTTCTGCTAACATGTCTAAGTAGGGAGATAATACTGGTTTATTCTACCAAATTCACCAGGTTTCTTGATGCCTCCTAAATTCTATTTGCGGACTAAAGTTACTATGAAGAGTGACTTGACAGTGGTGCGGAAGCTGGTCATAGTTTGTGTCAATTATTCTACTTAAAATTATGGAAATATAACTCTGGGGCATTGCTTTTCCAATGGGATTTCTGCTGTAACAATAGGTTAATTCAATTTGATTAAATCTAGTCCTGGTAACCATATAAACTAAGAAGACATGTTTAAACAAATTATCTAAGTCCTAACCAGGCTTCATAATAATACTAGGATTAAAATATAAAGGAAATATGCCCCTTTTGTCTCCTTGAACTATAATGAGGGAGAAAGTTTGATGGAGATATTAATGAGCTTAGCTTTCTGAACCTAGTTCACAAGCAGTGTTTGAAGGAGAAATTAAAATATTCATTGTCTAAGTGGTGAACAAAAATAGGAAATTTTAAATTATGAATAGGGTTAACATCTGTTGGGCAAACTGTTTATTTAGCCTTATTTTAACATTTCACTTCCCTCACTACCCCCTCTGTCTCTGTCACACATCTGGGAATGTGGTGAGAGCACCACAGAAGCAATTACAAAACCAGAGTCCACTTAGGGACCCTGAATTTTCCATTTTTATCCTCTGCTGCAACATAGGGATGTCCCAAGAGTGGCATGTATGGATGCCACAAAAAGAAATGTCTTGATTTAAACTATAAATAAAGACAAAGTTGCAGCCAAACAGAAGAGAGACTTTGAAAAGGCCTATGGACAAAAATTTTAAAAACTGTAGTTTATCTAAAACATGTTATTAAAGATGCCAAAATATTTTCATTTAAAGGATTGTGTCTCATCTACAGAGGAGAAATATTTCAGAAACAAGAGTTAAAAATTAAAAAATGTTATTGACATTAGGTTCAAACAGGCAGGAAACAGAGGTTATCAAGGACAAGGGCTGTGGTGTGCAACAGCTCTGGGTTCCTCTCCTGGCTCTGCTACTTCCTGGTGTTGCCTGGGGGCAAGTCACATAGGTTTTTAAGGCTCAGAACCTTCACATGCAAAATGGCAGGATGGTGATAATATTTATTTCATAGCATTATGGAGAATTGAATACCATGATGTATGGCATGCTTACCATAGTGCTTGATATGTTATAGGCATAAAATAAATATTACTCATAGCCACTGGCCATAATGAGATTGTTGAAGTATCATGTTTACTGATGATATATGGTGACAGCAAGAGAATATATAATAAATCCAATAGTGAAACTATGACAATGATTTTTATGATGAAATGAGAAGCAAAGTGACTTGCCAAATAGCATATGATGGGACCATACACTGAAAAAGAAAGTATTATCTGCTTTTGTGCTGGAACAGTCATGGTTCAGATAAGCCCATTGGCTGAGTGAGGAAGCATTCGAATAAGGCATGACAGTATTCCACATTTTCTCACAGTCCCCAAATATGCTACTCAGTTTTAGAATTAGATCTGAAGAGACAATAAGTGACTGTGATGATTCAAAATAAGTTGAAGCACCAATCATTCCTCTTCAATCATTCCAGTCTTATCTTCTCCAAAAATTCTTTACAGAGTGCCAGTAAAACTGATCATGGCACTCACTTAATTAAAAGCATTCAAAAAGTCCCCAATGTTGTCAATGTCAAACCCAAAGCATCCTACAAAGTCCTCTGCAATTATCCTCATTGCTCCAGTTACACCCAGGACTACTACCCTCCTTGTCCCAGCCTACTGCAGCATAGTCAAGTTACCTGATGTCCTGAGGTCTCTTTTGCTTCTATACATTATCTTATATCATTTTCTCCTCTTTGAGCACTCTATCTCCAGCCATTGGATGACCTAATTACCATCAATCTTTTAAGATCCAGCCCAACTATATTCTTCCTTGGGGAAGAATTTCCTCTCCTTATTCCTTCTCCCTTCTCCCCAGTTGTTGGGGGTGCCCAGGTATATGATTCCCTTTCTCTGTGAAATAGTAGTACAGTCTTATGTTTACATGTTTGTGTTTCCTGAATCCCCCCATTTAATTGTAAGTTTTCAAGGCCATGAATAATGTCTTATTATCATGTATAGTATAATCTCAACAAATACTACTTGAAAGAATGAACTGTTCCTGCGAAGCTCTTCTAAACTAGTCTTTTGTATCTCAGACTGAATGTTCATTGTTTCTGATTTTTAATTCCTTTGTATTAATACAAGCCTGCACCCCAAGGTAAGACTTCCTGAGCTCTAGGATGTAAAAACGTAATGATAACAAGACTAAGAAAGCTACAGTGCCTGCAATACACACCATAATATTTGGTAGGTGTGTAATTTAGCTTATTTAATCCTATATTTAGGAGAACTCTAAACAAAGACCTCAGGCATTATACTTGAGGAGTAACATTAACTTGGTTCTTTAACTAATATTACATGAAACAGGAGTCTGAGTTTGCCCTTTACATGAAAACATGTGACATTCATTCATCAAGACCCGTTGATGTCTCATTCAGCATAAAGTGCATTACTGGCAATTAATAAATATGAAATAGTGATAACAATAAGGCTAATCAAAGTCTGGGTTTAGGTATAAGTTTGTGTTAAATGGAAAAGTTAACTCCCTGTGTCTACACTAGCATCTGTAGTGTGCCCTCAATGTTCCTGGCTTGAGGACTGCTACACATGACTTAGGGAGGGACCCTTCAGAGCAGGATTAGAAGGTTTTGTTCACTCTGCTCAGCTCCCTCCCAAACATCTACAATCACTAATGTAACATATTTGATTGCAATTTTATTGCACTATCAAGTTTTTAATTTCCAAATAGTATTTTAAAATTTATTTTTTGCACAAACTTGGATTGCTTTTTGCATTGATATTAGGAGTATACATTCCCAATTCCCCAGGTTTTTTAAAGAAAAATAAGATACCTTTAAATAGAAATATGTGAATATTGAAACTATAGGGGCAAAGGAGGTGGTTCTAACAAAAGATAACCCTAGAACACCTTTGTTATGTTGAGACGGCAACTAAATTCTTAGCATGAACAGTTTATTGCCATTGACCTGATTCTAATATGCCTTTCAGTTTGTCTGCTCTACATGTAGCGTAGTTCATGTGCAGAATGAATGTGTTCAGTTCATAGGAACATAAAACTATGTCCAATTGTATTCCATAATGGGAATAGTCATAAATATGAAGTCAGTCAAGACATTCAATTATTGCTCTCTTCCCTTTGAAGTAAAGTGATATTTTAATTGTCCAATTGAAAATACAGTAGCTTATCTGTTCAGAATAAATTTGTAACGTATCAGAAGCCATTCATTGCCTGGGAAATCTCATTTTTCCCCAATTATGCTACTCAATGTGTTTAATCATTAACCTGAAAAGAAGAAATTCAGTTAAGTAAAAGGAATCATAAGTCTTCACTGCCATTGCTAAACTATCTCTCATTAATGTAATGGTAAGCATTAAGTGGCAAAGATAACTAAATAACTTTCTTTATTTCTGAGAAGTATAAGCTTAAGATCCTCTCTGCAAACTGATATTAAATACCAAATATTTCTTTAAAAATAATGGAAAAGGCTCCCTCCACCACTTGCAAGAGGCAGATTGAAATTTAAAATTTAGAATAAAGACTTAGTTCTAATTTTTGATATAACTCTTTAATTTCTTATGTTTCTTTCAATGCAAGGTAATACAATTTTGAGATGCCAAAAATGTACTTTTGTCAAGTTTCTTGGGATGCAAATATAAATGAAAATAACATTCAAAATCCAGATAAGCCAATCAGACATACTTACTAATTTTGCCTTTGGAGTAAAAATGGTTTTAAACTGAAAAAGAAGTGTTGGCCCCATTTAAAATAGTTTTAAAATACATTTTTAAAAATCATTTTTACTGGAAAATCCCATTAATAATTAAAACTAAAAGTCAGATATCAAGCCTACCAGATGAAATTATTATGAATATTAAGAAAATAATCATAAATTATATGCCAAAGGTGATCATCAGCATCTTAAATTTAGATATTTAAATATTTGGTACAAGTTTAGGTTACATTCTGGATAAATACAAACCTGATTAACTAATGGGATTCAAACATAGCTTTGGCATTTTTTCTCACAAAAGCCTACATACTATAGAAAATTTCAGAGATGATAGATTTCTTTTGTTGTCACTATGAGTCCTGACATGCATGCACATACACCTATATGTACACAAAATATTTTTTTTGAAACATATTTATTGGGCACCTTCTGTAAGTTACAGGTCTAGTGCTATACAATGAGAAAATCAAAATGAGTGAGTAAGACACACCTTTTTGCTTGAGCTCAGTGTACTGGGGAAAATAGATACCTATATGGGGATAGGAGAAAGACATTGTAAAAATGCACATGAGAATAAAAATTCAAGGCTAACTTTTATGTATTCTTATAATTACTTCATTTCTACAAATGAAATGTCCTCTGCCCTTTTTATATAAATAGTGAAACAAATACTAAATTCTGCTTGTCCTTGTAGGCAGCTGGTGAGAGCTCTCTAAGAGACTGCAGATCAGTGTCTTTAGGTTTCCTTTTGAAGCCAGATTTAAACAAAAAAATACTAGACCATAGATAGATACTACAAATGTTTGTGAGTAACTGAATACTCCTTTTCACATACTCCCCTTCCCATCATTTCTGTCTTCTTTCCCTCTGAATGGTTGCATATTATACATATTTTTTATGTATCTATATATGGAGAAGATAGGTCTGAAAGCATTTTATGAAACATAATTATAAGATACCATGAAAGCGAGAAGAAGAGAGGGAAAAAAAGCTTAAAAAAAGCTAGAACTAAATTTTCATATTTCACATACAGTAATTCAAGTGCCTCGGGTGTGATGGAATGGTAATAGAGCAGGTGAAAATGCAGAGGATTTGTGGCTGTCAAAGTACAGGGACTTCTTAAGAAATGAAAAACTTGCTTGTGGAAAGATCATTTAGTATGTTGTTAAGATAAAAGTGCTAAAATTTCAGTATGTTCAATGTGGGAAAATGACAACATATGTTTCATAACCAGTTACTTCTATTTTATTTAACATGATTTATTGTGATTTCAAACAACATTTTTCTGCGTTGCTTTAATAAATCTTATGTGTATTCCAAGAGTCTTGATTCTGGGACACTTTGAAAGAGGCTATCCAGTGCAGATTTATAAACCCTCTGTTTCCAAAGCTACCCCTTTTGAACCTTATTTGGAGGGGATTGTGAGTGAGTGTGTGCAGAAGGGGGTGGATATAAACATGTTTTTCTAAGCAATTTCCCTTTAATTAAAAATGTGTTTTGGATTTATATTTATTTACACTTGAATTATCAAAATGTTCCCTTGGAAGAATTTTTTCCCTTTGAGGCATCTTAACTCACCCTCCCGGAAGCCACATTTTGCCATAAGTAGAAAAACTCCACACCAAGAAGCTGGAGTTTTGTTCCAGACTCTAACCCTACAATTTTGTGTGGGTTTTAAACTTGGCACACTGCATGAGCCCATCCCTAATCACAATCCATAATAGTACAGTGTGTGACAGTGGGAACCGAAGAAGGACTCTCCTGAAATGTACCAATAAATCCACACAGGACGGTTGTCTGTGTTTCACTGTTCCCTTTGCCAGCTGATCCCAGGGAAGATTCTTCTCTAGCCAGACCCTTATTTGTCCCCAAGATATTAGATAAACACAGTTCTTGAGGCTTGCAAACAATGCATCTCAGACTTCCAAATTACTGGTCTAATTACAGGGACACTCATCCCACTCACTGCTCACCAATTGTCCTAAATGTGCAACTCATATGCCTTGCTTTGATTTTTGGGACCCGGAGCATATTTCATCTATGATATTCCCACACAGCTGCCTGTGTGACCCATTGGGTTCTTTACCCAACAGATACCTTTACTTATACATTTCCCTTTCACAAAGGCAGGGTGTAAAGAGAACATTATAGGATTTCCACCTATACCTATGATGTTGGAGCTTTTTTCTTTGTCTTGCCTCTTTCTTGGGAAAAAAGAAAGGTTTTCTCTGAGTTATCCCAATTAAGGCAAACATTTGTTTCTCTTCTGTTAGTCTTTGATGAGGTCTAGTTAATCTTGACAAAGAGTCTCTTAACTTTGCTAGTTTTGCTTCCTGTAAATGTGGCACAACAGGTCTTTGAGATGACAATGTGTTTCACCCCAGACAATGGCCTGAGGCCCTCTGTGTGGTTGTCACCCACAACATCTCAACCACTGTAGGTCACAGCCCGGGTCTTTTACTGGATCTAACGGCACATGCAGAGAATGCCAAAGCATCAAAACAATGAAAGTAATAAGAGTGTCTTTAAAAGGTATTTGTTAGCACTCACCCCATAGACTTAACTATTATTTAAAGGAAACGTTATAATTGTGGTGAAATTATAGATTACCATTTTTCTCAGACTTCCTACAGTTAACCTCTACCCATTATACGCCTATATTTGGACTAGTCCACTGAGCTACTTGGAGGAAGGCCATTAGCTCAGTGCTTGCAACTGGAGTTATAAAAGAAAAAGAGAGAAACTTTTATGATAATTCTTATTTCATAAAGTGTTATGTTATTTATAGAAAAATGACACAGTAAAGTATGCTTTCTTTTCAATCTGGCCTTTACTGCACCATGTAATTTATGGTAATATAATAAGTGATTTGAAAATAAAGATTTGAGACAACATTTCAGCATTAGTGTTTTTAAGACAAAACAAACATTCAAAATAAAACCTAAACCACCAATGTGAACTCTATCATTAAATGCCTACTTTTTGCTAAATTTGTAGTTATGGCAGCTCAAAATCTCAAACTCTTCAATTGTGACCTCTGGCAAAGTAAAAATAATTGTATTATTTTCTGTGGTAGTAGGGCATTATGGCTCATTATATTTTTTCTCCCAAAAGTCCAAGTAGATTTGCATCAGCTGCTATTAAATGGGATTAATGAACTTAGAGGAATTTAAATAACAGTATGAGATTTCAGAGATGGACAAAACTGCCTATAATATTTCAGGCTTCTGACTCTGAATTATTTCAGCTTTGTCTCATCAAGGCTCATTGAATCTTATTCCATTGTACATTTATAAATCAGTGTGAACTTTTTAGCTTGGGTGAAATAAATTCAATTCAAAAGCTCCTTTCCTGCCCCTAGTATTCAATCTACTAACACACTATTGTGCCAAATATAAATGTGTGAAATGCTGTAAATAATAAATGCCAGACAGTTCAACTGAGATCATTAATGCTGTGAAACAACTCTCACCTTCATTCATTATTTTTTCTGTCACTTAAGAAGAGAACACTTCATGTCTCAAGGCTCATGGCATGCTTTAAAATGATGAAGAGGAGAAATCCCTAAAGTGAAGGACATAGCAGCAGATGACCCTACTCCCCCCCAAATCCTCCTCTCTTTACTATCTTGTCTAGATGGGTCATTCTAAAATGTTTTCATGCATTCAATGCTCATTTTACCTTTGAACTCTTAAGTTGTTCATTTGTCTTGCCAGCTTTCTAGATCTTATTCCTGATCCTACCTCTGTAGTCAAAGAACCCTCATCATGAGGCCAAAGAGACTGTGTCTTGTACCCCATTTTTAGGGGTAAAATTATTTTCTGCTACTTGCATTTAATGAAAAAGTAAGACATCTAGTTATAAATTCAATTAAAATTTTTGTTTTTATATGGATCCTAAAGCAATTCTAGCACCATCTTAAAGTTATATACTTAAGATCAAATTTCTCCGCCAAAATCTATTCTGGGCCAAGATTCTGCTTTCTCCTCTTGAGGTGCACCAGAAATACCTATTGAATTCACTTGAATTGGAAAGGAGTGGTATCAGTTAGTGGTTCTCAAATTTGAACATGCACCAGAAACACCTGAAGGGCTATTAAAATACAAATTTCTGGGCTGGATGTATTCAGTCAGGAGTGAAACCCAAGAATTTGCATCTCTAACAAAATCCCAGAATTTTGGTGGTGCTGCTGGTCTAGGCGCGACATGCTGAGAACCCAGGTGCGTGGGGAAAGGGGGTAGATAACCTCCCAGAGCTCTCAATTTCTTGTTTCTATGTACAGAAATATGTGAAATGTTCATGGTAGAAATTAGAGAGACTCTTGTCTTTTGTGACTGAATGGTAAAAGATATTTTGAATTTTTTAAGAGCATGTCCTCAAGAATATATTTAAATCAATATATGTTATTGGGTTATTATTCTCTTATTTTAATAAATTAATGCTTGAATGAAGAGTAGATCTGGCTACTTTATGGATTACTATAGAAAAGAAACCTTCAAATATTCCAATAAGCTTGAAGAATTTGCTTAATTATAGAGTTCTTCAATGCAATTCCCTCATTTTGTATGTACAAAATTACAGAGTTCTTTAATACAATTCCCTCATTTTGTTTTAATGTTACATGAACCTTTTGTGTATCCTCTAGTAGTTAAAAGCAAGCATGTGTAAGGAGACATTAAAATTTGCAGCGCTATTCAAGGTATTACACAATTTCTGTATTAGATGTCCCAAATAACTAACTGAATGTAACAAATCTTAAAGAAACCACACTCAATGTCAAGGATTTTGCCTTCACTGCTTCCTTCATGCATGTTGAGTGTGAGCTTGCCCAGGTTCTCTGGGTCCTTTGGAAAGTCAAGCTCTTCATTGTTCATAATCCCTGAATTACTTAATTCATCTTTGTGAGTTGCCCTGTGAAAGCTGCCTGTTGTTAATTTGATTACAAATACTAGAACGAACTTTGTGACTGGCACAGTCTAGTTTTTCCACACACAGATCATGATTCAGACTGTAAAATGGATTAACCAAAGAAACCCATGCATTTGGGTTATTCACTTACACATTTTCAATTTATGAGACTAATAATTACAACACATATTTAGCACTCAAGGCATTCAACATTACTCGGTGGGCTCGCAGAAGGAACAGTGGTCCCTCAGCTTTTAGTTGAGTGTCCTCACTGGCCTAAATATCTGAAATGGTTAGTGCTTTTTTCAAGTTGCCAGATAAGTCAAACGTGCTTCTTGGAAACATCTACAAGTGATATCAGGCCTGTTGTCACTGACTTCAGGGATATAAGAAGAGCCAAACCTGAGCAGATATTCCTAAAAAAGAATACCAGCAAATCTGGCATTATGCAAAGGCCTTAAAGATTATTTATATAAAATTTGTATAGCCAAAGATTGAGGATGTTGTTCACAGAAATTGCACCCCCAGTCACCTTCTCACCCCTTATTGCACAATGATATAACTCTATTCAAAACTATCAAACAATGAAGACCTCAAGGTGTTTTCCTAAAGTCTCTTCACTCAGAGTGTGGTTGGTAGGTCTGCAGCACAGCATCACCTGGGAGCCTATCAGAAATGCAGCATGTAACAAAATCAGAACCTGCCTTGTAACAATCTCTAGTAATCCATATGCACATTAAAGTTTGAGAAGCATTGTTCTAAAGCATTTGTTCTCAAAATATGAGCTGCAGACCACCTTACCCAGCACCAC
The DNA here is from genome assembly GCF_048565385.1 of Saimiri boliviensis. Lineage (NCBI taxonomy): Eukaryota > Metazoa > Chordata > Mammalia > Primates > Cebidae > Saimiri > Saimiri boliviensis. Next base: position 42,279,852 of record NC_133453.1, read on the forward strand.
CTGGGTTGCTTTTTAAAAATTCCTGTTTTATTCACCATCTGGGTCCAATTTAGATCTCATTCATCAGAATTTATAAGGGCGATGCCCAACAATTAGCATTTTTAAAGGGTACTGAAGGTTCTTGACACTCAAAATGTGGTCCAAAGATGGACAGGATCAGCATTACTTGGAGCTTGGTAGAAATCCAGACTCTCAGGCCCAGCCTCCAACCTGCCAAATCAGGACTTGCATTTTAACAAGAACCCCAGGTGATTCCTATGCACATTACGTTTGGAAGTTCTGTGTGCACAGGAGAATCTTGTGCATACTAACAAGGTACTTTTCTAAATTATATAATATTGTTATATGAATGGGAAAAACAAAACAAAAACCTTGTGATGTTCAGTCTCCCGTAGCTTCAAATGAAAAAAAGAAAAGAAATGTGTTCAGCAACCAGGCCCACTCTTAACAATTGCAGGGCCTGAGACACAGACAATTTAGACCCGTATGCCATAGGTATAAATATTTAAAAGTTTTAAATCAGGCAAAAAAGCCATGAAATAAAATATTCTCTGTCCTCCTGGAAGGCCAGGTTTTAAACTTTCAGAGTCCTTGGTCTCCGACGCAAGAATGTGGTAGAGCAGAGAGCCAACCCTAGCCCTTGGCTGCAACCTTCTTCCTTTCCCTTTCCATCTCCGGCTCTGACCCACCCGTGAGGCCTCAAGTACAGTTTCTGGGACACACAGCCTATACCTTGGCACTGCCTGCGCTTAGCTAGAGGCTTAGACTCTGACAACATGGTCTTCGTCCAGGAGAACAGACCAGGAAAGAGGCTTGTGCATGCCTTGGAAGTTGGCACAGTGTCGTTCAGGAAGGCAATTTCAGCTTCAGGTACTCCAAGTATTCTTAGAAGAGAAGACATATGCTTTGAGTGGCATGTCCCCTTTTCAGGCAGACTGCTAAACCTGCAGGGAAGGATTAGACTAGGAATTGGTATGGAGTTCAGATGGGGGCTCCTCTTTCTTTAGTTGGAGGGGGTGGTGCAGCTAATTAGATGTGCTGACTTTGCTGAGGACCTCCCATACCAGAAGGCCACCTGGAATCTGGCTAAAAGAATGGAATCTGAAATAATGGCTATCTAGTTTCATGTCTTAGATCTAACACTTACTCTCTATGTGACTATGAGCAAAAGTCACTACTCTCAGTTTTGTGAGTCAGTAGATGAGGTAATAGTGACACGACATTATAGGATTGTGGTGAGAATTAAATTAAAATGTGCATTTAGAGCAACTAGCACAATGCATAGAACACATAAAATCAATGAATGCCAGGTATGACCTTGATAGATTTTTATTCTTCCCAACACCACTACTTAGGCATGGGTCATACTGACAAAAACATTTTAATATTTATAAATCACCATTTATGATCATTCATGTTTTAAATCAAGAAGACACCTTTGTTCATAAGTAATGGGGCATTAGGAAATTTTTAAGTAAAAGAAAAAAATCATTTTTGTTTTAAGGATGATTGTTTCCATGGTGTGAGAAAATGGCCTGATACGGTTCCAAACTAGTGCCAAGGAAAACAATTAGGAGATGAAAAAGAATCAGAAACCGAGTTAATTAGTGGGACAGTAAATACAGGGAGGAGCCCAATTCTGGAAATGTGGCTAGAATGGAAACTAAAAGAGTGGTACCTTGGAATCTTTGGAAGGAGGAAGCAGATAATTTAAAGAAGGAGGTAAAAGACCACAGAGTGCTGAAGAGAGGTTGAGTGCAATGAGGAATGAAAAACTAACCCTTGAACTTTGCAATAAGGAGGTAATTGGTGGCATTACCACCAACTGTTGCATTTGAGTTGGAAGGACTGGTTAAGGAAGAAACAGAAGTTGAGTAGTGTTTTTTTTGTTTTGTTTTGTTTTTGTTTTTTTGTTTTTTTTTTTTCAAGAAGTCCAATTCTAATTCTTCTAAAGAAAAAAAGAAAAGACAAAAAACAAACAGCCTTGTTAGGGGAAGACAGGGTCAAGAGAAGATAACCTCAGGGTTTGTTTTTGTTTTTGTTTTTTGGTTTTTGTTTTATTTTTTGGTGTGTGACAGGAGAGACTTAATCTTATATATACAAGCCAACTACTTCTATCAAATTTGATGCTATTAAACACTGGGAAACATGAGAAACATAAAAGGAAATATTCAAAGAAAAGGGATAAGAAAAGGAAGATTATAGGTGGTCAAGTAGCACCCCAGAGAACAGAGGGATTCTGACCCTCGTAGCGCTGTAAACAGGATATTTCAGATTTTTCTAATTGATTGTATTTAACCTTTAAAAAAATAAAGAAGATCATCTGCTGAAGTTAAGGAGGATGGGAATGGGGTAAGGGACAGGCAATATTCTACAGAATGTAGGTATAAAAAAATGAAGTAAACCCAACAGGTAAGTATCCACTTTGGATTTGGTTATCTGGATATAGCTGGGTGTTCAGGCTTTTATATAACATTGATGATGTGGATAATTGCCTCATATTTTCACTGTCTGAGTAGATACTACTTATGGATTTTAGATGTTTCCCTAGAGCTATGAACTGTCATCATAGTTCATGCCTTACAATAGAAACTAAACAAGGCTTTTGGAAAGGGAGAAGAAATGTTTTGCATCAAACTTCATGACGTGCCATACTGCTAATGTGTTTTGAATTCCACACTCCAAAACATCTGGCAAGGCTCCCATAATTCATACATCCATTGAGAGCTCCTAGCTCCAAATTTAGTTAAATAAATTGTTGAGAATGTATTTTAATTATATAAACGTGAGTTCCAAATAAGACCAAATACTCTTGGAAATTTCAAACATGAATCCCATAAATAGTTTTAGATTTTGCCTGTAAGGTTCTTCAAGGCTAAGTGATTATTTAATGATAATTTTAGTACAAAGAACATACCATTGAATTGCTGTGCCTTTAACTACTGTGAACATTGTTTGCTTACAGGAAATTTCCATAATTGATAACTGATATTTAGCATGCTTATTTCTGCCCCACAAGGAAATATGTATACACTCAAAATATTTTGTTGTGTTTTGAGTAAATTTTAAACCTTGAAACTTTTGGCACTATGCCTAGAGTAATTGTTTCCTAGTGAAACATTTTCCATAACAATAATTAAATTTGAATTTATGAAAGTGTTAAGGACATTTTAACATTAAAACAATAATTAACTACAAGGAAGCTAATTTTCAATTTACTCTAAATATCCAATTTCTACAATATTTTAAATTTATTTATTGAGAGACCTTGAGCAGTGCTTCTTAAACTTTAATGTGTACAAAAATACCCTGGAAGATACTGATAAAATATAGATTTAGATTCAGTGGGTCTGAAGTAGAACCTGAAGTTCTGCGTTTCTGCATGCTCCCAGTGACACTTATGCTGCTGGTCTGCAGACCACCTTTTGAGCAGCAAGGATCTAGTCTCCCAAAATGTGCAGTCTGCAGATACTTTAAGGGATGTGTTTTGGGTCTACCCTCTCAGCCAAATAGAATATAAAGAAAAGGCAATTCTAAAGTTAGAATAGTTCTGATCAGCAAATGTTGTTGACTTGGACATTTTTTCTGGAAGTGGCAACTTCAAGTAAGCATTATTGAACCTCGGACTGTCATGTTTCACTATTACTGCTAACCTCATTTTTCAGTGATCAAAACACTCTCCCAGCATTCTTTATGCTGGTAAGCAAGCAGCTTCTTCATTAGAGACATGAGAGAGGTTATTCAGAGGGAAGTGAATCCAACAAAATGTCTAAGAAAACATACAGTACATTGTTTCTTTCCATCACAGAAGTAGAAAGGTGTTCCATGAATCCTTAGGCATATTTCTTAGAACTACTTCTCAGCTACGAATTAAAACTGGATTTATAGGCCAGGCTACAAACATGATGTGGCCCTAACCTAGCCCTCTAACTTCTTCCACTCCTCAGTCCAAATGTAGAGACACCAACCTTCTTTCAGTGTCTCCAGTGTGCCTGGGGTCTTTGCACTCGCTGCTTTTTTTGCCTTGCACAATTTTGGCACTCTCTACTCCAAATCCCCAAACTCAACACTCAGTTAACTCCTGCTTATACTATCCATCTCAGTTCACATGTCAATTCTCCCCAAGGGCTTCCCTGAGCCCCCAGCCCACGTTAAATTCCTCCTTGTATCTTTTTCCAAATTGCTTAACATAATTGCCAATTGTACATTTAGTTCTTTCCTTATTTAATGTCCCCCACCAAATTAAAAGCTCTGTAAAAGTAGATTTGTTTTGCTTTTCACTATTGCTCCATGCCAAGCACATTCCTGGCACATAATTGGGCTCTCAGAGTAAACAGTGGAGGAAGTAAAGCCTAGGATTTCCGCTTACCTAGGGTGTGCTTTCCACTATTATGGAGCCCATTGACAAGCATTCCTAAAGCTCTTACAATAGTCAGGAACCTCACAACTGCACTATAGTTGTTAACATCATAGAATTTTAGAATGAAAGTGTTAAAAGGATTTTGCTAACAGAAGGCAAATCTGAGGTAGAAAGGACTGATGTGCTTAATATCACCCAACTAGTCCCTCCAAGTGGGACTAACACACATCTCCCTTGCCACAACCCCATGGTCTTCTCCATGGCATAAGTCTCTGATATCCCAGAGGAAATATTTGCAAATACACACAAAAAAGGATATTTTATCCTGATTCAAGTCCCACTGAATATTGAACTATACAACAGTGACCAGTAACTAATAACTATAGTCAAAGGTGAATTTAGACTGCCAAAATAAGAAATCAGAATTTTCCTAAATTTATGCATTTAAAAAAAAATCTTCCCAGACTGGTGTCATTTGAATCTTAACTCCCATCAATCCAGGACTACTGTAAATTTATATCAATATTATGATATAGCCAGAGTTAGTTTTGAGCTCCTTTATATATTTTTGATGCCTGAATTACATATATATATACAAACATACATGTGTGCATGTGTGTGTGTGTGCGTGTGTGTGTGTGAAGAGTTCCTTTAAACTTGTTAGTTCTTAAGGGCCAGGGAGATCATATCAATTCCTTTAGGAACTTCACATATTATATCAATATAAATATCATTTATCAACTCTGGTACCAGAAGAGAGAAAGTCAAAAGGTATAACTTTACCCGAAAGTAGAATTCATTTATCTGTTCTATCTTTTCTTCTCAAAGAGATTTTTGAAATTTGAAATTTGTGTTATGCACCCATTATTTAATTCATGATTTGCTTTAGCATCCCCAGAAACTCCATCTCCCCAATACAATATGAAATAAAATTTTTAAAAAATCATGCAGTCAAGCCTGTTTTGATTCGTGGTTAATCCTAATAATGAGCATTCAGAAGGTTCAAAGATGCTGATGAGGGAAACATGTGAGTTCCACATATGAAAAGCCTGCGAAGAACTTGCCAAGCCTTCATATGTCACTCCATGACAACCTAATATTAATTAATACATTCTCAAAGGGGAATTCTGAATTAAGTGATGGTTTTTATTAATTTCTAAAACTGCTTTGGCCTACTGAACCATGGGCTTTGACTACAGAAGGTAGAGAGCATGGGCTCCAGCCCAAATGCTGTCAAAAGATACGAAATGGCTCCGACAGACATCAATCTGTTACTGTTCACAGGGCTGTCTCTTCCCCCCTTCTCCTTCCAGTTATTAAGCAACAGTGTCAGTCATGGACCCGTTCCTCTTTTCTCTTTTTATTAATGATTTAACATGGATATGTCATTACTGCTCTATACATCTTTATGCAGATGGCACGACTGTGCATTTTAATGGCAAATCTGTTTCTCACTTAACTACTGAACTGCAAAAAGACTTTGGCAGACTGGTTCCAGGAAAACAAACTGGTTTTAAAAGCAGCAAAAACTAAAACAATGCTTTTTGGCTCTACTGCTCATCAGAGCTTGAATAGTGATGACTTTAAAAGCCAGCATGATTTGAGAAAATGGCTTATTAGAGATAATTTTAAAATATTAGGTTGAGTGTGAGAACATGATGAAGAGTCTGTGGCATATTCTTTTTTGAAGAGGTAGAAGACTGGACTATAGAAAGGATTTCCTTGATTTTTTTGTTGCAAAGTTATTTTTTAAACTGTATGTGATAATATTTTTATTTACTAATTCATACTAATGGAAATCTTTCCTTTATCCAGTTTTCTGAAGACCAAACATTAAAAAATATATTGGTCTTAATAATCTTACTTTTTAATGTATATACTCAACAAATATAAATTATATCTGCTAAAATAATTTCTAAGAATGGAAAGCATCTGAAACAAATGTAAGTTGGGGCTGATTTTGTTTACATGAAATAAGTAACAATTTATATTCTAATTTATATTTTATATGGATAAAATAATTTGAAAATGCCATACTTTGAAATATCAACCCACCATGATATGCACTTTTTTCTGTCTCTGTTTCTTTCTTCCTGTCTCTCTTCCACTTTCTCTTTGTATATTCCAAATATTTAAAAGTATATTTTAATTAAAGTTATCCTAAAACCCATAGGTCTTTCTAACTCTATGTATTGTTACATATTGGTTTTTGTTCTTTTGCTAAGAAAGAGTATTAATTTTTGGATAACAATGGCAATGTTTATTCACTGCAGAAAATACAGGGAGGGGGAGAGAAACAAACCCTGCATAATCTTACCACCTAGAGTGCATTTAATTTTCTTTACTTTCTGCTTGTACAATTTACAAAGTTTAAATGCATCAAAAAGGTGCTTTAAAATAATACGATAAAAATAAGTTAGAGACCCTTAATGATCACTTAGCCCAGAGTTTTCCAAATCTATTTAATTTTGAGATCATTATATAAAAATTCAATATGTAAGACAAATCAGAGGATATGTCCTACTGATAATGGAAAAATCAGAGGCATAGATGCTAATTCTATCCCCTCCTTACTCTTCCCATTTCCAGGAAGAACAGTTGGAAGTTAGCTTTCTAGCTCAGTTCCCTTATTTCACAGATAAGAAAACTATTTCCAGAGTGGTTATAAACTTGTCCAAGGTAACAGAGCTAATAAAAGAAAAACAAATAACTCTACCAGATATGTGCCAAGTATTCATCAAAGCATTAGATTAAGATAAGATTCTTACTCCCAAAGCACCAAAATGGTATGGAAGACTGATTGTTTTCAGAGGGTGGAACGCATGTATGATAGAGACAAGAAATGGAGGATGATAGGAGCACAAAGGGATGGGCCCTATATCCAATCAATTGATTCCATTGGAAAACCAAAACTTTTAGGCCAGTATCAGGTTTTCTAAAATGTGCGACCTGAAAACCAGCAAATATTTATACTATTTTCTCCTGGTTTTCATCTAGCTTTCAACAGATAAAATCAACATTTGTGGGGTCGGGGCCTATATCTGGAGTGGGGGAAAGTTATAAGACACATGACTACTTTGAAAACATTTGTGCTTATTGTAGCCTAAGTTAGTATTAATCCAATTGTAGCGAGAGTTAGTGAATCCAATACACCCTGAAATTACATAAACAGTTTGCTTCATTTTTTCTCCTTTTGGCTTTGTGCATATAATAGTCAATGTTTTTCTGTGTCAAACATAAAAATGTAATAAATATAAAATCAAGATACGGTTAGCCTAAAATTATGGGATTTTTAAATACTGAAAAATAATGCAGGACAGAAAGAAAAAGATGCAGGACAGAAAGAGTTTCCACAGAAGGACAGCCTCCTAGTATAGAAAATATAATTAAAGTATGTTACATCATAGATTTTAAGTCAACTGAATTTTATTCCATGACAAGTTAGCATAAATATCTTTGAAGATAAAAAAAATTGTTTCTTGTTGGGAAAAAAAATTGGAAGTGGATAAGGTATTAAGACATCTAATCTAATGAGGACGGCATCAATCCTTACTTATATGATTGCTGGCCACAATTCCTCTTTATATCAACTACCCTAGCATTGCATAGCAGCATCTATAAATATAAATCAGAAAGGAGTTGTTTCAAGAACAGTGTACATATTTTTAAAAGCATCACTTAAAGCATTCTTTTATGACAAAGCTTAATGTCACTTTTGTTTTATCATAAATAAAGGGAATGTAGGACAAATTCTTGGCACAAAGTTATCTGTCAAAAAGTAAATGTTGTTTGTTATCATGAGTGATTTATTGCCATTATTATGATTTTCAGATGCACTGAGTTCTTTGGTCTCATCTTTTTATGGGCTACATTGACTTCTATTCCTTCTCCTCAACTTGTGCAATGGAAACTATACAGTGGGATAAATCTCAAGGGGATAATAATGTAATGAATTGGTTTTGCAAAATGCATTTTTTTAAATTTCCTCACATATATCCTTTCTTCCTGATGTGAAAGAAAATAACTGGCAGGATCAGTGATCTAAGTCTGAAAGTAATTCTTTCTTTAAAAGTTCAGTAATTCATGAAATTTATTCAAAGTGTATTAATTTAGCACCTACTGTGTGCCAGGAACTGAGGGTACTAGAGATCTGGCAACAAACAAAACAGGTTAAGCCTCTGTCCTCACTACACTCACCTTCAAGTGGAGACTCTGACAAGTCAACCAACAGATATTATAAATATATCCAGAAGATGCCAGCAGCAAGTACTATCAAAAATCAAGAACTATAAAAGCAAAATTAATAAATGAACAGTTGAATATTATTTTCTGTAGTCTGGTCAGCGAGGCTAGATTTCTAAAATAGAGATAGTTTAGGGAAAGCAAAGCACTAAGAAAAGAAAGGAAACTGAATATTATCAATATCTTGAGAAACTGAAATTAACACAACAATAAGGGAAGGAATGCCATCAGAATAATTTCTGAGGAGTAAATGCTTGTTGCAATAGGAATTTTAACGTTAATTTTTATGGTAAGAAAACCGCCATTTTGAAAAGGCCTTTCTGAACATTCAATGCCTCGTCAGTTTCCTGTCTAGTAAATAAGAGCTATGCATTCCTACATCATTGTTAATGTAAGGCTGCATGATATTTAACCCTCAGTTTCTTAAAGTGAGCATCAGTTTTTAAGGTGAGATGGACAACCTCATATGAGGAAAATTTTAGAAAGACTCTCAAAGATATTGCTGTAATTCATACGTTTTCCTGGAAGTCCCTTCTAATAGTGAACATCTTTCATGTTGTAATTGTATAATGTATATATAGTGCATATAATGTATAATGCCATGTTATAATTATATAATATACAAATATTTAAACAAATGTTTAAAATGTAGGTAATGGGAATTATTTGCACTATGCATGTTTTCTCCTCTGAGAAACTACCATCAATGTTCAATTTAGAATTTATTCTAACAGACTAAATAAAACAGAATTTGTCATAATTTAAATTTTAATTAGTTCATCATACATACATATTAGTCTACACCTATGAATATATTATTATAAGTTACATGCGCATTTGTTTTTTGTTTTAAATAAGAATCATCCTGAACTGGTACTTTGTTTTAGATAGAGCTTGTTAGCATAGATACTATCAACATCTAGTGAAATCATCTTTAAGGGATCTGGATTTATGGTATCTGTGGAGTAAGAGTCATACTGGCCAACATCCAGTCATGTCATTAAAATTTAGAGGCGGATCTTCTGAAATGAGAGAATAAAATCTTTTTTGTATATAAATTGTTTTATTAGATAATGTGTTGATACTGTAATATTTCAATTCAGGTAGAAGGCATTTTAATTAATATGTGGATTAAAATATCTATAAATCTTAATGAAGATGAAACCTATTCCTTAGCTAGACACATCTGAGCCAGGCAACAGATAGAACAGGTCCTTGAACCAGACCTTGAATAAGGACTACTGCTTAACCTGACACTTGCCTAGAGGTATAGGCTTATTAAACTCTCTGCTTCAGGGCTCAAATAACGTAATCTCAGTGAAGAGAAATATAATTTAGTAGTACCTGAAATTAATACTTTATACCAGCACATTTGAAATAGCAATATGTTAGAGACATCTAGCCCTAAGAAAAACTTGATGATATTGGCACCAAACAAATCCTTTGATGTCTCATTAATATGTCCTGCAATATTACTCTGGATATGGATTTTTCTCTGTCTTCTAGTAGTTATGCAGCATGAGATAATTTATCCAAATTCCTGGGCTTGGAACAAAAATGCTTTTGCGTTGTTCACAAGTAGCCAATTTTATTAGTTCATTCTGTCACTTGTATCAACTGGACTTGTTTTCTGAGCAATAGGCTAGAATATAAGGGAATGAGATTAACCACTAAAGTCTTTTATAACTCAAAGTATTAATCAGACTATTTTGACTAGTGAATATTTTATCAAGTCAAAAGATTAGCTTTTATTTTTTCTGTCCTACCTTAAAGATAATTGTTCCTTAAAGAAGAATTACATTTTAAAAATCATTGTCTACAAGACTATAAAAAAGTTACTAAGGGACTCAAACACGTAACATATTAATTTTTGATGCTAGTAAAGGCATATGATAAAAGTCAAAGGCATGGAGTCCTCAACAGAGAAATAACTGATCTCAGAAAATGCTTAATTAAATGAAGATTAATAAAATGCAAAAAAAAATAAAATTAGATATTTCAAGATAGTCTAATATTAACTATTTTTTTTAAAAAACAAATGTATCTAATATTTTAATGTCAGGATAATCATGTACTGAAGACAATATGATACTGAAGAGTGTTCATCAAAGTTAGTTCCTTTGTCTTTCAAAATATCTCATCTGTAGCCTGCTCTCCCCTTCTCGTTGCTATAAACCTCCAGCTCGGGCTTCCTCCTTATTTCACACCTGATCATTGTACCCACCCACCAGTCCCTCTGAGTTCAGTAACTGCCAACACATCCACTTACCTCCAATGACCTAAAATACCACTTTAATTGTGGTACTTCCTTCCTAAAATTCTTTTAATTTAAACTCATGTCTGACCAACTTAGACTAAATGCAAACACTTTTGATTGTTTTCATAAAGAATGTTAGTATTATTTGTCTGCTAAAATCTTTGAAGTCCAGGTACCATGATCACTCATGCCGGGATGCCCTCACTCATCCCAGTTTTCCTTACTGACAACATATTTTCTCCATTTTGACTATCCCAAGTCCCTATAGATTCACCTTTAAATTCCCAAATTAGATCCCTTTAAAAGTGAAACATTCTTTGAATTCTCTAGTCTTCATTTCCCTTCATTCATTTATACCATATTGAATGAGCCTGCTTTGAATGTCTAGAACAGAGGTGAAAAACTTGAATACATTCAGGAGCCAGGGGTTAGGTAGATTATACTAATGAGTGAAGAGGGCCAGAATAGAGTAGTATGGAGGGGAGATCATGGCAAAACAGTGTGCATATTGTACCTAACTGAGATAGCTCCCACTCAGCTCCAACTAACTGTTGCAGTATGAGAATGCCCACTGATTTTCCAAAATGAAATTTAAGAATCCAGACATTTTGCCTGAAATGTCCCTATGTTTAAAACACTATGGGCCAAACAAAATATGTCTTTATGTCTGCAGGCTGAATTTGACTGCAAGACCACCAATTTATGGGCCTTGGAGATAGAGCATTTATACTCTGTATTGCATGATAGAATATGTACACACACATGCACACACACAAACATATACACACACACTTACATATAATATTGGTTTTTGAGAGTTAAAGAGTTAAAGAGGTCTTCCCACTTTCTCTATGCTCTGTATGAAAATTTTCTGTATTCTTAAAATAAATAGTCCAGTGTTAAGTGTGTGACCAAACTGCTTAACTATGTAAATGAGCTGGTGCGTGTTTGAAGAGACTACTGCTGTCTGATGACAGGTAAGCCTCATTATGAAGTAGTTACTACACTGTCCTTAGCAATAGAAATTTATCTCTTTTGAGGGCAGCAATATCACAGTTTTTTATTGATAGGAAAGTCACATTAGATCCCATATTTAAATCTTGCCTCAATTTATTATGATTAATACTTAATTAAGTCAATTCATATCTGTCAGCTAATGTCAGATCTGTCACATTTAGTAATATGGTTCAGATTACATTATTAGTAGAATTTGCTTTATAAGTTCAGTTCCTGGAATAATTTATTTGCCTGAGACAGGCCTCTTTAGTAAGGTAAAGTGTTCAGCAAATGTGATAGAATTAGGCATGTGTAAGATCCAGTTAAGTAATTTGTTATATCAATTAAGTAATCTGGTATGTCATTTAAGTAATACAGTCATGTTTACTAACTTTAATAATTCAGTAATATGATAAATCTTTAATTTGATACATCACATTTCATTTTAATAAACAGCTCATATCTCCACCCCTAGTCCTTCACCTATGTACAGTTGAATGAACAAGATCTTGCCAAGCAGTTTCATTTAGGAGAAGGGTGAGGCTGGCTGGACCACTTTCTGGGGGAAAAGTTAATCAAAATGGATTTCTAAGGGAAAAATTGGATTCTTGGAAAAGATGTCTAGCCATGTGTGTACTATAATAGCAAGATAGGAACTATGAAGCCATGAGGTTGTGAAATGCCTGGTCCTTGGAAAAAGGCAGGGGAAGAATGTGGCAGAGGGCTGGTGCCGAGCTCAGGAGTACAACCTTGGCTGAGCCACCACGTGTCCAGCCACACACTTATGCTCTGACTAGGATGAAGGAAAGAAGGGCTACTGTGGGGCTGGGTTGTGCAGCACTCTCCCAGCTTGCAATGGAGCCACAGGGCCAGGGTGCTGCTGTGGGGCTTTGCCACTCTCAGTGTCAGAGAACTAACAGTCTGTGGGCCTTTAAAGAGAGTTGGACCATGTAGAAGGATTCAGAAGAGCTGCATTTTAGGACACAGATGGATATCAGCTGTGAAGGACAATCCATAAGCATCTTGGCAGGCCCTGTTCGTCAGGCAACTGATTGAGTTGCCATCACAGATTAAGCACGGTGTCCTACAGTGCATTGAATGATGCCAGAGGTGCGTCAGTGGCAACTCACCTCCAAGGCTGTCCTTAGTATTAACAAAGGATAGTGCTGGTTTAGAGACTGGGAAGTCCCTCCTGCTCACTGTTCCTCCCCACAGGTCATCACAGGTACTTAAGACCTCGAGGACCTCTCTCCTCATCTTTCCAAATTCCCTCTTCTCCCTGGGTAAGGTTGGTTTCTGGAATCTTGTGAATGGCAATCTCGTAATTCCTATTTCTTCATGATTTTGCCTTTTGATTCTCAACATCTTCTGCTCTACAAAAGTCTAAATCCTGCAGACAAAAGCTCTGGCTTTCTGACTTGAACTTCAATAGTCTATTTTGGGGGCCAAAAGCTGAACATTGACTGTCTCTCTTTGTCACAAAAACTGAAAGCTGCTCAAAGGAATGAACTCTTCTTACTGAATACAGGGAAGGCTCTCTATCACAATGTTTGAAAGATAAAAGCATATTAATCCGTATGTTAAAAGTATTATTAATATTTCTGTTTACTTTTTTCTCTCCTTGTTTAGACAGTTCCATATTATAGGACAAGAGTCTTATCTTAGTTATCTTTAGAGTCACAACTCTTGCACAGTATCAGAGGTATACAGGGGTTGGTTGACTTGTTTTTAGCTAATTATTAGAATGAAAAATCAAAATTATAAAGATGAGCTGATTTGAACTGGGTCTTTAAAAATCATTGTAGACTTGACTAGAGAGGAATGACCAGAGGAGAGGAAATAGAAAACATACTAACTTAACCTATCTCTTACCCGAAGGCTTTGGGTTGGCATATTCACCCCTCTTTAATTCTTTCTTTTTTAAAGAAATAATCCTGTTTGCAAATGAGTGTGATGCTGGAAGCCTATACTCAACTCACGAACTAGTTTAAGAAAAATGAATATTCTCACCCTAATAATTCCTTGTTCTACTAGTTTAAGAAAAATGGATATTCTCACCCTAATAATTCCTTGTTCTTGTCTAACGAGTACTCGTTTTGTGTGTGACTTTAAACCAGTTAGTATGAAGTAGTCCCCAACTCCCAAATCTCCACAAACCTTCTTCCTGTAGCTCTCTCCTACCCCACCAGGCTACTATCTCCACCTAAACCAAGGCTCAGTTTACATACAGAAGGGGACTTTTCCTTTTGCAATGCAATTCAAGGCTGAAAAAGAGAAATTCTTTTAACATACGAAAGCACAGGAGATAAGGTAGCATAAGATGAATCACAAAAGTTCTGATTTTATTTCACAGATTCTTCCACAGACTAAACCTACAGGAAAGCCTCTTCATCCCTTCCTCACCCAGAGAAGCTGTGTGGGGTACAGAATGACTGCTAGCCTGACAAAGGAGGCAGAATCTGGGAAACTGAGGCCGGGGGTACAGGACCCAGAGAACCTGTGTGGGTGGGGGAGAAGAGTGCCGCTTGACCAGTCTTTCTCCCCAGATGCCTTTCTGAGTTATCTTAATTTTCTACTCAGGAAGAAAATTGTAGGAATATCTTACATCTTTAATAGTTTCAAATTAATTTCATCACTATCTTGGTACTAAATGAACTGTGTACAAATTACCACACTTACTTCCCCAGGCTTCTCTGGGGTTTGGGCCATAATGGAGGTCTCAAGGCAGGTCTCCTCTGGCACGTCAACAGTTCTGAATTCATGCCAATTTTGTGTTAGAAAGCAACGGGGCATGGTTGGATATGCACACATTCTAAAGACCTTAATGACTTATTTGCTATATGATAGTGGGCAAAGTTCTGAAGATTTCTAAACCTCAGTTTCTTTATCTGTAAAGTAATGACAGTAATCTCCTTCACAACAATTAAGTGGCCAGTCTGTGGCACCTCTTTCCGTGGTAGCTGTTGTTACTCTCACAATCAACCAGGCAATTTGCAGCCATGTAGAGGAGCTGTGTGTTGTTCTTCCAATTCAGAATTCTTGGCGGGGTATTTCTTTGTCCAGCTTTTATTTTTCTTGTCTCACATAGTTTACTTTTAAGGTAAGGAGAATTTGACAGCTTTATAAAAAAAATCTGGGCATGAATTTTAATATTTAATTTACTTCCAAAATGCTTTAGAAAAAAATGTGTTTTTCTGTAGAAAAGTTAAATTCATATTGTGGTATGACTACCAATTCATGTAGTAAATAAGTCTGTCACTGCAGAGGTGAATAGGAATGTAAATGTATTGAAATATCTAGACGTTTTCACCATGACAAAGAGATAACTCAAAATTCTCTTTGTTAATTTGGTTTGAATATTTGTGATTTCAATTTGATACTCCTCTATCTCAAAGTGGCACCTTTTGATAAGGAGAAATGAGGGAGTGTTCTTCAGAGAAAACTTTTGTGTTTCCTGTTGAAATTATCAGTGTCAAATGCTTATGTGAAAATAGATATTAGTACTATAGATATGACATAAATGGAATAATGCAGCCAGGTATGAGTCAGTAAAATTATTTTCTCTCTTTTCCTTTGTGTGCTTTAAAAAATATACTACTTATTACAAAGATGTATTTTTAAAATATAGAAACTAGAAAAAGAAAAATAAACATTAAAATTATTACTTGTGACCTATAGAAACTTGCAAAAATGGGGAAAAAACTATAAAATTCCAACTGGTAAATTATTGGGGATTTACACATAATTATATCTACAAATATATATCTACAAATGTGTTCATGGAGGCACTATTTAAAATATAAAAAAATAGAAACAATCTTAAAGTTCCAAATCCAGAAGATTAGTTAAATGGATTATGTTGTACATCCATATGATAGAATACCCACTGCAGCCAAAAATCGTTTCATAAAATACTTGTAAATGGTGGTAAATATTTACATAAAGAGTTCATTCAGCAAAAAAGTCAAGTTACCAAAATATTCCATGTTGCATACAATATCACAAATTTTACCAACTAGTATGATCAATAAAAAGTTATATAACTTTTAGCCACCCCCTGCCATGCCAAATTTGTAGAAGCCTAGTCACTTTCTTTTGTTTCCACTTGGCTTATTATGGAGTCCCATGGGTTTTCTTATGTCTGTCCATGCCCTTCACCTGCTACCACTCACAGACCTCACTAAACATCAAGCTCTGAATACTGTCTGCAGTTCACCACAGACTGCAGCACTGCCTCTCGATCTTGGGGGTTGCTGGAGGTGGATTGCTGGATGACTAGAGCAAGGCCTAGATGTGCAAAATCTCTGTAGACCCTTTAGAGATGACAGCTGCTGGAGCCACTTCTCCCAAACACAGAATTGTGCTGCCTTCTTACTAGAGACCTGGCCAAGCTGCTAGTTCCAGTCCTCACCATGTCCCCACCACCTCACATTGTCCTTAGTGTGGGTCTCTTCCATTTGCCAAATGTGAGTAGATTCTAAAGGTAAAAAGGAAGATACTCCAGCATGGATAATATTCAATCAAAGGCCCTGTAAACAAAATTGTCTGGACTCTCCATTTACTATTCTTGGAGGTTTTGATCACTGATTCACATGTGGCCTTTTCCCCAATGTACCAAAATAACAAAGTCCTTGACTGTGATTTGGGTAAAAAATCATCAGAGGAAACTCTCACACTTCCTACTTTTATCATTATTTTTTTTCATGGGCTCCTCTGGGGCTTTTCTGCCACCTGTCCTCAGTATACCTTCACCATCCACTGGATGTTTTATTAATTTCAAATTACGAAGTGAAACATCCATCTCATGGACTCATAAGCTCTTCTGTCAAACTCTCTGGAAATGGGCAGTTAAGAATATCATGTAAAATTTGAATCCAATAATAATCTAAGAAGTTTAGTTTATATTTTCAACTTTATTCTTTGTAGAGTGATCACGTGTGTGTGTGGGGGGGGTGTATCAGCCTCTCCCCTCAATAATAGACAAAATTTCATCTTGTATAAAAATATACAGGTAAGACTTATTGCTGTCTTATTTTTCCCTGTTCCTTGTATCCTTTTAGCTGCTAAAGGATATAAAGATATAATTTAATGTGTAACCTTCCAACTATGAATGGGCTCCATCCTCAAGCTAATTTTCCCTTCAGAAATGCATTGTCATTTTAGGTTGGAAAGTAAATTGAGCTTACCTATTTGTCTGCCTTGCCCCTACACCACCCATACCCACATTCTGAATTTTTCTCTTATGATCCTGTAAGAATTGGGTAAGATTGTTTTAGAACAACATTACAACATTATCGTGGACTCTTCTCAGTTCAGAAATTAGAAGAGGAACATGGTACCTGCTTAAATCATCTTGGGCGTTTGTAGTTTTAGAGCTCTGAAGTTTGGAACTAAAACATCAGGGGTGCCAAAAATTGGCTTTCATGGCTGTTAGTGCTATCAAACGTCAAAGACAAAAGTTGGAAAACAGTCTTGAAGTTGCCGCGTCTGTTGGAAGCTGAGACTTAGAAAAGGCATATCCTTAATTGCTTCCATCAGATATCAGCAGAGGTTGCAAGCTGCTTCAAGAACTTCATGGGAAAAGAAGAGAAAGAAGGAAACGAAGGAAAGGAAAAAACAAAGGGAGGGAGGGAGGGAAGGAGGAAAAGGAAAGGAAACCATGCGAGGGATCGTTTAGATTCCTATAGAGAGGCCTGCACACAAGCTGAAACCGGCCAGGTGCAGTGGCTCACTCAGGGAATTCCAGCACTTTGGGAGGCCAAAGCAGGTTGGATCATGAGGTCAGGAGTTTGAGACCAGCCTGACCAACAGAGTGAAACCCTGTCTCTCCTAAAAATACAAAAATTAGCCAGTGGTAGGCATGGTGGCTGGTGCCTGTAAATCTCAGCTACTGAAGCTGAGGCAGGAGAATCGCTTGAACTCAGGAGGAGGAGGTTGCAGTGAGTCAAGATCACACCACTGCACTCAGCCTAGGTGACAGAGTGAACCTCAGTCTCAAACAAACAAACAAAAAACAACAACAAAGACAAACAAAAAAAAGCATAAACCTTCTCACAGAGAATATTGTCCTCGAGGTATCATCAACCCAGGTTTTGACCCTTGATGGGGCATAGCCTACAGATAATGGATTGAGAAAATCCTGCCAGAGGAAGTCTGTAGTGATTGAAATGTACATCTCCTCCAGCTGAACCTTAAGTTTTGAGTAATTAGAAATAAATCAAATTAGAGTAATTCTTTCCTTAGAATACTCCTGGTTTACAAAAAGACAAGAGTGGAAGCATTGCTTATATTTGAACATGCTTTTCCAGAAGAAGGCTTGCATAGATATTGAAATTCAAATATATATTACAAAAAGTAACTCTCTCCAAAAAGAGCTTCGAGTGCTGAGTTTGATAAAAACACTGTAAATTTATTGAATTAAAAATGGCATCTTGAGATTTCAGGGTCTCGAGAATGACTGAATAAAACTATAAGAAAATACTCAATTGAAACCATGAAGTTTCAATTAGTAACATTATGAAAAGTAAAGAGCTTGTGTTTGATTCTTTGCTAGTAGGTGTTAACATGGTTTTAACCAGCAAAAGAAGATAGCATTGTAGATATATATGTGGCTGAAAACTATATTTAAATCAATAATTCTTTCACATGACCTTAATAGACTTAACGTTGAAAAGAAAAATGCCCTTTGGGCTGAGAATAGTTCCTAGGCTAAGGAATAAATAGGAGAAGAAGGCAGAAATAAAGATAAAGGTGGCAGCTTTAAGTTTTTATCATTAGCAAAACTGTGATTCTAGAAAATTAGAAATCACATCAACTCTCCCTCTCTTCTTAGCTAATAAATAATTTGTGCCTTTTAAATATCATGAATTGATTAAAATACATTGTACACTAAAACTGCAAACATCAATGGTTTCCCCTAAATTTAAATAACATTGTTTTGTGTGTTTTCTCTCTGTAAAACTTAATGTAATTACTACAAAAAGAAGTGGAACTGTTGGGCAGGGCATATTTTGATTCTGTGAAGAAAACTAAATGTTTAAGTTTTATATTAATATTTTGTAAAATATAGCCTCACATGCAATTGCAGTGTTTACAAGAAGAAAAAAATGATTTTTTAATGAATGAGTTCTAGCAGAAGCTGCTAATTTATATGATTTGTATAAAATTTCAGTGATGCATGTTCTATCTATTCATTTGTATTTATCTTAATAGATTACAGTTTTTAAAAATTAGATTTTAGAAGTATGAATTTAAGAATCATTAGGTTAAAGCTGCTTAAAAGACAGTTTTCTTCTAGCACTATCTTTGATTAAAATCAGGAAATATATATATATAATATTTATGGATATATATAAACATACATATAGGTACACATTTACATATATTTACATAATTATATATATATTGTATACAAGTTATAAATTAAAATTGTATATATCTGCTCATAATAAAAGTCAGAAAAGGATATTTTGATTAAAAACTTAGCCTTTATTTACACTTAGTTCTTTGCTAATCTAACTCTATGAAATCATTTGGATCTTTCTTCTGCAAACTTTGCTATAAAAATACATAGCAGGAATATTGTGTCAATAAGGGAATGTTGCATAGTGTAAAAAAGAAAAGAGTTTGTGGTTTTGAAAAGGGAGCAAGATAAATTTAAAAGCTTTAATATCAAAACAGGATTTAGAAAAGTTGCTATGTATTTGAATACATGAAAATATAACGGTTCTAATATCACTAGAAATTAAATAGTAGGAAGCAGATTTTCTTCTTTTGTATGCTAGCCAGAACTGAAATATATAAATCTTGCACTTATAAATATACATTATCTCTTTGTAGATTAACCAGATGGTGGTGAAATAAAACTCATGCACCAAATTTTGGATACTGAGCTGCTCAAGTTTTCCTATCTTCTCCAGGTGGAATGGGAGTGGGACTTCACCCCCTTCCAGGAGGTGAGCTCTGCCACCAAGAAAAGACTAGCAGCTTAAAGCAGTCACCTTCTAAGAACTCCAAACTGTCAGCTGTACAAATAGCTTTAAATTGAAAATGAGCAGAAACTGCTGCAGCAGCTACTAGGAAAGCTCTTACCAGGCAAAACTGAATGAGAATATATGAATGACTCTAGAGTAAAGAAATTCTACTGCACATACCTGGTAGTAGTCACGTCCAGGGGCGTAGAGAGGGGCTTAAGGAGTTGGAGAACCTGGGTTTAGGCAATAAAGCTGTGCTGCCTGCAAGAATTTAGAAAGAATAATAAAGACAACTAAAAATCGGTCTGCTTTTTATTATCACTGTGCACCAGCAGGTCTAGCAATGTTTGTGATAAGATACTGCTGCTACCGGGCAGGTGGCTCCCACTCCCTCTTTTACCTTGGTGCACCGTTGTCTAACAGGCACATTTTAAGGGCAGAGAAGACTGCATGGAAAACACTGAACTTCACTCAGGAGTATTGCTATTTACATTATCATTGGTATTATTATTTTGAATTTTTTATTAAAGATTGACAAATAAGCACTTTGTTTACTTTTCCAAAGAAATAATATTTTCATTTAAAGGGAAAAAGATATGATTGTTTAGAATTAAAAGTGTAGAAATACTCGGTTGCTAGAACTAAGGAATAAACATCAACATCAATATGCATCTATTTCTTAGCTTGGTTCAGCAATATAGCCCAGAAGTGATGTTTTACCACAATTTCTCTTAGAGCCTACTTACATCATTAGGTTATTATCTCTGATGCTTTTCTTCCCCTTACTGAAACCTGGGCTTAATCTGAAGAAATTGCTAATTTCAAATCTGGAGCAGGGACAAAATGTGCCTGCTCATTAGAATAAGACATTTTTCAACGATTATTGGGGCCATATCAAATGGGCACAACTACCAACCTTACAAGATCCCCACTAGCCAAAATTGTTATGGTATAAGCATCAAAAAAAGAATATTAATTAGTGTTGATAGAAAAACATCAAATGTATGAAAAGCCTTAAGTCTGTAGTATTACGTAAAATAGAAAATCTGATCTTATTCTAAAGAGAATAAAACTTACTCATTGAATCTCGTTACTCAATCACGTTGGTATTTTTAACTCATTTATTATTTCAATGAACAACATCGAAATTAAAGAATGTCAAGTAAATCTGTAAGAGGACTGAAGGGGACCCATCATTAGAAAAACCTCATAAATCGTGATCACTAGTAAGACAAAGCTATTAAGTTAAAATTTAATGAAGTATTCAAATATCCACATCAATTGTATATTCCCAAGAATATGAAAAATGGGGCAATCCATTTGAAAGTTATTTAAAATTACTTAAAGTTAAAAGGAGTATTTGTTTGCCCAAATTAGGAATTACAATATTATATTGAATCAAATGATCACAGAGGACATGTATGATCCACTCCAGAATTCTGTGAGGGAACAGAAGAATGAGGTAATATGTTTAACCGGAACCCAGGGAAGTGGGCAAAGACATCATTTCTTTCATGAGTTATGGAACCCCTGACATAACAATTATAAATAAAGGTCAGCATATCTCAACAAGGTCATGAGCAAGAATCTCCTCCACATCTTAGTCCAAATGGCAGTATTTAATTACCTCCATTAACTGCAATGGTAATTCTTTTTTTTTTAATATCAAGCATCTATCAACTTTTAGAGTATTTTAATTCAACATGAAAAACTTTTGAAAGGTTCAAAAGTATACTGTTAATATTTTTAAATTAAGAAATAATCTGTACATACTTGATATTTTGTGTAATTATAAACTGTAAAACAAGTTATCTCCTTAGAATAAATCTGATGAGAACTAAGTAGTTAAATAATTAGACTCAGGATTTTATGTTGGAATCTCGTTAAGCTTATGTGCAGTGCTGATGTTTTTAAAAGAACTTAAGCTCTTCCCCATTTACAAATTTAACTTGTTAAAGTTATACAGCTACTCATCAGGAAGATTTTATTTGAATTACTTAAAAATTTAGTTGAAGTCCTTACATAGGAAGTCAGTTTAATAAATACAGTTTTAGCCTGTAATCCCAGCACTTTGGGAGACCGAGGCGGGCGGATCACGAGGTCAAGAGATCGAGACCATCCTGGCCAACATGGTGAAACCCCGTCTCTACTAAAAAGAGAAAAAAACTAGCTGGGTGTGGTGGCGCGTGCCTGTAGTCCCAGCTACTCGGGAGGCTGAGGCAGGAGAATTGCTTGAACCCGGGCGACGGCGGTTGTAGTGAGCCGAGGTCCCACCACTAGATTCCAGCCTGGCGCCTGGTGACGGAGTAAGACTCCGCCTCAAAAAATAAAAATAAATAAATAAATAAATACAGTTTTAAATATTTACATATTAAAACATCATAAATTAAGTTTGTGTATATAAAACCAACTGTTATTTAAAATTTCATAAAGGGGATCAATGAAGTGAGGAACTTATAATAATACTATTTATAAGGCAAACTTAAAAACATAGAAAAGAGCCCCTATCCATGCTTTTACTTTCTCCTCTGGCATCTGCAGAGGACAAAGAGAAGGCCACCAAGAGGCCTAGAAGAATATATGGAGATGCAGGACACAAAACCTTAGGATCTGTGGGCTCCAGTATACCTGGCCATCCATGTTCTCCTCCCTCAGTGCCCCAGCCTCAGCCCTAGTTGCCACAGTGGACAGAACCGCATGCTGCGAAAAACACATTAGAGAAAATGTGACTGTCTTAGCCAAAGGAAAGAACTTTAATGTTTTACTGAATAAACATTGTAAATGCTTTCACATGTATGTTATCACCACACCTTACAAATTGCCTTTTGCAGTTTGCTAACTTAGGACTCCTTGTTTTCCCCTGATCCCAGCCTTCATCTGAATTGGAGGCATATTAGGTTGAAGTATGTTTAAACAGAAACGTGAGACTTGACGTGCTAAGAAACCACAATATAGTGGTCAGGCAGCTTTTGGAGGTAAACACTTCTTGTCTTTACTTCTTGTAAAACAATGATTAATAAACAACACATTTTAACTTACATTGGGTATCCTATAACAATGTCTGTATAAATGTATGTATTCATACCCACATTCCACCCACAAAGAAATTAAAGCCACTATGAGTTTGTGGCATAAACTTTAAGGAAATGTTACATATGTGGCTGGCGTTACATGTACTAAGACAAAGTTGCAGTAGACACGGGTTATAATGCCTAATGTGTTTGCTGGTTCATTTGTTCTTATCTCTACTCTGGGAGTCTCATACATTTTGGCATATAGATTTCTCTCACTACAATATTAAAAACTATTGAAAAATATTTGTTACTTTTATTATCTTCAGAATGAGTTTCAGTTTATAACTGTGACAATTTCCACAGTGGCTGTGTTTTAGAGAAAACACACACACATACATTTTATACTTTTCTCCTTCCTATACAATTCAAGAGTAGATTTACTTATCCAAAACAGGTGCAAACACGATGGGTTTATTTTCTTTGTATTCAACATTTAATAAGCACTTTCTGTCTGATATTTCTTCCAATAATGTACTTGTGTTAATTCATTAAATACTCAAAACTGTAAGATAGGTACCAGTACTAGTCTCATTTTACAGACAGGAAAGTGGAGGCATTAGGAGTTTAAGTAACTTGCCCGTGGTCCCATAGCTAAGATTTAAATGTATCTGGGATTCAAAACCTGCAGGGGAGTCTGTTTCCAGAGTCTCTGCTTCTACCATTATGCAATACTGCCTCTACTCCATGATAGATTTTCACTTTGTAAAATAAAAAGCAGAGTGGTTTAAATTATGATTCAGCTATTTGTTACATGTGCAGTTTCTTTAATGGTTTGAGAATTGGGATGCTGCACCTTTCTTAGTACCCGTTGAAATAAAAATCTCTCCTTTGGCACTATCCTCTGCATGCCATTCAGTGTGACAAGACAAGTACTATGCAGTCATGCCACTGACATCAGTAGGTCTAACAGTTCACCAGAAATCACGTGCTATGCACCTTCGAATCAAAGCCAGCTGATGCTATTTAGGTCCCTTTTTAGAAAACTTATTTTTTTAAACAAAACTACATATTTCTGAGAACCTAGATGCCAATTTCATGTCCATTAAAAACATTAGAAATCCCTTTTTGGATTATAATGGGAATGCTGGTAGACCCTTCCCTGCATGGAATTGGGTGGGTGGTACTACCGTATATAGCTGTCATCATGGCACATTTGTGCAATAAAATTAAAATCTTGGTCAGGAAGCTTGATATTTTTGATTCACTCTTCTCTGTTATTGCTTATCATCCTTGAAGATATATTTTTTGGCATTCTGAAAACAAGGAATCTGGTTACTATTGCTTTAGGCTATATAAATACACCCTGTTTATATTAAAATGATAGGCAAATATACTTAAAGTTGGAAAACATGACCACAGAAAACATTTTTTTCCTCTCATTACTAAACATACTGATACATTTTTATTTTTACTAAACTTAAGCCCATGGCCAAAAGAACCTTCTTCACATTTTAACACTTTCAGAGATCCCTTTCATATGGCCTAAACATATTCTATTATAAATATTACTGTGATTATAAAATTAGGGAAGTATGTATTTTACAAGCATGCAATACTGCAATATATCATTTAGTAACTGTGAATATTGCAATTCTATTTTTAAAAAGAATTGCAAGTATTTTCATGGTTTACCTTCCAAAGCAACCAGCTTTTAAGACAAAGCAATGAAGTAGAAAGAGGAGTCAAAAAGAAATGGATTTGAGTACTGACTTTACCATCTACTAGCTATGTGACTTTGAACAAACCTTTTAATCACCATGATCCTCAGTTTTTAAAATATTTATAAGGGCTAATAATATCTCCTTCCAGGGTCATTGTGAAGTATACCGAATGAACACATATTAAAAACCTCACAGAGTGGATACTCAATAAATATTACTCCTGTAGAACCCCCATCTCCTTTATATTTGATCAATTTAGCTAATTAAGTTATATGTAATTTATTTGTGCTTGAATATCCATCCACAATTTTGAAAATTACATAGAATTCATACTGACAAACATATTACTCTATTATTAAAAAGCAAGTTTGCTCTTCATATAGATTTATAATATTTACATCTTTCTGTACATCTTTTGGCTAGTTTTATAGTTTTGGAAGGCATTATTAATGCTGTGGTTTTTACACAACCAGTTCCTAGCAGATACGAATTGTTTGTGTAAAAGATTTTAACTCTAAATAATAAATCACAATAATTATGCATCAATTGCTAATTTTTTCTACTCTTGGGTTTCTGGGAATGATTCCCTCCTAATTGGTATGATTAGATGATAATTTAGCAAATTATACTTACAATGTAAATTATAGATAAATCTCTAATTGTAGAGACACTGTTGGTGCCCTGCATCTCATCCCTTGGGCTACTTCTAATTTTAGCTACAGTATTAGATTTATGCAATGCCCCACCTTAAGCAAGTGTCTTCACCTTTGTTTTCTGCTTGCCAAGCCAAAAAGCCACTGGAGTCTACTTGGCATTTGCACACATGAGGACTAGAAATCTAGGGAAGTTACCAACCACCCCCTCCGTACTTCTTCAACCAACAGGAAATGGGAACTATTTTATCAGTGTCCTAACTTCGATCCTTCCTAGAATGTAATGCCTTTTATATTCTACTCAGAGATCCTTACGGAGTCAAGCCCTGTTGTGTCCAGCAGCAACTTACCAAATCCACTCTTCTATTGGGTTTCCTCCTTTCCTGCTTTGTTCCTCTCCTTCCTCACTCCTGCTACCTGGGATCTCTCCCAAATAAACTACCTACACCCAAGTCTTTGTCTCAGACTCTGCTTTTAAAGGAACTTAATATAAGATCCTGACCTTGCAGCTCACCTCTTAAAATTCTTTACTCCCTTTTTCTTCCAAGAAGCCCAGACTTTTTAACAAGATAGCCAGGGAAGATGCGTCAGGATTTAACCTATGTCTAATCTCCTACCTTGTGCTCTACATGAGTAAACTCTAGCCGTACTCAACAACATGCCATTTAAGATTATAAGTAGGCTCTCAAATGCCTTTGTATTTTTACAGATGCTTTTCTTGGCCCAGAATAATACTCTATGTATTTGTTTTGTTTGTTTAGAAACATGATCTCACTCTGTTGCCTCAGTTGGAGTACAGTGGCGCAATCATGGCTCACTGCAGCCTTGAACTCCTGGGCATAAGCAATCCTCCCACTTCAGCCTCCCAAGTACCTAGGACTACAGGTGCACACCACCATGTTCAAATATATGCCTATCTCTCTCTCTCTCTATCTATCTATCTATCTATCTATCTATCTATCATCTATCTATATTTGGGGGGGTAGAGATGGGGTATTTCCTCCCTCATTTGTTTTCCATCCTCAGTTCGCTAGTATACCATCCCCTCCACCAGCCAAATCAGGTATTTCTATGCACACTGCATACTCTGATTATATTACCATTCTTTCTGTTACCATGATTATAGAATTTGATCTAAGAATTGACAAAAATTGGTGGATAAATATTATTCCTCAGTTTCTGAGCCTTGTTAGTGAGAAAGCAACTCACTTTAAAAGGAAATAGAATTAGGTCAATGACCTAGAGTGGGGCTGTCACACTTTGCAAATAATTAAATTTCTGATAAATAACATTTTAATGCATATCTTATATCTTGCATGATATATACTTTAAAATGTACTCATTGATCTGCAATTTAACTGGAAATCATGTATTTTATCTGACAACCATGGCCTGGGAACCATGGGCATGCTCATGCAGGAAAGAAAGGCACAGCACTAGGTCTCCAGCCTCTTGCTTGGAGGCTTTGAGATAAAGGATCTCAGGGAAGCCACAGTTAAAGCAATCTGGCTGGCAGGGGAGAAAGTAGAATTAATATTGAGTAGTTGCTTCTAGGCAATATAACAATAACCAGGCTG
Organism: Saimiri boliviensis; assembly: GCF_048565385.1. Lineage (NCBI taxonomy): Eukaryota > Metazoa > Chordata > Mammalia > Primates > Cebidae > Saimiri > Saimiri boliviensis. The sequence goes on from NC_133453.1 coordinate 42,306,645, forward strand.
ATACCTGGGAAATAACTGCTATGCTAATCCCTCCTTCTCACTACTATGAACTCCTTAAGAACAGGTACTGTGTTGTAGTCATTACAGATCAGCACTATCAAGTGCAGTACTTTTGACATGGTAGGTATTATATGCATTTATGTATATATATATAAAGTATTTAGTATGTAACATATATTAATATTTATGTAAATATGTTTGTATATAATATATGCATGATGATTTAGAGAAGAAAATTTGAAATATGAAAATGTTACTTTCTGGTAAGTTATCTACTTTATAAGAGTTATTAGTACTTAGTATCAAGATTTTGATTTTTCTCGTTATTATTTTCCATATTATCTCTTATTTCAAAACACTTATTTCTAGAAGTATAAAGCAACAATTTTAAAACAATTTATACTTTTTTTCTTTTTCTGCTTACAATATGATTAAATTAAATATTTTAAAATGTCTGTACTCTCAGCTACTTGGGTAGCTGAGGTGGGAGGATCACTTAGCCTAGGAGTTTGAGTCCAGCCTGGGCAACATAGTAAGACCCCATCTCTTAAAAAAAAATTGATGTGGGTCTCTGTCTGGATCCTTATACTATAATAAGAAAAATCACTTGCAAGCTGCATTTTTCTCTCATGGATTTACAAACAAATGAGGGATCTTTTTTTTTTTTTTTTTTTTAACATTCCAGGTAGTTGACTAAAGAATAAAATCTACCAGAAATATTTTTCAAAACTATTAACCAATATTAGAAGAACAAAAAAATTATAAGCATGCTATAGGGACATGCATAACAACTGACTGAATGAGAAGTTCACATGAGAGTCTAGGTATTAGTCACCACTTTTCAACTGTCCTCCATAAAGACATGACACCAGCGTGCCAATCTTCTTCATTGTCTTTTGGGAAGTAATATCAGCTTTTTCAAAGTTTCTAAGAACAAACCATTGTTATGTTCAAAACTGTGCTAGGGTTATGGAGAATAGGTTTTTAAGGTTAGTCACAGACATCACTTCACCTCTCAGTTCAGTTTTTCTTTGTACTAGAAACACATTAGACATAAAATATAACAAGACACAGTGAACACCTAGATGAGTTAAAAACCACACTTCAGGGAAACAGATGGACAGGTGAATGGAAGAAAGATGGGACATTATACTTTTTACTTTATTCATATCTTTACCATTGAGCATCAAATTCTCATTTTTAAAGTTCGTATTTACCAAATTGTAAGGACAATTAGAAATCATGATTTTCTTTAATTTTCAATTTAAAATGTTTTCTTTAAATGTTCTATCATTAAATATTTGATTGATTGTGATTATTTGGTGAGTAAAAGTTAAACCACAAAATTTTTCAAAAAGAGAATATTCTTTACCAATACTATTGAATCCCTCATTCCCCAGGAATCTCAACATGTTTGAGGCATACATGATTTTTATAATTTGTTTAAAATTGGAGAAAAACCCTTTTAAAATAATTCCCCCTGATTTTATCTGTATGGATTTGCTCATACTCTCTATTAAAACCATTAAAATCTGATTCTTCTGTCAATGGAACTTGGGATATTGCATCAGTTAAACCATAATAGTGAATCCTGGAATCAAAGTGAGAATAATATTTCAAATCCATCATTAGTGCTTCAAATAACAAAAGCTGACATTTTGTGCTCATTTGCAGTCGGCAGGAATTTGGCAGGAAGATATCACATAGAGGGTTTCAGAAATTTTTCACAGAACTGATGGGACGTCTGTATGGTATTTTTCTCTGATGAAGAGCAAACTTTTGTAACCAGTGTGAATAACAAGATTAAGGCCAATATGTGCCTGATCAGACCACTCTTCTACACCTAGAAAAATTAATTATCCAGAACTGTCCTCTCTACAGCTATGCAGGCAGAGATACCTGTGGCACTCATGATGATTTTATGACTAAATTTTGTCACACTTGATTTTCTGTATCGAATACCTTGGCGATTGGGCAGATCACTTTCCACTATACAAACGCCCCTTTTTGTATTTGATATTCTTTTTAGAAAGTACACAGAAAACGCCTAACCTAGCAGTCAACTCCTTTTTCTTATGATAGTCTTTACATATGAAAACTAATCTGCTATAAATAAAACAAAATGTTATTTTAAACATTTTTTATGTAACAAATATTTACCATGTACCTACTATACAGCAAGAATTTTTATTAGCTATTAGGATATAGTTGTAAAGAAAACAGGGTTTCTTTTCTTACTTAGCTTAGGTCCTAATGGGAAGAGATGCCATAAAGAAACAGACAACATGCCATGTTGTGGGATGTGTCCTGAAGAAAATAATAAAGAATGTGATGGGGAAAGCATGGTAGAGAATCATCAAAGAATGGCAAGCATGGCCTCTTTGATAAACCATGATGTGAAGGAGTGGGTTTTGTAGCTCTGAGAAGAGAGAATATTCCTGACAGAGAAACTAGTCACATATAAAGGTCCTGTGGCAGAAATATGGTCAACTTATTTGAAGAATTGCCCATGTGGTTGGAAGGGCCTAGGTGTAGCACAGACATTGGTAGGAGATCCAGTCAAAGAAGTAGTGGGTGGTCATATGACAGGGGGATTTATAGGCCATGATAAAGACTTTGGATATTACTAGGGGTGGATGGAAAGAACTGGAATGTTCAACAGAGGAATGGCAAGCTCTAAGGCGATTTCAAAGGATTGCTTAGTCTATTGTAGGGAGACTAGATTATAAAAGTCTAAGTTTGGAAGCCAGGAGACAGTAATGCAGAGGTATGATTGTGGCTGAAAAGAGGAGTCAAAAATGACTTAAAGATTTTTGGGGTAAGTAACTGACAAAATACAATGTATTGGGATATAATATTGAAATGAGGAAGATTGGATAATAAATTTGGAGAAAGTCATTAAAAGTTGGTTTTCATACATGAATAAACTTGAATTGTTTGTTAGACATTCGTGAGGTGTCTGGCAGCTGATACACGGATCTACTAATTGGAGAAACTGTTAAGGCTGGAGAGGCACATTGGGAGTAATCAGTACATGGAGGGTATTTAAAGACATGGGCATGAATGAAATCACTAAACAGTGACTGCAGATAGAAAAGAAAAGATGCACTTCGAGGTTTGAGCCTTGAAGCATCCAACGTTTAGAGGCTGGAGAAATAAAATAGGTCAAGAAACCAAGAAAGAGTGGACTAGCAAAGTGACCAGGGAACCAAGAGACAAAGGTGTCTTGGAGCCCAACTGAAAAGGCATTCTGAGAAGAAAAAAAGTGTTCAATGGTACCAGGTGTGACTGAGAGATCCAATAAAGTATAAATAAAAAATATGTGTTGGACTTGGCAACTTATAGTCATTAGTGACCTTAAGAAGTACAATTTCTATGTGCTGGGTAGGTGGGCAGTGGTGTGTTGGTAAATTTTCAAAACTGACAATCTGGGCAAAAAAAAAATCCCAACAACTCTGATATGAAGCATTTTCCAAGTTGCACAGTGTAAACAGAACCATCATGGCTAATTTCAAGCTTACAACATGACCTTTCTTAATACAGAATTAGAAAATGACGCACAATTGGCTCTTGCAAGCAAGAGAAAAGTGGTGTGAATAAAAAATTACAAATAGAATTCTATTTAAGATATACATGCAACAAAGTAAAAATAGCTTATTTATTTTAAGATATATTAGAAAGTTATATAATATATGTCTATAAAATGTACATCCTTGGAACTAGTTACAAGGTCTTGCCGCTTGTAGATATCATGAATACATTTAATATTTGCTAGAGAGTTTTTCGACCTAGCATTATTAAAATACCTTTACATATTTTTATGCTTTCTAAAAGAAAAAATAATCTCTAGATTTAGCCTTGGACACATGTAATGTTGTATCTACTTATTTACTGACACTTGGGCAGTGTACTAAAATGGTTATTTCCCTTTCTTGTTCTGGGTTTGTTAGTGCTAAAAAAAGAACATCCACTAAAGTGTGCAACTAAAAGAAGCAATAATATGAATAAGCAAAATAGACTATAATTGTATATATAATATACAAAGCATTGAACCTCGAATATATAAAGAACCTTTAGAAATCAGTAAGAAAAACTAAGTAGCCAATAAAAAGGTGAGCAGGGTAAATAAGAATTTCATTTCATAAGGAAGGAAGCTCAAAAGGTTTATAAACACAGGAATGCTCAATCTAATGAGTACTCGGAGAAATGCAAATTTGAATGACAATAAGACACAGTTTCATGCTCATTGGATTGGCAAAACTTTAAAGAAAGGACATTGTCAAGGGTGTAGAGCACGAAAAACTCAGATCAGGATATAAATTTATATAACCAAGTTACAAAGCTGATTGGCACCAATCGGGAGAGTTGAATATGCATACAACTTATAATTTAATATTTAATATTCTCCAAAAAAGTGCCTGCATATGTAACCACAAAACTTGTATGAGGATATCTAAAAGAGCACTGCTTATAATACCAAAAAACAAAGAATAAACACTTGAATAAATAAATTGAGGTAAATTCATGTGATAGAATACTGCTAGCACTGATGATAAATAAGCTACTGTTAACATGCATCAACTTAGATGAATCTCAAAAATGTAATATTAAGTGAAAGGAATAAGTATGATTCATATATATAGTATGATGAGTATGTATGATAATAATATATATAGTATGAATGAATATATTATATGAGTGAATATAAGATATATGTAGTATTCATCTATATACTATGATTATAGATAGTATAATGAATACATAGCCTTATGATGAATGTATATATATATATATATATATAGTATGACTTATCCTATAAAAAGTTTCTTTTTAAAGGCAAACAAAAAATATACATACATGGGTGCTTAAAAATATAAAGAAATAGAAGGGGCTGGTTAACACAAAATTCAGGATAGTGGCTACTTCTGGGTGGTGGAGAGAGTAGATGATATTGGAGAGTGATATATAGAAGGTTTTAAATTTACTAATAATGTTTTGTGTCTTAACTTTGTTGGTATAAACATGAATGTCCATTTTATGATTGCTAAACTGGAAATTTTTTATGTTGCTTTGTGTGCACACAATTTTATTCCTGCAGAATACTACTCTATACATATAACAAAATAAATAACTAAAGGGAGAAGAAACAGTAGATAGTTTAGAATCTTCCAACCCGGGCAACATAGTGAGACCTCATCTCTACTAAAAAAACATAAGTTGGCCTGGTGTGGTAGCACGTGCCTGTAGTCCTAGCTACTCGGGAGGTTGAGGCAAGAGGATCGCTTAAGCCTTTAAGAACGAGGCTACAGTGAGTGACGATGGTGTCATTGCACTCCAGCCTAGGCGACAGAACAAGAATCTGTCTTTTGCAAAAAGGAAAAAAGAATCCTTATCACTAATCTAGATAAGCAACATAGATCTGGGCTATGCTGGAAAGAAAGGGAATGGAGACAAAAAATGCAAATGACAGTAGAGAACATAAAGCAGTCACACCTGTTGGCTACTGGACAATGGACATAAGGGAAGGAAAGTAATTTAAGGTGTCTCCATGCTGTGAAATCCAGTCAACATTGAAAGACAGCAGCGTTAGAGAGAAAATGACATAACAGGCTAGATGCGGTAGCTCACGCCTATAATCCCAGCATTTTGGGAGGCCAAGGCAGGCAGTTCGCCTGAGCTCCACAGTTTGAGACCAGCCTGTCCAACATGGTAAAACCCCATCTCTACTAAAAACACAAAATTAGCCAGGTGTTGTGGGACATGCCTGTAATCCCAGCTACTTGGGAGGCTGAGACATCAGAATCGCTTGAGCCCGGGACGCGGAAGTTGTGGTGAGCCAAGATCATGCCATCGCACTCCAGCCTGGGCAACAAGAGTGAAACTTGACCTCAAAAAGAAAAGAAAGAAAGGAAATGACATAACAGCAGGCAGAAGCAGAATTTCCTTTATTGGGGAGCAAAGTCAGAAATGGAAATTAATATTTGAGAGTCATTTGGTTATTATCACAATTGACTATACATTAGTGGATACATTATCCCAGGGAAAGGGTATAAAATAACAGGATAGAGAATTAGGCTTGCAGGAATTTCCTTAGCAGGGAATAAGGAGGGAGTTAAACGAAGTCTTGCCCTCCCAGAGTAATATTTTGAAAACCACAAAATTGAACATATCACCCCATTGGGCAAAACTCTTCATAGCTTCAAATAATTTCTAACTCTATAGCCTTCTACGAAATGCTATGTATGTTCTGATTTTATCTCCAGCCAGCTCCAGCTCCTATGACTACCACCTATCTGCCAGCCACACTGAAGTACTTGCCATCTTCTCCCACTGCTACGTGACTTTGACCTTGTACTTTCCCTTCTCCCTGGATAAAGCCTTATCATCCACCAGATCCAGCATCCCCTCCTCTTAGAAGCCTCCCTTTACCCCTTTAAGTTGATCAGAAACCCCACTTTTCCATCTCACAGCAATCTTTCCACCACTCTATTATGCATTTATCGTACTCTTCTATAATTGTTTCATTCTTGTCTCTTGTTTGAAGATAGGGTTAACTTTCATTTCTGTACTCACACTTCTTAGCTGCAAGTGCACTAAGAAGGCCTTTAATAAGTGTTTGCTAAATAAATGAATGGATAATTAAATAAATCAGTAATAAATGAAATAGCCAAAGAAGGTTCAGAACACTTTTATTAGGAGAGATTTGGGAAGGGGAGTGAAAGGTTAATAAAATTTTGTTACACTCAGCTTATGGGGAATAGGACAGCAGAAAACACTTGATTTAAAAATAAGGTGGTAAGAGACATAGCCTCCAAGTGAACTCCAGCCCCAGAACTGCCTGCCTCCAGTGGGGTCCTAGCACTATGATCCTAGTGACAGAGACCAGAACCAACATGAGTAAGACTTTGGTTAATGTGGCTATCTACCAAAAGCCCCTATCAAGCTGCTTCAACCTCATGATGGGCTTTGTGATGGATTGCAATGTGTTTGTGGCAGCTCTAAAGCACCTTTTCCTGTCTCAAGATCAGAATACAGGTTTGAACCAGACATGGTGGCTCATGCCTATAGTCCCAGCACTCTGGGAGGCCAAGGTGGGAGATCGTTTGAGCTTAGCAGTTTGAGACCCGTCTGGGCAACACTGCAAAACTCTTCATCTACAAAAAAATACAACAACAACAACAAATTAACCAGGCATGGTGGCATGTACCTGTAGTCCCAGCTACTCTAGGGGCTGAAGTGGGAGTCACTTGAGCCTGGGAAGTGGAGGCTGCAGTAAGCTGTGATCATGCCATTGTATTCCAGCCTGGGTGATAGAGCAGGAACCTGTCTCAAACAAACAAATACAGGGTTAGGTGTTGATGGGCAGCATTGAGAAAATCATGATACAGGGTGGCAGCACCTTTGGCACAGCTATGGCCATGGAACAGCCATCTGTTGCTAACCAGGGAAGTGGTTGCTGGCTACATGTATGCCCTCCCATCAGTACCAACCCACGTACTATAATAAAGCAATGTCTTTGTGTAGTCTGACAACAATAAAACAACACCAAAATAACAAAGAGGTGGTCAGTGGTGAGCTCCAGGACTTTTAAGTTCAGCAAGTGCTTTGGCCAGAAGCCATGTGGAGGATGGGTGAGGAGTGCACTGTGAGCACTGAGGGTTAAGTGAAAAATGGAGACACCATGGGACTATTTTATTTTATCTCCTTTTATTTTATTATTTTGAGACAGAGTCTCACTCTGTCACCCAAGCTGATGTGTAGTGGTGCAATCATGGCTCACTGCTGCCTTAACCTCATGGGCTCAAGCAATCCTCCCACCTCAGCCTCCCGAGTAGCTGGGACCATAGGTGCACACTACCACACTTGGCTAATTTTTGTATTTTTGTAAAAATGAGGTTTCACCATGTTTTCCAGGCTGATCTCAAACTCCTGGGCTCAAGCAATCTGCCCCCCTCAGTCTTCCAAAGTGCTGGGATTACAGGCATGAGCCACAGCACCCAGCCACCATGTGATTAATTTTAGGTGAAAAGTCCAGTGACTAAAAGCAACAGTGAGGTTATGCAGACACTTTGAGAAGAGTGTGGACACAGACATGCCTGGGAGAACCAATGATGGAGGGTACACTAAGAAGGTGCCACTAAAGAGCAAAAGGGTTAGTGGGAGCTGGAATGTGATCTTGGGTCAGTGCACTGGTAAGTCTATGGAACTGAGGATGCCAATCCTTTTTTTTCAAATACAGTTAGTGAGAATGCATTGAAGGTATGAGCTTGATGACCTCTGCCTGAGTTGATGTCATTTTTTAGTGATTGCCAGAAAAATGAAAGCTCTGTAATTTAGGCTGAGTGAGCTGGGAAAGAATAAGCAAACTAAAAATGGTTAGTTGACTTCAGGGGATAGAGTTGGTCCCCTGGAACCAGCTCCTTCTAATATTAAGTGACTCTCAGTTGCTGCTCCAAAAATCGTGACAATGTCTTTGAATTTGGTTTCTGTAAAGAGACTGGGACTTATTAAGCCCACCACAGCCCCAAATTTCCAGCCATATTAGGTATTTGCGAGAACCCTGCCCTGCAGAACGTGATCTAAAGGCTGCCAAAATGAATGGCAAAGCTGCTGCGTATCAGGATATCATTAGTGGATTACTTCTATCTAGAGATTACTTTCAAAGATTATTTAGCAAACTGTAATTTTAAGCCTATTCCATGTAACTGCCTTGAGAAAGCAATAAGAATTTGAGTTGCTATGGGACACTCTAGAGAGAACACAGAATTCACAAAAGTATCAACAAAAAGTAACTATTAAAATACAAGTAAGTACAGAGATGACAGTGCTAGATCCTGAAATTTAGAGAATTGATTTGTACCCATTGTAATAAAACTAGTCATAGTGCAAAAACATGAGCACAATTATGACATGTGAATATTATCAAAACAACTGACTAGATGATTTTTTAAAATAAGAGGACATTCATTGTCCAGTGTCACAGAAAAAGTTTTCAGACTGAAATTTTACTTGCCTCACTAGCTGGCCTCATTATGACAAAATAAGTTAGAGTTCTCAGAGCAGTTTCTTCCACGCTTTGAAGAAATTAAGACAAGTTTTTTCATCCATTTAATAAGTCTTTGATTTAGTGTTACCATTGTTGCCCTAAAAAATAATATAGCAACTTTCTACTATTAGGGAACTTTGGGGCAGAATTTTACTGCAAGTGAGTAGTAAATACTAACTAACTGCTTTAACATTCAATTTCTTATGTCTTAGAAAACTTCCTTTTAGGCAATTACCAATTAATCATCAAAATATTATAGACTCCTACTCTGTGTCTAGTTAGATGCTTGGCATTGGCAGTTATAGACATAATATGATAGACATGGTCTCTGTTCCCATGGAGTTTGTAGTCCATTGAGGAGAATGTGCAAAATGCAAGTAATTGCAAGAGAGCTGAGAATCTTACCAAAGGTTGAGTACAGAGCGCTATGGGAGCATGTACCAGGGAATTAACCAATTTCCAGCAAATAAAAATAAATAATACATGTAGATGAGAAGCACCTTAAAACTGATTGTTTTGGATTAGTTTTCTTCAGTACATTGCATGTACCAGGGAATTAACCAATTTCCAGCAAATAAAAATAAATAATACATGTAGATGAGAAGCACCTTAAAACTGATTGTTTTGGATTAGTTTTCTTCAGTACATTGCACATAAATATTTCAAAGCCTTAACGTTTTTATACCTGGCCTCTTCCGCAAAATGGTTTGAGGCAGTTGATATTTCAGTTAGCAAATTAGTCTTACGTATCTGTGAAATGAATGCAAATACTTTTATTTCTCTTATCAATAAACTTTAATTAAGCCACCCTAATTCTTCTTGTTAATTTCAACCCTGTCATCCTTTTCAGCTGACAAAAAAGAGCAATCCATCATTCCAAAAGGTACATATCTTTGTGCCTTCTCACATGTACCACATTTTTGGTTGAAGGTCTGTCTAGATGTCTGCTTCAGCAATAAATATTTTTCCTTTACCACATGACAAGCATTTAATTGACAATCTGATAAATGCTACCAACAAGAAAAAAAAGCTATCAACTCTTTTCTCCAGTGTTCTATCATCAATTATCTCACCATTCAGAATATCCATAAAATATTCAGATCACTATGTAATAAAAAAGCTGTGGATGTATGCCATTGTGAGATAGCATATGTTCAGCAGCAAATGCTCAGTGACCTAGGAAGTGCTTCTTCCTCTCATAACACATGCCTTGGACAATCTTAACAGAAGTTCTGAAGTGGTAACCACAACACGCTTCCTTCCACGACAGATGATGCATCCTGTCATTTTTTAGAAAAGTGATTTAATCATTTCAATGAAATGTTCTTGAAACAAAATTAAATTTTAGCAGTTTACATACTTTCTACCTGATACTGTGCTTTTTTTCACATACTAGCCTTATTGATGGCAGGATACAAGGAAAAGCATGTTACAAAAACAAGCTCTAGTTCTACATGAAAAGTATTTTTTTTTTAAATATGCATTTAAGGCTAAGTACACAATCGTTTAACCTCCCTGGGCTTCAGTTTCTCCTTCTCTCAAATGGTTCAAGGAGTCCGGGATTTGACAATCTGAGCTTTTTCCTGCAAAACTATTTTTATGTGGAATAAAAGGGTACACTTTAAGAAAATATTACTGAGTAGTCTCAGCCATAAAAAGGAATGAACTAAGGACATGTGCAACCACCTGAATGAGATTGGGTACTATTATTCTAAGTGAAGTAACTCAGGAATAAAAAACCAAACATCATATGTTCTTATTCATAAGTGGGAGCTAAGCTATGAGGATGCAAAGGCACAAAAATGACACAATGGACTTTGGGGAGTCAGGAGGAAAGGGTGGACTGGGGTGAGGGATCAAAGACGACAAACAGGGTATAGTGTATACTGCTCAGGTGATGGGTGAACCAAAATCTCACAAATCACCACTGAAGAACTTACTCATGTAACCAAACAACATCTGTTCCCCAGTTACCTATGGAAATAAATTGAAAAAAAAAAAGAAAAAAATTACTTAGTAGTCTTGTAGAAAGAAGATTGGACTTTGTCATATTAATTTGAAAAGATAAAACTGAAGAGAACTAAAGGAATCATTTAGTCAAATCTTTTCATTTTATGCATGAAAAACTGGAACCAAAAGTGGTTAAATAAATTGCCCCAGGCTACACAAACTGTTTAGGGGCAGAACTGAGATTAGAACCCTGCCTTCTTGACCCCTGGCTTAAATTTTAACAACAAAGATGGTATTCCGAAACCTGTTTCTTATTTGTAAAGACTGGTTGAAATTAACAAATGATGATGGCTAACATTAAAGACATGACATGACAAATTAGAAGAAAGGCTAGTCTGAGGAGTCTGAAACTTCAGATCTGGGCTCCTCACCCACCTTTGGCCTATATAGCACCCACCCTTTCAACTGCTGTGTCAAAACAGTTAGATAATCTCATGAATCTTTATATATTTATATGCAAATTAAAGTAAAATCTTAGGGAAAAGAGGATAAATAAATTCAGAATACAATATTAGGAACAAAACCAACCAGCAAGACTCAATATTGTGTAGTTCAGGACTCAAGAATTCAGGCATTTGGCATCTTACAAATATGAGTTCACATTTCAGCTATGCCACTTCAAACTGTTTATTTACTTTACCTCTCTGAGCCTCTGTTTCCTCATCTCTCAAATAGATGTAATAATATTTACCATAAAGACTAGCCAAGATTGTGTGTATAAAACTCATTTATTGTGTCATCCCACCGGTATATAAATATGAATCAATTTAACCTTTTTTCCATAAATATCTTTCCCTAAATTGTGGCAGTTCCTTTGATAACATCGTAGTCACATACCCTAATTGAAAACTCACCTTTGCTTACAGAATAACATATTTTTGGCATATCAGAATAGTATCCATATAAGCCTATTAGACTCGTTCCTGGTGATTTTAAAACTTCAATCTCCTGGCAGCAAACCACCATGGCACATGTACCCACCTATGTAACAAACCTGCACATTCTGCACATGTATCCCAGAAATTAAGTATAATTTTTTAAAAAAAACTTTAATCTCATAATTTCATATTTTGTCAAAGCTCAGACTTGGAGCATGTGAGTAGGAGTAGAGCAGAATGTGCATTTATATATTTTATGTGTTGATTCCTCTCTGCCTTTCTCCTGCTTTCTATTCCCACAGTCTTCATTCTCTAGGATTCAGTCACTTCTAGGATGTCTCTCTCCCTCTATCCATTAAAGAGAGAGAGATGATTCTGCTCAAGTGGGTGCTATTTGCAGGTGTAGGGAGGAGGCTTTGCCTGATGCAAGATCACAGAGCTCCTGCCCTTTCTTTTTACCTGTTGCTTCATATGAAGCCACTGCAACCTTTGAGCTCTTGGACCCCCCTGAAAGCTACGGAGAACTGAGATGGAGGGGGTTGACCCATCTTTGATGTTCTCTACAACTTGGTCTCTTCAAACACCTATGGCTCTGGCAATTCTTATAAGCTTCTAGGCTTCAAAAATCTCTAACACAGCAGTGGAAACCTCAGTTCTCAGGGGATATTAATCATGTCACTAGCTTCTCTAAACTTGATGCGTTAACACTGGCCCTATGTGTATATGCTGAACATGTCTTGTTCTGAACAACCTGATAATATGTCTGGGTCACCTGGCCTTGGCCTCCTGCTTCTTCCTTAATTTAACAAACTGTCCCCCACTGCCATTCCCTCTCCTAGGGGCAGGCTTTTCAAACATGAGCCAATCGGGAGACCATACTCCGAACCACCTCCTTAATAGGGCTCCCATACTCTCTCAGCCACTATACACCTGCCCTAGTCACCCCAAGGCCAAGTATCAAGCAACTAGGGGCATTCCTATGCACCAGAACCTACTGAAATTATTTAAACTAGCCATACTAAGACTGAGTGCTTGTCTCATCTGCTTCTTCTCACAGAAACTGCAATAAAGGCTCTTTCCCACTGTTCTCCCACCCCTGTCTCATGGCTGTTCCATGACTCCTGTGTGGTCCCTGATGGCACAGCAAGCCCTGCCTCTTGAAACTGTGAGTACTACACTATTTTTTCAATGGCAGTCATTTCCTTATCCATGGGCCTTCCTATCTCTCAAAACTGAGTTTAATATAAACTATATGTTAAAGCATGTGAGATACATGTCAAATACTCCTTACATCTTTCCCGTGTTAAGGGAGCTGGCTCCACAGGTTTCTCCTACTCTCACCACATCTGGCTTTCAAGTAAGCTTGGGAGGTTGAGGATCTCTTATCCAAAAATCTGAAATCCAAATGTTTCAATGAACATATATATCTTGAGTATCATGTCAGTGTTCAGAAAGTTTCAGATTCTGAAGCATTTCAAGTTTTGGGGTTTTAGGGATACTCAACCTGTACTAAAGATGACCAGTCCTTCATAACATCTTGGAGTAAGTAACTTCACCAATCTTGAATTGCCTTTGAACTTCTAAGCCACTACGATGATGTATTCTTTCTTTACTTATGTATAGCTTCAGTTAGGAATGATTCAATAGCAAGCAGTCTCTGCCCTCAGAGTATACATGGATAGGGATATATCTAACCCTATTTATTCTATAACAAAATTATGGTACAAAAGGAAAAAATTCACTGATGGTCCATTACACATATAAAGCAATTTTCCTTATGCCCCACAATAAATAATGAATAAATTAGACATAAATACTCTCTAAACTGTTATTAACACCTTTGATTTTAGAATGCCACACAAACATATAGTGTTGATAGATTAATTTTCTTTCTTACTCCTGTTGAGAGCATAGTTCATAGAGTAACCTCATCTGAAAACGAAGTATGTATGATTAAATGTTCTTAATGTTAAGCTATTCTGTGATAGCATTTAAAATGTTCTCTTTTCACATTATTTTTAGAGAGCAAAGAATCACATATAATTAAAGTGGTGGATTTTTGCCTTACAAAAATCAATACTGGGATTAAAAAGCCACAGAGAGTTTCCTTTAGTGCTTGATTTAAACTGATGTTTTTCTTTTTAAACTTTCTCTAATTTCTGTGCACCTCTCCAAAAACAACAAAATTCTTGTGACTAAATATTTTAGATAGTGACTTTAGGTCACAAAGATTTTCCTGTCTTTTGAACAGCTCTGGATTGAAAATAAAGAAAACCTATTTCAATTAAGTTTAAGTAAATTAAGCTGATCTCAAGCTCCAGATCTGGAATTAAATGATCTGTTTTCTCTGTCTCTCTCTCTCTGTCTCTCTGTCTCTCTCTCTCTCTCTCTCTCTCTCTCTCTCTCTCTCTCTCTCTCTCTCTCCCTCTTTCTCTTTCCTTCCTTTCTGTTTCTGGGGTTGGCTACATCCTTTCCTAATGGCAGAGGGATCTTCTTATGCAGCAGAGAAAATGGCCGCTATCAGCACAGGACTTATATCTTTCCAGATTAATAATAACAAGAAAAAGTTGTTTGTTCTTGTTACTTTCTTTTTGCTCCTTTTTAAATCTTTTTTACTTTCTGTTTAGCAATCCAGAGAGGGTACTTTTGCCTAGTTCTTCTCATGTCTATCATTGGGGACAGTGACCAGGATGGCCAACCATTTAGAGTAAGGACTGTGGTAGACCGTTTACAAAAAAGACTGTCAACGGTTCTCTCTCTTCCTGTGCATTGCGTGGTATGCCCATCATCAGGAGGGAGCATCTATTCTCTACCCAGAATCTGCACTGACACTGTGTCTTGCTGTGACCAATAGAATATGGCAGAAATGGGGCTGTGAAGGTTGCATGCCTAGGTTGTAAGAGGCTAGTGTCTTCTTGGAAATCAACTGCCATGTGAAAAAGCTGGAGCAAGCAGTGAGTGACGACTGCTCTAGTACTTAGAGAAAAACCACAGCACACCAACCTTTCCAACCATCCCAGCAGAGGCATGCGGAAGCCATTTTGAACATTTCATCCCCCATTAAGCTCCCAGCTGAATGCTGCTGCGTGAGTAACTCAGCCAACTCCACCTACACCACCTGGAGCACAGATAAGCCGTCCCTGCGCCGAATCAGTTGGTTTAAGTCACTAAGTTATGGAGTGGCTTGTTATGCAGGAATAGACAACTGAAGCAGATAGAGTGTGGCCCAGCCTGGGTCATGTGCTGCACTCTCTTCGGGGTTAAGAAACAATATATTACCAGCAGAAGGGTGAGTGGTATTAATAGAGAAGACATAGCCACTTAAAGACACACCACATCAATTTCTCTCTACCAGGACCTGATAAAATGCAAGAGTAAGTTACATCACAGAGTGGAGTCTATTTTAGGGGCTGGCATCTGAGTGTGTCAGAAAAGTTAGAATTTCCTTTAAAGGAGATTAAATGGCATAACTATTTTGTGTAGGACTGGTCCTGGATATACTATTACCTTGTTATTCATGTTGCCATAAATACTGCTATATGTCAGAAAACTGCTCCCTGGGAGGCATGGACTAAAAATGAAGACTATGTGGATCTTCAAAAAGTCCTTTATGACATAAATGAGGATGTTTTAAAAAGTATTGACAGTCTTTTAAAAAAATAATGTCAACTTTTATTTTGGGTACAGGGGCTACATGTGCAGGTTTGTCACATCGGTATATTGCATGATTCTGAGGTTTGAGGTATGGGTTCCATCACTCAGATAGTGAGCATAGTTCTGAAAAGCAGCTGCCATAAGTCTTTTAAATAATTATTAGAAAATTATTATTACTATTTTTGCAACACAGTCTTGCTCTGTCTCCAGGCTGGAGTACAGTGGTGCAATCTCAGCTCACTGTAATCTCTGCCTCTTTGGTTCAAGCGATTCTCCTGCCTCAGCCTCCTGAATAGCTGGGACTACAGGCGCATGCCACCATGCCCAGCTAATTTTTGTGTTTTTAGTAGAGATGGAGTTTCACCATGTTGGCCAGGGTGGTCTCAATCTCATGACCATATGATCCATCCACCTCAGCCTCCCAAAGTGCTGGGATTACAGGTGTGAGCCACTGCATCCAGCAGAGAATTACACTTATTTTTAAGAAAGTTTAAGATTACTGCCTTCCATGAATCAGCACCAACTTCATATTCATATTCACGTTGGTATTTACAAATAAGTATCTTTAATAAAATTATTAATTCAATACAGTCATATATGTAGCCTTCTAGACTTTGAATCCAAACAAAAGTAAATGAAGCAACAACACTATTTTTTTCCTTCTGTTTGTTATTTGCTGAATTGTTTTGGATTTTTTTTTCAAGCAAGGCTCATGAGTTGCTTAGGAAATAAATATAACTGATATGGACACAGGCACCACCAATGACAGATAAAGTTGGTTTACTAAATATAATGGCTTATAATTTTTCCCATGGTTGGAGAAAATTAGTAGTGTGTGATGGTTATGGTGCCCACATAAAATAGGTGGTAGAAAGATGGTTCACATGTATCACAGAGAATAGAGTCTACTCTGCTACCACAAGTAGAACTTGTCTTCCAGAAACAAATTTCAGGATAGCAAACCCTCACAACTCCCTGAGTTGGGTAGTGGAAAAGTCAAGAAACTTCACCCCCTGTAATACACTGACCAGCATTCGAATTTTGGGCCAGGAATGGAATTGCTTTAGGTTTATGGGTCTCCTGTTTTGAGAAAGCACAGTGTGAAATACACAACAAGTGTCAAACCAACAATAAGAAAATGTAACAAACATAAAAAAAGTTTGTAAAAAGTGGGAAAAGAATTACCATTGGATATATTTATTAGATTATCTCAAAGGAAAACCTTTGGATAAAGGAACTTAGATTTGGCTGCTTATCTGTGACTATTTTAATGCACCTGTGTCAAAAGGTACCTTAAAAATGTAGAGGCTCCATTGTTTATTATCAACTACTGTGAACAACAAGTAACTGTAGCCTGTGTGCTAGCTCTACTCCTACCTCGAGACATTCTTCTTTCTTATTTTTTCTTTTTTTTGAGACAGGGTCTCACTTTGTCACCCAGGCTGGCGTGCAGTGGCACAGTCACAGCTCACTGCAGCCTTGACCTCCCAGGCTCAGGAGGTCCCACCTCAGCCTCTCCAGTAGCTGTAACTACAAGGATGCACCACCCTGCCTGTATAATTCTTTGTAAATTTTTTGTAGAGATGGACTTTTGTCATGTTGTCCAGGCTGGTCTCAAATTCCAGAGCTCAAGCGATCCACCTGTCTCAGCCCCCTAAAGTGCTGGGATTACAGGTGTGTGCCACCCACTAGGCCTGGCGTGAGACATTCTTTTTGACTTTTTGTTTTGCTTATTCACTTATGTGATGTGTGCATAATCATAAATATGCATTCACCATATAATCAGGTATAGCAATAAAGACACACACATATTTTGGTAGAACTGAAGTTGCCTTTAAGGGTTAGTTAACTGTTTGTAAAATCGTCATAATTAAAAGACTTGTAGTAATACTATATTTAGTAATATAACATATGCATATTGCTTAGTGCCAGTGGGATTGTTAGAAACACATTTGAGGGTTATCTTTGTGGTTGAGATCTAAGGATGAGATTGTATCATTGCACAATGATCCTTATTTCCTTCTTAATCTAACATCTCGACACACATAGACACACATGTACACACACAGAGCAGTATTTAACATATACCCAATTAAATAAAAATAATATCTTCAGGAAACCTACAAAATCCTCTAGGCTGGGGATCCAGTCTCTTAATTATGCCCATTACCAAAGAGTCAAATATGTCAGTTGAAAGAAAATAAGTAACTTTAAGGCAAATAATCACATAATATGATGTGCTGATCATTTAATATACAAGTAAATTCTAAGATAATTTGCAAACCTTTTCCTTTCTTTGGAATGCTGGATGGCACTTTTTGAGTAATTAATAATAATAAACATAAGACTGTTAGTTAAACACAATTTATCTGCAAAACATTGTCTTACTTCCACCTAAAACAAAGTGTGTGTTTGAACGGGAGTAAGTTTTAAAAGCAAAAATGATATGTTTGTCTTTTCAAGATGCATAAACACCTTTAATACATTTCAGTGGCTTTGCATTCCTCTTAGAAGAAAGACCAGTTTCCTTCTTAGGGCCCTCCTCACTTGGGCTGCTTTGGACTGGCCTCCCTCTGACCCCTCTTATGTGGCTACTCCCCATCTACAAACCTTTTATACTTCTCATTCAGCTGACCTCACTCTTGGATTTCCCCCATCCCCTGCTTACTATCTTTGCCCCGAGACTTTAGCCCTTCAGCTTTTAGCCGTGCAGAATCTAACCTCTCCCTGGTCCCTTCCTCCACGATGCATTCTCATAGATCACTATTAGCTGTCCTTTGAAGCATGTTATCACTGCTGTAATTTTACATTCATTCATGTGACCATTGACTACTATCTGTCTCTGCCACAAAACTTATTTCCATGAAGGCAGGGACTATGCCTTTTTGCTCATTATTGCAACCCCAGAGCCCAACATAGTGCCTGGCACATGGTAGCCATTAAAAACTATATTAACTAAGTGAATGAATTAATTTAAATAATAATTGCTGTTATTCTAGATTTCAGGACTCAGCCTACACTAAAATTAATGGTGTATTTGCACATTTCCACCCACCAAAGTTCTGTCTTCATTCTTTTTTTTCTTACATCTGAAAATGTTTTATGAGATCAGTGTACTAGGATTTTCTTTACTTTTCCTATTTATTTTTTAATGGAGCCACAAAATTTAACTCACTCTATAACTTGGATTTGAAGAAAAATGAGAATACTTCTAATTCTGCCTAAATTTAATTCCGTTATTCTACACCAATTACCACCACCCCCATTCCAAATTCCCACACATTAATTAGCAGAAGGAAAAAATATATAAAATATGGTTTAAAGTCTGGTCGAATCCAATTATTTAAATAGTCCATTTAGAGATCAGTCTCTCATATAAGTACGTACAGTCTTTAAAGTATCTTCTTATTCTTGTTCCCTCCTAATGTCTGAGTCTAGGTGTGCCTTACATAACCTCATGACAACGAGATGAGAATGGGGACTTCTGTTGTGAAGATACATGTCTCTCCTGATTGACAGGGCAATGTCCTTTGTTCACTAGTGTTTGCCTACTGGAAATTGCACCTGGGCTGGGCACACAGTGTGACTTATCATTTAGTCCAGCGTGGCTATGTCAGGGCCCTGGTATTCTTTGGCTGGTAAATTAAAGCACCCAGTACCTTTTGTGTATCAAGTGAGTATCCAAAGGCTACTGTTGATCAGCTGTCTGCTAGATAGTCATGAACTTCTTGTTCATTGACTGCCTTCTGTCAACTCTAAGACAAACATCCTTCTCCTTAAAATGTATTATAATTTTTAAAAAACATTACAGAGAGGTTGAAATCCCTCTATAGATCCTCTAACCTGTTCCATATTCTCAATAGTTGTATAGCCCAAGCAGAACTTTGCAGTTTACCTGCTTATGCACCTATCTATGCATAAGTGAGAAAAGTCGTTTTGTTCTTCCTGGTTCTGGGACGTGCATATTGTTAAGTTTAGGATTCTATTTGAAACAAATAAAAACCAGGGCTGATTTGGGAAAAGTATGCCTCATAGAAGCCATACAATATGAAAAGAGGTGATGCGGCAATGAACTTTGAAAATTCACTGAAAAGATTTTAGAGGCCATGTTACCCAAATGTTTAATTTTACAGCTGATAAAACTATATATCAGAGTGGTTAAGTGATCCACCCGAGATCATACAGGGAGTAGATATAAGAGCCTCCATACAAACCCTAGTCATCCTTTTGGCTTTTCCTCTACACTATATTGCCTCTCAAATTCATCCTAAGTTGAGACAAATTGAACAAGTCACCCAGGACCCAGGCTACAAATTTCGTTTCAGAGATTTGCTGTTTGTATAACAGAAGGTTAGAAAGAACGAAGACATATATGTGTATACCTATACTTGACTTCCTTTACTCATCCCCCAGAATCAAGGAAAAAGGAAATAAAAATGTTAACACCAAGGATCAGTTCCGTGGTGAGTCATGAGATGAGTAAACATTCAATCTACCAATCCCATTCCTAGCTATATACCAAAGGAAAATAAATTATTTTATCAAAAAGACATCTGTATTTTCACAACGGCAAAGACATGGAATCAACCAGGTGCCCATCAATAGCAGACTTGATAAAGAAAATATGGTACATAAACATTATGGAATATGACACAGCCATAAAAAAGAATGAAATTATGTCCTTTGCAGCAACATGGAGGCAGCTGGAGGCCATTATCCTAAGTGAATTAATGTAGAAACAGAAAACCAAATACCACATGTTCTGATCTCACTTATAAGTGGGAGCGAAACATTGGGTACACATGAACATGATATTGGGAACAATAGACACTGGGGACTCCAAAAGAGAGAGGGAGAGGAGAAGGGTAAAAAAATTACCTATTGGGTACTATGTTCACTATTTTGGTGGTAGCTTCAAAGACAAAACCTCAGCATCATGTAATATTACCATGTAACAAACCTATACACATACCCCTGAATGTGAAAGAAAAAAGAGAGATCAGTAAAGAATATAGAAATAAAAAGACAGAAAAGAGAGTAAGAAATGAAAGAAGTAAGGGAGAATGGGAGGGAGGAAGAGGAGAGAAAAAAGATGAGAGGAGGAAGAAAAAGAGGAAAATGGAAGGAGGGAGGGAATGAAGGAAGACAGAGCATGTGCAGATAAAATAGAATATTGCTAGAACCCACAGGATTGCTTTCCAGCCACAGAGATGGCAAATGGTTTCCTCTGCCCAAGTCAGGGAAAGAATCTGAAGCTTTTAGGAAACTGTACCAACTCTAGACATAGACACACACACACACACACACACACACACAAACACACACACACACACACAAACTGTTCTGGTTAAAAGGTAGGGATTAAAAATGCAGGTAATAATACTGCATTACTCAAACTAAAGAAGTCCTGTAAGTATCCAGAGAGTTATCAGAAAGCTGAAGTAGCACACATCTGTACATTTAATTTTGTTAAATCAGTTTCCATAGCATTTTAGGATTAATGAATGGAATTCAGTTTATAAATGTCAGATATAACTATAATATTCACCATGTGCTGTAATTTAATTCAATGAAGCTAAAGGCTAGTAAATTTAGAAGCAATAAAAGGAAATACTTCCTTTCGTTGTACACTTCACCCCACTGAGACCATTGCCAGGAGGTCGTTGACATGGTGCCAGCTTTGAGAAGGAATTTGACGGGCTTCAATTAGATATATATGTGGCCAGTCAAAGTGGAGGTGATTTAAGAGTTACAAAATCTTGAGCTCTAGGTATTATTGAAAGCCTGTGCTAAGGTCATGCAAATCCTTCACCCTCTTTGCCCTGCACAGCTTATGGTGCATTAATCACAACTGCTTTTTATAGTGAAGGATACACACTGATTCAGAGATGAGATTACAGGGAGAGGTGCTCCTTTGCACCATGAATTTCCCACTGAATCTGGATGCTCTGCTTCCATCAGGGAGGGATCCTGAAGAAGGGCTAAGAGGCCCCATGGAAATCTATAGCCTCCGGGAAAAAGTCCCCCAAGTTTCCCTGAAGAATAGGTGTGGGGTAACTTTGGGCCACTTAGCCTCTCTCCCTTTAACTTCTCAACTGTGTGTCTTTCCTTGGAAACCATGATTCCCGTTGATTCCCACCTCCACTCTACCTCTAAACCAGTAACTTCCTTGAAAGTAAAGGGACAGGGCAGCAAGCCCTAAATACTGCTCCTTCCATTACCTTAGAGTAAGCTTTCATGAGAAAGTCCATGCTTACATACCTGGCTCTATCTCACCTAGTGGATTTCAAAGAACCGTCTCTAGGGGCAGTTTGGAAATGCAGAGGAGTGCATTTGTCTTCTAGAGTAGGTGTCCCTAGGCATTTACATATTGAAATACACTGTTTAGTTATAAACTGTTTTTTTTTCTTATATTACAGCAATTTTTCAAGTTCTGTTATATTATCTTTGAATTTTATTTCATAGTGGTAAAGGAGATTTATAAAATATTTGTCATAAGTTTTAAGTATCTTTTTACTATTGCTCGCTCCTGACTTCTGAGTCTAGGTGTGCCTTATATAACCTCATGACAACAGAGATGAGAATGGGGACTTCTGTTGTGACATCATGCATCTCTTATTCTGTTGTAAGACTAAAGTGTTAGATCAGAGTTTGAGAACCACAGATATACAGCATGGATTTCAACATTCACATATACTTGAATGAATTTTTTCCAAGTAAGTATCTAGGTTTCCTGTTCTGTATCTCACTGTTGATTCCTTCAAACTCATTGGTTGCTTACTAATACTTCTATTTCTGGTAAACACTGACAGTGTTGCGTTAGGTCACTTGCTACTGCTATCTTTATTCCTCCAAGTTCTGAATTTTCTATTCGTTTAAGGGCCTTATTCCTTCGTCTTTGTCTGGAAAGTCAGTATCTTTCAATGTGACTATTAGTAGGTCTTTCAGTACCTTACAGCAAACTCTAACTGCATGAGTTTTCTCTCTTATGTGGGAGTTAAGAAGTCAGAGTTGGGGAAGCATTAATTCAACACTTAAGAAATTACTTAAATTTCTTAAATCTTAGTTTTCTAATCTTTAACAATCAAATAATAATACCAACTTCACTGGGCCGTTTTAAGGATTAAAAGAGATACCACATGTAAAGGATTTAGCGATTTAGCGATTTAGCATGGTATAAACCATACATAGGTGGACTCTTTATTCCCTACTTTTGAATTACTTGTGTGAGTCTTTAGAATATCAATTATATATTAGTTTTTCAATGATATTCATTCTTTTCAGGATTTTGTCATTAAAGCCTGCAAAATTAACTCAAATTTGGATCTAAAATAAACCTACTAGTTATTGGAAATATACTAATGCAATTGTTTATTGTTTCGACTTGATTTTAGTTAGCAGGATAAGAGATGCTTTTGATACAATATAAAAGTGTTTGCTTAATTCTCTCATGCAGTAGTCTCCAGGGTGAAACTTCTGCTTCAGTGCTTGGTCAAGCCTTAAACTTTATATGTTTTGGCACCACTCTAACAGAAGTGTTCATGGCTGAGACTGCCAAGTGCACAGAGTAAATATAAATTTTTATCAGTACAGTAAGTGTTCATAATATTGACTGTCAGCGGAAAGCTATAGAATAGTTTTATGATTCCAAGTATTAGAAGAGCAGTAAGGCTTTGAAGTGGCTGCAAGACGTTTTCATCTAAGTTATTGACGCCCACAAATCACTATTGCACATATAATAATGCCCACAGTATTTAGCATGGAACAAGCAAGGAATGAAGAGGCCAGGATCTAACCCAGGCTTCATGATGATTCTCTATGAGCCAAATAAACACTCCAACAGTCTCATATATAAAATTAGACCATTACTGGTAGAAAGTCAACTTACAGGGTTATTTGGAAACAAAATAATGAGGTAACACATGTGAAAATGATATTACATTTCTATAGCATGACTGTACAATTGTAATGACCTTCATCCAATTCCACTGCATTGGTTTTAAAGAATCCAGCGTTTTTTCAATTAAGCCAGTTGCATTGATACGGATTATGTGATGACGAAAAATAACCTGATTTCCATTCATACTCATCAAATTCAGAGAGCTCTTCAAAAATCATGTTGCCTATTTATACTCCCAGGAATTTGAATTTTAACATGAACATAACAAACAGAAATCTTCCACACACAATCCTTAGGGTTGATGGCCTGTATTTTTCTCATCTATCAAATCTTCATTGAGCAGATATCGATGCTGAGCAATGAAACATCTTTTAAGATGAAGATACCACCATGCTTATGCTGGAAGAGATTCCAGTCTAGCAGGGAGAAACTAAATAAGGTATTACGGAGAAAAACAAAACAAAATAGCCTATAAGGCCATACCTTTTAAAGCAATTTCAGTCCGTTCTCTTTTTTTAAGCTGTCCTGTTGGAAAATGGGCCTATACTATCCATGGAGCATTAGATCAAACTGTGCCAACCTGGCTCTTGTCTAAAAATATTAAATCCATGTACTCATTGAAAGAATGAATTGTGCTACTCCCCCTTTGAAAGTTTTTGAATTAAGTCTCAAAATGCCAATACCTTTTGGAGCCCAAAAAGATAGCTCACTTATGCTAAGAACATTTTTGGCCAGAGTAAAAATAATGTTTGTAAAAATAATTGAGGTGAAATCAGAATGAAATTTTCTGCCCTAGAACACCATTGCATTAAGATGTTGTGCCTGATCTATGATTCCTGAAGCCCTGGTGTATCACACATTTTCAAAATTGGTAATCTATTATCTTGGATTGCTCTATAATTATTTTATGATTCTTCATTTTATGCCACAACTTTAAAAAGGGCAGGGACAGCATCTTTTACTTCTGCCATATCCCTTATAATATCCTACACAGTGCTGGCATTCAGTGCAATTTTAATACGTATTTTGTAAGTTCTCCTAGGTAACATGAATAATTCAGTAACTCTTTTGTTAAAATGATCCTTTCACTCATTCAGCAGAACATGCTGTGTATCCTTTTATTTAGAAAATGAAATGCTCCAAACTTTTAAACTGGTAGACCCAAAGGGCACTTTATGTCTGGCTCATTCCAGTGCTAAGGGGATACCTCCCACTTTCCTCACTTTCTGCCTTCCACCACATCCAGCTGGTTATGACATTTTATCACTTCCATCTGCCAACCATTTCTCTGATCCACTTCTTCCTCTCCACCTTTAGTCCTACTGCTCAAATTCAAACTCTCATATCTTTCACCTGGGTTGTTTCAAAAGTCTTAAAATTGTTTTTTTTTTTCTTCATTTTTCATCCACGTTTGATTCAATCAACACATATTTTTCAAGGACCCACTATGTACCTAGTGGTTTCTAGGTGCTGAGGATCTAGACCAGGTCCTTGTCATCATGGACCTTCTATTCTGATGCCCAGAGACAGATAATGATAAAGAAGACAAATACATAAGCTAGATAATTTCAGGTGATTTCTAAGTACTACAAATGAAAAAAGTTAAAGTGATACCGACTGCTGGATATAAAGAGAGGACTTTTCTAAGAAAAGGCATGTTGAATTTTTAGTGTTTAGCTGAGTTTTGAACGGTGAAAAGGAACTAGCCATCTGAAGGGCTGAGAAGACAATCTTCCAGATATGAATGAGGGCACGAGGCTGGATAGAGAGAAAGCCCACAAGGATAGAGCATAGATAATGTGAAAGTGTCACATAGGTTGAGATGGATAGGTGGACTGGCAGCAGATTATGTGGCTTTGAAGGTGTTTGAAAGGAGTTTTTGCATTTTATTCTAAGAGTGACAGGAAGATATTGGAGAGTTTTAAAACAGGGAAGAAGTATCATATAATTTAATTTTTAATAGGCTTACTCTTGCTATCCTGAGAAGACTGGATTACATGTAAGCAAAGCCTGAATCCAAAAGGCTAGTTTGGATGCTACTGCAACAATCAAGGTTAAGAGAAGATGGTGGCTTGCACTATGGTGATGAAAAGTAAAACGAAGAAAACGACTAAACTTAGAATGTATTTTGAACATTGGGAACAAGATGAAAGGGGAAATAAAAAAATGGCACCTAGGGATGGACTCCAGCATCTAGTTGGCTAATTGTACTATGTATTGAAATAGGCAATATTCCACAAATAGAAATATATTTCACAAATAAAGTAATTTTTCTGAAACTCAAGTCTGGTTATGTTTTGTGCTTACTTAATATATTTCACTTAATTCAATATGAATTCAATATTTCCTGTCCTTTTCAATATAAAACCCAAGTTTGTGTTATACACATGGAATCATCTGAATTTGTCTCGTCTTCCCTAACCAGGCTCCTTTCCTATCTCTTCCTGACAAAGAACCTGGAGCTCCAGCCATAATGAGCAACCTAGTTTTCTTGACATGCGGCACATTCTCATGTCTTCATGCTTCAGCATTTACTCTTTCTTATGCCTAATATGTCCTTGACTCTCCTATGTGCTGCAACATCCTACTTATCTTTCAAGATGTAGCCTAAGTGCTACCCACTCTGTGGCACCCTACCTACCAGGCCCCAGGTGAGTTAAGTGCTCCTCTGTGTTCTAGTCTCCTGATCCAGCCTCTGGGAATAAGACAATCACATTTCAGTGACTAGATATGCCTTGGCTGTGAGCTTTTTCAAGTATGGAGTCTTACACAGTGTTGTACTCCCAGGGTCCAGGAATCACATGGTCATTGCTAAATGTAACTATTTCTTAAGGAACCAAATGCCTGAGACACATTTAACACACTATCTTCTAAGTCTAGCTATGTAATTCTTACACCTGTATAAATAGACTGATAGCTAAACAGAGGGCATTTAGAAGCCCCAGTCTATACCTAGTCCAATACCTTCAGTACCTAGGCTGAGGTGAACCTTACTACAAAATCACCATTGGAGGGGAATAAACTCTTTGGTAACTGCTTTACAGCTATTCTTTGTTTGAATTATGTTCAGCTTTTGTTGGTCCCTTAAATGCATAGGCCAAGAACTTGAAAGGAAATCCCAACATGGATGTACACCTGAATTTTAGCTAAATCCATATTAGTGTGTTGGATAGCATCATGACCAGGCATAATGGTCTTTGGGAGTTGCTGGTGAAATAACACTGCCTGATAAGGGACATCACAGCTCGCTGAATGGGTGGAGATAGTCTGTACTTCACCCCAGCGACCATAATACTTTCATTCTTTGTGTTTAACAGGCTGGGACTCTTTGTTAATTATTCATCTGTTTCTTACCTATAGCCCACTGCAGCACATTAACAGTAATATTGGTAAAACTTTGTTTCTTGCCTCTTGCTTTGCTTCATGGATATTCAGAAACATGGAAGATATTTTTGTAGAGAAAAAAAATGTCATCAGGTTAATTACTTTATGGGTCTTGAGACCCTGAGACTAGCCACTGAACTTTGAAGCAAGATGTTTTCTTAATGAGGAACTTATTTTCAGTGTGTCAAAGTCGTAAAACTTAACACTGACCCCTCCCTATATTTTACACTGTCTCTGCGTTGTGCTTGCCTAAGTATGTTGCCAGTAGATTTATATACTAATAACTTGATTTTTAATTAGTGAGAAACCAAAGCAGTACTAGTTAAATGTCTCACAAAGCATTGCAGATGACTCTAAATGCCTTATGATATAAATACCTTGAGTAAAATGAAAACACAAGTAGCTTTGCATATATTTATATGTTTTGCCCTTTAAGTTTTGAGTTTAAAGGCTGAAAGCAGAGACAGTGGTAAAAGGAAGGCAGCTTCTTCTGAAGATCTATGCATTAAATTAGTTTGATTCAACTCAACACACACTTAACAGACACCTACTATGTGCCAGGCATGTGAGGGTCAGAATGGAAAATACTGAAACGAATAATACAAAGGGCATGTTGCCCCAAATCTGTCCAAAATAAGGTATCTTCCAAGGGAAACCTTTTCTATTCCTTTGAGTGGTCTCAGTAGATAGGTCAAACCAGAGATGATGTAACAATTCTGGGGTCTTCGGCATTTCTTTGGAAATTGCCACGGGCATGATTTTCAAAATTATCTCATGCAAGTTCCTTTTTTTCAGGCAAACGCTAAGTGAAAGTGAAACAGCTGTACTCATTATAATTCACTTCTGGAAAGTAAACTTAAGGTGCTTTTTAAAAGTAAAATATTTTTAAAATTAAGTAAAATAGTTTTAAACATCTAAAATTATTTCAAAGTTAAATTGTCTAAATCAATAAAATAATTTATTCTCTGACATTTTCACTTTGGACCAAAATATAATTTTTGGTTCATTTTAGTTCTGTACTAGAATAAAATTCCTAGTCAAGCATGTTCAAAAATCTTTCTTTTTTGAGTGAAATAAGATTTTGTAAATTTGTTACTCAGAACTTCGCAATGGAATTGGTGTTCAGGACTAGAAAAAAGTAGAGTAGTTCTTGTGTTTATATAAGCGCTTCATTCATTCATCCATCTGTTCTTACATCCAGCCACCCATGAATGGACTGAACACAAATTAGCTGGGCACCTCTCTATTTCAGGCTCTGGATACTATACTTGAGTTTCCTGTTCTCTCAATGGACAGTACTGTTTTGTACTTTCTCCCTTCATTCATCATACAGTATCTTTTGCTTATTTGTTTGTTTGCCTTATAAATGCCAGCATATCAGCTGTATTCTAATACACCTCTGTTCTTTCCTTGAAGATATGTGAGCATCCTCCAGACTGATGTATCACTCCCCACCCTGTCACCGCATCCTAGCTGCTGCCCAAATGGTAAAGCAATGGTCAGGGTACAGCAATATCACAGAAAACTGAAGGCCCTGAGTTGCTGTGCTTTGAATGGACAGCATTTCTAAGAGGCAGTCAATGGAAGAGAGACACATGGGGCACTGAACACTGAAGAAGACACCAGACCCACACTGCATACATCTCATTGTCACTACTCCTCTGCCTTACTGGACGGATTCTGTTTGTTTTCCATTATGTCTTTGGTATTTGTATTAGTTTTCCTAGGGCTGCCATAACAAAGTACCACAATCTGGGTGACTTAAGACAATAGAAATTTATTCTCTTGCAATTCTGGTGACTGGAAGTTCAAAATCAAGGTGTCAGCAGAGTTATGTTTCCTTTGAGACTCTGGGTAGAGTTATTTCTTGCCTGTTCTAGAGTCTGGTGGCTCTGGCAATCCTTGACATTCCTTGGCTTGTAGACAGATCACTCTGATCTCTGCTTTCTCCCCTGTATCTGTGTCCAGATTTCCCTTTTCTCTTATAAAGATACCAGTCATTGCATTAGGGTCCACCCTAATCTCGTATGATCTCATCTGAACTTGATTATATCTGCAAGGATCCTGTTTCCAAATAAAGTCACATTCACGGGTTCCAGGTGGACATCAATTTGGGAGAAGGGATACAGTTCAACCCAGTATACATCCAAGTCCCTTTTCTTACCCCTTCAAGTTCAGGGGCTTGTTATTCCTTCTTCATTTTTTTTTTTAACTTGTTCATGCGATAGTAACTTGTTTACACCATGCAAAATCCCTTTGTTAAAGTCTCTTCAAACTACCCAGTGTGCTAGTGTCATTTGCATCCTGTGGACTCCGACTGCTACACCTGCCCTCCCACCTGCCTTTTTTTATTTTAACTTGCTTTCACTTACCACTTACAGCAGGAATGTTAAGAATAGAAAATTGAACCAGGAATGATTTGCCCTGGGGCCCCATAGCCTTTTGGGGAAAGACCATTTGGCCTGACTATGATTCTGCCTTTAATTTTCACTGAACTGAAAGTTTTTTGAATGCATGACACTGATAAAAAGAGCTCTAAAATAAAGAAAGCCAAAGGGGTAAGAAAGAAAAAGGCAATAAACTGCTTTCATATAGATATAGAGGAATATTTTAATAACCACAGGAAAGCAGGAAGTAGACAGAAATATTTTTTAAATGGGTATGCTGTTGCTAATATGGCCAAAAAACTGTGTTTTGTTTTGTTTTTCTCCTTCTACCTGTAATTTATATCAAAGAATCATTTAAATCCTAGAAAAAATCTTTCTAGTATTCTTATCCTTCTGTTTAGGAATTTTGCATTTATTATAAGGGAAATTGGTTCATAGCTTTCATTTTTATGCCATCATTTCCAGGCTTTGGGTCAGAGTTAGGCTAAATTTGGAAGATTTTATTCTTTATTTACATTATAAAACAGTTCAATTAGAACAGGGTTTAATTATTCCATGAGTGCCTGTCTCCTGAAGATTTCAAATAATTTCCTGGTGAAACCATCTTGGCTTGACATGTTTTTGATAATTATGGATGAGCTTAGAAATTTATTCTATCTATAATGACTACTTTTTATTATTTTAACCATTTTAATTTATTAAAATTATTCATTGAGATTTAAAAATTAATAAAATCTTATGTACAAAGTAGTTACAATTTTTAAATCTTTGTATTCTAATTATATCTTCCTATTTCTCTATAATAATAACAAGATATTAAAATTATTGGAGTAATAATACTATTTTCCAGGCACTGTGCCATGCAGTGTACACACATTATATTTTTCAATCTTTACCGTGGCACTAAGAGCTAGATGCTATCAGTTTCCTGTTTTTGGATGAAAGAACTAAGGCATATATAATAATGGTTACATTTTTCTCCTTTGATGGACTAACATGTAAAGATAATAGCAGATCCCTCTGAATTGAGACAGCCTTTCTGAAAGTCACATAAATCATTATGGCAGTATTCCTTTAAATCTCACGCTGTCTAACTTTAGAAACCATCCTCCTAACTACCAACCTATGTGTATTTGACTTTTTTTTTTTTTCTTGGATTGGTCTTGTCAGTGGTTTGTCTACTATATACACAGAGAACCAGTTACTGGCTTTATTAAAAAATTCTACCTTTTCTATTTTTTTAAGTTTATTTATTAACATTTTGGTTTTGTCCTTATACTTAGGATGAATTTTGCTATCTTTTTAGTTTCTTCAATTTAATTTATATTCTTTCTTATTTAATGATAAAAGTATTGAAAGGAATTTTCTCTGATTATAACTTGTAAGAAATTTTACACATTACTATATTAGGTTGAACCAGTAAAATTGACAATAGTTGACAGTTTTGAGATAACAAAAATTATAATTTCATATGGATCAATCTAATGCACAGTGTTATTGACAGAATTATTTTCTCAATATTCTATAATTTCAATTTGATATGCCCTCTTGTTTCAAAGATTATTTCAAATGAGGGATTTAGGTGTTCTTAATGACTTATTTTTTACTAACATTTTTCTCAAATAAAACATTTTTAAATTCTAAAAGTTTTAAATAGTTAAGAATTCTAAAACATAGCCCTAATGTTCTTTTTTTTACTAAAACAATTTTCCCTGGTTCTAAGGTGACATTTATTACCCCCCACACCAACTCTCAACATACAGACCAGCTTTACCGCAGTGTAACAGCCAAACTGACCCCATCTTTCCCCTGCTGGAGTCTGGCATGGATAAAGTCAATTCATTTTTTTTTTTTCTGTGCTATACCCAGAGACCCCTCAAAACCTGTCATGTTTCTTCTGTCTCCTCATGCCAAACCTCGCCAAAGCGTACTCTGCATTCATGCATCCCATTTCAACCTCTTCTAGTCCTCAATCTACTATAACATGGTTTCACTTCTATTCCCTCTTCCGTGTTCTCTTTTCTGCATCTCAATTGCTCCCCTTTTGGCTACCCAAACACCAGTCCCTGGCTCTTCTACTCTGATCACTTCCCCCTCTTTCTTTCTTTTTTTTTTT
The DNA here is from genome assembly GCF_048565385.1 of Saimiri boliviensis. Taxonomy (NCBI): domain Eukaryota; kingdom Metazoa; phylum Chordata; class Mammalia; order Primates; family Cebidae; genus Saimiri; species Saimiri boliviensis. Next base: position 42,338,020 of record NC_133453.1, read on the forward strand.
TTTTTTTTTTTTTTTGAGACGGAGTTTCGCTCTTGTTACCCAGGCTGGAGCGCAATGGCGCGATCTCGGCTCACCGCAACCTCCGCCTCCTGGGTTCAGGCAATTCTCCTGCCTCAGCCTCCTGAGTAGCTGGGATTACAGGCACACACCACCATGCCCAGCTAATTTTTTGTATTTTTAGTAGAAATGGGGTTTCACCATGTTGACCAGGATGGTCTCGATCTCTTGACCTCGTCATCCACCCGCCTCGGCCTCCCAAAGTGCTGGGATTACAGGCGTGAGCCACCGCGCCTGGCCACTTCCCCCTCTTTCTATCAGCAACTATTGTTTCATCCATCTGCTGAATGCTAATGTTCCTCAAGCTTCCACTTCTAGTTCATTTTCTCTTTTTTTCTCACAAACTTTTTGGATAATCTTACACATTTACTCAGGAATTTATATTGCTAGAGCAAACTTCTTTCCTGAGTGTCAGACTCATTTTTCCAACTGCTTCAAGTTTATTGCAGAGCCATATAATAACATCATGGTTGGGACCACAGCTTGGAATCACAGATACCTTGGATTTTATCATCCAAAAATGGTGATATTAATGCTGCCATACAGGGTTATTGTGATGTTAAATGAGATAATGTGTGTGAAGGACATATCATCTAATAAATACTCTCTCTCTCTCTCTGTCTTTGTTTCCCTCTCTCTCTGTCTTTCCTACTTTCTGTCTTTTTCACTGCCTGTTGGATGTCTACCCCATGTGCAAAATGAAATTCCCATTTTGCCCTTATACCTGTGCTTATTCTATTTAACTGAAGAGCAATATCATATAACCAGCTAGAAACCTAGGAATTACCTTAAATCATTCCTCATATCCAGTTGGTGCACTTCCTGTCTGTCTTATTCCTTAATGCCTTCTGTGTGTACCAGATCCCCACTACCTCTCTCTTAGGTGGTTTAATAGATTTCCAGTATTCTACTATTAATAGCTTCCTCTTTCTTTCCCTTTCAACACATGCTCTACATTGCTGCCCAGATTACAATTCTCCGGCATAAATGGGAATGTGCTTTAAAGTTCCTTGCAAGCTCGCCTTTGCCTAGGCTTTCTCATGCACAGAAGGCCCTCAGCAACAAACCCTTACGCAATCAGCAGGGTCAACTGCTTTATCAGTTGACTCATGATTGCAACAGAATTTATATATCTTTGAGTGTTTCTAAATTAAACAACTTTCTCCTTTATAGCTTCCAATGAACTTGTTACAATGCGTGACACATGATCACCTTCATCAACATTGTTATCGACCTCAGTCCTCATGGTAAATGCTACTGTTATTGAATGCTGCCTAAATATGTGCCTTGTGCTGTGTTATGTGCTTTACATGTTACCTCATTTAACACTTTATGCCAAACTTATGGAGTAAGTACCAATACCACCAAAACGAAGCATAGAGATGTTAAATAAATTGTATAAGGACTCACAGGTAGTACGCAGCAGAACCATAATTTGAACTCAGGCAGTTCAACTGTAGAACTTGTCCCCTTAAACACTACTTTATTCACATAGGCGTATCAATACATGTTTGTTGAGTAGGTGCATAGAAGCATCAACTTGAAAACAATGGATTTCTTTAAAAGTGCATGAAATAAACTAGGCAATGAGAATTGAAATGTTACTATTTAGCAGTATTTATTAATGAGATTTTATTTATACTTATGTACAAAACAACTCTGTAAATTCAAGAGAATACAACAGTTAACTTATGGTGTGCTTCTTCCTGAGATTAATTTATTTTTAAAATTTGTCATTCTAAAAATTATTGAAAATTTAATAATTAGACAGATTTCTTCTGTGGCCATTTCTCAAAGGTGAGCTAGTTACACATTTTCTGAGGCATTTACAGTGTCTGTTATAGTGGCGGTGGCCCAAAAAGAAGATGTTGAGATTAGCAACTTCCCGTTATAAAATTTTTATTTTTTGTCCCATCTTTTAATGTGTGTATTCTGTTGTTTCTCAAGCAGAAAGCTAATAAAGTTACTCAAGTAATATTTAAAAATTTATAGAGATACCTTGTAAGTAAACTAGGCCAGTGATTGCTGCAGCGGCAGTGTAAGCTCTCTTCAGAGCTTCAGAGTATGGTATTACTAGAAATCTAATAATTCCTAAACAACGATCTTCGAAAACCTGCAGGAAGAGTAACTGGAGAGGTGAATCAGTGGTCAGATTTTTGGATGATGTCTCAGTTAATTAGCTTTATCTGAGTTGGCTAAGTTTAAATGTGTCATTATCAGCAAGTCAGTCTTGCCTTTCCTCCTATTGTGACCCAGTTCTTATTAAACATGTGCATGTTTTCATATTCTCAGTATTAAAAACCATAAAATTAACATCTTATTTTTTTCTATTTCTAAGATTATTTTCACCTTTACTCCCAGTGTCCCTTTATTGATGGCAGAACTATAGAACAAAGGAGTCACTTTCATAGCCATATAACTTTTAGCATTGTGTACCTGAGGATAAAAGGGCCTGGTGTGAAATAAGAATTTTATAAGGTAGGATTTGTTTTATGAAAAGCACTGCGCCTTAAGCAGAGTTCAAAGATCAGTTATGATACATGTCTGACTGGCACTGTAAAGTTGTTCCCTCAATTGTCATTGACCAATTACTGGTTTATTATATTTTCTTTTTATTTTTATGACAGAGAATACAATTTTTCCCACAATCAGTCCTTGAGCACAAATACAATAACAATTTGGGGAAAGGGAATAAAAGGAATCTTAGTTTTATCTCCACAAAGGGACCCACTGGGATTCACTTGTGCATGTAGTCATATTTCAATAGAGTATTCCAAAGATACCTTCTTATTGTAAATGATTCTTTACAGAAAAAAGCAACTAAAGGGAAATTTGATTTCCTTGACTGTATAGGAATATTACAATTCCTACAGATTTTATATGCATATATGCAGAATAGATTTGCAGAGATGTAATAAAGTAGAATATGATATTGATTATATTCCAGATAACAGTCATTATTGTTGTCATTAGGAACATTGTCAGGTTCTTTTGTTAAAAAAAAAATCTGTTTTTATTAAAACTTTCCCCCCAAATTAGAATTTCAGTATTTAAATCTAAGGGCTTGTTTTACCATGTGAACAAATAAACACAGAATGATATATTTTTATGAGAGATATACACGTTCTTTAATTTTTTTTTAATGTAACACCAGCATTTTCCCAATGTTTTATTTTAACTCTATCCTAGGGAAGAGATAGCCCTTGCATGTTCATAAGTTACCCTGTTCTTAGGGAAAATGTAGCAACAGGGCAGCCCCACAATGGATCTCCACTCCCCTTTCCATTCCCTCAACACAGGAGGTGTGAGGCAGTGGAATATGAGTAACCATCAGGCAGAGTTACTGCTTTCTTAGCACCACCGTGTCTCAAAGAAATAAATACAAATTCGATGTTTCTCTTCCCAGCCTTTCTCCTGAGACTTCTTCAGGGGTCTCAACAGTAGCCCCAAGAAAAGTGGAAGGCTATGTAGAATGGCTTAATAATGCCTGTGATAAAAAAGAAAAAAATAAGTAGAAGACACACAGAGAGGCAGAGAGAGAGAGACAATATGGAAAAAAAAGAAAAAAAACCTTACCATGGTAAATATAAAAATATGTGTAAATAAATGTACTTTATTATTTAGATTATTTTATTTTTTTATTTACAATACAAATACCAATACTCACAGTTGTGCTGTAAAAAATGAGTGTGTGATGCTTTTCTTTGTGATTCAGAGGATGTTCTAATGTGATATATTGTGCACTACCCCACCAAAATTGTCCTCACATCATCGCTTTGTGGAAATGTAATTTTATCCTGTTAGAAAATTACTCATGAATATGATATGTATGTATATTGAGGTGTAAAATAAAATAATTTTAAACAGTATTACAAAAATGAATATTTGATAATGTAGGGTATTAGTAGGGGTTAACAATAGTGGAGGGTAGGTCACAGAGCATTTACTATTTCCAAAGTAATATTTCAATGGAATACATAGCATCAAAGTTTCCACTTAACAATAGATTGTCATCTGTTAAAAGATGTCATTTTCTTTCTTTTCAAATATGTAATATTTCTATATGATATTGTCTCTGAAGCCAGAAGCAGACTTTGAAACATTACATATGTATTGTAGAATATTCCCATTTTTTTCTAAGCTTGAGCCCAAACATGATAATAGGATTTGGCTTCTATAATATGATAGAAAAACAATATTCAAGTGCTAAAAAATTTGAAAGAACTGAAATCATGTTTTCATACAGTATATTTGTTTTCTTCTTATATTTGCCTGCATATCTGTTAAATTATAAACTCGAATGATGTGAAAGAAGATTTACATTTGTATCCTCCACCTTCCAAAAGCATTTTAGATAATTATTAAAAGAATGCTACAAAGTTCTCTTTGACATCTGAAAATAAATTAGAACTTTTTTTTTGTACTGAATACAATGCATAATGTTTAATTATAACTTCTAGCACATAAACAAATTGGAAAATGATTTTAAGGACTTGAGAATAATATATTGTTGTAAAGCTTAATGCAAATAATATAAAAACAGGGCGGGGGAGCTTCACTCTTTTGCATGTTATTTCTTCTAGAGAAGAGGATAAAATGTCCAAGGATGGAGAACCCCAGCTTTAGAAAAGGCGGTCTCTGTACAATAACTCAAGGACAAAGATTATTATTGGAAACTAATGTCGAGTAGTTAAGTAGAAGGTTATTTGTCACTGATTGGGCAGAATTTCTCACAGCTCAATAAGAAGTTAAGTATCAAACATCGACTGTTTCAGTATTTACATTTCTATTGCATAGAATGACACGCTGCAGCTTAAGAAGAAATGATTGCTGTATTTTTGTCACTGTTGGGACTTTAGAAATATTAAGGGTCGAGAGGGACTCTATTCTGAGCTCTGTTTCCTTTCCTAAGCCTTCGGTTCTGATTTTAATTTTCTTCAGCTTGCCTCTGAGACTCTGAAAAACTACAAGATCTTGTTCACAAGCGTGTTCAGAATCTTTCTTTTAAACTCACCCCAGCTTTATTTTTTTAAGTGACTTAATCAAAGGTAATTCGAGTTCACATTTTTGTATCAATGGTTGTATTTAAAGAGGTCTTATCTGATTTCCATCACCAATTACAGGCTTGCGTTTCTTGTTTATATCCATCTAAAAGCTGACAAGGGCCTGGTTTGGTTTTGATAGGAAGTCAAGCCTTCATCTCATGTCAAAAGTCCCTAAAGCACATTTGTTCTGGTAAAATTATATCTCAGGAATGATGGGTTCTAATACAAAATGAGGATGTGGTGGCATGGGGTGGTCCCTGCCACTTTGTTTGAAAAATAAATTGTGAAACCTCAGTAGTAAATATTTGCCTGAGAGAACACAGTGGGAGGGAAATTACAGTGCTGGGGAATATTGCCATTAAGAGGACTGAAGTCAGAGGTTAACGTAACAGGAGTTGGTCTAGTCAAAAAGGTCACCGTGGGTTGGCCCACTCAGCAGAGAGCTCCTAGATGACTTTTAACTATTTTTGGCAAGATAAACATCATATGTCGCTGCCTTTGGGAGCAAAGAACAAAGGTCAAAGACCCAGGGGGATTAATTTCTTTAAAAGAGTTATAATATTTAACTTGGCTGCCCTCAAAAGTCTTGGGTTTTCTGGCTTGCTTTCCTTAGCAATGGAATTCCAGGTTTTGTTTTAAACAAATAGAGTGTCTTTTTAGAAGTCAAGATGTGGACACTAAACCTAATGCTACAAGAAATGGCAGATTTTAAGTTAAATTTTAGATTCCAACTTATTTCAGAGATACGGTGGTCTGAATCGTTCTGAGCTGTGAACCACCTCCCCACCACCCCTGGCATCCTCTGCACCTCTCTTTAGTTCTTACAGTGCCTTGGACACACTGGCACCTGCTCTTCGCACTCTGGGCTATATCTGTTAGCTGTCTGTTTCATCCAAATGAACTCTGAGATTCCTGTGCTTCTCTTAGTTTATATTACTTATTATTGATCATTTAGTTCAGATAGTTATTCTGGAGCCAGATTGCCTTTGCTTCTTCTATGCTGGGTCAAATTAGAAAAGTTTTTTTGTTCTCACTATGCTTCAGTTTCCTTGAACATAAGTAGCAGTAATGATAGCACCAAACTCATAGGTTTGATATGATGACAAAGCAAGTTAAATTGAAACACAATCCCTTATTCACAATACTCAAATCCAAAATGTTCTGGATACTGGAAAATTTTCCATAAATTTGTAGCAAACTCATTTGGTAAAACCTGGCCTGAACTACTGTGAAGCTGTTTGTAGACTTTATCCCATTTGGTGTGACTATTCATATATTTCAGTGCAGAAAAGTTAATATATTGCATTATGGGGTGTTGCTCCAAACCCATTTAGCTTGTTGTATATTCCACAAGCATCTTAAAAATTTTGAATCCCAAATCATATCTGACTCCAAAAGTTTCAGATAAAGATTTTTGCTTAGTGGCACACAGAAAGCAATCAAAACCTGTAATCTATAATTACTATTTGTATTCTAACACCTGAAGCAATACCTGGCACAAAGCAGGTACTCAATAAATCCTATTGCTGTTTTTTAAACAAATGCTCATTGATCACTTATAGTGTTCTTTACACCCAGCCTGGCTCTTTACACCAACGCTTGGTGAAGCCAAGGTGCTCTTCCAAGGTCACACATTTAGTAGGTGGGGGAGTAAGAATTAAAAAAAACGGGCAGATTGACTTCAAACTGTATGCACAGCACCAGTTCACGAATTGCTAGTACTGAAGCATGCAATCCACATTTCCTAGAACAAAGTGATGGTGCTGCTTGGATGGAGTGTGTCCAATGGCATTTTTAAGTTTTGTGCTTTCTGTTGAATTTTACGTTGACATTAGTGAAATCAGGGGCAGAACAAAATAGCATCTCAAAAGAAAGATTGGTGACATATTACATATGTGTGTGTATGCATGCTTTCATCTGCTCATGTCACCCAGTAATGCTACAGCACAATTAAGATGTATGGAAATGAAATAATAAAGGCATGTGCTGCACAGCTTTTCTGTTGTTTTCATTCTGTGAATCACTTCTATATCCTGGGTCAGTAAATATTTGACTAGTAAAGATATTTAGCATTTGTCCTTTCACTTAATCATTATGTCAAATATCTATAACACAAATACAGTCTCAGAATTATCCACTTCTTGTACAACTGATGAAAAAAATGGGCCATTTACTGATTAATGGCATGCAAGCATCACATCCATTCTTTATGAAAAATTTCAATATATACAGAAATTTTAAAATATTTCTTCTTTTTAGTGCCAATTAAAAATAGCTTCTTTGAGGCTTAGAAAAATGTATTCACTTTTAAAATATATTAAATTATATTTCTATTAAAAGCATGGTCTGTGTGATTATGATCAGCCAATTTAAACTGTTCACTATGTTTTACCCAAAATAATTACTCTCACTTAGCTTATGTAATGAAGAACATTACTAATAATTACTTAGTGTGATAGAAAGAATTTGGTAGAGGAATGACGGACGCTAAAATATGCTGTGGTTTTGCACAAGTTATTTAGCGCATTGGCTGGACTGATTGTATTAATAGCCCTACTTTTTCATGCTCCTAAGTATCCACACTCTTGATGCCCATCAACACAGATTCTGGGTTTGGTCACATGACTTAGTTTAGCCAGTAATCATTAACAAAGTTAATGAAAACAAAGACCTGTATTCTCTCTCAAGTTTACAGACGAGAACTGCTAAGTTTATGCACATTGTTGTACAGCAGATCTCTAGAATTTTTTCATCTTTATTGATGAAATTTCTATACTAATTGAACAACAACTTCTCAGTTCCCTCTTCCCCCATTCCCTGGAACCACCATTCTACTTTCTGCTCCTATGAGTTTGACTACTTTAGATATCTCATAAAAAGAATTGTGCAGTATTTGTCCTTCTGTGACTTGTTTATTTCATTTAGCATAATGACCTCCAGGTTCGTCTATGTTGTAGCATATGTCAGGATTTCCTTCTTTTTTAAGGGTAAATACAATATCATTGTATGTATACACTACATTTTCTTTACCCATTTATCCATCAGAGGACTTGTAGGTAGGCTCCATATCTTAGCTATTTGAATAATTCTGCAATGAACATAGGATTGGAAATATCTCTTCAAGATCCTGTTTTCAGTTCTTTGAGATAAATACCCAAAAGTGAGATACTTGAATCATGTAGTAGTTCTATTCTTAGATTTTGAGGACGCTCCATCCTGTTTTCAGCAGCAGTTGCATTTTTCATTCCTACCAATGGTTTACAAGGGTTCCAATTTCACCACATCCTTCTAACACTGATGTATGTATTTATGTATAATGAATATACATATAATGGCCATTTTAACCACTGCAAAGTAATATTTAATTGTAGTTAGATGTCTAATTGTAGTTTTGATTTGCATTTTCCTGATGACTAGGGATGTTGAACATCTTTTTATACACTTATTGACCATTTGTATGTCTTCCTTGGAGAAATGTCTATTCACATTCTTTGCACATTTTTTAACCAAGTTTTTTGTTTGTTTTTGCCATTGAGTTATAGAAGTTACTTACATATTTTGGATAGTAACTCCATATCAGATATATTGTTTGTACATATTTTCTTCTATTCTTTAGATTGCTTTTTCACTCTGTTGATTATTACCTTTGCTGGGGAGAAGCTTTATAGTTTAATGCATTCCCACTTGACTTTGTTTTTCTTTTATTGCCTATGCTTTTGGTGTTATATCAAAACAAATAATTGCTAAGACTGATATTATGAAACTTTTCTCCTATGTTTTCTTCCAGGAGTTTTGTAGATTAAGATCTTACATTTATGTCTAATTCATTTTTAATTGATTTTTATGTATAATGTAGCACAAGGGTTCAATTTCATTCTTCCGCATGAAGACGTCCAGTTTTCCCACTGGGTTAAGTTGAATCCTTTCTCCATTGTGTGTAGTGTTTGCACTTTTGTCAAACATCATTTGACCATTTGACTGTACATGGATAGGTTTATTTCTGTCCCCTTGATCTGTATGTCTATGTTTATGCCAGTACCACACTGTTATGACCACAATTGCTTTGTAATATGTTTCAGAGTCTCTAGCTTTGTTCTTTCTCAAGATTGTTTTGAAAATTTGAGGTTCTTTGTGATTCCATATGGATTTTAGGGTTGTTTTATCTATTTCTGCAAACAAATGTCATTCAGAGTTTGATAGGAATTGCCTTGAATTTTTAGATTGCTTTGGGTATTATAGGTATTTTAACAATAGTATTTCCATCTGTGTACATGATATGTCATTCTTATTTGTGTGTTACTTAATTTCTCTTAACAAGTGTTTCATACTTTTTAGTATACCGATCATTCACTTTCTTGGTTGAATTTATTCTTAAGTATTTTATTCTTTTTGATGTTATTGTAAATGGGATTGCTTTCTTAATTCCCTTTTCAGATTGTTCACTCTTTGTGTATAGAAACAACTGATTTTATGCCCTACAACTTTGCTGAACTTAGTTTTTAGTTCTAACAGGTTTGTGTGTGTGTGTGTGTGTGTGAGAGAGAGAGAGAGGAATTATCTGTAAACAGAGATAATTTTTCTTTCTGATTTAGATTTATATCTATATCTATATCTATAGATATAGATTTATTTATTTATTTATTTATTTATATCAACTAGCTGCTCTAGCTAGGACTTGAATAGAAGTGGTGACAGTGGCCATCCTTGTCTTTCTCCTAACCTTGGAGGAAAAACTTTTCATTCTTATTTATTGTGTATGTTGTTACCTGTGGCTTTCCATGTATGACCTTTATTATTTTGAGATAATTTCATTTAATTCCTAGTTTGTTGAATGTGTTAAACGTAAAATTATATTTAAATTTGTCAGTGCTTTTTAAAAGATCTATTAAGATGGTCATTTGCCAGTGCTTTTTAAAAAATCTGCTAAGATGATCATGTGCTTTTCATCTTTAATTCTGTTAATGTGCTGTATCACATTGTTTTGTTTTGTTTTTATTTTTTGTTTGTTTGTTTTTTTTGTACTGAAGCATCCCAGGAACAAATCCCACTTGGTCATTGTGTATGATTCTTCTCATATGCTGTTGAATTTCATTTACCAATACTTTGTTGAAGATTTCTGCGTCTGTATTTATCAGAGATATTGATGTCAGGGGTTTTAATTCTTAGAATATGTCTTTATCTGGATTTGGCATCAGTGTAATGATAACCTCATAAAAAGAGTTTGAAAGAGTCTTCTCCTACTCTATATTTTTGAAGATTTTGAGATGGAATGGCACTAATTTTTCTTTAAAAGTTTGTAGAATTCTCTAGAAGTTTTTTTTTTTAATTACTATTACTGAGTTAACCTTCTCACTAGATATGTCTGTTGAGATTTCCTATTTCTTCATGATTCAGTCTTAGTGGGTTTATGCTTCTAGGAACTTATGTATTTCTTCTAGATTACTCGATTTGTTGGCATATTATTGTTCATAGTATTTTTACAAACCTTTCTATTTCTGTGTCATTTTTTGTGATGTATTCCCTTTTGTTTCTTATTTTTAGGGTTTGTATCTTTTCTCTTTTGCTTAGTCTAGCTAAAAGTCATTCTTTTGGCCTTTTTTTAAAAAACCCAGTTTTGTTGATTTGTAAAAAATATTATTTTTCTAATGTCTATTTTGTTTATCTTGTATTATTATTTTTTTCTAGAAGAAAAGTTTTCCTTTTATTATTGTGTTTTGTTTTGTTTTATGGGAGATGTAGTCTTTCTGTGTCACCCAGGCTGGAGTGCAGTGGCGAGATGTCGGCTCACTGCAAACTCCGTCTCCAGGCAAGCAATTCTTCTGACTCAGCCTCCCAGGTAGCTGAGACTACAGATGAGAGCCACCATGTTGGCTAATTTTTTGTATTTTAATAGAGAGTAATATCTTCTATTATTGTTATTTACTTCCCTCTGCTAACTTTGCTGTTAGTTTGTTCTTTCTTTAGTTTTTTTGAGATAAAATTTAAATTGTTTATTTAAGATCTTTCTTTTTTTTTTTTTTTTTTTTTTTTTTTTACATATTGACATTTACCACTATAAACTTTCCTCTTAATGCTGCTTTTGCTACATCCTATAAGTTTTGGTATAAGATGTTTTAGTTTGTCTCAAAATATTTTCTATTTCCATTTTGATTTCCTCTTTTATCCCTTGGTTTCTCAAGAATGTGTTGTTTAATTTTCTCTTATTTGTGAATTTCTAATTTTCTTTCTGCTATTAATTTCTGTTTCCATTCCTTTGTGGTCAGAAAGATACTTGGTTTCAATTTTCTTAAATTTGTTAAGTGCTCTTTTGTAACTTAATGTGATCTATCCTGGAGAATGTTGCATGTGCAGTTGAGAAGAAAGCATAATCTGCTACTGTTGGGTGGACTATTTTTTATGTCTTTTAGGACCATTTTCCTCTGTAATGTTGTTCAAATCCTTTGGTTCCTTATTGATCTTCTTTCCAAATATTCTATCCATTATTGAAAGTTAGATATTGAAATATCCTTCTATTATTGTGTTGCTGCCTAGTTCTCCCTTTAGTTCTGTCTGCATTTGCATTATATATTTGGGTGCTATGGTGTTGAACATATATACATATAAAATTTCCATAGGTTATTGGGGAGCAGGTAGTATTTGATTACATGAGTACATTCTTTAGGGGTGATTTGTAGAATTTTGGTGTGCCCATCATCCAAGTAGTATACACTGCACTCAATTTATAGTCTTTTTCACTCCCTTCCCACCCATTCCCCTTCAGTCCCCAAAGTCTATTGTGTTGTTCTTATGCCTTTGCATCCTCATAGCTTAAGTCCCACTTACGAGTGAGAACATATGATGTTCAGTTTTCCATTCCTGAGTTACTTCATTTAGAATAATAGTCTCAAAATACCATATAAAAGGATAAAATTTGACACCAAAATATAAAGTGATATAAGGTAGAATTAAAAACTATAACAAAGACAAAGAAGTACATTATAAAATAATAAATGTCAATTCACCTGGAAGATGTAACAATAAATAATTCAAAACCTAAAAGTCTTACGGAACAAAAAATAGTAAATGTCAATAAACTCTACTGCATTGTATAAATATTTGTTATATCTACCCTATATAACTTTATATTTTGGTGCCAAATTTTATCTTTTTATATCATATTTTAATTAGCATGTTTTATAGTTATAATTATTTTTTAATACTTTTCTCATTTAGCTTCTTTTCCAGAAGTAAAAGTGTTGTACAAACCACCATTGCACTACATTATTGCAGTTTTCTGTCTTTATCCACATATTTACCTTTACCAGTGAGCTTTATACTTTCATATGTTTTCATGTGTGCTATGTGCTGTCTTTTTGTTTCAATTTAAGAACTCCTTTTAACATTTACTGTAAGGCAGGTCTAGTGGTGAAAAACTCTCTCAGCTTGTATTTACTTGGGAAAATACTTCTCCTTCATTTTCTAAGGACAGTTTTGCTAGACAAAGTATTCTTGGTCGACAGAGTTGTTTTGTTGTATTTTGTTTACTTTCATCACTTTGACTATATCATCTCAAACTCTCTCTAGCCGGTAATGTTCCCACTGAAAAATCTGCTGATAGTTTCATGAGAGCTTACTTTTACATAATAAATCACTTTTTCTGCTTTTGTATTTTCTTTTCTTTGACTTTTGAGAAATTGATTATAATGTATCTTGGTGTGCACTTTTTTGGTTCATTCTACTTAGAAATTTATTGGCTTCTTAAATCTGGATGCCCATTTCCTTCTTCCAGTTTGGGAAATTTTAGGTAATTATTCCTTCAAATAAATTTTCTTCCCTTTATTTCTCTCTATACCATCTGACACCTTCACAATGTATACATTAGTCTGTTTGATGGTGTCCCATAAGTATCTTGATTTTTTAAAATAATTTTTAGTCTTTTTTTCTCTTTTGACTGGATAATTTTAGATGATCTGTTTTTTATATCACTGATTCTTTCTTCTGGATGATTAAGTCAGCTGTTGAGTTTCTCCAGGGAATTTTTTCATTTATTCTATTCTTTAGCTTAAAAATTCTATTTGATTTTTAAATATATTTTATCTCTTTATTACTATTGTCATTTTATTCATGCATATTTTCTTGAAATTGTTGAGCATCTTTTTAATGGTTATTTTGAATTTTTTGTCAGGTACTTTATACAGCTCTATTTCTGTGTTACCATTTAATTAGTTTTTTTCATGGGGGAAAGAAAGTCTAGATCTTCCTATTTCTTTGTCCAGTCTATCATTGATGGGCATTTGGGTTGGTTCCTGGTCTTTGCTATTGTACACAGGGCTGCAATGAACATACATGCACATGTGTCTTTATAGTAGAATGATTTATAGTCCTTTGGGTATATACCCAGTAATGGGATTGCTGCATCAAATGTAATTTCTATTTCTAGATCATTGAGGAATTGCCACACTGTCTTCCACAATGATTGAACTAATTTACACTCCCACCAACAGTGTAAAATTGTTCCTATTTCTCCACATCCTCTCCGGCATCTGTTATCTCCAGATTTTTTAATGATTGCTATTCTGTCATGAGATGATATCTCAGTGTGGTTTTGATTTGCATTTCTCTCATGACCAGTGATGAGCTTGTTTTCATATGTTTGTTGGTCTCATATATGTCTTCTTTTGAAAAGTGTCTGTTCATATCCTTCACTCACTTTTGAATGGGTTTGTTTGTTTTTTTTCTTGGAAAGTGGTTTTTTAAAAATATAGGATCAACAAATATCTATGTAATTATCATCATGATTTTCAGCACTGAATTTTTTAAAGGTTTATTAGTCACAAAGCTACCAATGTGGAACTATATTTTACCTTCATGTTGTTCATGTGGTACAATAAGCATAGCTTTCTTTTGTGCCTAAGAAATGTTTGATAAATGAATAACAGGGTCCATTGTTCTTTAGAAGAAAGACTAAGAAGAAAAATTTTCTTCTCATTTTATTGATGTACTCTAAAAGATACCAATTCCTAGGTATAATGCAGTCACTCCATTGGAAAGTTGGAATGAAAACTAAACATCCACTGATTGAGTCTTTACCTAGTTTTGGACTCAAGCAGCACTACGTTTGATATTCAAAACTGCCTCTAATAGTTATGCTTATAATACGAAGCCTTATAAAAAACATTTTCTTTATATATTGTCAATAGGCAATTAGAAAATTTAATGAGAAAAGATCACAGTCTCATTTGAAGTAAAAATTAAAAAGTATCATGACAGAAAATAAATATAGTTATAATATACCTAACTAATTCCTAGCAATGTAGATGCTGGACCCAGACTACCTAAATGTGAACTGCAGCTCTACTGCTTACTAGCTGTATAATGCTAAGAACTTTTTTAGTGTATCTCAATTATTGTGTTAAAAATGCAAAATATAATAACTATTTCACAGGGTTTTTGTGTGGATTAAAGAGGGACAATTTGTATAAATTAGTTACAAAAGTGCCTGGCACAGAGTAAATTCTATGGTAGGTTTAGTTTATCATTATTATCGTTACTAGTGCATGAAGAAAATTACAAAATGGTAATGAAGGACATACCAGGTAATAGATGAAAACAGAAATAAATGTCATGTTTAGAATAGATAAGCTCAAATTGAAATGCAAATTAAGATAAAAATCAATTTTACTTCCTTCTGCTGAATGCAGTACAAATAAAAATCATAATTCTGAATAAAATAATTTAAAATAGTTAAACTTAATTGATCTATAAATTTAATTAGATTCTGCTGAAAATCTGATTTGCCTTTACAGAAATTAAAAAATAGATTATTAGTTTGGAAGATAACATGAATAAAGATAACTGTGAAAAACAGTAATAATGATATTGCCCTACTAATATTAAAACATACTATAAAGCTATTTTAATTAAAACTATGCAGTACTGGTAAATGAATAGACAAACTTATTAATGGAACAGAATAGAGAATATAAGTCAATCAGTAGAGAACATAATGAGTCTAAGACTAATTATATATGGGAATTTAGTGTGTGATATGGCATTTCAAATAATTAGGGGAAAGACAAAGACTACTTACTAAATGGTGTTGGCTATGGCTATTAATATGGGGAAAGTAAGACAGATATTTTGTACACTCTATATTACAAAAATGTTAATTTCAGGTGGATTCAAGATTTATGTATTTAACTATCAAAAATAGAAAAGTCTTATATGTATTATACAGAATACAAAATGTAGACATCATGTCATATTTTTATTACTATGAAATGTAGAGATTTCATAGTAATAAAAGACATCAACAAAATTTAAAAGCATGCAAAAGAATATAAAAAATATTTGACATTTATGATTCAAATGATTAATATCCATGTTAGATTTTGAATATCATCCATTGAAAGATAAAATCCAAAACACATAGACAAAAATATACATGATCCATGCGATGTCCTGCTTTATCATTAATTAGACAAATGCAAAATTATTTTTAAAAGAGGATTCACTATTTTTATTCATTAGATTACATGAAATTTAAAAGTAATGGTATTATATTTGGATAATAATGCCCAGTTTCACCACTGACAGAACTGCAACTTTAAAAGAGTTGTATAGAATTACTGGAGTGCAGGGGAGATTGTGAAGGTACCTGTATTTGTTGGTGGTGCAAATGCAAATGTCTAATGCATTTTAGAGGTTGACTTGGGGTTTCTAAAAAGATAGTTTCTATACCATTTGATACAACAATTTAATTTCAGGAATCAAAGTTACAGGTGTACTTATGTAAACACAGACGTACACACACACACACACACACACACACACACACACAATGCTCATTGCAGTATATGCTAATTTTGAAAAATAGAAAAAAAATTAAAGGTCTATCCACAGGAGAATAAATTACTTCCAAATTCTGCAATACTATGCAACATTTAAATTAAATATGGTAAATCTTTATGGAGTGATGCAGAGAAATCACAAGATACATTATTAAGTAAAAAGAGGGTTGTAGAGTATAAAATAGTAAAACAACAATACATACATAATGTTTACTATGTGCTAGTGATGGTTCTAAGTAGTTCATGTATTTGAAGTATTCAGAATTGTGGAACACAAACACATGCAACAATTCCCACAAAATTCTTTGAGGTGTATACTGTTATTATCCATATTTTAAATAAGAGGAAGCTGAAGCACAGAGAGTTCTAGTGACTTGGAGAAGGTTGAAGATTTTAAATCCAGGCTATCTGACTCCTGTGTTTTGCGTACATATGAGATGAGGCTTCCCTAAAAACAAAGACAATAAAAATTTTAAATGTCTAAAACTCTACAGGTATACATATGTCTGTATACACACACGCAACACACTATAAATGCATGGTAAAAGACCTCAAAGGATATACATTAAAGTATTAAGAGTATTGGCTTTAGGATAAGTGGAGAGTGTCTTTTTACTCAGTATTTTTCAGTATTGTTTGGAGTTTTGCAACAAGAGTTATTCATTTTTTTAACACAGCGACATTATATCCTAAAGAATTATTCATTCAATACTTGTATAACTAAAAATAATAATTTAATTTAAAAATAATCATTTATTATACACACACATATGTGTTACATTTATTCAGTTTATTTATTCTGTGTATAATATTGCTGGTTATTTGTGAAAAAATATGTATTGATCATGTCAACAAGAGCTAGAATTTAAGAACAAATGAAATCATATACTTCAAGTAATTTATCGACCATGGATTCAATCAAATTAAAATTTCAACCTGTTGGGCCACTATTGGACAATTACATAATAAAACATATATTGGAGTATAATAGCCTGTACATCTTGATCCAAGGTCATGTTGACTGCCTTCATATATGTGTTATTAAATAGTTCATCTTCCTTTCCACCATTTGTAGTTTTACTTTTCTGTAATCTTTAAATTAGTGACTAGATCCTATAATGCAAAAATAGTATATCACTGAAAAATCTTGGCAACCCGAGTCCCTTGGTTTTTAAATGATTCTTTTATTC
Organism: Saimiri boliviensis; assembly: GCF_048565385.1. Taxonomy (NCBI): domain Eukaryota; kingdom Metazoa; phylum Chordata; class Mammalia; order Primates; family Cebidae; genus Saimiri; species Saimiri boliviensis. Next base: position 42,355,141 of record NC_133453.1, read on the forward strand.
AAATTGATTTTTTTATGTTGCAAATCCAATATTTATTATTTTTATGTACAAAAAGTAAACTGCAAGTGAACATAAAATCACATCCAATCCTTTCGGCTGCACGGACTGGTTGTACTTTATCTCGTAGTTACAGTGACTCACATAACCCATAGGTTGCCACCACCATGATACATCTGTGACACAGCAGGAATGTGCTATTTGCCTATCTGAGGAATGTTAAATAGAGCAAAACAGATCACAAAGCAACCTGGAGGTCAGAGGATTCTGAGATAATTCCTCTGTTGAAAAACATCTAAACAGCAAATGTCCAATCTGTAATTAAATAGTTAAAAGGTCCAAGTCCATTTCTACTTGGCTGATCCAGCAGAAGAACTCTAACAGCACTTTGTCATCATTCTAAATTGATTTAGAATCCAAGCCTCTACCAGCAATCCCAGGTGCCCTGAAGCAGACCCACTTCCAACAAGTGCCGTCTCATTGTGCCTAAAGTGATTTCTAAATACAAACTTAGCACACAATGGGGCCTGGAGGGTGGGGGGCTACAGCAGGAATAACTAGGAGGTGGGCTGTGGGGGAGGGATAGCATTAGGAGACATATTTAACGTAGAGGATGGGGTGATGGATGCAGCAAACCACTACCATGGCACGTATATACCTATGTAACAAACCTGCACGATCTGCACATGTACCCCAGAATTTAGTGTTAAATAAATAAATAAGAAATACAAACTAGAAAATAACTGCTTACAAAGTACATGTGTGCTCCTTCAGGTATGGTTTGAAAAGTATCTTACAGCAAAGGGGGACCCTGCCAGAATAGAAGGGGATGTTCTGATCTGAGTTTTGTTTGATGATTACATTGGTATGAATTAAATATAGCAGATATTTTCAGTATAAGCATTAGCCAATCAAGATTCTTTATGATAAAATACAATATACAATGATTTTATGCAGTTGAAAATTTAAGGCCACCCAAATTCTAAAGATTGATTGTTCATGGGATAATATCTCAGGTTTCCAATCATCCCATTTTAAAAGACCTCGAGTTTATAATGGTAAATCTGAAAAGCACTAACAAATTCTACCCATTCAACTCTAGTTCTTGAAATGGCATCTGCCTCTGAGCTATAGAAATAACAGATGATTGGCTCGGCGTGGTGGCTCATACCTGTAATACCAGTACTTTGGGAGGCTGAGGCGGGTGGATCATGAAGTCAGGAGATCAAGACCATCCTGGTCAACATGGTGAAACCCCATCTCTACTAAAAATACAAAGATTTAGCTGGGCGTGGTCGCGCATGCCTATAGTCCTAGCTACTTGAGAGGCTGAGGCAGGAGAATCACTTGAACCCAGGAGGCAGAGGTTGCAGTTAGCCAAGGTCGTGCCACTGCACTCTAGCTTGCTGACAGTGAAACTGTCAAAAACCAAAAACGAAAACAAAAACAAGCAAACAAATGATTTAATGATTTTTGATAGCTTATCAGTTAACAGACTGCTTAGTTAGGGTAGCATATTTTAATGCTAATGTCAGCAGGGAGGGAGAAGAAGAAATGAGAGAAAGAAAGTAAAAACACAGAGCACTATGGTAAGATAGGGAGAGATTTAAAGATTCATTTTGCTGAGAAAATTAGGGATTTTCTCTTCCAGACATTTTTGTCCCTAATGTAAGGTGGAAACTTTAGTGACTTGGACTTGTTTAAACTTAAACTATGTTATAGGAGTAGGTGAAGGGATTAATAAAATAAGATTTTAAGTCTTATAAAATGTGGCTTATCCTGGACACAACAATGAGAAACTATGGCCAAAGAATTTCGTTGAATTGCCAGCGAGCTAATATTTAGTTTAGAATAAATCATAGCTCTATAGAATCTCAAAATTGGAAGAAAACTACAATTTTGTTGGTACAACTTGTCACCTAGAGTGTACATCCTATCTTCAACAGCATAATAAAAAAGCATGTATTAATATATGATATATTTAAATTTTAATATTTATTATTATGTTCTAGACACTTTACTACCTTAATCAATTGGGTGATTAAAGAGCATTAATTAGAACAGTACATTGTACTTGAAAAATTAAGGAAATACAAAGTTTACCAGATAAATTCAGAGAACAGTATTTAGGATATGGAAACAGCAAAGGTAAAAGCTCAGAGTAAAAAGAAAAAGATGATGTACATTCAATGAAGTTCATACTAGTCAACAGTAGGAGACAGATTGCATCGAGAGGTTCAAAAAATTAACCTGGGAAAGAAGATAAAAAGCACCATGCATGCCATGCCAAAGAAAGAAGAGCAATCACATCAAGATAGAACCAAACGAAACAAAACCTTTATTTACATGCTGAAGATATTATTTAGACTTTATTTTGTTTTGTTTTGGTTTGGTTTTTTTTGTTGTTGTTGTTGTTGTTGTGTATAAAATTGATTTAGGGGGCACTAATGTAGTTTTGTTGCATGGATATATTTGGTAGCGGTGAAATCTGGTGTTTAGTGTAGCCATCACCCAAATAGTGTCCCCAAAAGCTTTTACCTTTGCTGTTTTCCTTTTCAAAATGTCATTTTCCTCTTTATCTATCTGGTAAATTTTGCATTTCCTTTATTATTCAAGTAAAATTTACTGTTCTCAGTAATACTCTTTAATCACCCAGTTGATTAGTGTAGCAGAGTGTCTAGAGCATAATAATTTCTCATCCCTCACCCACCTCCCTCTCTTCTACCCTTCTGAACCTCCAATGTCTATTACTCCATTTTCTATGTCCATGTGTATGCATTATTTAACTCTCATTTAAAAGTAAGAACACAAAATATTTCTGAGTTATTTTACTTAAGATAATGGCCTCTGCTTCCATCCATGTTAGTGCATAACACATAATTTTATTCTTTTTATGGTTGAGTAGTACTCAGTGATATAGATATATCACATTTTTTTTATTGATTTATCCTTTAATTGAAACTTCATCTAATTCTGTATATTTGTTGTTATAGTGTTACAGTAAACATACAAGTGAAGATATCTTTTTGATATAATGATTTATTTTCCTTTAGGTAGATACCCAGTAGTGAGATTGCTGGATTAAATGAAAGTTCTATTTTTAGTTCTTTGAGAAATCTCCATACTGTTTACCACAGGGTTATACTAGTTTACATTCTCACCAACAATATATATGAATTTTATTTTCTCCAAATCCTCTCCAACATCTGTTATTTTTGACTTTCTAGTAATGAAGAAGCAAACATTTTAATAATAAATGTAAAAAATCAATAATAAATTATAATACCAATAATGTAATAATAAATGAATTTCAATATAAGCATTAATAATAGCCACACTGACTGCTAAAGATGATATCTCGTTGTGGTTTTAATTTGCGTTTCTTTGATGACTAGTGATATTGAGCATTTTCTCATATGTTTGTTTGCTGTTTGTTTAATTTCTTTTGAAAATATCTATACATATCCTTTGCCTTCAGAAACCAAAATTGCATGGTACTGGAATAAATAGAGGCATATAGATCAATGGAATAGAATAGATAAGCCAGAAATAAAGCCACATAACTACAGCCAACTGATATTTGACAAAGCTGGCAAAACCATACACTGGAGAAAGGATACCCTATTTAATAAATGGTACTGAGACAACTGAATTGCCATATGCAAAAGAATGAAACTGGATCCCTATCTCTAATCATATACAAAACATTACTTGTGGTTGATTAAAGACTTAAACGTAATACCTGAAACTATAAAAATACTAGAAGAAAACTTGGAAAAAATTCTTCTGGATATTGGCCTAGGCAAAGAATTCATGACTAAGACCTCAAAATCAAATGCAACAAAACCAAAAATAGGCAAATGGGACTTAATTAAACTAAAAGGCTTCTGCACTGTAAAAGAAATAATCAACAGAGTGAACAAAAAACCTGCAGAATCAGAGAAGATATTTGCAAACTATGCATCTGACAAAGGACTAATATCAAGACTCTATAAAGAACTCAAAAAACTCAAAACAATAACAACAAAATAACCCCATTAAAAAGTGGGCAAAAAACATGAACTGACATTTTCCAAAGAAGACATACAAATGGTCATTTTGAATTTTGAAGGATCAGTCAAAGATGGTGGTGGTTGTTCGATGAGTCTACATGCAAGAAGAAATTCAATTAAAGAACTATTTCTCTCTGATAATAGTCCAAATAAAATATACTAAAAGGCTAAATTTAGCCTGTAGGACTGAAAAGAAAGGAACTGAGATAAGACATTTTTAGTACATCATCTCTGTGTGTTTCAGAGGATGAAAGAACTTGGTGTTCCTCCTGAGCTTCTTGAACAAGTGACTGGAAAATTGTGTATAATTAGGCACAAAGAGGAAGAGAAAGCTGTGAGAGCAATGACAGGCTTGAGGGGCTCCAGTTTGTACAGGTGACAACTAGTAAGCTGTTGGAAATATGGGGCCTGAGTGGTCTGGACCAGAGAGGTTTTGGAGAGTTGTCGTTTTCAATCCAAGTTTTAATTAATTTTTATAGAAAATGATATAAATGACCATTTTCTCAATTCTCCTAAGGATGGTACATTATCTGTTACCATTTGTAATGCACAAGAAAAACTTTAATTCATCATATAGAATAAAGAATGACAGCAGTAGTGTTTCATTCTGTGAACTTTGGCTGACATGGGTTGAACTCACTCAGGGAAAAGAGGAAAGAGCAAGGAGTTGTGTCCTCCCAGATATCAGGATCAGGGAATAAGAAGCCAACAAAATAACCTAAGAAAAGAACAGTCAAAAAGATTGGAAGAGATATTTGGAACTCAGATTTCACAAATCTGTTTGTAAAAACTAAAAAAGTTTCGAGGGAAAAAAAAGATAAATTTTGCCAAAGCCTCAGACTTGAGGGAAAAAGATAGGGTTGTGACTATGGTATTTACTGAGTAGCCATTGAAAAGTAGATGTAACATATATAAATAATGAATAATGAAAGGCTTTTTAAATTAGATTCAGGAATTAGAAAATCACTGATGACATTATAAAAGAACAGTCAATTGAGTGGTAATTTTAGAAAACAGATGTAAAAAATTTAAAGTGAAGAAACAGAAAATATAGAAAGATTTTGGTTCAAATATTGGGAAAGTTTTCTTCGATAGCTTTTTTTCTCTGATACTTACATCAGATCTGAAATCTGTCACCACTTAACAATAGTGTTCTTAAGTAATCTGATGTTTCTGAAACTATCTCCCATCTTTGGATTAACTCTGACATTAAAGATGACCTGCTTATCGAGAGCCAAATTCTGTTCCCACGTAGCTTCCATTCACCCTGTCACTTACCTGCCTCTGAGCATCAAGGGAATATGTGCAGAGCCTTCCATGAAGCATCCTTTCAAACACCTGATATAATGTCATGTTTGTTCTGAGCCACTGCTACAGATGGGGAAACCAAACAGCATGAAGTACCTGGCCCAGCGTTACATAGTAGTGAGTGACAGGCCTAGAATTGGAATCCAGGTAAATCTAACTCCATTCAGTATCTTCATAGTACAAATGAGGAAACCAAGTCCCAAAGGGTGATATGTGAGTACTCGCAAATCAACAGTAGAGTCAGGCTCTCTGATTAATGAAACAGTACTTTCTATCTACTGCTTCTGAGAGTGGTCCTCATGAGGCCATAAGGCAATTATTATATAAGAAGGTTTGGTTCTGTAAGTTTGTTCAACCTATGTTTAGGAGCAGACAGTTTTAACAGCATTTGTAAGAACAAGGAAAATTGAAATACCCTTGAATATCTGACAGAGTACTTACAGAGCTCTGGTGCTTTATTAATACTGATAAAATTCAGTGAAGTGAATTTGGCCAGAATTTTATAAATTCCACCAATGAAATCTACTTATAAAACTCCTCTCACAGAAGTCTTTCTCTCTTTCTCTCTCTCTCTCTCTCTCTCTCTCAACAGAGTCTCGATTTGTCACCCAGGCTGGAGTGCAGTGGTGTGATCTCAGCTCACTGCAACCTCCACCTCCCAGGCTCAAGCAGTTCAAGTACCCAGCCTCTCAAGTAGCTTGGATTATATGTGCCTGCCACCACACCTGGCTACTTTTTGTATTTTTAGTAGAGACGGTTTCACCATATTGGCCAGGCTGGTCTTGAACTCCTGACCTCAAGTGATCCACCCACCTCTACCTCCCAAAGTGCTGGGATTGGACTTCATAATCTTCAGATATGTCTGTCAGGGCATAGAAGAGATTACAAATATTTCTTTTTACTTTTTTGAGACAGGATCTCACTCTGTCATCCAGGCTGGAGTGCAGTGGCGCAGTCATGGCTCACTACAGCCTCGACCTCCTGGGCTCAAGCAATTCTCCTGCCTCAGCCTCCTGTGTAACTGGGACTACAGGATGCACCACCAGCCTGGGCTGGTCTCGAACTCCTGGACTCAAGTAGTCTGACTGCTTTGGCCATCCAAAGCACTAGGATTACAAGTGTGAGCCACCAAACCTAGCCAATAGGATTACAAATATTTCCAGCAGCAAAAAGGACATTTTCTAGGACCCCATATCTTGTTTGTTTGTTGTTTCTTTGTTTGATGGTAGAGAGGGCAGGGAGAAAAGCAGGAGCTGCCAGTTTGGGAAAAGCATCTTATGATTTATCAAGATGGCATCTCTTCCCCTTTATGTCCTCCTTCTCTTTTTCTCTCCTCTTTATTGTTAGTATCTAAAACCCTCCCAGACCTAGAAGAGTGTCAGGCTTATAGTAAATGTCCAATGAATGTTTGTTGAATGATACATGCTTGTCAATGGATATTGCTATGAAAAAAAGACAAGGCTGCTCTTCCCAAAATTTCTTCACAGAAAAATACAATAAAACATTCTATAACTTTCCAGTAAAAGCATCATATAGGTGAGCCTAAATATTGGCATGTGGACTTGTTTTTGCCAAATAAGATGAGAATATTAATGTATAACATTGTGTAATTTGCAAAGAAAAATGGTATCATGAAGTCTGTGTGTGTGTGTGTGTGTGTGTGTGTGTGTTGGGGAGGGGTCAAAACCTCTAGAATGAGTGAATGAACTTATGATGACACCTGTAAATACAACCATCCCCTTTACTCTCAACCCCCTGACATACACACTCGGTTTTATTTTCTGAAGAAATCTAAAAGTGGCACCCAGTAGGGAGCCATCCGGATTCAGATTCTGCTGCACTGGAGCTTCAGCCTGTCTTCTTCAGGGGTGAGTGGAAAGTCAGGGGTGCTTTCCTAGCTCCTCAGTTGCTCCACTGTCTTGTGGGATTTGAGATTTGTTTTTAATTGGGTTACTGTCTCCTTAGTGTTCTAAAGGGTGAATGGGTCACTTTTAGAAGGTGAAAGAGTCAATGATTACTCATTGTTTCAAACCAATTATTGTTTCAAACCAATTTAAACTATGCCATGTTCCCAATCAGAATATCCACGTCCACACTGTAAGTGCTTTAAAATCTCTTCCAACATCAAAGTCATTGATCTTTAACTATCTAGTCTTGGTAGCTAAAGGGATGTCATCAACTACACCTGATTTATGTCCTCTTAATGTTGAACAGTTGCATACCCTCCCCCAATATGTTACCAACCCTGTCTGTTAATTAGAAAATAAAATTCACATTCCCACCAACAGTGTAGAAGTGTTCCTATTTCTCCACATCCTCTCCAGCATCTGTTGTTTCCCGATTTTTTAATGATCGCCATTCTAACTGGTGTGAGATGGTATCTCAATGTGGTTTTGATTTGCATTTCTCTGATGAATGTAAATTAGTTCAACCATTGTGGAAGACAGTGTGGCGATTCCTCAAGGACCTAAAAATAGAAATCCCATTTGACCCAGCAATCCCATTACTGGGTATATATCCAAAGGATTATAAATCATTCTACTACAAGGACACATGCACACGAATGTTCATTGCAGCACTGTTTACAATAGCAAAGACCTGGAACCAACCCAAATGCCCAACGATGATAGACTGGATAGGGAAAATGTGGTACATATACACCACGGAATATTACGCAGCCATCAAAAAGGATGAGTTCACGTCCTTTGTAGGGACATGGATGAACCTGGAAACCATCATTCTCAGCAAACTGACACAAGAGCAGAAAATCAAACACCGTATATTCTCACTCATAGGCGGGTGCTGAACAATGAGAACACATGGACACAGGGAGGGGAGCACTACACACTGGGGTCCGTTGGGGGGAAATGGGGGAGGGGCGGGGGGTGGGGAAGTGGGAAGAGATAGCATGGGGAGAAATGACAGATACAGGTGAGGGGACGGAAGGCAGCAAACCACACTGCCATGTGTGTACCTATGCAACAATCTTGCATGTTCATCACATGTACCCCGAAACCTAAAATGCAATAAAATAAAATAAAAAAAAATTAAAAAAAAAAAAAAAAGAAAAGAAAATTCACAAACTTTCAAAGAAATACTTTGTTATAACTGTCTAAAATATCACTTCCACCCCTCCCTCACCACACACACTCATACTTTGATGAGTGCAGGCAATTTATTCATTCCGCATTCAGCAAATATTTGGCAATTGTCACCTCTTAATTCATTATTTGTACTAAACTAGAGTTTCAAAGACAAATAGTACACCACCCCTAATATCGTATGAACTCATAGGCAAATAAGGGGAAACCGGTAAGTAGAACTGAAAATGTGCTTCAACAAAACAAGTAATTGCTTCTTCAAATGGGATGAACAGTTTATTCTTCTGAGTTAAGTAAATTGTATCTCTGTATCTCACATTTGAATAGATGAACAGGGAAGCCTTGGAGTGGAATTTCAGATTATCATAGTAGGAAGCCACCCTACCCTTCTCCACTGGTTTTCATTTTCTCCAAACAGGAAAAACAGTCTATTATCCTCCAGTTATTAGTTCATATATAATTATTTCAACTCAAGGCCTTGAATTTCAACAAAAAAATGTTTAAAAGACATCAGTAAATAGGAAGAAAACGCAGGATTTGGCATATCTGTGATATAGTCATATCTCTATGTAACAATCCTAGCAAAAGCTGTGTTTAAGGTTGTGAATCATAAGTCACATTGATGTCCTTCTGTGTACACTGTCTATAATAAAATGATCTGCATACATAAGTCTGATGAAAATGGAAGCAATGTCTCTCTCCTCCCATAACTTATTTTTCATCTCTCTGGACACTATCTATCTTGGTTTGAATAATCTAAGTATATGAGTTTCTGTAGTAGATTGCCACAGAGTCCTCTATGAAATGATGGCAGTTATGGGCTCTCTGCCTCTAAGTAAAGCATGTAAGAGGACCACCCTGAAGAGGACCCCATACCCAAGATAACGCAAGACAGAGAGAGAAAATGAGGGAGGCACTGAATTTAAGCTCAACATAGAAAGAAAATCATAAAAACTGACCAAACCATTTAAAATTTACCAGAAAATGAATCCATTTAAATGCAGATTACTAAATGAGTGCTAATGTGGGGAACATTCCTGTGTGAGACCCCCAAAAGGCGTGAGTCTCACTATACGGTGAGTTTGATCCCAAACACGGTTTCCTACTGGATGCAGTCGAGCTATTGGGAAAAAGGAACTTAAAGATGGATGATCAGTTTCTAATATCAACCACAATATCGTTTGGGCCTAAAACTATGTGGTGCTGCTAGACCGAGTGACCCCCTGCCAGCAACCAGTTCCTGCTTTTAACTTTTTATGACTCTTTCTTTAAGAATAAGCTTTAACCTTTCTTTACTTACCTGACTGCCTTGTACCCTAGATAATGGTTTAACTGTCAGGATATTTGCAAAGCAAATGCCACCATAAGGGATGGCTTTGATTTCTGACTCAGAGACTCCTGAATGGGGAAGTTGAGATAAGTTGAGTCAGGAGTAGACAAAGGAGAATCCGGTTAAAAGATATTCTGATGAGCAAAACCAGAAAACATTTTCACATCTCAGTTCTAAAACAAGATCAAACCAGAGATACCTGCAGTCAGGAGGAATAATGTCTGGATGTAAATAAGCTTTGTGATCACAGGAAATTCTGTTACTTTTTACAACCACTGATTGTGTATCTGATTTCTCTCTTGTATAGGCCATGTAAGGTATACATTTGCATTTCCTCTTGCTATGACGTAAAACCAGAGCAGAAGAAAGTGTATTTATTCCTGGCCTTTGAAAAATAAAATTTGCTGTTTAGGCACGGCCTATCAGCCCTCCAGATCCCCGCTCAAGCGCACTCTCTCTTCCAGGTATTGGGACCCTCTTGCAGGTCGAGAGACCCCCAGCAGACGTGCCTACCCATCCTGGACAGTCCCCGACATGCTAACAGTGTTACCTCAATTTTAAAAACGTGGTTTTACCTCAATATTTTTATTTTTATTAACATATGATAACTAATAAGATGACAGTGAAATTACAATTTTGTCTCATGGTTTGGACCAAATTAAACCTCTTCCATAAAATCAAAAAATCTAAATTTTGTCAAATTATACAGGCAAATCAGAAACTTATCTAATGCATAAGATTTGGAAGATGAGTTATTTGGGCTTATGGGTCAAATTTTTAAATTCTGTAATAAAATAGAAACCGTTGAGAAATTCAAGTACACTAAGCCTCATGCATTTTCTAGTCTTAAAAAAAATCACATGCCGTCACATGCATTCAACATAGTTCAGGACAATTCTAAACATACTTGCTTCCTATGAAATAAATACATATGAATGATTTACTGATACAGGAAAAACACACCACCCATTATGCCTAGCAAAATGGAAGTCAGCTGGATTTCTGAATTTTATTTTGAAATATGTTTGGTGCATTGATGGTAAATAGGTATAAAAAAAATCAGCATAAAAGATAGAAAAATATCACCTAAGGCCTTTGAAAAGAATTATGCCACTTATACATTGATGGACTGTAAGAGAATAAATTATTTCTTTGACTGGATCTATAATTTGAGCTTTGAATTTGCCAATCAGGAGACAAAAGAGGGACTTTATCGTCATGTTATCTACTTTAATAGCTCTGTGACTTTCTTAATTTGCAAATTTCATCAAGCATACATAAATTTAAATGTGTTGCAAACATATATTTCATGCATAACTGATGTGCACCTTTAAATATTGGGAACTCTCCTCCATGTTTTTATCAGTAGCAGCCACTGTCTGAAATAAAGTAACCAGATACACAGTGGAGTGAATGTGGTTCTTAAATGGAATGTGTTACTCCTTCCCACTCTACTGAATGAACTGTTAAAAGACCAAGAAGGCTGTCATAGAGATATCACAGGAAATAAAGGACTCCAAGCCAAGGGTGTGTCCAATGGGGTTGGCATGGAATGACAGACCGCCCTCCCCACATGGAAAATCTCGTCACCCATCTGAGATATCACATAACGGTGGCAGCGCTCCAGAGACAGAATGAGCTCCACCTGTTTGCAATGTGTTTAGCTATTAATATTTATGTAGTAATTCAAGGGAGTAAAAAATGACAAAATGAACCAAGTTGTATCACTGTTGGTGCTTTCAACCAAGATTTCTCAAAAAAAAAAAAAAAAAAAAAAAAGTAACAGCATGAATCTGTCCTTCACTGTAGCAAGAAATTGTGTGACATCCTTAGGATGCCAAGGATTGTTGGAGAAGAGAAGGCAGAAGCCACGGCCCTGGCATGCCCAGAACCCTTATTCTACCATGACTTACTAAGAACATTTTACTATTTGTAGTTGTACTTCTGGCTCATGTAAAAGCCATAGAAATCAGAAAAACATGTTCTCAGAGTCCTGCTAATATTAGCAAGCCATATCTTTAAACTTAGACAAAAAAAGTATAAATTTCTCATCTCTCATCTGAAACAAAAGAAATAAAAAAAACTGTTGTCTCTATCAATGTCCCCAGGAATATTTTGTATAAGGTCACAACCATTCTCAGTAGCAGCAACCTCAAAAAGTGAGCAGTATTCCACAAAGATCATTTTCTTCATGTTTATGACCCTGTGATCCATAGATTTAGCTAAACTTACTTGAATTTACTCATTTTATTGACCTATACTCTATCTGAAGGAAATGAACTCAAATGTAGTGGGAAAACGAAATGTTCTATTTATCCCAAAATGGCCTCTTTCAAGGACTTATCTTGCGATGTGTAGCGTTATGGCAAAACTCAAAACTGGATCCAAGAACATCCAAAATCCAGTTCTGCTTCTGAGCAGTAAGATTGGTGTGATGAAAAAATTAGGAACATTGGAATCAGGCAGACCTAAATTCTAATCACAGATTACTCCAAATTAGCTGTATGACTTCATGAATTTATTAAAATTTTTGAGTCATGATTGATTATTTCTTAAATAGTGATAATATTATCTTACAGAATCTTGGTGAGAATTGAGGATTTTGGCACTTGTAAAGTGCCTAGAACACTTTTGAATTTCCCTTCTACTATGTTCTGGACTAGGACTAATTCCAACATCACTAATGTAATTTGCATGGGATACAGTGCTGGACTGAAAAATACCTGGAACTTATTTTATTTCACTTAGTGCCTGATACATAAAGGGTATTTTGTATGCATTATATAGAATACATGATGCATGATTTTTTCATTTATATATGAATGGAATGTATATACATATATACACATTTATATATAAATGGAAAAAGGCATATACATATATATTTATATATAAATGGAAGGAATATACATATATATGTGTGTATATATATGTGTGTGTATATATATGTGTGTGTGTGTGTGTGTGTGTGTGTGTGTATGTACACATATATACACACATATATATACAAAGAGGATCTTCATTTGAACCATACATCCAGTACTGGATTTTTTCTATTTATATAAAAATGTGACATTTTTATATAAATAGAAAAAATCCAGTACTGGATGTATGGTTCAAATGAAGATTCTCTTTTGGAAGTTTTAACCCATCACAACAAAACTCTGAAAGGACCTGCTTTATGTTAGGACCTTCTGGAGACTATGGAGATATCTATTTTGGATTTAATCCTTGTGGGAACTAAAATATAGCATTGGTTTTGCCCTCAAGTTTCTTACAATTCACTTAACACTAAATTACTCAAAGCTTCTTGATGATAATTTGTTTCTAGGAACCTCTCTGACACCTGCATTCACCCTATATCACAGAATTGCCAGTTCTCTAGAGTGATATCTAGATCAAGGTTGAATGGTTTCTTCCATGTTGGAGTTTAATGCTTACATCCTAAAATAGTCGCAGGCAATTCTATTCCTCTTCTTCTCTAAATACTTAAGATTTTAAGAATTGTGAGTGAGTACTATGGTCACCAGAAAATGCACCCCTGACCCTAGCCCCTCACCAAAAATATTAGGTCCTCATCCCTGGAACCTTTAAATGTTACCTTATAAGGCAATGTCTTTGGAAATGTGATTAAAGACGTTGAGATAGGAAGATGAGCCTGGATAATCAGGATGGACCCTAAGTGCTTTCACAAGTGTCTTTATAAGAGAGAGACAGAGGGAGACTAGACAGACACATAGAGGAGATGGTGATGTGAAGACAGAAACAGAGGGTGGTGTGATATGCCAGCAGCCCCCAGAAGGTGGTAGAAGCAAGCAGTGGATTATCCCCCAAAGGCTCTGGAGTGAGCACTGCGCCGCCCACACTTTGACTGTGGCCTAGTGATACCGATGAAAGTTGTCTGGCCTCTGGAACTGCGAGAATACATTTCTCTTAAGTCACCCAATTTGTGGTACTTTGTTACAGCCATCACAGGAAACTAATATAAGTATTCATTCTTCCTCTGGGGTCTATTTCACATTTTATTGAATAGCCATTTGCAAGTCACTAGGTGGGAATTGGGAATGCATGTATGAGTATGTGATGGTGGATCTGACTTTAACCAGTTCTGTAGGAAAATAAGATGCGTAACATTCTTCTTTAGCTACTGAAAATAAAGACTAACTGTCTAGGCTGCTTCTGTAGACATGCCAAGTACTTCTGGACTTTTCTTTACCAGAACAACAATCCCAAATATTTCCAGAAACTCCTGGTGATTGGTTTTCCATTCCGTTAGTTTTCTGTTCTGATCGTCATATCATAAGCCCTTTAAAAGCCTCTTATGCCTACAAATGGGACCCTCCATGTCTCTCCATCCTCTTTGCCACTTGAGCTATTTATGTTTTCCTGAACTACTTACTACCTGTTCCTCCGGTACACCACCCACGCTCTCATCACTGAGCCCTGATTCTTACATTCCCTCTACTGGAAACACTTTTCTCCCTCCTCTTTTCCCTGACTTCTAGGCAAAATCACTACCCCATGCTCTGTGTTTTTATAACACCCTATATTGTCTCTCTCATTATGTTTATTATTATTTGTAGTAAAAATAATAAGGTCTAATATGTTTTCCCCAATTAAAGCCTGTAGGCTTTAATTGGTCTAATGTGTTTTCCTCAATGGACTACAAGTTCTGTAAAGATAGAGACTGTGCCCATTTTATTTATTATTGCATCTTTCATGCCTACCATCAAGTGTACCTGGCTGTCATAATAGGTATATCAAATAAATACTTGTTGGTAAATAGATGACTGAATGAGTTAATGGATGGAAAACTTTCACTAGAGACTGAAGTCCCAGCTAGCATGTTTATTTTCTTTTCAGAGTATGATTCAATTATTTCATGTTGTCATGATTTCATTTGAACGCTAGGCACATAGGCCTGAGCCTGAAATATATTTTATTGTTGCAATAAAGGTCCTGTTTCTCAAATTTGAATTTGCCTCACTTCATCAGCTTTATTTATTAAATTGGGTGTGTGTATCCTACAGCAAGTATATAGATAACATCTGCCAACATAGCCCCACCTACCAGAGAAGGGTGGATTACAATTCCACATAAAAAGAGATCTATAAAACGTCACAAATACCCAAGACATATGTCCACCTGTTTTAGTGAACATTCCTGAGCTGTTGCTGTCTTCTTGTTTTATCTACACAAGCTCTGTGGAGAAGCTACACAGAGTAGCTTAGGTTACTTATGTAACACCCTTTTGCCCTGTATTTCATGAGTTATCCTATTGTGAGAGTTGATGCCAATTTGATAGCAAACAAAGTTTTCTCTCATCAAATGCCAACTTTTTGGACCCTCTGGAATTAGTTAGTGACCATAACTCGTTTCTAGTGGAAAAGGCTGTATGCAATAGCCAGCTGTCTGAGTAGGAAGGAAAATGATTTGCTTTTTCAAATTGGCTTTGAAAAGTGTATCTTCTGCCAAAAGGCCTCTGGGCATGTGTATGAAACATCGAAAACAGATACAACAATACATAAGAAAAAGAAATAAATCCCCAGAGCTGGCTCCCCATGAAGTAGCCAAATGGGCTCTACCAATGGAACTGAATGAACCATAGAAACATCAATCCTCTCTATAAATAGCTCTTCTTTATGAGAGTTGAAATACATGGAGAAAGGAGACAGGTACACATTGGAAAAATTCTATGAATTAAGGTAAAAAATGTTAGTGACACACCTTTTTAAGCAGTTCTGCTATTTTTGATCACATTTTCTATTTTAGCAAAATAGTGCATCTTAGAAATAGTATTATTTAAGGATCCACAAAGACTAAAAATCTTCAAGCTCCTTGAAAATTTAGAGATGCTTGTTAATTTAACATTTAACTACAATAACTTTAAGAAAAACTTTGGCTTCCTAGTTTCTTTATACAAATATATTCTTACTCTCTTGCTCACAGGAGAATCTAGAATTCATATTTAATGTTCTGATTAATGAGCATAAACAATGCTTTTAAGATTTTTTTTTATCTATGTATAATCAAGCCATCTAGTTACCAGCAACTGCAAATGTCACAGATTTCAATGGTCTCTTTGGGACTTTTAATCTGTTTGCTTTTATAAAGAAGGTGATTTTATTTTTACATTAAGGAAGCATTAACATCATTAAATGGGCTCCCTCTTTATGATAACTGCAAATGTCACATTGATCCAGAAAGATAAGAAAATGTGCTCATCTTTGGAACAAATATCCAAGGCATGAGCAGGCAACCCACACTATTTGCATTAAAAAACAAATTGTATAAATGCAGAAGATTGATGTGCCATCTGTTCATGTCCTTCACTTTTCTGGCTCTTCTGTGTTGAGATATTTTTATGGAATAGTTACGTTTATTATTTTGAAAATGAGCCACAGGTTAAAAAAGTTTATGGTGGGTAATATAACTCAAAGCTACTGTTTTACTCTGTTCCAGATATTAAAGCTTGCATTATGTTACATTTCATGCTTTTAAATGTATCACTCTGTCCCTTATGTGGTCTGATGTTCAGACCAAAATAAAATGTATATGAAATTACAAACGATGTTTAGGACCAAATCCAAAATATCTTACTAATAAATGGAAAGGAGAAGAAAAAACTCTTTTAAAGATTAATGACTTCAGAAACCTCTGGCAATAAGCATCAGTTTGCTCCGTTACTCCCAGAGAACACAAAGTAATAAAACAGAGTAAATAAATATATTTTGGGGAAAGCACATTGGATTTTAAAGCATCTACTAAGACACTACTTTCTTCATTTAATTCCTCTTAGAACTATCAACTAGCTCACTATGTTATGAAATTCCATTTCTCTTTTACTTTCTTTTACTAACATCAATGATATTTGCTTTCTTGTTTGAAATGGAAAAAGAAATCACAACCGATTTTCCTGCATGAAGTTTAAGGTTCCATTGTGAGTATTTTACATTTTTTGATTAATTGGACAAGAAAACACACATGCACAAAACAATTGTGCAGAATGAAGCTCTCCTTCAATAATCGCCCTCTGGTGGCAACTGCCTTCGACACCCTAGGCCAAATTTTTTTCTACAGTACCTTTAAAAATTTCACAAGCCTTCTCCTTTTGCTGTAAAAATTGTACGCCGTGTGGTGTCTATACCACTGAATACCATTTCATACATATTTGTATATGGAGGTGATTTATCTATAGGTTCGTGTTCCCTCAGAGTTGATCTTATGCTTTTGGTATCCTTGGTTTTTAGTTAGAAAAAGAGTGGCCAAAAAAAAAAATAGAAAGTTTTTTCTGAATTTTGAAACACTCCTGTCACTAAAATCAAAAGCTTAAAAGAATTTTTAAACACATAATCTCATATTTTCCAAAGTATACCTGATTTTCTTCATCCTAAACTGCAAACAGTCTGCTATACTTGGAAAAGATTATGATGGTAGTAATAATACAGATTTCTATTTAATTGTCTTCTCACTGAACATGTGAAATAAATGCACATTAAAATAATTTGCCGCACCATCAATAATAAACTTATTTTATGTGATTTCATATTTAGCATGTGGAATATTCAAAAACAGTTCCTATTTTGATTTTTTTTTTTTTTTTCTGCAAGTGATTCACTAGTGTAGGTGAAAGAACAGGATATTTTCTGCTGAGAAGCTCAAGTCATATCACTTAGCATTCCTGGGCTTGGGACATGCCCTGTGCATCCCTGGAGGTCCTCTTTGATTAATTTAGAGTCTAAGAATCAAAGAAACTTTCTAAGTGAGGGAAGATGGATCAAAGACAGCAACTAGAATGAGTGAAGGAAATGCACAGAGTAGAAGAAGTACTGGTTAGGATTTTATAGAAGAAGTGAAGAAGTTGTGAACATAGAAAAAGCCACTACAGAGTATTTTAGAATATCTACAACTTTTTCTTAAAATTGTTTTTACTTAAACTTAGGCAATAAATTGGTCTGCCCAATGACTTCCAGACAACAAGGATAAAGCTAGAGATCAAGTTGGAAATGTGATATGGAAAACATTAGTAAAGTAGAGCTTTTGCTCATTACAGAACATAAGTGACCTTCACATTGTATATTGAAGAATAAAATGCTGTAATATAATCTGCCATAGCATTTTATAAAGGTCAGAGAAAATTCCTATAAACCGTATTTACTCATGGAAGGAGTAGAGGCCACGTTGGAAGAAGCGATGGTTAAAACAAGTTTGTAATTGCTAATATTGGAAACATGCAGAAAAATATATATACACATATATCCATATTTTTTTCATTTTGAAAATCTAAAGAAAGATTTTTATTTTGCAACCATAAATTGATCAATGTAAAAGGCTGGAAGTGACTATTTTGGCTCATTCTTCCTTATCTACTTGTACAATTCCAAGACAAAAATTCACGTTGCTGCTTTTTCTGTCTGAAATTTTGTTTATAAAATAGTTTCAAAGGCATTTCATCTTGGTGCATCACAGTGTATAGTTCAGAATTCTTTATGTTCACATGAGAAGGCACACACAGGACTTTAGGGGCCTACAACATCAAATGAATTGACACAGTTTTCTGAATAAACAGGAGGACATAATAATCTTTTGCCTATCCATTCTCCAAATCACAGTTGTGCATTTATATTTTGTGTCAAATACACTAAAATCTCAACTTATTGAACGTTTATTTTGTTCTCTATTTACTTATTTTAGAAAGCAATATTTGGCTATTTCCCTTCAGGTTTTATTTTAAAATAATAGTATACAACTGCAATGGATAGTTAGTATCCAGTACACAATTAAATGTTATATCTTCCTTAGTTCACTACTGTGTTCTTGGTACTGAGTGTCTTAAATCATGTACATTTCTTGAAACACAACATCAGACATCTGTATGTTTTAAAAAGATGTAAAAGAAAGTTCTATTGGTTATTGTATTTTTTTGTATACATTTGACTATTATTCTTTTTCATGCTATTTTTAAAAAATGATTTTACTGGGGATTTTTAGAAATTATTAATTTTCTTTATTAGAAGGAACTTGATCAGAGTGTAGTTCAAGTTCTCATTGTGAGTGTGAAGGTTACTTTAATTCACATCACTATTCAAAGCTAAAATAAAATACACTTAAAGTATGGTAGAACCATTGTCTTAAGTCCTTTCTTTATGCAGAAGAGAATGCCCTTGAGTCCAGTAGAAAACTATTCCATTAAAACAAAGTTGTCCATCTCTTTCAGACACTGTACAGTAATGTCGCTGGAATTTATTAGCATAAAAGTTCCAAAAGGGATGCTGCAGTATGTCTTTAAAAAGAAAAAAAAAGAGAGAGAGAGAGCAGCTCTTCCTGTTTTCTGTATTCTTTCCTGGATGTTAGATTAAGCTTTGCTGAGATAATGCCAGGATCTGGCTTTCCATTTTTTTTTTTTTTAATCTCTTATAAGAGGCTATATATTTTAACTAAGTTATAGGTCATGATATCTGCTTTAGATATTAACATCAGAAAAACTTAGGGTTTTTCAAAGTGAATGTAAATATTAAATTATTCTCGAGCTTTTTCGTTGCTGCTAATGCAATAAATGATATTCATATATTTGATTTTCCAGAGAAGGAAGTGTAAGGAAGCAAATGATTTGATATAACTGTAAAATACACTAAAATATAAGTAAAAACAAGCTTGGTAAAGCTTTTAAATATATGCATTAAATTTTGGTGAGATTGTCATTTTACATGTGTCAGTACGGTTAGTGAAAAGATAGCAAGCTATGTGTACCCACACTCCACCTGTGGGTTACTTGCCACCTGAGATAGATCATTCTAATATGAAATGCATTTTTTAAAACTGTAGACCTGTAAACTCAAAAGACAGAATAGAATCCTGTGGTTTGGGAGAAATAGTGATATCACACCACCTAATGCTAGGCAATTGGGTCCACAGTAAAAACATAAAACCCTCCTACATGTGATACTGTGTACCCAGTCTTGTTCATACTGATCAAAAAACTTTCACCAACAACTGAAGGAAATAATTCATTTTAATTGACAACTAAAACAGAGACTTTAAAAATTCACACAGTGACTACAAAATTAAGTGTGTGTAGAGATGACAGGGCAAAAGTCAGCCAACTGTTTGTTTCGGTTAAAGGAGCATACGTAACTCCTTTGGGTAAGCATTTTTTAGCTGAATTGACCGATTGCTTTAGCGTCATGTACAATAAGAACAAGTAACAACAGGGATAAAGCATTTATTTTCCCATTCCTAGAGAAATAAGCTATGATGCAAGAATATATTAGAGCCTTATTGTTTCTTTTTTAGTATTTTCATGTGATTTTTAAGTATATCAGATAAATTTACAATAGAAAAGGCAAAATTAAAGCCTTAAGATATATGTTTCTTCATACACGTATGGTTGAGAAAAGAAAACAGATAGGTGGAGAGAAAAAAAAACCACAAATGGTAAAATAGAAATTTCTCAGTTATACATACATATCACATTTTTATAAATAAACAAATAGGCATAATTTTTTTCTTTTTGTATGCATATTATAAACGAGGCTGTGATATCTTAATACTAGTATTATAAAAGCAAATACTTTATGATATCTATGATTAGCAGTCTTTATAGTCTTTGAGAAGTAAAAGAATTTTTTGAAGAATAAGATTAATTATTTTGGGAAAATACTATTTAAGCTGGCAAGAGATTGTTTCCTAAAATGCTATCTAATGAGATCTATTCATATTATTGTTTTTCAATTTATTACAGAACTTTCGCACTCTTTTAAAACAAAAAGTTCCAGATAGCTTTCCTTGAGTTTGAGAAAAAATAGAAATTTTGACTTTTAAAGGTCGAAAGAACTTTCCTAGTACGGTCTCCTCATGTTGTACATGAAATATAGTTCTCTTATTTCATATTTGGCTTTGCTTTTTTTTTTGCACTGTTCCTCCACGCTGCGGCTGCACACAAAACCCAGGGTTACGTTCCTATGTCCTTTTCATGCATTTCCCCTTCTGTAAGCACAGGGGGGTACCTCCTCCTCTAACTGATTAAGCACCAAAGTTATGCTCAGAATTACATAGAATATAAAATTAGATATTGTCCCTGCCCAGTGGGCTCACAGTATCTCCAAATTTGCTGTAAAATATGTCTACATATTGTATAACAGATGCACTTCAAGTGCTAAATGTCTGGAGATAAATCTATTATTGACTTCATCCTCTCAACCTTTCCAATTTCCTTTATCATTTGTCAGCTCCCTCTATGTACATGCCCAGGCAGATTGGTAATTGCAAAGCATGTTCTTCATTTTTTTCTTAAGAGGTGCCACGTCCAAATCACCCATGACAGATTTTGGTCCTGCACACTGTGGCACTAATACCATTTTGACCCCAATCCATGGGTATTTGTCTCTCTACACTTAGAGCAATGGTAGATACTCAAGTATGTTCTGTAGTACTTTCTGCCTTATTGGAAAACCTAGGATTCTGTCCATTTAAAAAATTTTATAGCTCATTTTCAAACAAATTTTATGCATTTTAGGACACACCTATAATGCTGCTGTTTTTAAAAGAATGTTTTATAGTTACGTTAATGTACCTTTGCACTGGCAATTTATATTGTGCATTTCAACACAGACGTATATTTGATGCATGTAATTTGTATACTTAAATATGTAAAACATTGCCTTCTTGATACCTCAGTGCTATTGTACATACTTTATTTACACAGCTAGAGCTTTTGCAAACATCTAGGTAAAAATCCGAATCTCCAAGACAGCAGGTCTATAGTATTACAAATGTTAAAATCGCATAATAATTATCCTGCTAACTTCAAGTCTGTGGATCAGTAGTTAACGATAAAATTCCTTCAGACTTTGGAGTTGAAATGTGTTTTAAGCCTGCATGAATACAACTTTTGTCATTTATTTAATAAAAGAACAGTTTTACTTCTCATCTTAAAAATAAAGCAAGAAAAAATGTAAAAATAAAATGTCCTCTTCTTCCCTCCCCTTTTTGTTTATTTCTGAGTCTTTTCTTCATTTCAAATGAGTTTTTAAACACATTTGGCAGTCAGTACCCCTAATCATTCAAAGAGTTGTGTGACAAGGGGGGAGCTGGCTAGATACCATCAGTTCTTTTAAAATGTATTAGTCTTTAACCACCTGTCTTCTCCCTCAAAATTTAAAGAGAAAAAAATATATTTTGGTGAGGGAATCAGCTTAATGATTTTGTAATGAAGCTTTGGGATACATACGTTAGCATATATCATGACTTAAGACCTTGTAAACATGATGGAAATGAGCACATTTGTTCAAAGTGTGTCTTTTGGTAAAAATCGTCCTTTTTATCACAATGAACCTACATGGGGCAAATGAAATTGATCATCAAGAATGAATATTTTCTATTGCTGGCTTTGTCTTTATGGCCCAAGGTAAAGTTGTATTTTGGTTTCCATGTTAGCTTTCTGTTTCTGTCCCCTGGGTAAAGAGAGCAGAATCTCATTGTTATTACACTGTTGCCAATCATCTCTTCTATGTTCATTGACTTTCCACCTCATAAAATATGGTTTGCATTAAGACACCAGTACCTGCTGATCTATTTTATACATCCTCAGTTTGGTTACGCCCTGTCATGTAAATACATGCTGCATCCGCTGACTTAATGGTTTTAACTGAAAGGATGTCAGTAGAATTTTGAGACAAGCTCTTTAAAGCTATAAGGCCATTCTGAAAGTAATCTGTAGCATTCATAGCCATGAGTGAATGCTGAACAGGATGATCTGAAGGTATTTCACTTTAAAAGTATAATGTTCTCAAGAAACAGACACATTTTTCACAATGTGTTCCTGGCATTTCATAGGATCCTAAAATCTTAAAACTCTTTTGGGCTGTGTTTCCTCTTCCAGAAATGCTGACACCTTCTTATAGATAGGGGAAAAGTTCTGATAGTGGAATCAAGGTCATAATAATACCATGCAATATAATAGAGGAGGAACTGCAAACGTGCTGCCCACTTTCTGGCCCATGGATCCACGGGTAACATTCCTAGGCTGGGGAAGGAAGATGGAAAGAGAGGAGAAGGCATAAATAAAACAATGACGCCGAGAAACATTATAATTTTCCAGTTTGGGACATTTAAGACAGCTGAAAGCTGGAAAATACAGAAAAGAAAACCTACTATTAGTAGAACATTTAATAAATAATTGGTCATACTCTTGAAAAATCATAGAAGTTGCTCTGTGATAATCAGATTTGACTCACTTAATCCATGTTTGTTAAATGTCAGCTGCGTACTGGACATTATACTGGGTCCTATGGATTAAATGGCGAATAAAAACCCATGTAGATGCTAGTGCAGCTAACAAATGTGTGAATAAGGTATTCACGCAGGTATTAATGAAACGGTAACAATTACAGTGTACAGACTTGTAGTCATAAGATGAGCAAGTTCTAACTTTCTAACATATAGCGTGAGCGCTGAGGGATGCGTGAATTCATTTGATTGTCATTATTACACAATGTATGCACATACTAAGTCATGTTGTATAGCTTGAATATATTCAGCCTTTATTTACCAGTTAATTATTTTTAAATTAAAAATAGACTCCAGTGTTACAAAGGGAAGATAACATGGTGCTATGAGGGCAGATAATAAGAACCTGGGCTTGTCTGGGGATCCTGAAAAAGTTTTGATTGAGATTTGAAGAATAAATAGAAGTTACATTATCATTCCATCAACATTGAAAGGTAGAAATAATAAAGCATACAGATTAATAAAGCTAGGCTTTTGTTTTGTGTTTACAGGTTTAATAAAAGGAAATTAAAGACTTTATGTATCTGAAATTACTGTTAATTCATAACCTCATATGCTATTCAGATCTCACAATGTAACACTCACAGGCAGTAGTTTTACTATATATCTATAAACTTCAGTTTTCAGTTTAAAATCTCAGATGTTTCCATTTGCATTTAGCTAAAAAATTGGCAAGAAGATTATCATCTCTGATCCAATTTTTTTAATGGAAAACTAATTTTGATTTATGGGGTGGCAAAAATATAAACATTTTAGATAAATCTTTTGCCAATTTCTAGATAAAAAATTGTTTTAACTGTTAACTTTGGCCTTTTGAAGGATTATTTTTAACTGAACATGTCAATGTTTTCACCCTATTATGTTTTTCTATGTAAAATCACTAAGTATTACCTTGTTCTGTGTCATAGTACATCGTAACCCTTTTATGAGATGTTGGCATTTGCATCCCTCTGCAATAATAGTCACTGTCTGATAAAACCAGAGTCTTCATGTCATTAGCATTTGTTCAGGCAAGTGGGTGATAGTTATTAGCACATTACACAGAACATGGAAACTCTTTTAAAATACATTTAATACTTTATGTGATTGCTTTAATAAAAAGAAACAAAGATACTAGTGAGAAGCATTCATGGTATATCAATATCAGCATTAATGCTCAGTTGATAGTAGTGTGGTGATACCAATTAAAGGCATCTAGAAAATAAGAAAGCTAGTTTAGGGAAAAAAAAAATCCAAGCTCAGGATCTTTATGGGAAACCAACTCTAAGCAAGTTTAGAATGCCCAAGGTTCTTAAAGTTTCCATAGGTAAACTAAGCTGATTATTTCTAAATTCTTGCCTTATAATGTTGCTTTTTCCTTTTCAATATTATTTTTTGCTAAGTACATTGACATTAATAACAAAAACTACTTTCACATTTAAAAAAATATAATTTGTCTAACTCTCTCATTGAACTCTGGTCTTTCCCTTCCAAATTATTTATCAAAATTTAAATTATGATCTTTGTTCATTTGCTTTTTTCTTAACGATGTGTAAATATTTTAATAAGTAATATACTATGTCAGCTGATCCCCATTAGTTTTGGAAATCAGTCTGAAAAACCTGTTTTAAACTGTTTTAGTGCTCAGTGCAGGAAAGTGTTAGTAACTTTTGATTCTTTTCTTTTGATTATATTGCATTTAGTGTCTACATTAAATACAATAGAAGACCTTTCTTCAAACACTCTTAAATTCTAGTTTTATGTTTGACCTTTTCCAAATGTGATATACATATGTATATATAATACATACATTACATATATATGCACAGATATAATTTTTAATAATTAGAAACATCTTAAAATGTGCACGCATGTATATATACATACACTTTTTTCTGTTATATTTGTTTAAAATTACATACATGTATCTATATATTATATATTATATATAATGTCTATATATAGACAATTAGAAATGTCTTTCTTAAATTTAAAATAGTGTTAAAATTCCAAAGTTTATGGCAACATTCTGCCAGCTTTATTGATATACACTACACATGAATACAATTCAATAATTTTAAGTGTACCCTTTTATAACTTTTGACAAGTGCATTTTGTCTCATGACTCCCACATCAGGATGTGTAACATTTCCATCAACCACATAGTTTCCTGGTACTCATGTATAGTCAATTCCCTTCCTCTGCTTTCTATCACTCCAGTTTTGTCTTTTCTAGGATTTCAATATCGGTCACTTTTTCAAAACGATCTCTTCAACAAGACTGTAAGCTCCCTGAGATTAGGCATTGGATTAGTCAACAGGCAACTGGATTTGAGAATTGAGAAGGAAGTGTTCTCAGACACACAGACTTGGTGAAAATTACACTTCACAGCAGCAAGCTTGAAAGATACAAGGACAGCCAAGAACATGAGTTGAGTGAGTATGATTCTCAAATCTTAGTTTCTTCCTGAGACGGCTGTGATAATTAAGCTAAATGAGATAGATGCTGCCACCTGGTATAAACACATTAATCAAACTCCTGTGCTCCCTGTCACATCACTCTGAAACACTGTCAAAATTGCCTCATGTGTTTGCCTCCAATCTTACATGTTTGACTCTAACCTTTGTATTTCCTGTGTGATTCACTATGTGTTACATTATTTTCAAGTCAACTAACAACCATTGGCTTTCACATATGTGGGGGTGGGCTACAATGACTCAATACTGAGCAGCCCAGGTGTCTCTGTACTGATTTATCTGCCTCATGACTTGACTCAGGAAGGATTGAGCAAGGCTGTCCTAACCTCTGTGCCTATTTGATTCGTTGCCATCAATTTAGTGTTCAGCACAGGTCTTGCACATAGTAGTTATTCAATAAAGATCTGGCGAATGAGTAAATGTGAAGCCTCTGTTTATTCATCCATAAAATGGACTGAAATCAGTGTATACCATCTAGGTAAAAATGCATGTAGAATATTTAACATGGTGCCTGGCACATATTTGGTAAACACAGATAAAATGTTTATTGCTCTGATGACTAGAATAGCTCTGCAAATTAGAAGTCTAGATTAATTATCCAGATGATCCAAGAAGGAGCTTTTTAGTTTGTCTTATTCTCAGTTTTTCTTAGACTTGGGAAACTCAGCTAATTGAATGGCTGCATATATAATAACTCCATAACCACAGTTCCTACTTCTCAATTACTGGGTGATTGACAAATGTATTGGTCTAAAGAGTTTCATGAGTTTCATAGATTTTAATGAAATCTCCAAGTCAGCTTGTACTTCTGCCTGTAACTTTCTCCATAGATTTTTGTAGAGGGTAAAGCCCCTGATGAATCAACCACGAAGAGTGTGGGTGTGTGGGTTCGCGTGTTGCCAATGTAATTGTGCCTGAGAGTTTGGCATAGAGGGATTATGTTTTATCTGCTTATGGGGTTTTTATAACGTGTGAATCTATTATTTAAAGTTGAAAACTTATGGTCAATGCTCATCCTCTTGTTACCTTGTTCTTCTTTACTCGTCGAATGCACATTTATTAAGTGCTACGGTGTCAGGCACTTGGTTTAGACCCTGTCCAGGAAGCCCTCAGATATAAAACTGATTTTCTTATAAAATTTAGAGTTAGAAAGGACATTAGAGATTACTTAGTTTGAGACAATAGAGAATTGCCCTTGGAAGTTAAGGGTAGTGTTTGAACCTACAAGGTTTCTTAGAGTTTCCTTTCCACTTGGCTTCTGTTTCATTTCCCCTATCTTTAGGGAGGCATACAACTCCCTAAAAATTGCAATATCATTTGCCAGTATTTTTTTTTATTTAAGGATTTGTTTTCTTTAGACCTATTACAATGTTTTAATCAGGAGTACCTAATTTATGTAATTTTTGCCACATGACCAGTGTCATCCTCTCATTACTTGTATTTATACCACTATCTTCTGTTAATATCCTTTAATTCAGGGAAAAGAAAAAAGAAACTAAATTTGTATATAAAATTGCTCCTCAAATATTCAAATACAAATTAGACAAAAATGTTAAAATTAAGTAGAAAACAAATCCAATGCTAAATGTTGAATTTCCTACATGTCTTTCTCTGGTGTCTTTCCATTTTTACATGCGATAGTTTCAAATATTAAGAAAAAAATGAAAACATCAAATTTGCTGTAAATCAGTTAGGCTTCCTCCTTATACTTCATCTTTTACTAAAATATTGGTTACTTTATTTTAGTAGTATGACTACTGATGATTCATAACCAATTGATGTAAACTGTTAAGTTCTGTAAGGCAATTAGTTGTGAATGCCTCCTGGAACCTGATCCTGGGCAATTTAGATAACCTAAAGTTGCATCAATAGCACACAGATAACAAATTTTACATAGAAACAGAAATGGTCCTGTGGTTGAAGGAGGCCATGAGCATGGACAGTGGGAATGAAAAATACAGTATCCAGGCATATAAAGGTTTAAAAATGAGGTTGGCCAAATTAAGACTCAGGAAGAAACACGTTGTAATAGGCTAGAGTTTGTGTTTATGAAACTTAATAGTGTTATGACAATGTGAGTGATAGACAGGAGGCAATTTTTAAAATGACAATTGTATTGGAAACATTACTTTTGCTTAATTAAACTTTTTAATTGTAAAAATGAGATGTGCCAGGTAAACAAACAAAAAACAGTGTGCCAACAAATAAACTGCATAATGAAAAGTAACTGTCTATTCACTTCAACCCCTAATTCCACACCCAAGAGACAAGCATTAATGTTTCCTTCAGCGTCCTTTTATCTACCTTCTGAATGTTTCCAGTGCCCACTGAGGTCACGTCACAAATGCTTGAGATAATATTGTAGTTTCAAAATGACGCCCATGCAAGCAGAATGATTCTTGCAAGCCCTTTAAGGAAACCTATACATTTTTCACATTTCTAGGGCATCATTTCACAAACCTACTTTAAAAACCATCCAAAATTGAACATATTGGAGGCAATCAGCCAAAAATCAAGACTACACCATGTTAAGCATTAAGAGCCAAGAAGAGTGACTGGATGTCATGTGCAGAGCTGTGAAAACCCAGCCCATCTTGACAAAAAATAGATTTACTGTATACCGTGTACTGTAAATGGCAGCATGTGGAGCGAGCAATCGCATCAGCTGAAAGCAACTCTGTGACATGCCACATCGCAAGCTCTGCAGGGCTGAGATGCAGATGAACTTTATGGTTACTTTATGTCACAAACCATCTTTTGGGTATACTGTACTTGATCTACTCATGAAGGTGTACATTTTTCAACTCATGTCAGCTATTCTGTAAATCAGAACAAAAAGGTTTGGGCACAGTGAAATTGTGTAGCTAACTCATATCCAGTTCTCTTCGACTTTGTGGTATGATGCATCCTGGTATGGGATAAACCCTGCACTCCCAGGAAACAACAGCATCAAAATGGAGTCAAAGTGTTGTTTCAGCATTAAATGGCAGATACTCTAAATGCCAGTACTTCTATCACTTTTAATTTGTATTATTTCTGAAAGTGAAGAGAAATATTCATAGGGAGAGTCTCTGACTTTAGATCTCATACCCTTCTAACCACAGCAAAATAAGAAATGATCCTGAAAAGTTCAATAATTTTAGGCCATTTACTTTTTACATAAAACAGAAAAGGGTAAATACCATTCAGGGTTATTTCCTTTCTGTCACTGTAGATGTTTCTCACAGAGCCAAGAGCTCCTGGCACTCCAAAATGCTAAGGGCTCCTAAAATCAGTTGGTGTACTTTTCTTACTCATTTAATGAAGGATGTAATTTAAACAACATTTTCCACTTGAGAATTAAGCAATGCATAGTAACTTTAGATATAATTACTACAGTGATAGCTATTGTCATGTTTTAATGTTATTAACACACTTCATAAATATTCCAAATGCAATATGATTTACATGATATTAATTACATGATAAATCATACTCAAAAATACAATGTACAAAAGAGCACACATTATAGCACACATTATATTTTATTATATATTATTCATTATATTTATATGCATTATACAAATATAGATTATGCTATAAATACATATATTTTATATTATAGAAATAAAATATATAAAATTATGAAATAATAGTACATATAACTCTTAAACCTATTGATTTCATGTTCACAGTTTTTTTCCTTAAAATTCAAAAAGCACTTAAGCTGTGTTCAAGAACTCAATAAATTAATAACAGCAATATTTCAATTTAAATACTCAAACTGTATGCATCATACACCCAGTGGGGCATTTTATCAGAAGTTTTTGAATAGCCTATGCAGAATTATACTTTGTGGTTTAGTACGAACAAAGAGAGTACCTTTGAGAAAGAATAAGAATGTTTTCTTGTATATTTGTGTTCATTATAAGTAGAAAGTCTCCAAGTGCTGTTGCAACATGATTGTACAGTAGCCTTCAAGAAAACAGTATTGTGAAATGTAATTGCAGTTTCAATAGTAGTTTCCTCTTCTTACTTAAAAAACAAAACAAAAAAAACCCATATATTTAGTCAGATACCATGCACACTAATTTTAGTTCACTTGGCAATGCTTTAACTAGCTTTTTCTTCACAATCTTTGTATTTAAAATAAATCTGAAATAAAATCCAGATAAGCTATAATTCAATGAGCATCTGTGCAATGACTATACATATCCTGTTTAAACAGAAAAGTATATTACAAAGATATGATCAATTTTTTAATGCAATGTACTGAAATGGCATAGAATAAAAACACATTGGTCTTTATTTTATTTAAAAAATAAAATTGCTGGGAACTACTGGTGGTTGGGGAGAGGAAACCTATCAAGTCAAGAATTGGTTCCTAAGGAGAAACAGCTCTCCTAGTAGCTGTATTACAGTAAAATGAAAGGAAAGTGGCTAGCACAGCATTTCTAAATACCAAGGCAGTAATGACATGTCAGATCACTCCATATTTAAAATCACAAATTGAAAATGAATAAACGTTATTTCATCAAGAAATTAAACTTAAGCTTTCCTTTCCCTAACCCATTCAATAAAGGGAACTTAGAGGTCAGAAGCCAAGGGATACTTCTTCATTTCTAATAGAACAAGGTATTTTCAAAGTTCATCAAGCTTTATCTTCCGGAAGGACCACGAGGGTGGCATGTGCATTGCAGAACACAGGCAACTTTTCAGTATTTCTACCTTATTTTGGTCTATGTGGATGGGAAGGAGAACTCTCTCATTGCCTCAAATGCCTTAGATATAATTTCCGCTTGACTCAAATGCAAAGATTCCCTGAGGTGAGCAAATTGACCTTGTGTACCATATCAGGCTATAGATTTAATAACAGATTTGAACCCTAATACCTAATTACTAACCTAATGCCTAATTGCTAGCATATTTTTAAAATCTGTTTACATCTTTCTTGAATTATGGAGCAGTTTCTTTGAAGGAGAAAAATGAACACTTTTACTTTTATTAGTAGTAGTAGTATTATTATTTAGCAAAGACCAGCCATCTTTCTAAGAACTGCATCTATCTCCCAAACTGTCATTCAGGAAACAAGCAAGATTCCAAGCTGAGGCCAATGAAGTTCATGATTTAAATACTACCATACAATAAGTTGAATATTAAATAAGCTACCATGCTATGGTTGTTTATGATGCGGATGAGGGCATGGTGGGCTTTGAGCATCCAAATCTTTCCATATTCCCCAGGCGGAAAAAAAAAAAAAACCATACAGAGCTGGCAGAAGGCCTTTGCCTGCCTTCAAGTTGCTTCCTCCCCTTCGGATTTCTAGCATCCAACCTAACAGATATTTTCTGCAGCTCCTTTGTGATCAGCTCACATTTCATCAATTTCTGTTAATTTCTTTATTTTTAATGTTTCCTCTAACACAAAATTGAAAAACTATTTGGTCAAAAATTAGCATTTGAGACAGGGGCCCTATTTTGAACAGGTCTATGTAGCCCTTGTGGTTCCTATAAGCTTAGAATTATTACAGTTTCCTTGAATGTTTCTTATTGTTAACACAAGTCTTATTCCTTTACAAATGT
This sequence comes from Saimiri boliviensis, assembly GCF_048565385.1. Lineage (NCBI taxonomy): Eukaryota > Metazoa > Chordata > Mammalia > Primates > Cebidae > Saimiri > Saimiri boliviensis. The sequence continues at coordinate 42,386,233 of NC_133453.1, forward strand.
GGTCCAGCAATTTATTTGCTGCCTCCTCCTTACAGTCTGTGATACATTTTGCATATCATTCTTCAAGTGTAATTTTTGAGTTGGTATGGCCTGGTAAATCCAAACTTCGTCATTCCCACAGTTTGAATAGAGGTTTATTATGTGAAGAAAGCCACTTTCTTTCAAAGGAAAATAAAGACATTAACAGTTGTGTTTTCATTCTGTGCCATACATTGAACAGGTGAACAGATCTTATCTCCTTTAATATTCCCCATACCTTATAATCTATAGAAATTATTACTCTCGTGATATCAGTATGGAGGCTGGGGCACAGAGAGGTTAAGTAATTTGGCTAAAGGCCAGAAATATGTGTGAAATCAAATTTGGCCTCTACAATGTTGTCTTCCTGGTTTTTAATGAGTAAATCAAGTTTTTCTTTTGATTCTACTGACTTGGTGAAGCAACCACATTGTTAACAGAAACCATGTTAAAGAAGAACTAGTATTTATTTAAAATCACTCTCACCAAAGATTGGTATTTAGTTTCTTAAACTTTGTTAAACAGCAACTATCCACAAGTTCTTAAACATTATCCAATTGCAAAATCATATATAGTCTTTGGCAGTAAGATTGTAGAATATTGCAAGGAATATACAGTCTTATTTCTTCTCTGATGATCTCTAATAAAGAACATGTTAAACTTACTCCTTCTGATATTAGCATTTAATGATTTTAAATTCTCTTACAGTCAATTTTTCCCCAAGAGTTGAACATCAATCTTTTAAAAATGTATCCTGGTTAGTGTTGACTGATCAAATGTGTGAATGATTTTCTATTCTGTTCTAAGGGGAATGATTTGCCCCATAAAACCTTTTTTATTCTGTGTCTAAGGATCTAAGCAAAATGTTCTAAAATATGGAGTAAACTTAATGGTAGTGTTTATAATTACAATTTTAAAAATCATGTGTTAGGCAGGGCACGGTGATTCATGCCTGTAATTCCAGCACTTTGGGAGGCCAAGGTGGGTGGATGACGAGGTTAGGCGTTTGAGACCAGCCTGGCCAACATGGTGAAACCCTGTCTCTACTGAAAATACAAAAATTAGCTGGGTGTGGTGGTGGGCACTGATAATCCCAGCTACTTGGGAGACTGAGGCAGAAGAATTGCTTGAACCTGGGAGGCAGAGGTTGCAATGAGCTGAGATTGTGCCACTGTTCTCCAGCCTGGTAATGGAGCAAGACTCCTCCTCCTCCTCAAAAAAAAAAAAAAAAAAAAAAATAGTATGTTAATATAACTGGAAGTTTAGCCTCCGTGACTTGCAATTGTACTATTTAATTAACTTTCATATTCTATTTGGAGGAATATAAGAATACAGGAAAAAAGTATTTCTAAGGCTGAAATAAAGAGGTGAGGCACAGTGCAGGAAAATGGGCAATATAGTGCCTGGCATATCATGTTTATAATTTCTAATAAGTGTTTTTTTTTAAAAAGCTAAATGCTTTAAGAAAACTTTGAATTGTGATATCTTTCTTAAATGAGTATGCACCTGAACGGGATCTAGCATGGCTTTTGGTACATAGTAGTTGCTTTAGTAAATGTTTTTAAAATCAAAAAATGAAAAAGAATGAAGGAAGGAAGGAAGGAGAAGGAAAGGGAATTCAAAATTAAAAACTAAAAGAAATCAATTACCTAGATGTTTTTAAAATTATTATAATAGATGTTAATAACACTTTTTCTACTTTTCTAGTCTAGATTTCTTCCTAAAGGAATTCCAGACAGGAATCTCTACTCCCACTGAGAAATGGACAAAATTATCATGTAGAACTCTTTTGTTTTTGTTTTTGTTTGTTTTGATAGTTAAAAATAGTACCTTCACTTTTTACTAGGGAGTTGAAGACCAGAGTTTAATCAGAAAAGCTGTGACTTATTTCAATAAAATTCACAAATGTATGTCAACCACCTAAAACTAGTAGTCTAAAGAGGACAACAATAAACAAAACATAACAGCTGCCCTCAAGGAGGTTGAAATTTTGAATTTAGAATAGAATAGAATTTAGTCATCAGCATAAACAACTATTGCCAAAAAAGTCCCACTTATGGATAACTCCAAAACACAGCATAAACTCTGTAGGCTAATCTAGACATAAAGTTCTGAGCTGAGAGCCAGGAGAAACCAGGATTATAGAAAATTCACCTGATGCCTTTGGACCTTCTGTTCTTCAGTCTCTCTGTTTGGAATGCTGGAGTATTAGTACATGCTATACAATAATTTTTATAGACATATAAAGATGAATAAATGTGCATCAAAGCAATTTTCTCTTTTCTAATGAAAGTTATTACTCAAGTAAAACATTAGAATAAATATGTATTCCTTTTAAAGGCATTCCAGGAGCTCAGTGAATTTAGGTTTAGTTGGGAAAAGCTGTCTGTATTTGTCAACAAATAACCATAGGCATTGACATAAAGGAATCAAATTCTTTCAAAATGTTGTCCGAATGGTTCAAGTGATGTTTCTGATTATAAAATGACTTTTCTGCTGATAGACATTTCCTACTGTGTTTGTCAAATGGTAGGTTCATGGCTTAGTCAGGGACAAAGTTATTAAGGACATAAAACGCCATCTGGATGGAGCTAATAAACATAAAACATAACCTTCAGATACACTGCTGCAGTGGCCAGACTGTGCCAGGCCAGATTATCCTTTGTTTGTTTAAACATGAGCCATGTTCTAAGCTTTCAATTGTGCTAGCTTTACATGCTTCCCCTCGACTCAAATGCAAAGATTCCATGAGGTGAGCAAATTCACCTTCTATACCACATCAGGCTGTAGTTTTAATATCTGTGTGATGGATGTGACATGTCTAAACTATTCTTCCATTATTTTTCTCAGAAATTTTCTGAAAGAGTAACTTCATTGACTTAGAAAGTAAGAACTCATAAAATTATGAAGGGAATATATTTCACACAGTATAAGCTTTCTTTTACTGAAGTCTAAGAAAATAAGCATTATAACCAGAAAATCCTGACCTTGTAAGTCCCTTGTAAAACATTATCTCCAACACAAAATGATCATGCACACACTAAGCTTCAGGACCTAAGCCTGATTGCAGTAGAAAAATCGATATATTTCTACATAAGCTTGCAATAATCAGTAGACCTGTCTCTCTCTTTCTCTCTCTCTCTCTCGCTCTCTTTCTCAGTTGTGATACAAACTACTAAAATTGCCAAAGACTCCATTTAAGTTATTTAGAGATATAGAATGTATCAAGATGATTAATAATAAATCATTAGGCAGTAGGGAACAGATTATTGAAGAATATTCCATAGAAGGACCTTCTCACAAGTCAAGGAGATTGTACCATGCTGCTTACCTGATGTCTGACTCAGTCATTAAGAGAAATGTGACACCCATGGTGGAAACTGTGTTGTGCCACCTAGGTCTTCATTCGGGAGTGAAAGACTTTTCCCCAGCTGATGGGAGTGTCTCTGGTAAACAGCCCTCAGCTGTCAGCCATTTTCAGGGATTGCTTCAGCTGATTGCATCATGCAAGGTCATGCCTCCTTGCCAAAGGTGGCATCCCACACCCAGCAAGGGGTATAAAAGCCAGCCTCTGACCAGAACTTGAGTTGACTCTGATGCACCATCCCACTTTCACGCTTCCATTCTGACTGTGTTATAACACAACTTCTCCTTCTTTCTAATCCTGCTTCCTTCTTTTCTAGAGGTATTAATCTCATGAACATTTCTCAATAAACCTCCTAAATACTCATGTCTGTCTCAGGATCTATATATTAGTCAGGGCTCTCTAGAAAAAACAAAACTGATGGGATATGTATAGTTATGCAGATAGAGGCTTATTACACAGGATTGGCTCACACAACTGGAGAAGCTGAGAAGCCCCACAATCTCGCAACTGCAAAGTGGAAGCTCAGAAAATCTGGTGGTAGAGTTCCAGTCCAAAGCCAAAGGCCTGAGAAAGAGGACAGCCAATAGTGGAAGTCCCAGGCTAAGTCCAAAGGCTGAAGAACCAGGAGCAGTAATCTCTGAGGGCAGGAGGAGATGAATATCCCAGTTCAGAAATGGGAAATTTATCCATTTCCCACCTTTTTGTTGTACTCAGGTTCTCAACAAACAGGATGATGTCTACCTGAATTGGTAGGGGTGACCCACTTTACTCAGTTTACCAATTCAAATGCTAATCTACTGAAAACATCCTCACAGACACACTCCGAAAGAATGTTTGACCAGTAATCTGGCATCACTAACCTAAGTCAAGTTAACACATAAAATTAACCGTGACTGTCTACTTTCTAGAAAATTCAATTCTTCTCAGAGATCAAAAGAGTGAGCTACACCAGCTAGGATGTCCTTTTCAAACTCCCTCCCCCTTCTTCTCGGCACTCACCAAGTGAGAAGCATGTGCGCTCACTCTGCGGACATGGCCTAGATGCTAGTCAGCACTGGAAGAGTTAAATAGATTTAGTGACTAACAAAGTAGGATTATTTTTAAAAGAAAAATCATAAAACACTATGAGCCATGCTATGCAAATTGCCCTGAAAGCGATGGCAGTAAAGGCTGACTACTTAGCAACATCAATCCATACCCACAGGCCTCTGCAATTAGTCTACCATGGTGAAATTGCAGCAACAGACACATGTTTCATTCTCCATTTCTGTGTAGCCTCAATATTTGAAAATTTCCTCTCTTCCTAAGTAAGAGACATTTCATTAGATCAGAATGACAGCTATATAGTAAGAGTTTTAAAGCAAAAATGCAGATTACAAGTGGGAATGCTATGCAAAATGGTGATTAAATTAATTATGAGGTCTTTTTAAAATTTTCAAAGCCACATTAGGTTAATATTCCCCAATAGATTAGGAATCTGAACGTTTTTCTTTCAAATGCTAACAGCATTAGGTAGGATTATCTTGATGTCTAATGGTATTTGGTTATTAATATTTTCCTTACACTCATTTATTTTAGTAATCCTGTCTTTTGTTGATTGACTAAAAGTTAATTGTCCTCATGAAGACTTACATTTATGCTACCGAAAGACAAAACTCCAGACATGTATTCTAAGAGCCTACTGTGAACTCAGTCCTCTCCTGAAAGCATTTACCCTTTTGACGTTAGTCACATAGAACTTGATGTCATTGCTTACGTTGCTGTTCTTTTTGTTGTTATTGGTTTTCTACTTGATACCACTTTAACTATTGCATCCTCTCTCACTGAATTGCCTGTCTTTTCAGAGCCAAGATGTTTCTTATGCCTCTTGGTAGGTTTTATAGCACTTTCTAAAGTAGCTCAAATATAGATAATGCTTGATCCATATTTTGCAACTAATTCTTTATTCTATTCAATTACAGACAATTTTATTTGTATCTCAGAGCCTGAGCAGTTGAATGGAAAATTCAATGACATGATCTCTGACTGCCTTTAACACCATAGACCACTCTCTCATTACTGACAAACCTCTCTTCTCTGGGCTTTTGGGATGCTAAGCAATTCTAGCTCATGTTCTGCCAAGCACCTCATATGTCCGGTTTCCTTTCCAGCTCTTCTCTTTCCTATGTTCCCTCACTACACAAGCCAGGCATTATGCCAAGTGTTGAAATCCAAAGATTAATAATCTTTAATACCTATCCTCATCAACAGAAATGTCTTTTCTTAGAAGGGGAGACTCATGCATTTCCAGCCTCCTATATTTATATTTTACTTATTTAACAAAATATTTACTGAATATCTACAATGTGCCACAACACTGTGTTCTGAGGGCTGAGGTAAAACTGAGAAAAAGCAAAATCCTACTCTCATAAAATTCTGGTGGGGGTGGAAGTGAAGAAAGACAATACCCTAAAAAGATCAGTCAACTATAAAGCTGTTAGATGATGGCAGTGTAGTAGAACTGTGGAGAAGAGACTGAAGCCCCTATAAAAGTGACTGGCATAGTTAATGCATGTAGTATGTATTTAATAAAGAAAAAATAGCCACAAGTACTATGAAGAAAAATAACCTGGAGGTAGGGGATAGAGAGGGTGAACATGGGGCTGCAATATTACACATGGTTATCAGGGAAGACCTCAAGGAGAAGTTGACACTGGACTAGAACCTTCAAGGAAGCAGGGCACAACGCTTGCAGATGCCTTTGGGAGGAGCATTCCAGAATGAACAAGCAGTTAACACAGTCTGTTCAACAGAGGCATGCTGGGTGTGTCTAGCAACAACCAAGGGGCATTTATGCTACCGAAAGTGTGACTTGAAAAAGAGAGTGAAGTGCAGAATAGTAGGGAGTGGATCACCTTTCTGTTGCCTCTATTATTATTTAACAACTATTTTTAAACTAATTCCAAGTTCTAATAATCATTTGTTTTCCCTATGTGTCCCAATTTGAGTGATGTTCTGTTTTAACGTTTCAGTAAAAAATGATATCAGGCATATGGGTCTGCATTTTGTAAAAATTTTCCACAATTCTTTCTTTGAAAACTGTTAGATTGTTGCCCATTTCCAGTCTTCTGGATCCTCTCCATCCCCCAATATTCCTCAAGGGTTATCAGCAATGGTTCTGTGATCAACGTTTCTGAAAATCTGCAGATGTAATTTGTCTCAACTTCATAGCTTGAACTTGTTCAAAGTGGAACTTGAGTGAAGAAGCATTCCCTTAGCCAGATGTATGTGGGTCTTCAATCCTCTCTTTCCACCATTTCTATACTGCTTTTCCAGAGCTTGCTTTCAGCATTTAAAACTCCCTCGAGCAGTAAGATACTCCTTCTGCCTTCCTCTTGTTCAGTGCAGGTGGTCTGAGAAGCCTCTCTGGCATCATGATCACAGTTTCACTTAGCTTTTCTATATTTGTTTTGAATTTTATCTTTTTCCTTTTATCTTGGTAAGAGTTCCTTACAATTTGAGATTATCAGAAAACTTCCTGGGTAGTCATTTTTATTTTCTTTGTCTTCTCTCTTTTTTTTTCCACACTTGGATTCTTCCACTTTTTTACTTCCCTAAATCGCAAATTTATTGAGGTTCTTCCAAACTTCCTGTTCCATTTTCCTTTGAGGTGATATCAGGCAACTTTTACATGGTTAAAATCCAGCAGGTAACTTAAATGATTCAAATGGCCTGACTGGGGCTTTGGTAAACTGGAGAACTTCCTGTGGAGAGCAGAGAGCTGATGCTCTGTTCCAGTTAATCACCTGGATAATACCAAAGTTGGCTACTTTTCAGAGAAGCTGAAGATCCAGAATTTTTACACACAAGTCACGTGAGTTTCCTAGGGCTGTATGGCTTAGTGACTTAACTGAGTGATTTCAACAACAGAATTTTCACACAATCTTGGAGGCTATAAACTCAAGATTAAAATGTCAACAGAGTGTGCTCACTCTAAGGGCTCTGAGTAGACTCAGCAAACCACCAATCCTGTAGCTTCTGGTGGTTTGCTGGCAAACTTTGACTTCCCTGGCTTGTAGAAGCATCACCTTTATCTCTGCCTTCATCTGTACATGTTGTTCTTTCTATGGGAGTGTCTGTATCTAAACTTCCTCTTTTTATAAAGATCCCAATCATATTAGATTAGAGGCTCACCTTAGTCCAATATGAAATCATTATCTACGGTGACCTTTTTTTAAGTAAGGTCACATTCTAAGGCACTGAAGGGTAGGATTTCAACATATGCATTTTTGAAGACAGAATTCAAACCATAACACAGTTACATTAGCAACCATTTATCACTTATTGTTAATCCTTGAGCAGTTCATGCAAAATGTACCTCCAAGCCAAACTCATTTAGTGGGTCCAAAGTTTATAACCTCCACTTCAGTTCTTAGTCCTGGGATCTATTTCTGTTCTGAATGTTGTGTCTCGTGTGTTCCTAAGGCTTAAATCACTTATTTGGACATATCTAAGATTATTCACTTTTAAAAATGCTAAGACAACATGGTTCTTTGCCACCAAACTCCTAGTGTGCCTAGTTGCCTAGCCTGGTCTGTCCTGACAGTTAAATATGTATTAATATTATGTATGAATAAGTCCTCTAGGCTTATTCAACAGAGAGCAGACTTATGTGGGGGCCTCTGAGCATTGCAGTTCTTTATTGTAATGAAGGGTATTTTTGTGCTTAAACTTTTTTGAGCCCAGATATTCCCAAACTGTGAATATTTAGTCAAACTTCATTCATACATATCTTATTCTGCATATTGCATTATAAATAATTAATAATAAGATAAAACTATAAAATATTCAGGATGATTTCTATTTACAAAATATCATTTTTTAACATTCCTTCAAATATAAGAATGTGATTATATGATGGATTTTTATGAAAAGGAACTAAATGAAATTTCATTAGCAATTAGAAAAAATGTTGAACGGAACATTTTAGGCTAAGAGATTTAAAAAAAAATTAGTTGTCATTTTGAAGTCTGAGCCTCTAGTGAATTGAGATATGAAAAAAAGTTTTCTAAGTAGCTAATTATAACTATTAAAATTACATGAGGAGCTTTCTGTATTAGCTATAGAAATTCAGCTTGCAGATTTTCACAAATTTCTATCTCTAGAGAAAATAAAGATATGAACAGGAAATTCCTCTCATTATTTCCTTCTTTTGGAAGTTTGCTGTATATTTTCAGGATCAACAGGTTATGATTTTCTTTAGACAAAAATTCAAACTATTTCTGAAATACCACATCACCTGCTTTGTTCAGGTCTAACAGATATGGGAGATGAATTGCCTGTTTGTGAATTTATTTACCAGTTTATGTTTTTACAGACAATGAGTCAAGCCTGCTTTTTTTGAAAATCAAGGTTATAACCATCTCATAAGTCCCTTTGCAAAAGTGGATCTTATTTTGCAATTAAGGCTTATATTCCATTTCTTCACCAAGGTGAAATGAGTGTTAATTTTTTGGGGGGGGGGGGTGGGGGATGGAGTCTCACTCTATAGATCAGGCTGGAGTGCAATGGTGCAATCTCAGCTCACTGTAACCTATACCTCCCAAGTTCAAGTTATTCTGCTGCTTCAGCCTCCCAAGTAGCTGGGGCTACACGTGCACACCACCATGCTCAGCTAATTTTTGTATTTTTAGTAGAAACAGGGTTTTACCCGGTGGTCAGGCTGGTCTCGAACTCCTGACTTTGTGATCCACCCACCTTGGCCTCCCACAAGTGTTAATTTTTACAAAAGTTAAAGAAAGGAAAATGTTTGGAAAGAGTTCACAGTGGAGAGAATTAAAACGTTCGTTTTTCAATAAGGTAAAAAAATAATAATAAATGGAGGAATACCAGAGGGTTTTTTTCTTCAAGTAAGAGGCATTTTTATTTCAGGCACTATGGCCACAAACACAGATCCCCTGTTCCAGCTGGCCACTGTCAGCCAGCTTGCTGGAACTGGAGCTCTTTTCTATTCTTCTCTAGGTACTGTGCTGAGAACTTGTACCAATTTGCGTTTTCTGTTGCAAACAAAAGAGATAATCAGTTCTGCCATATTTATGCAGAATAAAGAATTAATTGGAAAGGTAGCTTTCTGAATCAATAAGAACATTGGAGAACCAGACTAAAACAAAAACAGAAACAAAAAGCAAACAAACAAAACCCCCCCCAAAACTGGAGAACTAAGAGAGGTAGACAGCAAGAATAGCCATAGAAACTTCCTAGTTAAGATGATGCAAAAGGAAATACAACTACTGTACCAACCACCAGTGACCACCGGTGCGGTTAAGTAGGTATCTGCTGTGCCACTGGTCCCTTCACTTTATTGCCATTAGAGCCACTTTTTTTGTTTGTTTGTTTGTTTGTTTTGGATTTTTCTCATTCTTAAAGTTTCAAAGTACTGATTGCACAAGCTTAAATCGAATACCTATGCCCTACCTCACTAAAAGAAAGGAGAACAAATGCTTTACTTCAGTTTTATGATGGAATGTGGAGCTCTTTCTCCCAATGATTCTGGAATTTTATCAAAAAGGAAATGTATTTAATTTCTTAATTGCCAAAGTTGGACAAATTTCACTAAACCCCACCTCTCTGACTCCATTATATTTATATGCACCCTTCTTGACATGCTTACAATTCAAAAAACACAATGCAACTGCTCTTTCATATAATTTAAAATAAACACTTATTTTTTACAGGAGACTAACCAAAATTTCATCAGATAATTTCTCTCGCTGAAGCATGGGACTTTAGGATAATGTCCATTCAATCCTTAGTATATACACGCATCCCTTGGCATCCATTAAGCATTGATTCCAGGACCTCCTCAGATAATAAAATCTATAGGTTCATGTCTCATATCAAATGGCATAGTGTTTGCATATAATCTACAGACATCCTCTCATATACTTTAAAAAAATCTCTATATTACTTACAATATCTAATACAATGTAAATGCTATGTAAACAATTGTTTATACTGCATTTTAAAAACCTGCATGTATTTAATTACTATTCTTTTGTATTGCTTTCTAATCAGATATTTTTTAGCCACTGTTAGCTGAATCTGCTGGTGCAGAACCCACAAATATGGAGGTCTGGCTTTATTCTGACACTCATGGTATTAAATTAGAATTCTTTACTACCAATTCCCTTAACAAATAATAGTGGGAGACAGAGAAATAAAAATAGTTAAAATACATACATAACACAGCAAGATGGAAAAAGAAGATAAAAGTTAGAGTATTTGATTCAACAGGTGGTCACTACAATATCTACCATATTTATGACTCTCTGCTATTAACTATTCCATGTTTCTTTTACTTTCAACTTGCCTCTCAGCTGGGGTTCTTTATTCAGTGGAATAACCCAAAGCTTCATTCTTGAGAAATCTATATCTTAATGTTTCTATTTATAAGAGTTTTATTAAATTTAACTGTTGAACCAAAGAAGCATCATGTGAGATTACCAGTTTTGTTTGTTTTTTTGTTTGGGTTTAGTGTATGTCTCTTCCATATTTTTCCTGACACAAGGATTCCAAAAAGGCTAATTCATTTCCAATTAAATAGAACCATTTTTATGCCTCCTATTGTAAGCATTATTACTTTAGATAATTAAATCTCTAGACAGCAGAGTTCAGAATTACAGAGTGAAGAAGTAAACATTTGCCAATGGGTAACTTGTTTTAATTATGAGAGGTGCTACCTCACCACCATTTCTTTGGAGTTTGGGGAGAACCAGCAACTTCTATGAGTTCTGATTATACATTTGTTGAGAGGATATACAGAATCTCACAGGCTAGTGTTTTAACTTGGCAGAGTAAGTGTTCATCTGACACCTTAAAGGAGTCTTGAACGGCCATTTTGCTAACCTATAAGGTCCTCTGTTTTGGAAAATAGGTCACGTAATCGCAGTAAATCTCATGGACGTTGATTAATCACCTTAATTTTATATTGGAAAACAAGTTTCTTTGTCAGAATAATTCTTGTGCAAGATACCTTATGTGTTTAAAACAGTAAATCTACGGATGGTGGGTTGAGACAAACATAGTGGGCAAGAAAAACAAAACTGACTCTTAAGTGTCTATTTCCATAAGAAAATAGTAACTAAGTTATCCAGTAGCTGTCTCATTCTGAGAAGCTGAATTAATTACTACTACTATTTTTGCTCTTAATCCGATACCAAAGGGAAAAACAATGTGCTGCTAAAAGTATAGCTTTAAAACAGTGCTCAGCTCAGTTAGGCATGGAATGCCCAGTAAAGGCCTGATTTTGGAAGCTGGAGTATGAAAGCAGAGCAAATTGCCTTGAGTATTGATAATTCACTGGACTTGCAGAACTTGGCATAGCAAAATTATTCATGCTGTCCATATTAACAAATTTAGGTTATTAACTAAGGTTTTTACCTTCCAATATTCTAAGGAAATATGGATACATGCTGTTTTGATATGTAGAAATAAAAAGTAGTCTTTCAGCTTAAAACAAAAACTTTCTGGGAGCTGCCAATTTCAAAATTAAATAATAAAGGCCAGAGTGAAAAGATAAAATTCCCATAGTACTGAAAATGAACGCTGGCAGGCAACTAAATGCCAGAATCAGGCATGAATTTCAGCAAAATACAACCCTAAAGCATTTGGATTGAGGGGGAATAAATTGTCCATATTTAGTTTTATAACATATTTAGCTTTGCTTTAGAAACAAAATTTATCTGAAGAAAGAGACAGAGATCTTATCACCCCCAACAAACACCATCACCAATATAGTCTGCCTTTTTCATTCAGAGGCCTCTATTCTTATTAAATTTTAAAGCATTCTACAGACATGTTTCTGTCAAACATATGAAAATCGAGGTTCTCAGCCCACATGTATTGTCTTTTCAACTCTCCCATTTTTCTTCTGTGTTATTCAACAGATAATAACGACCAGGAAACAAGGCGACCAAAGGTAAGAGTGGGCAGAGCACAGTGGCAGGCTGTCTCATGGGAGTTGCAGTCACTACAAGTAAGGTTCTGTAATCAGAGTGAAAAGTCCTGGATGTCACACTTTTGGGGAGTTTCGGTTTTTTATGTATTCCACTGGTTCCAGGTCTCAGATAACAGGGTAGTGGGAGTGAAAGAGGATCCACCTCCTCAGGTAATCAGAATCATGCAAGAATCCCAAACAGATGCCTAGAGTTGTACTAGGGTCAGATTATAGCAACCTTCTCTTCAGATACAGAGCTGGTCATCCTAGCAGACAGTGGGTTGAGCAAGAGACAGCTACATGTTCTGTATTAAGATTCATCCGGCTGTGTATGACCCACCTCATTTGGAGATTCATAAAGAGAAAAGAATGCAATGTATGAAAAACATACTGTAGAACAGGAGAAAGAAAACACCATTCTGAAGACTAGGGGAATAAGTGGATGTTTGGAAAATAGTAAAATAGTTTAGAGTCACTTAACTTATTCAACAAATATTTATTATGTGCCTGGATGGTCTCTGGGATCTATAATTTTTAAAAATAAGACATACCTAACTTCTGCCTTCATAAAGATTCAGCCTAGGTAGAAATGGCCAAATAAACAGGAGTTTGTAACATCTGGTAGTAAATTTTATGAAAAGGTATTATAGAGTGTTACAGAAACGCAGAAGGACCATTTAATTCAGTTTGGCGAGTTTGATGGTTTGGTCAGAGATGAGGTCCTGGATAAAGTGGCATCTAGTTTAAAGTTGGGGTAGTTTGGTAGATGACGAAAGAGGATAAATGTCTAAGAAGACAGTGATTGGAGGTAGGGAAGCACGCAGCTCCAGCAGTTCAGTCTGGCACACCACAGTATACGTGGAGTGAATGGGCAGGCAACATTGGCTGGAGGAAGTGACTGGGCATGGCAAGGGGTGGGGTAGTGAAGGAAATGGAGGACAGGAGCCTGTGAGACTCAATAGGAGTGAAGACTTTATCCTGAGGGCAATATACAACCACAAGTGCTTGTTTAGGGGAGCTTATTTAACATAATTTTAATGATTTGGGGACATTAGAGGCACCATTCTGCTGCAGTGTGAATTATTTTGAGGTAGGTAAGATAAATACAAAGTGACCACATAAAAAGGAATATTCATAATCAGGAAAGACAACTGCCTGCTCTGATGTCTAAAGAAAGTACAGGAATGGAGAAGGTAGATGGAATTTATTCACCATTAAGAGGTACAAGGATAGATATTTGGTAATTGTATAAAATACAGGAAGATGAAGATGTATGAATCGAGCAGCTTTGGTTTTCCTGGCTAGGGTGATTTAGTGGTGGCGATGCCATCCACTCTGGGAGGAAACAAATATAGACCAGATGAGAAGTGGGGGAATGATGAGTTAAAATTATGACATGCAAATATGAATTTTCTGTGAAATGTTAGAGTGAAATTGTCTAATAGGTATCTGGAGATGTGAGTCTGACTCTTTGGAGAGACAGCTTAAGATTTTGGATTCATAATCTCCAACACACAGACCATAAATGAAGGTGCTGTGCTGCTGGAGATCAGGAAGGAAGAGATTGTGGAATGAAACGAGATCAAAGGAGCCTTTGCATCCAGGGGGATGGAGAATTCCTCCTCTGTAAAGAGGGAAGGAAACAAGGATGAAGACAAATGTAAGTCGGGTTGTCCTATTTAAGTCAGAAATTTGATTGGATGGTTTGTATTGCCTGTGGGACCTAGGAGGCGAGTTCCTCTCTGGGAAAGTACAACAAGGGAAATAAGGGACAAAGCTGGCCAGAAAACAGATTGTTAGGCAGGTGCATTTGGAGCCTAGGGAATTTGTAGCAATTCCAGACTACAGGGTGGAGAGAGCACTCCCTCTTCTCCCAGCCAGAGATCTCAGTGGCCGTGGTATAAAACCAGAGGGAATATAATGGAAAGGACTAAGTGATGAAAAGGTGCAATAGATATGATGATTGATACAAGCCAATGTGCAGAGTAAAGAACAAATACAAGCAAGAATATGTGTTTTAATAGGTTTAAAAAAAAAGTGTCCTTGCCTGTACATTATTTTTCAATAACAGGCTTCACTTCTGAACAAGGTAAGTTTAAATAGATACCTCACCCCTGCACTGCAAGATAGATCATGATACTGTTGTGGTGGTGTTGTTTTTATAAAAGCTGAATTCAAAAAGAGATACAAACATCCAGGAAGAAGACAAAAACAAAACAAAACAAAAAGTGTTTGCCTACTAGAGAAATGAAATCAAATTATTTTCAGAATCCTCTGTAACACTAAATGAAAGAAAACAGGTTTTTGTTGGGTGAAGGGGAAGTAACCAAAGGGAATTATATTATACATCTAGATTTAATCCATATTATAAATATGTATTTAATCTGTGAAAGCAAAATAATCTAAGATAATATAAAGTCTTAAGAAGTTTAACACTCATAACTTCTAATTGAAACAAAAATTTGAAGATTCATTTCAATAGACTGAGAAGTAAAGGAAAATTAGAAGCTCAATAGTAATATAGTATTAGAGGATTTTGTGAATGCTAAAGTTAATTAAGCAGAGAAATAAACAAAAACAATTGCGAATTTAACACAAGTCTAAGTAGGAATACTAAAACGTATTTTTGAAAGGAAGTCCATACAAAGTTTTTGCATAAAGTAAGAAATATATAAACCGTATGTCTAATATATTCAGCAGCTTACATGAGCACAAAGAAAATATTGGTATGTCTAGCAATAAAAAAATTTTAGAAAGTGCAATTACTCAAAATTTGTGACAAGGGAGTTGCCTACTGATATGTATTTTTGGAAATTCAATAGAATACTGTATGAAACAAAATTTTAATAGGAATCAAAATTAACTTGAGGATAGCAGGCATTTAAAAAACTGTAATAACCATAAAAAAATAGAGGTATTAAAGAATTACTACTAAATACCAGGTCAAAAGTCTTGAGATTTTTATGAAGATGTTATTTGAAATTTGTATGTAAATGATAATCTTTTTACTGTTTAAATATTCCTAATATTTACTGTTTCTCAATTTACAAAGACAGTACAATCTTGATACCAAAACCTGCCAAAGACACCACATAAACTATAGGCTAATTCCATTTATAAGTAAATAAAATATATTCTATATAAAATACTAGATCTTTTTAAAATTTTTATTTTTTTTTCAATTCAAGAGTAATGTTTATCATAAAAACTAAAATAATTTTTAAAAATTCTAACCACTAGTATCCCAAGGAATGTTAAAACAATAATATACCAAGAACAAGAGGGCTCATTCCAGTCCTATATGGATTTCTTGATATTAGAAAATTAATTAGTGTCCAGGAGGTTTTTATTGTCTCAGCATTATAGGAACTGATCTTTAGAAGTAAATTCACTTAAAACTGGAAGTGTACTCTCATAGTCGTTTTTAAAAACAAAAACATTTTATTTACAATGAACCTTAAAATAAAAATGAATTTGTGAATTGTATTTGTTTTCATCTAATAATACATAACTTGGAATTGAAACTATCAAATAATTCTATAATAAAAGATGAATCAAATAATAAATCTTTTAAAAATAATTCTCTAATAAAGTCATAAGATTACACTTTCACAAATTATCATAAAAAGATCCTTCTGGCAAAATGTCTAGAGGTCTCAACTTATTTTCCAAGGGCCTTTTGAGCCACTGAAAGTCAAAGCATTCTCAAGGTCCACTGAAAGTCAAAGCATTAAATGCATTTAATGTCATCAAACTTTTCGATGTTTTCTTCTTCAAGTACTGATTGGCTTAAATCTTTCAGACCATATAAGATGTTATATCAATAGATTTGAGTATGATCCTAGCATTTTCCAACGTTATTTTTCTTAATTTTAGGAAATCATATATATTTACATTTGCTATTTCAGTTTACAATTGATTTGCATTATCTGAGGCTTACCGACTGGAATTAATGAATAATAGTATAATGTGATATCTTTATGAGAAAGAGATTATTTAAAATGTAATAATCATAAAAAATTATAGATACCAAAGAATTACTATTAAATACCAGGTCATAATTCTAGTGACTTTTTATGAAGATATCATACATATCTTTTTTCCTTAGGATAACATTCCTTAGGATACTAGTGGTTAGAATATTATTTTAGTTGTTATAATATGCATTACTCTTGGATTGAAAGTTTAAAAGTGTTCAGTTTGCTATTGAATGTTTTTGTACTCTGATGAATTTTGCACCCTTATGTAATATTATGAACTCTAGAGACTTCAATAATAAAAAATATTCTGACGCATTTTTTTTCTACTTCCTCCCTTATCCACTTGTAAATACATATTTTATTTACCACGCAAAGGGTGGAAAAAAAGAATGATGTGTATCTCCAAAGTTACAAAAACTGGTATAAAGAAAAAAATACCTCATTAGAAAAAAATCATGTAAACTAGAATTTGATAGATAATTCTTTAAGATTATTTAAACATCTCAAACATATAATGGATTAATGTGTAATTAATTAATAGAGGCACTGTCATTAATATCTCAAACTAAGACAAAGCCAATTCTAGAACCACTATTATGTAACATTGTTTTAGAAGTTCTGATCAATTCAAAAAGACTAGAAAAAAATAAATGAGGCTAATTTATTGAAAATAGAGAAAATTCTTGGTCTCATAAAAATATTTGATTGTATAATTAGAATAACTAGAAGAGTCAGTTAAAACATTATTGAAATAAGGGAAATTTTTCTTATATAGCAGCTATAATTAGTTCAATATATAGTGGGTAGCTATTCTATTTATAATAGCAGCAAAATATAAAATGTTAGGATATTTAGCCAAAAAATGAACAGGACTTATAAGAAGAAAAGTACACAACTTTACTAAAAAACATAAAATAAGACTTAAACAAATGTAGACACGAAATAGTTTACTTGAAAGAAAGGCAATTATTTCCAAGATGTTAATTACTCTAAAATTGATTTATAAAAGTAGAAATCATAATCCCTTCATGATAAATCTCACAAAACTCTAATTTTTATCTGGAAGAAAACATTGGCAAAATTAGTCAGAAGAAGAAATGAAGAACAAGTAATTGTTGAAATTTGCATGATCAGAAATAAAAATATATTAAAATATCACCATAGTGAGGAACACTGAACTATTTGCTCAGAAGATGGCATATCCTTGGAACAGAATGGAAACTCTAGAAACAAGATATTTAAACACACTCAAAGTACCAGTATATCATGACAAACAAATGATAATTGTGGCACATAAATTCATTAAGAATGTACTGCATTAACAAATACTTCCAGCACATTTTTTTTATTTGGGAAAGAACCTATTATTTTTGGAACCAGAGCTACCCAACAGGCAAATGGAAATATGAATCTGATTTTGGTCTTTGGGGAGATATTTAAAAGTACAATTTTTGAAAGTCATTCATGGTTGAAATTATAGGAGGGCCTATATGAATAGAAAGAATGAGAAAGAAATAAACTGGATATATAACTTTGAGGAATTACTATATTTATGGGCAGAAAAAGAAAAGGAGCCTGTGTAGAGACCCTGGTCCTCAAAGTCCAGAAAGCAAAAGGTATATCAAGAAAATGGCACTTTAACAAAATTTGAATCATCAGAGAGATTGAAGAACATCCTGTATTTGAGAAAATATGGCACATATACACCATGAAATACTACACAGCCATAAAAAAGGATGAGTTCATGTCCTTTGCAGGGACATGAATGAAGCTAGAAGCCATAATTCTCAGCAAACTAAAACAGGAACAGAAAACCAAACACCACACATTTTCATTCATAAGTGGAAGTTGAATAATGAAAACACATGGACACAGGGAGGGGAACATCACTCATCAGGGCCTGTCAGGGGTTGGGGGTTAGGGGAGGGATAGCATTTGGAGGAATACCTAATGTAGATGACGGGTTGATGGGAGCAGTAAACCACCATGGCACATGTATACCTATGTAACAAGCCTGCACGTTCTACACATGTATCCCAGAACTTTAATAATAATAAGACAATAAAGAGTTACTGGGGTTTTGTGAAAAGGCAGAAACCAGTTTATGGGAGGTAAAAGAGAAAACACATGATAAAAAATTTCATTCAAAGGAAGACTCTGCATTAAAAATATTCAGCTGTGAAACAAAGGAGAAGAGATGACAAAAACATGTTTATAGGTAACATGCTAGACACTTCCATGTGTCATTATTTTTTTTAACATTTATTTTTGTTTTTAATCTTTTCATGCATTACTCTTTGGAGTAGGGTAGTAAGTTTACTGATGTATAATTTACAAAGCAAAATTCACCCATTCATGGAACACTTACACTATTCTATGAATCAACAAAAATATACAGTCATGTAAACACCACGGCAGTCAAGATACAGACTATTTTCATCATCCCAAAAAGTTCTCTGCTTTTTCTTTGCAGTAAGTTCCCATCTAGAGCCTACACCCCTGACATTCACTGATCTTTTCTGTCCTTACAGCTTTGCCATTTACAAAGTGTAATATAAATGGAATCATATCATATCGTATACTGCCTTTTGATCCTGGCTTCCTTCACTTAACATAATACTTTTCAGGTTTATTCTTGTTTTGAATATGTCATTTTTATTGCTGAGTAGTATTCCCTTAATGGGTATGCCACAATTTCATCATCCTAAAAATTAGTCCTCGTAACTAATTACTAAGGGACATATCATTATCTATACTTTACAGAAGATATAATTGAGGATCCAGGAGGTTACTCAACTTCCTGAAACCCTGGCTAATAGGAATTGGAGCTGAGGTTCATGCCTTAAACCCCAAGGGTAGCATATACCTCAGAGACTGAAAAAGTAAAAAATATTAATAATAGAAGAAGGAATTATTGCAGGTCTAGAAAATAGAGCAGATAATGATTTTTTTAAAAACAATTCTATTAATTTGTCTCTCATGGAAAATTAGGATAAAATGTTTGTTTTCTTTAAAACAAACTTGTGCTTTTTGAAGTTTCTTGCCTTCACTACCCCCTGTTGTGTATTTCGCTGTTTTAAAAGATAATGTAAGAATTTGAGTGAACTCAACCCACTTTGCACCCCTGGAACATTTTAAAGATCTTGAAGCAAATTGAACTTCTGATTTGGATCTGTTCCTGGGGGACATTTGCCACAGCCACATGCTTCCATCAAGTGTACAGTACGTGATCAGAAGGATTCATACTATAGATAGAAAAAGGACAAACTGCATTTGAATCTGTTCACTTCTAAATTTAACGGTTCATTTTTGTGTTTATGTAGAGCAGCATCAAAGCTCTGCTTTGCCAATACTGTATTTTATTTAATTCTTAAATTTATACTAATTCATCCATTTCCTGACTTTTGACTGTCTCATCTCCTTGCAGGAATGATTTTTGTGCATATTTAGAAAACAAGTTGATCAGAATTCCTGCTGCCTTTGGTCCTGCAGCAAGTTCCTCTCTTTTTTTTTTTTTTTTTTTCTGACGATAATAAAGGCACCCCACAAGGGCCACCACAAGGGAATGTGTTTCACATCACAACACAGATGGCTTATTTACACCATTTCCCCTTCTTGCGAAATTTTTAGGGATGAATTCAAATTTCACTTCTTGTCGCATTATGTGTCTTATAATTCCATCCTCATCAAAACCTTGTTTTGCCCTTGAAATACAGTAAAAAAAAAAAAAAAAAAAAACTATTCTGCTTTCATTTCTTTGAATATATGAAGATCAGCAGGAATTAGAGTAACTAGCTACCACCTCCCAGCTATTTGCCAACTTTTAAAGAACTGTGTACAAAATCCTTAGAGTCACTCAGTGCTCACCTTGATACTAACAAAGTGACATCTAGAATCTCTGTCTTGAATTTTGGGGCATTTAACTCATTGAATGATTTACATAACTTACTTAGCATGATATATAAATGTTTCCAGTCAGTCTATTTTTTTCCTCTAGGTGCAACATTATTGATAAAGGCTAGAACAATTGTTCTCAGTCTTTATCACACCTGAGAATTACCTGGGAGCTTTTACAAATTGGTGATGCCTGGAGTCCATCATCACAATTTCTCAGTTGTTTTGGGATACAAGGGCCTGAGCATCAGAATTTTTAAGTTTCTTCAAGCAATCTTAATGAACAACCTGAATTGAAGAACCCTGGTCTAGAATTTCAATCAAACATTCAATAGGATGCCAATAGAGGATTTAATTTGCTTTTTTCTTCACCATCCTCATAAAGTATGTGTTTGCCATTTAAGGTTATAGGAGTGCATGGATGTGGGAAGGTTTCCATAGCGATGAACATTTATGGAGTGAGTGGCAGCTCTCCTATCATGTATCCAACAGGTTGGTGAGAGTGTTTTGTAACCTTCTATAGAAATATGATATTTTCCAGTTCCTGGAGCAGTTTTTATTCAGTGTCTCACCCTGAAGGACATTAAGTAAGCTCTATTCCCAAAACTAGAGAGGTCTATTCTCCAATTCTGAAGAACCCACCAAAAAAGTTACACTTCCATTAGAAACACTAAGCCATTGTGTCTCAGCCTCAGCACCTTTTGCATCTGGGCCAGATAATTCTTTGCTGTGGGGGTTTTCCTGTGTATCTAGATGTTCAGCAGCATCCTTGTTCCTATCCACTAGATGCCAGTAGCATTTCCCTAGCTGTGATACCCAAAAATGTCTGGAGATATTGCTAAATACTCTCATAGGGGCAAAATTGCCCCCAGTTGAGAAACTTTTCTAAGCATAAAAATGTAATTTTATATCTAGCTTGAAATGTTTTATCAGGGTCATTATCACTGGAGCATTGATATGTGCCCACATTGCCGCCATACTCATTTTTCCATTAAATATCAGGAGTATTTAATATTGGTTCTCTGAACTGTGCCAAAATGTTCATGTCAAATTAGGCACTATTATATCAATATTGTTATAAACTAGGGGCTCGGGGGCAGGTGGGGATTGTTAATAGATACAAAGCAAAGTAAAACAAATAGTTAAAGAATGAATAAGACCTACTATTTGATAGCACAATAGGGTGACTACAGTCAATAATAACTTAATCGTAAAATCTAAAATTGTAAATTTTAAATTTGTGACTTAAAGGGTGAATATTTGAGGGGATGGATACCCCATACTCCATGATGTGCTTATTTCACGTTGCATACCTATATCAAAATATCTCTCATGTGCACAGTAAATGATGGTTTCCAGATTCACCCATGTCCCGACAAAGGACATGAACTCATCGTTTTTTAAGGTCCCTGTCATTCCCACCCTCACACTCTTGCTGCACTGGTATTGGGGTGAAGTCATGATGAGGTCCTGAAGATGTAGGTAGGTCCCTATCATTTCCACCATCACAGTCTTTTTTTTTTTTTTTTTTTTTTTTTTTTTTTTTTTTTTTTTTTTTTTGAGATGGAGTTTCGCTCTTCTTACCCAGGCTGGAGTGCAATGGCACGATCTCGGCTCACCACAACCTTCGCCTCCTGGATTCAGGCAGTTCTCCTCCCTCAGTCTCCTGAGTAGCTGGGATTACAGGCATGCACCACCATGCCCAGCTAATTTTTTGTATTTTTAGTAGAGACGGGGTTTCACCATGTTGACCAGGATGGTCTCAATCTCTTGACCTCGTGATCCACCCACCTCGGCCTCCCAAAGTGTTGGGATTACAGGCTTGAGCCACTGCACCTGGCTTCTACCATCACACTCTTGCTGCACAACTGTGTTTACTTTTTCTGGGTAGAGGATGCTGAACTGACTCTCAGCACCCTCCTGCAGTGTGGGGTTAGGGAATTTGGTGCTCAATTGCTCTCCCTTGCTCTTTCCCAAACTAAACAATACCTACTGCAGGATCCCTCGGGGCATGCTCAAACTTGTCTGCCAATCCTCTTACTTCCTTTGTTACAGGAGGGGTTGGCCTGGAGTGAAAAGTCCTGCCCTCTGCAAAGAGCAGCTCCAGCTGCCGGGCAGTGCTCCCAGACTGTAGGGAAACCACACCAGGTGTGGGTGCCTGGGAAGACGGGTCCTTCCTTTCATCCACAGAAGAATGGAGAGCTCTTGTCTAGGCCCGTGTTCTGCCAGCAACAGGGATGAGTGGGCATCTGCACCCTGTACAGGTGTCTACAGGTTGGGGGTGGTTGGTCACAATGAGAATCTCAGGGTTTGAGGTGTCCTTGGGCAGAGAGCAGCAAGGGAGGGAAGGTGTGGGTGGGTGAGCTGCATGTGCTGGTGTGTAAGGGGGAAAGGGTCTTTCCTGGTTTTATTTAAATAGTTTATTAACAAAAAACAAAGTGTATAAAGTAGTATGGGAGACTTACATTTTTATGTAAGAAAAAATGATAATAATACTAACTGCTAGTATTAGAATCCCCTTTTCAAAGGCTCTGGCCCTTTGGTATCCTGTAATTTACAAGTAAACAAAGACTAAATCTGATAGATTCATGGAAGATATAATGATTCTATTATTCCATCCCTTTCGTGAATCCATGTTCTTCCATATATGTGAAGAACATTGATATGGCTCAGCTGTGTCCTCACCTCACCCAAATCTCATCTTGAATTGTAACTCCCCCAATTCCCAGGTGTTGTGGGAGGAACTCAATGGGAGATGATTGAATTATGGGGTGGGTCTTTCCTGCGCTGTTCTCGTGATAGTGTATGAGTCTCAGGAGATCTGATGGTTTTAAAAACGAGAATTCGCCTACGCAAGTTCTCTTTTACCTGCCGCCATTCATGTAAGATGTGACTTGCTTCTCCCCGCCTTCCACCGCGACTGTCAGGCATCCCCAGCAACGTGGAACTGTAAGTCCAATGAAATCTCTTTCTTTTGTAAATTGCCCAGTCTCAGGTATTTCTTTATCAGTGGCATGGAAATGGACTAATACAAACATTATAAGAGAGATATAAGAAAGTAGCTTGTAATTTTGCTTTTAATTTGGAAATCATCTATTTGTGAGTTCTCCTCCTCATCCTCCTCCTCCTCCTTCTTTGAGACAGGGTCTCGCTCTGTCACCCAGGGTGAGTGGTATATATACTGGAGTTTAATGAAGAAGACAATCATTAAGGGTGAGAGAGAGAGGGAGATTTCACAAAAGATCCAGGAACTGATCTGGTTTTCGTAGGAAAGTTGTCCTATATAAGTATATAAAAAAAAACAAACAAACGAGGAAGATACTCCAATGGTGACAGAAGAATAGATAATGTCAAGGAGAACAGAGAAAGAGAAAGTGAGAGAGAGGGAGTGGAGAGATCATTTGAGTGAATTGGTGCTTTAGAATGGCCTCTAGAAAGATCAAATACATATAAAGTAGATTCAAATGAAAGTCGGTCATTGGATTAAACTAAGTTTAAAAACGCAGAATAGAACAAATACAAAATAGTGGCAGAAGTGTGGTATTAGAAACTCTGTTGATCTATACGCCAAAAATAGAAATCAGTATTTATACCTCATGAGATGCGGTCAGAAACTCTGTGTGTGTGTGTGTGTGTGTGTGTGTGTGTGTGTGTGTGTCTGCATGCACACACACATGCACTATTATATAATCATATAAGACATTATCATTTTTATCTGATTGAGATAATTTCAAGATATGCTGTTATCTTTCATGGAGTTAGTAGGCATTCCCTGTGTTTCAGGATCCTGTCCAATAATAAGGACCCATTGTTACACACACGACAGACAGAACTGGCCAATTTTTTAAGTCTGAAAAGCATTCTTCATTGCCTGCTAGCATAAAGAATCCCCTTTAAACTCTGTGTCAAAACAAGACAGTACCAAAACACAGATGTATAACATATATATATATATATATATATATATATATATATATATATAATACTAGAAGAAAATGCAGCATTATTCCAGAATATTTGAATTATGAGTGTGTGCACACTTTTATTTTCATCTTTATGTATATCTTCATTTCCACAATCAATACTTACCACTATTTAATCATAAAACATATACATAAGTTGAGCATCCCTAATTCAAAAATTCAAAATCCAAAATGCTTCAAAATCTTTTATTTTCATCTTTATGTATATCTTCATTTCCACAATCAATACTTACCACTATTTAATCATAAAACACATAGAAGTTGAGCATCCCTAATCCAAAATGCTTCAAAATCCAAAACTTTTTGGACTGTGCACATAATGCCACAAGTGAAAACTTCCACTCCTGACCTCTTGTGATAAACACATTCAAAACTTTGTCTCATGCATAAAATTATTTTAAATAGTATACAAAATTACGTTCAGCCTGTGTCTAAGAGGTGTACATAAAACATAAATGAGTGTCATGTTTACACTTGGGTCCTATTCCTGAGATATATATAAAAATATCTCAAAATCTGAAAACATGAAATACTTCTGGTCCCAAGTATTTCAGATAAGGGATATTTAGCCAGCATCAATATTGGTATGAGCCAGAAACTATGCTAAATCTTTGCAATACTTTGTAGAGATTATCTCATTAAATTCCTAAAATAGCCCTTTGTGGTAAATCTTATATTATCCTTATAGTGCAGATGAGGAAAATAAGGGTAAGAAAGGTAAAAGTGTCGCAACTGATATAGTTTAATAGTGGAAAAGCTAAGGTTGCACCCCAATCATTGTAACTCAAGAGCCTCTACTTTTAACCTTGGAAAGCACTGACCCCCTTAATAAAAACAAGAGAATGGATACATGAAAATACGTGATTACATAGCATGACAGTATGTAGATTTCTCTAAAAATTCTAATCCTTTCCGTTTCTCTATATTTATGCCAAATTTTATTTTCGTTACATTCAGGGAGAATTTTACCTATTAGCTATGTGGTTTCATCTTCTTTGTAAGTGGGTATTCCAATATTTTTGGGATATACCCTAGACAGAGTTCACAAGGTGCTGTTCCTTCCTAAAAGTCCAAACCAATGTGTATTTTAATAGATTATTTTATTCACAGCTTGCAAAGGCAAGGTTAAGAATGACTGTTTTGTGTAGTAACTGTATGACCTTGAAGAACACAGGTTATTTGTCAACCTGTTCTGCTATTTACACCAATTATATATTAGTCTAAATGTTACTTTTCATGAGTTTCAGGTACATAATTTAGAATGTAACTAGCTCAAAACTAATAATAAAGCTAAAAGCTATACATTTATTTTCAGACATCACATTTTAAGTGAAAGTACACTATTTTTTATTTTATAAAAATAACTTGAATGTTTTCCATTTCACTTCCAGTGTTTTCCCAAAGTGAAATCTGACTCATATTTTACATGTAGTAAGATTTCTAGGACAGTCTTTATTTAAACAATTAAAACTCTATGGCACAGAAAGACTGTGCTCAGTGTAGTAGATATAGAAGCAATATGTGTTATAATTTCAATTTGAGTCATTTATCACATGTCACAGGAGTATACCAAAAATTTTGAGGATCACATGCTATTCACTAGACCATTTAATTCAACTTAATTGAGGTTAAAATTAAGTGTAATTTAAGATTACAGGAAAGCCCTTCATATCTACAATCCTTAACCACTCAGTAAAGAAAAATTTTTGAATTCTTGAATTTTTTGTATACATGACACAGGCTCACATATGTAGTTGGTTTAACATCAAGCAGGTTTTATGTTTGTGAACTAATTTACACTTCCACCACACACACACACACACACACACACACATGTGAAGCAAATTTTTACGAAGGCTACAGAAATTAAGTATTTTTATAATTTTAAAATTGCATTTAATTTGAAACAAAACATCCAGTAGACGTTTTTCTTCTTTTTTTCTGAAACACTATGCCTCTTAGTGATATATTACAGAAAAATAAAAGTCAGTACCTGCAGCAAGTGAAAAGTTTTGTAGGTTTTTAACACTTAGTAGAATGAAAAGTTTAGCTCTGTTAATTACCAAATGTAGAATGTCTTATCTCCTATGACTTATTTGATTTTAGCTGGAAAATAGAAACAGATTCAACTTTTGGCTTAGAGTAGATTTTATTAATAGGCAAGAATATCTGTGTCATTTTCTATATTTAGATAAATGAAACTCATTGTACCATTAAAGATATGGTTGAAACATCTTGATTCTTTCTATTAACTTTTTTGATTTCCAACTTTTAAGTACAGGTGTACATGTGCAGGACAAGCAGGTTGGTTACATAAGTACATGTGTGTCATCGTGGTTTACTGCACAGATCATTCAGTTTCCTAGGTATTAAGCCCAGCATCCATTAGCTATTCTTCCTGATGGTCTCCCTCCTACCCTACCCCCACTACTGACAGGCCCCAGTGTGTGTTGTTCCCCCATATGTGTCCATGTGTTCTCATCATTCAGTTCCTACTTTTAAGTTAGAACATGCAGTATTCAGTTTTCTGTTCCTGCCTTAGATTCCTGAGGATAATGGCTTCCAGCTTCATCCATGTTCCTGCAAAGGATATGATTGCCTTCTTTTTTATGACTGCATAGTATTCCATGGTGTATATCTACCACATTTTTTAAATACAGTCTATAATTGATGGACATTTAGGTTGATTTCATGTCTTTGCTATTGTGAACAGTGTTGCTATGAACATATATCTGCATGTATCTTTATATTAGAAAACATTATATTCCTTCAGGTATATACCCAGTAATGGGATTGCTAAATCAAATAGTATTTCTACCTCTAGGTCTTTGAGGAATTACCACACTGTCTTCCATAATGGTTGAACTACAGACTCAAGCTTTACTTTTAATCTTTGAAATATTACATTGATTGAGTGAGCCACTGCATTTGTTTGCTAATAAGAAAAACATAATCCTATAAATAAAAATTTATATACTTCTCTAGGATATAGACATATTTTACATAATTACATATTAAAGCAAATAGAAAAAAATGATTTCAAAAATGTAGCCTCCTTGTCTCCATTATTAATAACATCTTGATTATACAGATTTTTTAAAAAAGTTTATGTTTGAGATTTTTTTTATTGCATTTTAGGTTTTGGGGTACATGTGAAGAACATGCAAGATTGTTGCATAGGTACACACATGGCAGTGTGATTTGCTGCCTTCCTTCCCCTCAGCTATATCTGTCATTTCTCCCCATGCTATCTCTTCCCACCTCCCCACCCCCTCATCCCTCCCCCATTTCTCCCCAACGGACCCCAGTGTGTAGTGCTCCCCACCCCATGTCCATGTGTTCTCATTGTTCAAAACCCGCCTATGAGTGAGAACATGAGGTGTTTAATTTTCTGTTCTTGTGTCAGTTTGCTGAGAATGATGGTTTCCAGGTTCATCCATGTCCCTACAAAGGACACGAACTCGTCGTTTTTGATGGCTGCGTAATATTCCATGGTGTATATGTACCACATTTTCCCTGTCCAGTCTATCATCGATGGGCATTTGGGTTGGTTCCAGGTCTTTGCTATTGTAAACAGTGCTGCAATGAACATTCGTGTGCATGTGTCCTTATAGTAGAATGATTTATAATCCTTTGGATATATACCCAATAATGGGATCACTGGGTCAAATAAAAGTTTAGAAATCAGATCCTGACTTGAAGCCCATGACTTCCAATTGCAGCAGTGGTCCTAGACGATTGAACTTTCATATTTTCCTGTACTTAGTATATTTACAAAGACCTCATTTGACGTTTTAAAAATAATTTATCAAAGTGCTTTAATTAGAGATTTTTCTCTATTGATGAAATATACTTTTTTTTTTCAATTGGAAGTTATGCATCTGTTATTTGTAAAGGCAATGCTACTATCATTTTTTAAAAGTAACATGTTAGTCGTTAACAACAAAAAACTCCCAGATAAATTTCTTCTATTTTCTCTTGAACCCAAATTTCTAAAAATTAATTTCTGGAAGAACAGTATTTATTTAATGAAAATGGGAAGGCAGGAGAAGGAGAAGGTCTGAGGAAGAAGAGAAAATAAATTATAAGCAAATATTACCAGTAGCTTTTATTTAACTTAAAATTGGAGAAAATGGTTGGAGAGCTGGTTAAAGCTATTATTTACTGACTGCTCATTAGCAGGATCCTGGCTCATACCAAGGAAAGTGAAAAAGCCTTTATTAAACAAATGTAAGTCTTCAAATGGAAATGAGTTCAAAGCTAGCTCTGTCCCTGTGATGCAAAGTCAGATGGATCATAGCTTTGTCCCTATGATGGAAAGTCAGAAGTAGCATTTTGGTTGCTATAGACAACCTAATTTTAACCAGTAAACTTTGGTTTGAGATGGAATCAAATATTCTTTCACCTGCCTCTGTGCTGATGTTTGCACTGTGTCAAAAATCTCAATACATAGGTGTGAACTCAAAAAATAATTAATTATAGACCATATCTTTAGATACAACCCCTACCAAATATATTAAAATATATAATTATATATTATAATTATATATTAAAATATATAATTATATATTACAATTATATATTAAAATATATAAATATATAATTATTTTAATAAAACATGTTTCTAATCCATTTTAAATTCAGGAATAAAATTTTAAATTATTCCTAATTAGAAAAGAATGCTGAAAATAAAATATTAATTAAAGTTTGTACTTCTGGTTACTATCATAACTCATCTTCACTGCTTTAGCTATTAATTCTGTGTGTACCTAATTTCTTGAAAGAGTAGAGAGAGCCAGTCTTAAAATCACAGATAATATCTATTTCACTGATAGAATTTTGATGTGAAAACAAATTCTCAAAGCCAAATATCTTAAGTTCAAATTGTAAAATTGATACCAACTGAACTTAACTTTACTCTCTCAATACCTGGTTATGGAGAACCCTAGTTAGTACTTGCTTTTGTGCAAATAAACATTAGCCCTTTGTCATTTGTCCATGAAGATCTTATAACCATAAATCTTGAAATTTGTATAGGAGAAGAACAAAGCCAGTCTCCAAAGCAACTATAAATATTATTAACAAGGAGTATTTGGGAAAGCAAAGCTAAAGCCAAAGCCACTGGTTTTCATTTAGATGATAAGAAATGTCATTTTTCAACTAAAATCCCAGCAGGGTATATCCATTTGTAACTGTGACAATGAACAGTTTTCTATTTCCAATTTCAAAATTGTGAGGAAGGTGAGGATGATTACGATGACTATTCAGGTTATTTCTGCCGTAAGACTTTTGCTAGGTCTCTGTGTTGTCTCTAGAGTGTGCTATGTTCTTTCCAAAGGGAAAACCAAAATTACTTTATTAAGTGACCCTTGAAAATTTCCCCAAATCCCCATTTGGTTTGGATTTCCCTTAATCTATTCTAGGATAAGAATATAGCAGAAGAAAGCATATGTTCCTAATAGATATTCAGACCAGATGTTAGTTGTCTAACACATATCCTATTCCTGAATGGCAGAGCAAAGGAGTCTATAAGAGAAGATGGAGAAGTCATTAACTAGAGACCTTGGCCATTCCACTATTCTTACCAGTTTACAAAAGTTAAGAATTCCACATTGCAGTACCTCCGGTTCTGTCACTTTGAATTTCTGGATGATGTTAACAGCAAAATTTGTTACACACACACACACACACACACACACACACACACGAAGTGGGAGGGGAGGAGGTACACCTGAGATCCTATCCTAGGCATGTATTAGGAACAGGAGTGCTGATGACCAGGTTCAGTGCATCGCCACATCTCTGCTGTCTACAGCAGGGAATACATAAAACCTCTTCAAGGAGTTAAATTGTCCCCCATTATTCTAAACTAAGGCATATCCCAGAAACCATTTTCTTGATTCCTGTGACCTAACCCAGAGCTTGGTACACAATAGGAATACAACATGCATTTATTGAATAAACTATTAGAAGCAAATTTATGCTGACATTTTTGGAGACCAGGGCTCTGAATGGAATTGGACACTATGAGTTTGAATAAACTAAGCATAATTAAAATGTTTTATTATGTGTACTTCTTTGAATCATTAAAATCAGTTGTAGTTTTGTTATTAGAGTGATTATATCTCTTTGTTTCTTTAAGTGGTAATGGAACACTCTGACTGCAGAGAAAAGAGTTCATTTAAGGACTATATACCATTACAAAAGAAATTGTTTTTTTAAAGCCCATACTAAAATGCCTTTTACAAAACAAGTCACAAGTTGTCTATACCAGGAGCCATCATGAGGTAAAATAACAAGATTTGATACCTAAGTATTAGATTTGTAGATTAGGAGTGTAAATGATCTTTCTTTTCAGTTATTGAATACTACAAAAAAATGAGCGTTAAATAAAACATTTTACACATGAGTAATTATGAAGAGAGACACAAATATGGTGCAAAATTGAAAACCTTCTCTTTCTACACGGAGAAAAGACAACATTGCCCTTTACAGGCCAATTGGAAAGACTTTTTAATGAGAAGTATGGTTTGGAGGATAAATACTGTATGTTATTGTTTTAATCCCTAAAATCTGTTTTTACTAATTGATAATCGCTGGCAAGTGAGGACTGTTAGTGATAAATATAGTTATGATGCTTCCCTCTTCGTTTGCAATGAAAATCTGTTTTTTTACAAAAAAATACAATTTTTAATCAACAGGAGCTAGAAAGACAATCAAGGTCATGTACTGCCTACAAATCATGTATACAATTCTAATGCTGAAAGCACTGGCATTTTCACAAGAGCTTACGTGAACTCTTCTCAAGTTATGACCTTTTCTCTCACCACAAAAAGTTTTTGGGCTTTGTCTTTAAGTTCAATAAGATCAAAGAAGAAATCAAAGAAAAGGATATCATAGCAGTCCTCTTAGAATTGATCAGCAGAAACAAACTATAGTTTTACAGGCGGACTCTCTGGGGAGTCAGCGTTGACAGGAACCTAGAGGGACCTACTTGGAAAATTCATTAGGCAAGGAAATTCTACATGCCCTCAAAGATGGTAAACATCCTGGAGTTGAAAACATCCTAGTCAGGATACCTCTGCTGGGATGAAGGACTAAGGGCACTCAGTTCTTGCCTACATTCTATAAGACTCTTTGGAGAGACTTCAGAGTGGCTGAGTTTCACTAGCCTCCTGCCTTGGACCTAGGCCCTCCCTATCAGTGGGTGGGAAGAAAAAGGACCTGGCTCTCTTGGCTTTCTTAGTGGGATGCCAGAAGCCAGAATTACCTTCTCAGCAAAACTACACATAATGGGTGACAGATAATTTGCTGAGCATTTCGAGTGCCATAAGGAAGAGGATAGGATGCTGGCAACCAAATGCCAAACAGTGTCCAAGACCAAAATAAATTACTTATCATCCAACATGCTATACCTCAATTATCAGAGGAAGAAACCAATATTGATGGCAGTACCTACACAGCCACTATGGGCCATGAGACCCTAGAGAGATGAGGATTGGAGAGAAAAGAGAAGTTTTATGTATTGATCACTTGCTCTAGAGAAAACATTATGGTAGATGTAGTACACACATTCACTCATCTGATTCAGGACTACACAATTAAGTGAATTATATTGATCTGTTCATTTTAGACATAAGGAAATAGAAGCACAGGAAGATTAAATAATCACATAAAGATTAAAAGGGAAAACTGAGAGGTGAATTCGGATGTGCCAGATTTTAAAAACCTACTCTTTCCACACTAATAACATATGCCTATATGAGAGTCAGGGCTCTGCAGGAATTGCTGCTTTAGACCAAGCCTCACAGACACCAGCTCTGTAACAAGGAAAGTCTGGACGGGAGAAAGAATAGCTGAGAAGCAACTTGGCAGGAGTGGAGGAAGATGTCTGTAATTTTATTCTCCAGCTAGTCATGAAGGACTGCTTACTTTATGCAAAGGAGTCTGGGCTCTTTCCAGTAATGGATAGAGGAGTAGGAAAAAATTGTTAAAAAAAAAAAAAAAAAAAAAAGAAGAAAATACACAATTAGATTCTTCTTTAAATCCCTACTCTCATGGCCTTGTAATGAAGTAATGAGATGATGGCAAAGCTGGTGGCTGTGATTTCAGAAAGCAATCACAACCATCTACTTGAGCATTTATGGCAACAGTGAACATGGAAATGGAGAGTACATGCAATGAGAAATTTAGATGAGTTTGGGGAGACTTGATGACCAATATAATTTGGCTACATGTGGGAAAGAAAAGAAGATTTTCCAGATTTCTGGCTTAAGTGCCTGGATAGATCATTCCCTGAGATCAATGGTACTCATACTCTAGCATGCATCAGAATCACCTGGGGGCTTGTCAAAACACAGATTGCAAGGCCCTACCCGAGTTGCTGATACAGTAGGTCTGGAAGAGGGCCCTAGAATTTGCATTTATAATAAGTCCCCTGATGCTGCTGATACATGATTTAAAAACCTATGAAGCAAGATTTATTATTAGCTCCATGTTATAAAAGAGAAAATCAACATTTAAGAGATATTAAGTAATTTGTCTAACATCAAGCAACAGTTTCTCTCCAATGTCTATGCATGTAAACATTATACTTACCGTCTCCCAGCATACAGCAGATGAGAGATTCAAGAAAATAAATTAGAGTTTGGGTGGGAGGATAGGGAGTAGATAAGGTAGTAGGAATATTTGAGAAATAATGAGTTTAATTTTAATTAGATTCAGTTTGAGCCACGTAGGTGTTTGAAAATGTAGGTATACAACGAAGACTATGTTACACAGAGAGAGTTAAAAGTTACTTCCACATTAATGTAAATGAAAACGTAACAATAGAGAAGATCACCTTGCAATGAAATTATGAGAAAGTACCTAAAGATGGAAACATAGATGATATCATTTTTATGGGTTGGTCAAAGAAGCTCATAAGACAAATTGAGGAATGAAAATGAAACCTGGAAAGTATGATGTTCAGAAACTGGAGGGTGTAAAGTGAGAACGTTTTAAGATGAAAGAATAAATCAGCAGTGTCAAATACTGCACAGAGGCTTTATGTAGAACTGGTTGACTCTACTTCTACCCGTCCCTCCTTTAAGGGTGGGATCTGTCGCCACACCTAATTGGGTTAGTATTTCTCTCCTTTATTCTCTGTCAAATTTTCTGACATCATATATCCTGATCTAAGAAGAAACACTCAGGAAAGCATCTCCTTTGGTATAGAAGGTCGTTAGAATTACAGAGTTAAAAAAAAATAAATGTACAGGATTTGAAAAATAATCTTGCATAGTGTTTCTTATGAAAAGTTTACGAAGTACCAGACCATCTAGACTCTCAATGCATGGTTCTAGAAGCAGCAATAGCAGCATCTTCCGGGAACTTGCTAGAAATACAAATTTCTCAGTTCTCACTCTAGTCTTACTGAAGGAGAAATAATTCTGGGCCCAGTAACGTGTTTTACCTAGTCATCTACAGGATTCTGATGCTCCCTAACATTGGAGACCACTGATTTAGAACATTTGGAATGCCAATTAGCAGTAAGTTCAATTGAGAGGCCAAAATCAGACCCTGAGAAGAGTTTTAGAAGTATCCTTGAAAAGAAGAAATCCCCATTCCCCTCCAGTAAGTTTAACACTTTATTATGAGATGTGGCATTACAGAGAGAGAGACGGTATAATTGGGAGGGGATTTAAGAGTACATTGTAGTATGGAAACAGGAGCTTATTAGTTAGCATGTTTTCACTGGAAACTAATTGCCAAACCTAAGGAAACAGAGCTAAACAAGTTAGCCATTGTATCCACTCACAGAAGTTATGCTTGAGCTATCAAATGCTTTTCCCTGGGAATGTCAGTAAACATCAGACAATTGATCTACAAGAGAGATGGGTCTAACTTTACCAAACTTCCCTGGAAACACAGTCATAGTATTTGATAAGGGAAAAGTGTTCTGTGAAATCCAAAATTCTTTCCTGTTTATTTGCCCTTCTGACATTGTCGCCAACGTTTTTCAAATGTTCTTTGTGTGCATGTGTGTATTTCTATGTGTATATATATATACATAAGCATTCATAAGTAGATGTATGTTTACATGTACACATACACATTCACATATATTTATATACGTTACATATAGGGTACATATTTTCAAACAATTGACTTTTGTATCATCACCTTCCTTAGTTTGAAACTATACTTACGTACAGTAACTTTCGGTACAGTGAATATCTACCTATGCATGTACTGAGTGTCCAGCCTAATAAATAAAACAATATCAATGTAAGTAAACCCCCATGTAACCCTCTCAGATCTCACTCCTGACCCTTCCCCTTGGTAGCTGCCATTATTTGTTGCTTTTTGGTCCATGGGTTTATTAATGATTTATATATTTGCCTCAATCCTTAAGCAATATGTAATTTTGTTTTGGATGCTTTTAAACATAAATAGATGACATCATAATGTACTCTGTAACTTGCTTTTATTCCTCCTCAACATTACTTTCTGATATTATTTGTGAGAGATATTATTTTCAAGATTCATCCAGGTAGATAGGGATAGATACAGATCATTCACTTTATACTACTCTATAGTCCTCTGCACAATATTCAGATTCATTGATCTTTTCTTTTGTTCACTGACATTTAAATTGTTGCCAATTATTTTCTACTATAAACTGCTGATTTGTACATAACTGTACATTTCTCTTTCTGCATAGGGGGACGTTTTACTAGGTTTTATTCTAAGAGTGGAATTGTTTGGTTTAGGATATATGCATCTTAACAAGCTATTGCCAAATTTCTCTCCACAGTGAGTTTTTACTTCCCACAATGTGAACAGAATGTAAGATTCTGTCACTCCTCACTCTTACTCATATCTGGTATGGTTATGTATTTTAATATGGATGAATTATGATAGCTAGGCAAGAGTTTCTTCTTGTGGGATTAATTATGTTTCTTTGATTCTAATGAGATTAAGAGTATTTTCATGTATTTATTGGCCACTATAGTTTCCTTTTTGTGAAAAATTTATATCTTATGATCATTTTATATTCGCTTGGCTTGGCCTTTATTTCATTTCTTCCTTCCTTCCTTTTTTCTTTATTTCTAGGCATATTTCATCAGTCCCTTATCCTTTACAATGATATGTATTTTACAATGCATTTCCCCTGTTTGTAGCTCACTTTTTTCACTTTGTTATATTACCTATAGGAGCACAATTTTTTAAATTTTTATGCATTTAAATTATCAGTCTTCCTATTTATGGTTTGAGTTTTTTTGTGGGTTACTTAAGAAATAGTATTCTATGGATACAAATATATTCTTTCTACATTTCAGAGTTTGCTTTTCACATTTAGGTCTTTAATCCAGCTGGAATTTATTTTTTCTGTATGGTGTTGTGCAGGGATTCATTATATATTTTTCCACATGAATAGCGAATTGTTTCAGAACCATTTAGCAAATAGTTCATATTTTTCTACTGATTTGCAATGCCATCTTTGCCTTATATCAAGTTACCACGTGTGGGTGTATGTTTCTGGGATCTTTATTCTATTTGTCCATATGTGTGCAAATACCATATTCTCTATAAAACTGTGGTTTTAGAAGTCTTGATCTCTTATGAGTTGCTACCTTGCTCTTCTAATAATATTTTAGCATTTCATGCTTGGTTTTTCTTTTTCTTTTCTTTTTATTTTTTTTAAGTCTTAAAAATAACCAAATTGAGTAGATCAAAAACCTAAGATCCTTTTTGACCTAAACATTCAATTTCTTTTTTTTTTTTTAAACACAAAAGAGAATTATGAGATAGATGTTGAAATAACCTGTTTACATTAAATCATGGATGTAGCAGCTAACCAAACACAACTTCCGCTGGGCGCGGCTCACGCCTGTAATCCCTGCGATTTGGTTTTTATTATTATTATTATTATTTTTAAGAAAAAGAATAAAGAAGAGGAAGAAAGAGAAAGAGGAAGAGGGAGAGAGGATGGGGGTATTGCTTTATTGCCCAGGCTAGAATGTAGTCTAAATATGGGTATGCCTATAATTGTCCTTAATAATGGAGATATAAAAGAAAATGAGGGAAGAGAATAACAAACAAGGAGCCAAGCAACATTTCGTTTAAACTTCTAAGTTGATATGATGTGGTACTGATAAGAGTGTATATTTTATATATTTAAAGTGGAGAGTTCTATAATGTTAATTACATTTACTTGTTCCAGATGTGAGTTCAAGTCCTGGATATCGTTGTTAATTTTCTGTCTCATTGATCTGTCTAATATTAATGTTGAAGTTTCCCACTATTATTGTGTTGGAGTCTAAGTCTCTTTATAAGTCTTGTATGTCTGCATATTCCTGTATTGGGTGCGTATATATTTAGGATCTTTAGCTCTTTTTGTTGTTGCATTGATCCTTTTATCATTATATAATATCCTTCTTTGCTTCTTTTGATCTTTGTTGCTTAATTGTAACTTCTGCTTTTTATTTATTTATTTTAGCTCTCTGTTTGGTTGGTAAATCTTTCTCCATCCCTTGTTTAGAGTCTTTGTGTATCCTTGAATGTGAGATGGGTCTGGATGCAGCATACTGATGGGTTTTAGTTTTTTATTCAAATTGCCTGTCTTTGGATTGGGGGATTTAGTCAATTTAAATTTAGAATTAATAATAATACATGTGAGTTTAATACTGCCATTTAATATTAGCTGGCTATTTTGCCCATTAGTTGATGTAAATTCTTCATTATATGCTCTTTTTGGTATTTTTTTAGAAAGGCTGATACTATTTGTTCCTTTCTATGTGTAGTGGTTCTTTTAGAAGCTCTTGTAAAGCAGGCCTGGTGGTGATGAAATCTCTGAGTGCTTGCTTATTCACAAAAAACTTTATTTTTCCTTCACTTGTGAAGCTTAGTTTGGCTGGATGTGAAATTCTGGGTTGAAAGTTCTTTTCTTTTAGGATGTTAAATATTGGTCCCCACTCTCTTCTGGCTTGTAGGGTTTCTGCTGAGAGATCTGCTGTAAGTCTGATAGGCTTCCCTTTGTGGGTAACCTGGCCTTTCTCTCTGGCTGCCCTTAGTATTTTCTCCTTCATTTCAACCCTGGTGAATCTGACGATTATGTGCCTTGGAGTTGCTCTTCTTGAGGAATATCTCTGTGGTGTTCTCTGTATTACCTGGAGTTGAATATTATCCTGCCTTACTAGGTTGGGAAATTTTTCCTGAATAATGTCCTGAAGCGTATTTTCCAGCTTGGATTCATTCTCTTCGTCACATTCAGGTACACCTATCAAGCATAGATTAGGTCTTTTCACATAGTCCCATATTTCTTGGAGACTTTGCTTGTTCCTTTTTATCCTTTTTTCTCTAATCTTGTCTTCTTGTTTTATTTCATTGAGTTGGTCTTCGACCTCTGATATCCTTTCTTCTGCTTGATCAATTCGGCTGTTAAAACTTGTGCATACTTCACGAAGTTCTCGTATTGTGTTTTTCAGCTCCATCAATTCACTTATATTCCTCTCTAAATTGTGTATTCTTGTTAACATTTCGTCAAATCTTTTTTCAAAGTTCTCAGTTTCTTTGGATTGGGTTAAAACAAGTTCTTTTAATTCACAGAAGTTTCTCATTATCCACATTTTGAAGCCTGCTTCTGTAATTGGAACACACTCGTTCTCCATCAAGCCTTGTTCAGCTGCTGATGAGGAACTGTGATCCCCTGCTGAGGGAGAGGCGTTCTGATCTTGGGTATTCTCAGCCTTTTTTGGCTGTTTTCTTCCCTTCGTTATAAATTTATCCATCTGTGGTCTTTGTATTTACCATCTTTGTGATTGGGTTTCTGAGTGGACGTCCAACTTATTGATTCTCAGCGCCGAAATCTGAGCAACCCACTGAGCCGACTAAATCAGCGGCGTTAAGATTGATGGTGCTTTTCCGACTCTGCACCAAGAACTGACGCTCCAAGGCGCCGGCAAAACTGCCTCGCAGGTCACAAGAGTCGCGCTGGCGACCCGTGGGGCTCCTCTGCTGGGAATTTCCTGGTGCGTGAGCAACAAGAATTCATGTGAAGGTGTGGCGTCCTCTTGTTCTTTGCGCTTTCACTGGGAGCTACAATCCCGAGCTGCTAGTGATCAGCCATCTTGGATCTCTCTCCAACTTTTCATAAAAAGGTTAGAATTCGAATTTAAAATTGCACTGAATTTATAGATTAACAAGAGAGTTAACGTCTTTATCATTTAGCTCTCTTTTTTTGCTTATTAAAGTATTTTAATAAAATGTAATACAGTTTGTCTCCATGATACTCAATTTGCTAGATTTATTTCTAAGCTCTTGTAGTTTTCAAAATTCTGTTTTAATATTATGCATGTAGTCAAATGGGCATTTCCTAACTTTGGCTTTTGTTATGAAAGAATGAAATTAATTTTATAAGAAATTTGCAAGTGTCTTTCTGAATTAGCTTATTAATTTGAACAATGTGTTTATAGAGTTTATTGGATTTTATTTAGCAATTTTAAGTTTTAAAATCAATGCAAAACAAAACAGAACTGAATGCCAAGTCCAGTGAAAATTTGTAAATTTCTTCTTTATCTGCCTTGCCATGTATTTATTATGATTATTATTTTGGAAAAGATGGAGTTTTAAATTTTCAGGGCTGACTTATTAACCAATAAGTCATCTTAATTCATTCAAGTTTTGATAAATGTTCTGCCAAATGCCTTATTGGAATTGTAATATATATCATGTCTTTCTTCCTCTTTTGTCTTCGTCATATCAAGAAAAATTCAGTTCTCAGACTTTAGTGACACAATTGTTTCTACAGAACTTTCTACTATACTTTACTTTGCAGACTGCTAAAGCATTTATTATTACTATTTTGCTATTAAAGCAATATAGTCTCAATGAGGAAGGAGGATTGACGAGTGTGATACAGTTTAATAAAATACTGTCATAAGCATGGAAAAACAGTTGACTAGACACCTTGGTACTGAGGTCTCCAAATGTTTACTTGGAGGTATTTCTAGTCTGCCACAGGTATGTAAGTGCAAAGTATCCACACTTCTACTGTTGTGTTGGTCCCACTATATTATTATTTTTGTTACCTCTAGACTGGGAGATCTTCAAGGTCAGGGTCATAATTTTTAAAGCTTTGATTTCATAAATCTAATAAAACATCTCACATATAGCCCGGTCCTACAAAGTATTTGATGAACTCATTGCCCCTCCTACAGAGAGGGGCAATGCCCCACAGAGAAGCCTGTGATGCTCTTTGAGTAGGCCATCTTTAAACCAAGACAATGTATATGAGGTTTTGGAGCCATTATCTGGGCTCAGGCATTAGTTAAGGGCAGCTTCAAAGCAACTAGGCTTTGAATTTTAATTGCCCATGTATATTCAGTTCCTCAAGACTTTTTCACAGAGTCTATTTCACAATAGCTTTTAGATTTAAAAAACAAGATTCCTAATGTTTTAGTAGGAAGCCTCTCCTGAGCTACTTCAGTTGCTGAAAGACAGCCCTTCATGAACGCCACATGCTTCTGTGTAAGATTGCATCAGATTTTCTTGATCAGTTTGTATATGAAATTCCATTTCCAGATTTAAATCCTAAAAGTCATCCAGCTGCATGCTTTAAAATGCATTATTATTAAATTAAATAAAGAATTTAATTATTATTAAATTAAATAAAGATTATTTAATTTAATTCTTCATAATTTTTATGTTTTTCAAAATGTTGAGTCACTTCTTTTTTCCTCTAAGCCTCCATTTTATCTATGAAATAAGGGTAATACAATGTTCTATGGTTTTGGTCTATATGAAGATAAAACTAAATATTATATACTAGCAACGTTGCATTTTACCTGAGTCCTTCGCTCCCCCAAAACAAAGAAGGGTTTAAAAAATATCTCACCACCACTCTTTTGGGTTCCAGGAAATGGCTAATCTTAAAGGAGTGTGGTGCTCTTGTATGTTCTGAGGTTAGCTCCACTTTCACCTTTCTTCAGTGGCTTGGCTAAGATCCCTTACTCTCCTTTCTCATGACTCCCATGACTCAGGGATAATTCCCTTGTCTATCTACCTCTATAAAATCCCAAGTCCCCTTCCTTTTCTTTGATATGTTTCTCCTTAATAAATGTTCTCTCTATTGCAATAGCCTAAATAAAATAATCTCCTATATTGTTTTGTGAATTTTGTCTTTCACAGTACAGATTATCTAGCATAGTGCTGATACATAATAGGTTTTCAATAAAGGTTTGTTCTTTTCTGCTTTCCCTATTATCCTGCCGCATCCTCCAAAATTCTTTTAATTTACACCATGAAGACATTTATAGCTTTTTGGGGACCTATCATTTGCCGACTGTCAGCATCTATCTCTTCCACTGTGCCTCTGAAATATTTGTGTCTTGCATGTTTCCTCTGTTGGACATAAATAGCTATGTTGCCTGACCATGTGAGAAATTCTAACTCATGGTTTCACTTAGCAGACTTTACTAAGAAAGGACTGTGTTTTCTCTAAACAGTTAAAAATATGTATATATAAAATTTCATAGACCATGTATTTTCTACTCAATAAAATTTCCATGAACACACTCCTATAACCATTGTTCTGATTAATAAACAAAATGTAACTAGGACCCAACTAGACTTGTACCACTTCCAAGTCAACACTTTTTCCACTCATCCCCAAGGGAAACTACTATCCTGACTTCCCATACTACAGGTTATTTTTGGCTTTTTCATCGTTACATAAATGAATTCGTGCAGTGTGTATTGTATCTGGCTCTTTTCATTCAGTTTTCTCTAGCATAAATACATTCTAATGTATCTATATCACTATTAATTGGCATTTTATTTTTTTCTAGAGTTTGGCTCTTATGAACTGTGCTTCTAGACACACACACACACACACACACACACACACATCCCTTTTTTGCTGTATGTATGTGTACATTTTTGTAGGTAGGCATTTAAGAGTACAATTGTTGTATCAAAGAACTAGCTCTAGTATTTATTAAAGGATTTTTCAGATTTGTATACTTCAATCAGTAGTATATGAGATTTCTAGTTTTTCCATATTCTTACCACTGATTTGTTCTCTATCCCTGTAGTTTTACCTTTGGGGAATGTTATTTAAATGGAATTGTACAGTCTGTACCTTCTTGAGACTGGTTCTTTTTACTTTGGATAATGTCTTTTAGAGCAATCCAAGTTGTTGGGCATATCAATAATCCATTCCTTTGTATTGCGAAATGATATTTATTGTATGGATGTACTTTAGTTTTTGTTTTATTCATCCATTGAACTACATTTGGATTATTTCCAGTTTTGGGTGATTATGAATCGAGCCATATAAATATTTGTGAACAATTTTTTTTGTGGCTGTAAGTTGGGTAATTACTAAAAGTACGATTTTGGTTCATATAGATAAAAATATGTTTAACATTTAAAAAAAAATGTTTTTCAGAGTAGCTGCCCCATTTTGTATCTCTGTCAGCAGTGCATGAGAATTTCACTTGCTCCACATTCGTATAAGTGTTTAGTATAAATAGATTTTTAATTTTAGCCATTTTAATAGATGCATAGTAGTATCTCATAATGGTTTTAATTGCAAATTATTTTATCTTTTTAAAATTTATTTGTCATTCATAGATCTGTTTTGGTAAAGTTTCTATTTTGCTGATTTTTAATTGGGTTGTTCCTGATTGTTGAGTTCGAGAGTTTTAAAATATTTTGGTTGCAAGTGCTTTGTTGGATATGTACTTTGCAAATATTTCCTCTCAATCTGTAGCTTCTCTTTTCATTCTCCTTTAGTATTTTCAGCAAAGCGTTTTTGAAAATTATGATAAATTTCAATTTACCAATTTTTTTAAAGTATCATGGTTTTGGTATCACATCTAAGAACACACTTCCTAACCCCAAGTAACAAAAAATATCTTCTGTATTTTCTTCTAAAATTTTATAGTTTTATATTTTACATTTAGCTCTTGATCTCCTTTGTGTTAATTTGCATAAATGTGAAGTTTAAGTCAAATATAAATATATACGTAAATGTAAATATCCAATTTTACAATAACATTTGTTAAAAGGCTATCTTTTCTCCATTAAATTAACTGTGTATGTTTATTAAAAATCAATGTGCACAGTTTGAATTTTGTCAAGTTTTTTTCTGTCAACTAATAAAATTATGTGGTTTTTTTTCTTCGTTAGACTATTAATATGGTGGATTGCATTGATTAATTTTAAATATTTATGTATTTATTTATTTTTATTGATACATATTACACGTACATATGTCCAGGGTACATGAGATAATTTGATAGATTCATAAAATCAAATAAGGGTAACTGGAATATTTATCACTTAAACATTTATCTTTTCTTAGCACTAGGAACATTCAGATTATTCTCTTTTGTCTATTTTGAAATGTATGATGAATTAATGTTAACAATATCCACCCAACTTATCTATCAAGAATCTGTCTAAGTGTATATTTCTATCCCCTAATCAATCTCTCCTCATTCCTCCTTCCCATCATCCTTCTTGGCCTCTGGTAACCACCAATATACCATTCTTGCATTCATCATCCTTGCATTGACTTCTTACGTGATATTTGTCTATGTATGTGTACATACACATATATACTGGGTTTTATTTGCTAATACTTCATAGAAAATTTTTGTATCCAAGATTACAAAGAATTTTGAATATATATAACTTTTGAAAGCATTTTAACTAAAGATCCTATTTTTTTATAGTTATAGGACTATTTGGCATGTAGTTTGTGGTTTCCAAGTTGAGTCACTTGATCTAAGCTGTTGAATTTATGTCTATAGAGTCTTTCATAAAAATTCTTTTTTATCCTTATATCTCTAGTGTATATAGTAATATTCCTGATATTATAATTTGTGTCTTCTCTGTTTTTTTGTCAGTTTTACTAGCGATTTATTAATTTTATTTATTCAAAGAATCAGCTTTTGATTTTTTCTCTATTGTTTTTCTATTTTAATTTATGAATTTTTGTTTTCAATCTGTATTATTTCCTGTCTTATGTTTGCTTTGGGTTTGTACTTGCTACTTTTTTTAGTTTCTTAAGGTTGGAAACTTAGATTTGAGATTTTCTTCTCAAATTTAATGCTATAAATGTAATGCTCTAAACATTTAATGCTATAAATTCCCTTCTACATACTGTTGTATTGCATACACAACATTCAATATGTTGTATTTTCATTTTTATTCAGTTCAAAATATTTTGAGATGAGATTGGGAACGTTCAGGATGGTATGGCCGTAGATGCCAGTTCAAAATATTCTCAAATTGTCCTCGAGATTTCCTCTTGAACCTGCTGCTTACTGTAGTGTATTGTTTAAGCATTTAGGGTGTCCCCTGTTGTCATCCTGCAATGGTTAACAATACAAATCCACTGCAGGATAATGCAAGTAATATTTTGCATTATTTTAATATTTTAAACTTGTTTAATTTTGTATTCTGCAGTTGTGGGATGCAGTATTCTTCAAATTAGTTTCCTATACTGTACTCCTTTTTCTCTCCTTCTGAGACTGCTTTGATAAAAATTTTAGATCTTTTGTTGTTTTGACTTTTTTTTCTGTCATTCACAATCATCTGTTTCACGTTCACTGGCTCTCTCCACCATCTCCATTCTGCTTTTGGGCTCATTCAGTGAGGTTTTGTTTTATTGTTATTTTGGTTATTATATTGTACAGTTTTAAAAGTTCTGTACGGTTCTTCTTTATATCTTCTTTGCTAAGACCATCTATATTTTCATTCATTTCAAGAGTATTAGTTCTTCTTGGAATACTTTATTAATAGTTGCTTTAAAGTCTTTATCTAACATTTACAATTTTTCTTTATCTCTGCATTGACAACTGTTGACCCTCTTCTCATGTGAGTTGAGATTCTCCTGGTTCTTTGTACGTGGTATAATTTTGGAATGTATCCAAGCTATTTTCAATATGTGGTTATGAGAATCTGGATCTTTTTAAAGTCCTATGTAAACGGTTGATATTTATCCTTTAGTAGGCAATCAACTCCATTGAGTTTAGGCCACAAATTTTGACTAGCCTATTATTTAAATTACAAAATGTCAGTTTAGTTTTCAGTGTGTGCTAACCATTGGATTGTCTGGAACCTAAGAGGTATAGCCAATGTTTTCTCAAAACCCTTTATATTTCGCTTAGGGTTAGATCTGTTAATGGGCAGCTTAGGAGTCAGCCCAGGAGTTCATGTGCCGTCATTTTTCTAAACTCCCCCCTCTGTAATTTCCCTGTACTTTCTAGTTTCCTTAGATTCTCCTTTTCTGTTGTCCATCAGGAAGGCTGGAACAACAGCTACTCCAATCTGCCTTGACTGTATCTGTTTCCAGAGCCAAGTGGTGGAAAGGGAGGAGGAGAAAATAAAAAGGCAACAGGCATTCTCCCTATCCTCCTAGGGTCACGCCTTCTCTGATCAGAGAGTTTCAGGTGCTGCAGGCCCCCTCTGCTGCCACTGTCACTACTACCACCATCATAGCTACAAAACAGAGTAGAATTAAAAAAAAAAAAAAAAAACAAACTCCCAGGGGATTTATTTATACTCCAAGGTTTAGGAGTCTTCTCTTCTGCACCTCAAGCTAAAACTAGAGCAAATGTCCTGGTGTTC
Source organism: Saimiri boliviensis (assembly GCF_048565385.1). NCBI lineage: Eukaryota > Metazoa > Chordata > Mammalia > Primates > Cebidae > Saimiri > Saimiri boliviensis. Next base: position 42,431,074 of record NC_133453.1, read on the forward strand.
CCTGTGGAGCTAACTTCTAAGTTGGAGGATGCCTCAAGCCCAGAGCTGAGGATAATAGGGGAAAAAATAAAAATTCACTTTTAGGTTTCTGGTACATGAAATTCTGATCTGTCCTTTTTATCCAGCTACCTTTAAGATTTACTCTTTGTGTTTGGTTTTTAGTAGTTTTATTATAATTTTTGTAGATACGGTTTTTATTATATGCAAACTGCTTGGGGTTTATAGCATTTATTAAATTTCTTTCTTTATACCTTTTATCTCAGCTGTTACCACTTCAAATACTGTTACTTCTTTCTCTTCCTATTCTCCTAGGATGCTAATTGCACGTATGTCCTACCTGAGTGGTTTTTGTTTTTAATGCCATCAGTGTCTCTTACATTCTTGCCCAGAATGAGCATATTTTTCTCCATGCTTCACTCTCAATATATTTTACTGACCTCTCTTCTCATGCATTCATCTTTCCTTAAGCTTATCTGCCCCATTGTTAAAAGCATCTATGAGTTTCTAGATTTAGTTATTTAGTGGTTTGGGAAGAGTATATTCATTTGATTCCTTTTTCTAATAAAAATTATATAATAAAAATTTTATCTTACGATTTTTAAATACTTTATGGTTATTTTAACATTTACATCTAGGAACTACAATATCTAGACTTCTAGTGGATTGTTTTTAGTGTTCATTTTTTCTCTTAATTTCTGGTCATTTCGTCTTGTCTCTTAGTACATTTTAATTTTTACTTGACTACAGGATATTTTGTACAAAAAACTGTAGAGATTGTTTGAGGATCTATCTCCAGAGAGGATTTACTTTTGCTTCTGTCAGGAATATCACTTTAATTCAATCTGAAATTATGCTTAGCTTTGAATCCCAGTTTTGGTCTTTGCAAAACTTCTATTTTCCCTCACAAGTAGGGTATAGCCCTTTGCGGGTATACCTAAAATTGCTGAAAGCTCTGTTGACCTTTTCAGCCTGTTTGTCAGTACCTGCTAATTAGCAAGCACCTCCAACGTAAAAGCAAAGCTGAATGTTAAGATCACTTCTCTGTTCTTTCCTTCTCTCTGTCATCTTGTCTACTCAAGTCTTTGATGCTTTATAACCTCTCCTTTAAAGAGATCTTCTGGTAGTATTCAGTGGAAGTGTTCTTCTGACAATCTAATTCATCTTGAAGCAAAAGTCTAGGTTTCATTTTATACTTTTATGTTTTCCTGGAAAGAATAAAATTATAATGCTAAACTCAATTGAATATGTTTTACAAATCTCAAATCTTACAATACAAACAAAATATTCTTTAAGCATTTTAATATTTTCCATTTAAAAACCACACTGTGTTTTCCATCAAATAATTGTGATTCATCACTTAAAAGTCTGTGACAATATTTTCCTCAATAATTGGGATCAATTTTATGTTGAAAAATTCTAAATTTTGATCACTATTGTTTATAATAAAGTAGCTTATATTTTTTGAGAATTTGCTACATAACAGCAACTAAGCAAGTTGCATAATCAGTATTTAGTAAAATCAACTAAAATAAAAAGGTTTCTACTGAAATTATATCAGTTGCCAGTCAATAGAATTCTGTTCCTAAATCAATGTATTTTATGTCTTCTTTACTATTTCAGAAATATAATGGATGTGAGAAGAGACAACTTTTCTCAGTATTTCCTGATTGGTATATCCAGCTAAGAGGCCAAAACCACCATTTTCTCCAGCAATTCAATCTGTACATTGTTACATTCAATAGCCTAACTCAGCTGCCTTACGTGTGATAAAGAGTACTTAACCCTGCCCTGTCTATTCAGTGCCTCACATGCTCTGAACCTTCTTAGAAATCCTGAGAGCATTTGTGTTTGGTTCAATTGTGTACAAATTGGCATAGTCCCCTAGCATCCTGGACAAAGTTCTAAGCTAAGTGTTACATGCTTGAAAACAACTCACTACCATCTCAGCCCTTCTACTTTGGAAGAGTCTGCAAGAGAAAGACTATGTAAAGGTATTAATCAGATTCTGATTCACAGGCCAAGGTGTCCTAGACACATAGATCCACTGGGAAGTGCTTTAGTTATTATATAAATTTTGATCTTTATGGTGAGTGAGAGAAGTGCCCATCACTGTCAAGTCTGCACTGTCCTTTCCTTCTGCTTAGTCCTTTACTAAACACACACACACACACAAAAGACTGGTGTCAACCCGTGGAGCTATGATAAAAGAGAGAAGACTGATGCTTACATACTTTTTGTTTTTACAAGTTTATCTCCCCTTCCTTAGGACAGGAAGCTATAAACTAAACCCATCCCCACCTTCTGGCACTTAAATAAATACAATGAAAATAAAATTATCTCCACCTGAAATCACACTTTTCACTTGTTTCAGATAAAAATCTAGGTATTTATGGTTGCCACTCAAAAAAGAAATGTCCTTGGCTTCCAGAAACTCAGCCCACAAATCCTCTGGAAACATGTTAGCATTAAAAAGTAAGTCTAGAAAGCATCTAAATGGTCAATCCGATTTTTTCTTATTTCCCTAAACTCTTTGTGAATTTTTGTCAATTATGTTATCTAATTAAAGTATACTCAATTTCAATAGTCATCAGAGTTACTTCAAATATTTTCCAACATTTTATAGAGAAACTTTCTAAGAGTTTTTTTGAATGGTGAATAAAACATTCTGGATGACAGCAAGACTAAATTATTCTGGGCAAGAACTATTAGTATATTAAAAATAAGCATTACACTTTGGGGAGAAAAATGTACAGGGTGTAACATTTTTCATGTGGCTACAATGAAGTAAGGGATTTGAAGGCAAAAACAAATCTGGCAAATTATAAGTTAGGGTAGTAATTCAAGGAAGTCATAAAACAGAAGACTTTTATTGCACCATGGAGACAGTTTGGTGCTATTAGTGGATTAAAAAGCATGTGGGGCTGTAAGGCTGGAAAAGATGGAAGCTTGAAAGAGTTGGTGGGTTAAATATTAACAAAGAAAAGATGTTCACTGACAGTTTCTGCAAACACGCTCTAATAAATAAGATCCTCCAAGCGCTCAAAAATAGAACTGTGCAAAGCCACAAAAATCCGTGCTATTCATCTTCCCACCAAACTTGGTCTTCCTCAGCAATGCATGACTTTACTGTCATCAGAATTTGTGTTCGTCCTTTTGGAGAATGTTGCCAGCATAGTCAAAACCTAGTAAAAATGGTGGCAATGATAGGTGACAATTCGGACTACAGTACACTGAAAGCACTGAAGTGTGGTAGAAATGTGTGACTATGACCTGAGCTTAAATTCTCAAGTCACACAAGTTAGCCTCTCCGAGCCTCAGATTGCTTATCTGCAGAACTGAGATCACCATACAGAATTCTCAAGGCTGCTTTTTAGTCTAAAAGTTGCTTTTGAAAAGTTTAATGTGCGTATTAAACACCTGATAAAATGCAAATCCAATTCTGTAAATCTGGGGTAGGATCCTGAGTGTTTAGCAAGCTCCCAGGTGATGCCTGTGTTGCTAATCCCAGGAGCACATTTTGATAGAGAAGCTTCAAATCTTCAAAGCATTTAGTGTACACTTAACTAACCTGCCACGTAATTTTAATAACGTTTTGCTTTTGTTCACAGTAATTTTTCTATAATATTTCTATGTCACTCTTTTTAAGCTTACAAATAGCCCTTGGGAAAAAAAGAGACAAGGTATTTCCATCCCAAGAGGAAGCACAGACTTGCTACAATGAGTGGATATGTCTATGGTCTTGAATAGAGGGGAGTCATGGCCCTGTGAGAGTCATTCATGGTGTCTTCAATACACCCAGTATTTTTGAATTTATTTACCTTTTCAGCTAATTGCACTGCTTTTAATGCAATGAAGGGAAGGAAACCAAAAGCCTTGACCATCAGTGCATTATTTAAAAATATATGTATTGAAACTCATTTAAAATGTCCAAAAAGTGTGATTTGAAAATAACCACATTTGTAGGCATCAGGAAGAGCTTAGTGGAAAAACATTTCAAGTCCTGCCCACCACATGTAAATAAACTCTTCAGAAGACTTCACTCGAGAGCCTTGGCAAAGCTTAAAACAAACTAACAGTAAATGATGCTGAGGGTTAACAAGAAAAATCACCTAGAATAGGCTTTTAAGAAAAGACAAGTCACTCTAATAACAACTAGACAATTATCTGAGATGTAGCAGGCTTCAAATGTTTGTATCTCCTACTGTAATGGTTTTTTTTCCAAAGAGAAAAGACTATCAGGTACTGATTTTACAACCATAATCCAGCATTTTTTATGAATTATTTTTTATCTTACTAATTTCATTAACCAATTTGAGTACTAAAATTAAGTGGATGTTGCATAAAATGTCCTTTGTACTTTCTCATTTTATCTTTTAATGTACATTTTTAAAACTAGGTAAGGGTAATTGAAAGAAGTAAAAATTAACTCTATTTGGACTTACTATACTCAAATGAAATGTGCTGAATGAACACAATGTATCTAGTTTTCTTTAAGAAGCTAATAAAATTATAAAGTATGCATTCTTTTGTTGCAAAAGAATGAAGAGCTAAAAATCTAGGCATGATGCAATGCTTAGAGAAGGATGTTAATGGCTGTGGGTTGACTATTCACAGCACTGCATTTTATTGTGTTTGTTTTGTTTTGTGTTTGGCTAAAATCAAACAGGATGTATACCCCAAGGGGTTCCTTCTCATTGTAATATTGAAAATCATAGCATTTTTTTCTATCAAAAGTTACAACTGTTGGGGGAAAATATGCTTCTAAAAACATTACTGATTTTTTTTTCACATGGCAAGGCCCATATCATTGCATTTCTTCTCAGAAGGTTAGTGAAGCAAAGAAGGAAAGCAAACTATTTATAGACACCATACCTGGGAAAGAAACAATGATATTGCCATAGTCATAGTATTGTGGTAAACCTGAAGAATCTGTAGGTCACATGGGCAGAAATAAACTACCATCTGCTTCTACCAGCAGGTGGATGAGAAAACATACAGCCTTTCTCACTAATTACCTACAACACCATCTAACTCTAAATATTTTGCATGTAGAGATTTCCGTTCTATGTTTATAAATACACATATAGGACAAAGAAACACTTATTTTAAAGATCTTAATATCTTGTTTGTTAAGCAATTAGTATTTAGGAGAAGGGCTATGTTGACAGCTCTGCAAACAGAAGTTTCCGATTCATCTGCTAAAGAGGTACTCGCATACCTTGGCAGGCTTCCTCACTCTGCTTTGTTGAATGGTTTACCCATATTCTACATATAACCATCTTGTCTTTCCCAAACCACCTTAAATATCTATCTCAATAATTAATCTGTTAAATATTAGAGTAGAGTAGTCTGTTCATTCCTAGAATCGAGAAATGTCAATTTAATGTCAAAATATTTTATTTTATTTTATTTTCTCCTAGAAACACCTGTGTTATTCAATCACATCAACAAATAATTATAAATGAAGAAAAAATTCCAATTATAAATTCCAGGAAGGTAAAATATGCTGTAGCCATTATCCACGAAGTTGCTTTCATACTTCTTTAGCATAACCATTTGAGCATGTGAACCTGACTGTGTGACAGCAAATTCTAACTACACAGTACAGTCTATCTTCTCTTTTTCTTCCTAGGAAGAGCTGGATTACATTTTGCAAGCTCCCTTGCAGTTAAGCGTGGCTGTGTGATTGAATTCCAACAAACAGGATGTGAGTAGACTTGAGGGGTATCACTCTCAGGTTGCATGCACTAGATCACTTCTATGCATGTTCTTCCATGGTTGGCTCCTTTTCTGGCTGACCAGGATGGGGGTAACCAGGCTGAACATAAAATAAAGGTGTGGAAGAAACCAACAGCATGGCTGCTAAAAATCCTAGTTTTTGACGCATTACGCATTTGGAAATCCATTATTATAGCAGTTGACAATATCCTATATCATACAGACAGTAGTCCCGAAAAGTTTTAAAATCAATTTGCTGTATTTTTGAATAGACTAATGCTTAGTCGATCCAAGGTACTCTTCATTCTATTTTCAACACATCAGGGATATCTATTAAAGTTTTCCTTAAAAGTTCATATTAATTATTTATATCTGTTCATTCCTAGGAAAGGAGAATACTATTGCCACTAAAAAACAAACGAACAAAAAACCAGTATTTTTAGAGATAAGTTTACTGATCATGAAAGCAAAAATAAAACAAAAACAAAAAAATGCCCCAGAGTTTAGTATGTAGAAACAGAGGAAACAATTAGCAAATAAAAATAGAGAATTCACAGTAAAATTTGAGTTTTAAATAACTACATCCTTTTCAGTATACATACATCCAAGACAATATAAGAGGCAAAGCGGGACATACTTACACTAAAATTTTTTCACATCCAAAATTCAAATTTAACTGGATGCTCAGTATTTTATCTAGAAACTCTAATCAGAGTGGACACAGTCAAAAGACAAATTAATTTACTGAAAAAGTAAGGTCGAATTGGAAAACACTGGGGAAAAAAAAGAGGAGCAATTTAAAAACTAAATGATAAGGAGACTAGATGTAACATTATCAACAAACAAATAATAAAAGACTCAAGAAAATAGCAGAAAAAATATTTAAAATATTTGAATATATTATGATGAAAAAATCACATAATAAAACAGAAAAGGACTTCAGGAGATGAAGGGTCATAGATCAGACATATGATAGTAAAATTGAAGAACATCGAAGACAAAGAGCTTCTAAGAGCTCAGATCTAGTTCTGAGAGTATATTCTAAGAAAAATTTTAAAAGCAATTCTAAGCGATCCTAGAATGGAAGGGGAAAAAGGTAGATCACAAATGCAAAACAATGTTTTTCAGCAGACCATTTGGACAAGAGGGTAATTCAACAGAATCCTCAAGATCAATACAAAGCCACTGGCTTCGGCAGCACAGTGTTTACCAGCTGGTTTGTCAGGCATTCACTTATTAGAAGACAGCCTTCATTCTAGAATTTATTAATTTATTCTACAAACAGTAAGGCTTTACAAAGTGTTCTGTGCTCGGCATTGATCTCCCTAAACACTGAAAGTTTAGATGCAAGAACTTTGCTTAAATCTCAGTGTACTAAATGTATTACATCCTTCTAAACCAGCATGTCTTGCAATGTGATATAGAACACCAGTGTTCAACAACTGCTAAATAAGTTTGCTAAAAGAAAAAAAAAAAAAAGGATGCTTATGTTGGGAGATGATACGTCTTCTTAGAGATTAACATGACATGTTGCATATAAAATACCAAAAAATCAAAAAAGAAATCCAACTTTGTTTAACTCAGTACTTCTTATTAAACACAACTGACCACACAAAATTTTTTCTTCCAGAAATACTAAGTAATATTTCTAGAAAATTTTTAGAATTTTAGAATTTTAACATTTTTAGAAAAATTAGTGTTTGCATTCAAAAAATAGTTAACAGAACGTAATAACATTCAGTACGTAAAAATAGTTACACATTGAATGGAATACATAAACTGTATTAGCTATGGTATTTAGCCATATAAATAAAGAAAAAGTACCACCTCACTTCTTTATGTCATTTGTTTAAGCATTTTTCTTACTTCATACTTATTGAACGTGCTTTTGCAAAAACAGTCAAAGGAAAAAAACACACGGAAGCAACTAAAGTTGGTGCTGAAATTTATACCCGACAGTACTTAACAGTAGAAGTATTAAAATTACTATGGTACACATGGGGACTCACAGGCCCAGGATTTACTATCACTGAAATCACCCCTGAGTAGCTGAGTACATTACAAAACACAACACTATAAAGGAGACTGCAATATGGGAACAATGTGCTAGGAAAGCATTTCAGTAAATAAAAACTCAGCAGACTTTATGGCTGTTGGTAATACTTGTCACTTAATACAGTTTATAAAAATTTCCTTATTAAATTTTGTAGGGCAAAATAACACATCTTCCCATTTCTAACAGTGATGTTGCCATAGGTTTCAAAAACAGCAGCTGCGCTCTTCCCAGACCTTCCTCCCCCACTTTATACAATACGTGTTGCTCTGAAATTTTCAATTCAGCTATAAACAATCTACTTTATCAACAACATGCTTTTGCACTTTTTGAAATGATGCTTTGAGGCAGATAAATGAAAATAAGTATGGCAGAGTGCCAATAAAAATTCTGCAGACTGTATCTTCAGCGAAGCACAAGCTAAGGCAGCACAAGCTTTTATGTATTTACTTATTTACTGTTGATTCCAAAATTCATTTCTATCCTTACAATAGCTGCTTTATTTTTGTTGACTGTTCTAATCTCAGCTGACACTTTTAGATAGTAATGGTTCACACGCTTTTAGTCAATACTAAAAGAAGTGGACTTTTTGTTCTTTGTTTTGGAAATCTGGCATTTTTTCATTGCTATCCATATTTGCAGGGTAAAGGGGGGTTACATTCTGAAGTTTAGGACATATTAAAAGTGTCATTTACTGCCCCAAACTCAGCCATTTTGAATGTATAAGACTCAGATTCTAAACTGAGATCTCTTCACTCTGAAGCACTTTATGAAAAAGATAGTTACACATACTTAGGGCTTTAAAACAATCTGCTATGTGAAATAACAATGAAAAATAAAAGTTAATATATGTTATGAAAGAAAAGAGGCTGTGAAATTGAAGTTCTTCACTTCATATTGGTTTACCATGAGAACTTCAAATTCCAGTTTAATTCTAAGTAAATTTTAATTTTATGCACACTAATTAAAGATTTGCTATTTGATATTAGTTTGGAAATACCCAGTTACAAAATACATTTTAACATCATGGGCTTTCAGTCCTAAAAGGTTGTCCTTAGGGATCCCTTCTTAGTAATTAATAATTTTATTGAGTTTGTAGGCAAATCACATGTCCATGATCCAAAGTCTTCCACAAACCTAGCAAAATTTTATTTCTTTTTTTAATTATAATGAAATGATTTGTTTGGTAAGCTTAGAAAATTTAAATTAAGTTAGGTTATAAAGTTCTAACATTGAAAAATAGATTTTAAAGGGGCTCGGTATGAATGCTTGCATACAATAAACAATAAATATCAGTGAACTCTACTTTATCTGTGTTTGTCTTTATATTACCTGAAATCTGAAGAATGTTTATGCCAAAATACTGTATAAATTTAACAGTCTAAAATTTACTGGTCTTGTATTTTTGGTTACAAATATAATTTCAAGGCCGGGCTCAGTGGCTCAAGCCTGTAATCCCAGCACTTTGGGAGGCTGAGGCGGGTGGATCACAAGGTCAAGAGATCGAGACCATCCTGGTCAACATGGTGAAACCCCGTCTCTACTAAAAATACAAAAAAAAAATTAGCTGGGCATGGTGGCATGTGCCTGTAATCCCAGCTACTCAGGAGGCTGAGGCAGGAGAATTGCCTGAACCCAGGAGGCGGAGGTTGCGGTGAGCCGAGATCGTGCCATTGCACTCCAGCCTGGGTAACAAGAGCGAAACTCCATCTCAAAAAAAAAAAAAAAAAAACAAATATAATTTCAAAATTATTTGACATTTCATAGCATAGTTATTTGAAATTACATTTGAAAAGTAAGTCTTTAACATGTTTTTTTCTGTCTCAAACAACAGGAAATAAATGCTCTTATCACCAGGAAAAATTCCTGGAAATTCATATATTCCTGACTATTGATTTAATGGGTGTGATAGTTTTATTTTAGGCTATTTTAATATATACTTTAAATTATAAATTTAGAAATTATTATAAATAAAAATATATAGATTCAAGAATTTTGTATTAATAAGATCACTACCTGAGCACAATTTACATGAAGACCCACAAATTGTGAGTGGAATTATGAAACACTCCCAGGTAGAAAAATAATACCATTGGGGAATAACTCTAAACAACATACTTATGGAATTTCAAAAATAAAGTAAATTTGGGCACATTGCTCTGACATCTATGCTCCCATCATGCTTGACAAATCAAAACTGGATTAGAACCATTCTAATTTGTACTTGAATACAAAGAAGAAATAAGAATTCTTAAAAGGCACAAAATACAGCACAGAATTAAAGTTCATTTCCAACCACATACACACAACAAGAGGATTAAATAAGGGAAATACAAATGAGATTTTTAAATGGATAACCAATGGCAGAGTTCCCTCTGGGCTGTTCCATAGCCAGTCTTGGTTGCCACTAACTCTTTAAATTCACTCTATTTCTGTTCTTACTACTTCTTATTCTAACTACCTATAAGGCATTCACCAAGAACTTTTGCACATGGTTTGTATTCGTCTCACCTCCCTGTCTTGTGCAACCACCACAGTTGACAGTCCACCCAAGTCCAAGGATTCTGTAGATATTTAGCATGTATAGATGATAGGAATTGGCTCATAGCATGAGAGTGTGATATTTCCTATGAACTTTTGGTGTTGATCTTCTTGTGTACTAGGATCTAATCACACACCACACCCACAATCTCCTGAACATTCTTTGTTTCATGATTCTGCATACATACTCTACTCAGATTGTCTTAAATGACCTACCCTCAGACTCAATCCGGGTAAAACCTTTGCTTGTTCAAGGCCCAGATACATACTTTTCAGTAAAGCCTTTCCCAGCTCCAGGAAGCCAAATAATCATATCCCATGAAGTTCTGTAATTACCAGTTTACATACATTTCTCTCCTCACTCAATTCTGAATGATTCGAGGACAGAAACCAAGCCTTATTAATCTTTCAGCAGCAGAGTGTTCTAAATATTGTTGACCGAGTAAAAGAACAAAAAAGAGGATTCAATTGAGATTTAGCAATGATCTTTTGAACACTCATGCAATACAGATGTTGTGTTAGGACTAGAGGAGACACAAGTTAAACAGGATGTGAAATTCTCCAGGAGCTCAAGCTCACAGGGTGGAGCTTCCTCCTGGGAGAAGAGACGGGGTAGACCATGATGAATGCTATTACAGGTACTTGGGCCCTCTGTGCTCTGTATACAAAGTGATATAGATGCTCTGATATCTGGCACAGAGAAAAGGGCAAGCCATCACATCATCACCAGTTTATTGAGAACATACACTCTGCTAAGTATATCAGAATCATGTCTTTCCATCATTAGAAAAGCTGTATGATGACAGGAAATAGCATTATTCCCATTTGACAGATGAGGAAAAGAGAACTCAGGTGGGTAAAGCTACTTGCCTGTCCACTTACTTTGTAAATGACATATTTAAGATTCAAATACAGACTCTGGAGCCCACACACTGTGAATCTTTCAGAAGTCAAAACATTTTATTTTAAAAAGCAGTTTGTTTTCGAGGTACTTTCTAACATAATTCTTTAGTAGGAACCTCTTTGGCACAATTTTTATTTGGATAAAATTTAATCCTTAAGATAAATTCTAGATAGAACAGGTTAATTAACAAATGTAATATGGCAACACCTCAGCACAAGTGTTCATGGAGTGAATGTATTCCCTTTTCTAGGGTTTGGGCCACACTGTGTTTAAATAACTTAACTGGTAATTTGAGCATCTGGTGTGTTTATTTAATCTTTCAGCATTTTAGCATCAGATTCTAAAATAGGGAATGATCAGTTCCTACTTCCTCAATCTTATGCTTTTTAACACTGGAAAACTGATGTGATATCCTGAAAAATATGTCCTATAAATACCCAAAAGTGGCTGCTTTTGCTAGAAGGAGCAGGAGTAGTGGCACTATTAGACAGATGTGACGATTTTAAAACTTTTAGAGAAGCTACACATCATTGCTTTTAAGCACAGGCAACTTGTGAGAAAGAAAAGAACACGGACATGTACAATTTAATATGGAATTGGATTTCCTTTGTTACATACACACGAGAAACATTATTTGAGAGGTAAAAGATGTGAATGAGTAAAGCTGTAAGTTGATAGAGTGCATTGAGTTAGTGGATGAGCTATGCAAAAAAAAAAAAAAAAGTTCAAATACTTGAAAATGTGACTTTGGTAATCTTGCCAAGGTCAGAAATGCTGACAGAAGTATGCTGAGTACAGGCTAGCTCTGCAGGAAAGAGTTGAGGATTGTTCTATATTCCAGTTGGATCTAATTCCTCTTGCCTTATATGTCCACCTTTTTTACTTCTTTTGTGTGTCATCTCTCTCCTAGACAAAGGACACACATTCTAGGAGAAATAGAAAAGAAAGCCTGAACTTTGAAGCCTGTAAATAAGTTCACTGTGGAGGAGCTTATTAATGTAAATGACATGAACGGCTAGCCCTAAGAAAGCTGAGCAGAATGAGCCTAGGACGCCTCCTCTCTGCATGGGCACATAGCACACCCATCAGCACTGACGACAGAGCATAAGCATTCATACGGAGGGGCAAACCCCTGGGCAGAGACGCACCGTATACACACTAGACATGGAAAATGTATGAGGTAAAAAGATTAACTGACAAAAAGTTAATTAAAACTGCTCTGATTATGAGGTAGAATTTAACAATTACTTTAAAAAATGCAGTGTGACACAGTGCAGCACTGCAGCTAAATTAATCATGAATGAGGAGAGCAATGTTTAATTTTTGTGTGGATGAGGAAAACACTCAACAGATTTGACAATTAGAGCAGGGTAAAGCATTGCATGGCACAATGCAAAGCGGGTTTTCCCAGTGGTTTTTTGGGGAGGGAGCTAAGCAGATGTGCTCAAATATTTACAAATGCACAGTATTCACACGCTCTTCAGCTGCCCACCCTGCTGATTTCGCAAGAAATCGCCTTCAATCTGGAGGCCACTGCGGGAGCTACGCACATTGGGTCTCACACAACTCTAAGAGCATCTTAGACAAGGCCTCCTGATTGTTTCCAATCCATCCATTGGTTGCAGGAACAGAGAGGGCCAACAAGCTCTTTCAAATAATCGGCTTCCAGGATTCACTTTGTCCCACAAGGCAGCACATGAAATTATCATGGATGAGGGAGAGTCTGCACTGAAACTGCTGTTGTTCGGTAACTGTTCTCAATGAGCATTTCCATAACCCAATACCAGCTCTGTTTAGAAAGTTCACACTTGAAGCTGTGAAGTAGCAGAGATGACCATACAAACCCCTGCCAGCATGGCCCTGTATAAATTTGCTTCGCTTTGCAAATTTCAGGCTGAACGTTTACCCAACAGAATTAACTAGTATTAGGGCATAGAAGGGTTTTTTATTTTGCGATTTTATTGAGATATAATCCATGTAACATACAACTCACTCATTTAGAGTGTATAATTTAAGGGTGTTTAGCATATTCACAGCATTGTACAGCAATCACCACAATCAGTTTTAGAACGTGTTTTATCACCCCCCAAAGAAACATATTGCTCTTTGGTTGCCATTGGCCACTCTTCCCCTTCCCCCAGTCCAAAGCAAGCACCAATTTACTTCCTCTGTAGATTCACCTATTCCATCTATTTCATATAAATGGAATCCTATTATATGTGATCTTTACAACTGGTTTCTTTCACTGAGCATGTTTACAAGGTCCATCCATGTTGTAGCATGTGTCAGGACTTCATTTTTGTGGCTTAATAATATTCAATTTATGGACATTCTCGGTTTTATCTTTTCATCCATCAGTGACACTTGGTTATTAATACTGCTTTTTTTTTTTTTTTTTTTTTTTGAGACAGAGTCTTGCTCTGTCACCAGGCGCCAGGCTGGAGTGCAATGGCGCAATCTCAGCTCACTGCAACCTCTGCCTCCCAGGTTCAAGCGGTTCTCCTGCCTCAGCCTCCCGAGTAGCTGAGACTACAGGTGCACACCACCACATCCAGCTAATTTTGGTATTTTTTAGTAGAGACGGGATTTCGCCATGTTGGCCAGGATGGTCTCAATCTCTTTACCTTGTGATCCACCCACCTCGGCCTCCCAAAGTGCTGGGATTACAGGTGTGAGCCACCGCACCCGGCCCCAGTACTGCTTCTATGAACATTTGTGTACAGGTTTTTGTTTGGTCATCTGTCTTCATTTTCCTTGAATATATACCTGGAAGTAGAATGGCTGTGTCAAAACAAACAAATAAAAAAACTATGTTTAGTTTTTTGAGGAACTGCCAGACAGTAGCTGCACCATTTTACATTGCTACCAGCAGTGGTTGAGGGGTCGGATATTTCCACATCCTTTCTAACTGCTGTTATTATCTATATGTATTTTCCATTAAAGACATTCTAGAGAGTATGAAGTGGTATCTCATGGCTTTGACTTGCATTTCTCTGATACCTAATGATCTTGAGCATATTTTTATATGTTCATGGGCCATTTTTTATCATCTTTGAAGAAATGTTCATTAAGACTGTATTAATCCATTCTCACATTGCTATGTAGAAATACTTGAGATTGGATAATTTATATAAAGAAAAGTTGTTTAATTGACTCACAATTCCTCACTGCTGGGGAGGCCTCGAGAAATTTACAGTCATGGCAGAAGGCAAAGGAGATAAAGACAACTTGTTCACAGGGTGGCAGGACAGTCAGTGTAAGCAGGGGAAATGTCAGACATTTATAAAACCATCATATCTCATGAGACTCACTCATTATCACAAAAGCAGCATGGAGGAAACTGACCCCATGATCCAATTACCTCCACCTCATCCCACCCTTGACACATGGAGATTATGGGGATTATAATTCAAGATGAGATTTGGGTGGGGACAAAACCAAACCATATCACAGACACTTTTTTAAAATGTAGTTTTTATTTGCAATTTGTTGTCTTTTCATTAATGAATTGTAATTATTTTGTATTTATATTCATATATAAATGTATATGATACATGTTGTATTACGTATGTGTATACATATATATTCTAGATGTACGTTATTTTCTCTCATTTGCTAGGTTGTCTTTTTAATTTCTTGGTAGTATCCTTTGAGGCATAAGAGGTTTAATTTGATGAAATCCAATGAATCTGTATTTTCTTTTGCTGCTTGTACATGTCATATCTAAGAAACCATTACCAAATTCAAGGCCACAAATATTTCACCCCTATTCTTTCTTCTAAGGATTTTATAGTTTCAGGGCTTACATTTAAGTCTTTGACCATTTTGAGTTCATTTTTATACATAGTATGAAGTAGTGGATCCAACTTCTTTTTGTTATTGTTGTTGTTGTCATGTGGGTATCCAATGTCTCAGCTCCATTTTGCGAGAACATAGACATTTAAAATATTACCACTCCCTTTATTCTCATGCCTCTTCCAATTCATGTCTTTATCACCCCACAGCAGGCTTTTGGAGGGTGTGGGAGGAAGGACTCTTAATGGTGTCCCAATGATGAGTATGTGCTTATCCCATTCGAACTGCTCATCTCTGCCACAGTCCACCTACCATATTCTTCCCACATGTCTAATAACTCTCCAAAGCACAAGATTTGGAGTCCTAGATCTAGACTCATTACTGACTTTCTTATTTATTAACCATGTCAACTAGGGAAAGTTATTCCACTCTTCTAGCTTCTATTTTTTAAAATCTGTTAACTAAAGTGAGTGAAACAGATGTGAACACACTGGGGCTCGGTCCATATTCCCTCAGATTTTTTTCATGGGTACTCTTTTCCCCAGCTCCTATGGCATTTTCTTCAAACAGCCTGCATCTGAATCTCCCTTTGGAAGACTTCTGTTGAGTCACTAGAACCATTTTTCCTGCCTGAGCAGAAAGATGAAAGTGTCTGGGAGTTACATTACCCCGTAGGGATATGGAAGCCTCTACCTTATGGGGGCATGATCCAAGCTGTAATTTGCCCTCCAAAGTTCTCCTGAAAAATGAGGCCAGGGGTAGAACATCATGAAAAACTGTACCCTGCTTGCCCTTTTCCCTTTCCTGTTCTACTTTCCTCATGCCCTTCCTGGCTTCTCTCAGGGCCAGGATTACCTTAATGAAATGCTCTAACACAAATCCTCACCTCAGGTTCTCCTCTGGGGAAACTGGTCCAAGATAAATAACTCACTTTTATGACTCCTGCTTGGATAAATGAGATTTTGTATTCCACATGCAAA
This sequence comes from Saimiri boliviensis, assembly GCF_048565385.1. Taxonomy (NCBI): domain Eukaryota; kingdom Metazoa; phylum Chordata; class Mammalia; order Primates; family Cebidae; genus Saimiri; species Saimiri boliviensis. The sequence goes on from NC_133453.1 coordinate 42,447,065, forward strand.
AGAATGAAGTCTTACCTTACATGATATATGAAAACTAACCATAACATGGACCAAAGACCTAATGTTAGAGATAAAATTGTAAAGCTCTTAGAAGAAAACATAAGAGTTTCACATAGAATAATATCTAGAAAGTAAGTGAAGCACTCAATGCCATTTGTCTTGTGATTGTCACTGTTGTTGTTTTAATGGCTACCTACTAACCAAAATTCCTAGGGTTGGCTGTGGTAACGTGACAGCCCAATGAGTGTTTTTGTATTGAATTTTTAAAAGTTTATTTCTGCTTTAATGTATTTTTCTTCTTTTAACAGGCCTTTTGTAAGACTTTGAGGTTGAGCATTCATTCTGCCTCCATATATATAACATTCTAAGGTAAATTTAGTTTAACTTAATGGTTCTGATCATTCACTAAATAAATAAGTATACTCTGATGTTAGTCAATTTACATGTCTTATTATTCCCTAATTTTTTTTTAAATGTATTTCAGATGAGAATGGTTTGTAACATCTCTGAATAGCCTATCTTCCCATAGTTCAGACCAGGTGTTCCATGCCTGGAAGAAAAATTCTCATTAAGTGGAATATATTTGGCTCTTTTGTTTCCAATAAGGTAATGAAAACAAAAAGGTTTAATCCTATTAATTATCTTTAGGAAAGCACAATAATTATTTGTGTGTCTTGAGCAGCCTATGGGTTTCTCAAGGTCAAAAATAAGTCTATTTCCTTGTGCAAAATTCCTTTCATAAATCCTATGATAGATTGTTTGTTTTGCTTTCACTGTGACAAGATTCAAGCCTTTGAGACTTTGTGTTTATCTTCTTTTCAAAAATAAGTACTATGGATAAAGAATCTATGTGCTGTCATATTATGCCATGGAAAAATATTCTGGAAAGGTACTTGCACTACTTTTGGAATTAGAAATGTATCACTAATAGCTGGTTAGTTATATTAATACCTAAAAAACTGTTTAATAAAGATATTAATAGGAGCTACTTTAACATCAAAACAATATTGTGCTATTGTCTGGTGACATGAATATTAGTTTCTTGTGCTGTATCACTTGATCATACAGCAGTCATTCAGAGCAATACTAGTTAGGGTTCTTCAGAAAAATAGAACCAGAAAAACAGAGCTCTCCAGAGAGATAGAACCAGCAGCAGGACTATATAGATACAGAGAGATATAAATATAGGTATCAAAGAGTGATTAATTATGGAAGCTTTCTCACACCCTTATAAGTCCTCTGATGTGCAATCCTCAAGCTGGAGCACCAGGAAGCCAGTGGTGTAGCTCAGTCTGAGGCTGAAAGCCTGAGAATCAGGTGGGTGGGGAGATGCTGGTGTATGTTCTGAAGTCCAAAGGCCCAAGAATCTGGAGCTCTGATTTCCAGGAGCAGGAACAAAGTGGATTTAAAGCTCCAGAAGAGAGAATGAATTTGCTTTCCTTTGCCTTTTTGTTCTATATGGTACTTTGACCAATTGGATCAGCCCCTCACACTGGGTAAGGGCAGAGATCTTCTTTACTTAGTCCATTGGTTCAAATATCAATCTCTTCTATAAACATGCTCACAGACATACACAGAAAAACTTCTATACTAGGTATCTGCATAGCCCTTAACCCAGTCAAGATAATCCCTAAAATTAATTGTTACAAGGAAATTTATTATCTATCTCATGAATCTATTTTTTCTGTTGCTGCTTGTACATGTTATATCTAGGAAATTGTTGCCAAGTCAAGACCATTAAAATGACTACTGTGTTGGAGATAAACAATACACAAAATAGTTGGGTTTTACCTTCCAGAGAGTATAGTTGTTGCTACAAAAAAAAAAAAAAAAATGGCTGTCTAGACAAAGACTGCATCTTCCAGGCTCTTAGGCCATCAAGAATGGCCATGAGACTACATCTTGCCGATAGACTGTGAGCAGAAGTGAAGAGCGTTACTTCCAGACCAAGGTTTTTAACAAGTGGGTCTGAATTCATCATTATCCTTCTCCCTATCCACCATCTGAAGGCAGGGGATTCTAGAGCCCCCAAGAATACAGAGATCACAAATGGGAGGAACATAAATCCGTATATCCCTGAAGTAAGGAATACCACCTACCCAGTAGGAACCACTCACACTGAATTGAACCCAGAACTCATGCCCTTACACATTAGGTAAACATGCAGTGGTTCTTAAATGTCATTGGGTATATAAGCACCAGTGTAGGAAGTTACAAATTTTCTGACTCCAACCCAGAGTGTGCACTTCCATGGGTCAGTTTCAATCAGCACCTTGGATAATTCTGTAATACCACCATGATGAAGAAATACACCATCACCGCACTCCACCTCCATTAGACTGCAGAAATTACTTGCCTCGTGTCTAGATCAGTATCTCACCCAGAGCACATTTGCAATATTTTAAAACTTTTTTTCTTGATGAATATATTATTTATTATGTAGGAAATTGAAACTAGAGGGAAAACTAGCATTCACTCACATGTTTCCAAAAATTTCAAACATCAAGGAAGGAGGATGACAGTGCCTTGTCTTAGATTGCATGTCTAGGTTACTCTAGACAGCACTTTCAGGAAAGGAGGTAAGTAAAGTGGAAATCTGGAACTGGTTTCAAAGGGGACATGATGATGAGAAGAGAAAAAAATACCCCAAAGCCACTCTGACTCTTAACTACCACAGAGATAATATAATGCAAGGAGATTAATTTTTAGGACTTAAATAAGCTCACATTATAATTTAAAAATTAGTTCAAAATTTTAAATATATTTACCATTATAATAAAATTAATTAATACCTAGTAATCCATATTCTTTATTGCTGGCTTAAGGAAACATGAGGATTTCTGTTGTAATTCTGGCTTAGAAGTAAGAGCTAGATATTTGGAGAAATATCCTGAGCTGGAAAGAGATTGGTAGTGTCAGAGATGAGAGTACATTGACAAGATGTTGAATAGAAATTCCAAAATTTCAATGGTTTAAAGGGAAAATCTTCAGACTTTTTCTGCCAAAGAGTACATGAAAATCTGGAAGATATGATGAAAATGTTGGTAATCATTAGCAGATCCAGATCAATTTGACTGTGGCACTGATCAGAAAAGAAATTCAATTGCAGGTTGTTGTCAAGGTGCCCCAACTTCATTGTCAAACTCAATGGCATATTCAGGTCAATGACATTTGTCACCATTTAAGCATGATGGACATATCCTTAAGTTTCATTTATGTTTACAACCTATTTAAAAATAGTTTAAAGTAGTTTTTTTGTTTATAATTAATTATAAATTAAGGATTTTAATAGTAACATTTTATAACTTTATTACCACAGCAAAAAATCTTTGATTTGACATAAAGTTATGTCTTAATCTGTAGAGCCAATTATTTCTTATGTCAGAATTTACACATCTTTTTCTGTTTTCATGGTCATTGTCATCGCAATGAATGTTATGCTGCAGTGAAAGATTGAAATGTTCTAAAAAACTTAGCTGTTTTTACATTTGATTTATTCTTTTTTGTTACGATATTTCATTTCTTTTTAAATGCAACAGGTTGTTTTACTAGTGTTGGATAACAAATGTCTTGAAGATTTCCAGAATACAAAAGTTATATCAAAATGAGAAAAAACAACTAAGCAAAATTCTAAAACACTTTACTTCAAGCACTAACATGAGCTGGCTTAGCAGTGTCTACAAAGTGCCAAATCAACCTGGTAGAGAGAAAAAAAATCATTAACTTGCCTGGTTGCTTTGGCTACATGTTGCTAGTTTCACTTTTTCACGGAAATGTTTTGGCATTAGGAAGAAAAATATACACATTGTAGATTGAAGAGATTAAGAGTTTGCTTAACTCAATTGTATGGATTTTTTCTTAATTTGAAGAATTAGATTTTTTAAAGATGTTAAAGACTGAATTAGTAGAAGAAAATAATGGCATTTTCTTTCTAAATCAGATACTTCACTGACATATTGAGCCATCATTTTTTCTCTTTGAAACATACTTATTTCATAGTAAGATTGTGTCCTTTTTCTTAAGCATATGTTCTCTCCAAAATTAAATGTGTTACGTACATCAAAAGATGAGAGGAAAGTTAAATAAAATTTGAGCAATTATTGAGGAAATAACTTATCAGAGATTACTAGGCTTTAAAAAGTAAAATTGACAAGGACTCTGAAAGAACCAGAGAAGAGGAGGGTTTGAGTAATATCAGGCGATATGTCAAAATTCCACCATTTTATTAAATAGGTTAAGAAAAGCTGAGTTGGCAATAATACTTCAAAATGAAAAAATGCAGTTTATAAGAATAAATTTACTTTAAATGAAATGTTTCATTTTTAAATATTGGAAATCAAAGATAAAAACATTCCATTTGATATCTTACAAATAGTATTTATACTCAGTTGTTATTTAACTTTTTTTTTTTTTTTTTTTTTTTTTTTTTGAGATGGCATCTCGCTCTGTCACCCAGGTTGGAGTGCAGTGGCCCAATCACAGTTCACTGCAACCTCTGCCTCCTGGATTCAAGTGATTCTTCTGTCTCACCCTTCTGAGTAGCTGGGATTACTAACATGTGCCACCAAGCCCAGCTAATTTTTGCATTTTTAGTAGAGACAGGGTTTCATCATATTGGCCAGGCTGGTCTTGAACTCCTGATCTCATGATTTGCCCACCTCAGCTTCCTAAAGTGCTGGGATTACAGGAATGAGCCACTGCCCTGGCCTATTTAACGTTTTAATAGTATAATATAGAAGTCTGTATTGGTGGTAATAACTTTACCTACTGTGGTCTGGGCTCAGAGGTTCAAACCTGTGATCCCAGAACTTTGGGATGCCTAGATGGGCAGATCACTTGAGGTCAGGAGTTTAAGACCAGCCTGGTCAACACAGTGAAACCCTGTCTCTACTAAAAATGTAAGGTGTAATGGTAGATTCCTATAGTTTCAGCCACACAGGAGGCTGAGGCAGGAGGATCATTTGAACCCAAGAGGCAGAGGTTGCAGTGAGCTGAGATTGTGCCACTGCATTCCAGCCTGGGTGACAGAACAAGACTCCACTTCAAAAAAAAAAATTACCTATTGTGTAAAAAAATATGATGTTTTAAATTAAGGAAATGGAATATAATTATAATTTTTACCTTATATAATGCCACAAATACATTATTTATTGTTTTCTCATAATATATACTAGTCATTAATAATGAATTAATATCTGTTTAAAAATTACAATTTAACATACCATCTTGAGGCCATCTTGAATTTTTCTAAAGATGCATGAATCAAGCAACATAATGTTATTATTTGCCATTCTTAGAATTTTAGTTCAACCCCTGGACAGATCATTTTCAATTCACCATCTTTTGTTTGTGTTGCAACATTCTGCATCTCTTGACACTTCTGCAGAATACCTGTTATAATGTTTGTCTCTTCACCTCTTCCATACCCCAGTGTTCACACCTCGAGGAATTATCATGTTACAAGTAAACAAATATGTTCTATCTACCAGTTTGCAAAAGTGGGCAAAACAAGTGTTTTTTATCACTACTCAACATACACTGTAAATACATCTCATGCATGCTTATTAAGTTTTAATTGAAACATTAAAGCTGAGGCTTAATTACTACTTAATTGCAAGACTACTGTTAATTCTTTTATACTTTGTTTGGCAAGCAAATCGACAATTTTGTTATGTACATAAGAGACATTGATGACTCAAAAAAAGTGACTTAGAGATTTTACCTGCCTAGAGAAAAAAAATAGAAAGTAAAATGTTTTTTTAATCTAATTTTAAGATGATCAGATATAGAGTAATAAAAATACAATTTCCTTAAGGAAATGCCATCTTTGCAAGTGTAGTATTTCTTTGGGAAAAGCTGAGGAATCTGCTCTAGAATCAGATTCCAGGTGTAGAATCAGCAGATGTAATTCTCCCTATGATGGAATCGGATTCAAGACAGCCAATGGGAAACACAATTCACTAAGGCTGTCCATCAGTAACTTTCAACCTAGTTTATGCATTTTGTATTTTCAGCGAAGATGAAATGCTTCATAAGAACCTGATTCAGGCAGTGAGTGCAATCAGATCCACCGCCGGCAAAATTCCACTGGGTAAAATAGAGCAATGAGATAAGCTGGAGTATTTGCCAGTCTAAAAAGAAAACGCAACCCTAAAAATATGTTTCCAGGTTTATTTAGAGAAAATTATTTCCATAGAACCATAATCATGAGGTGTTGTGGTATCTGCAGTAAGCAATTTAATGTTGTATTTCAACTCCTAAAGGCAGTGAGGAAGTAGCAGAAAATAGCATGCATGGAAAACCTTACCATATGATGTCAGTGAATGTTATGAATGACACCTGTGCCACTCAGCCTGGTTACATTTTTTAATCATTATTTTTATAAAATAAGGGCACATATAGACAGTTTTCAGGGTTTTTGTTAATACATTATATATAAATAGCCATCATTTTCATTGAATAATATATGACTAGTATCATGCTAGGTTCTAATATACTGTATATGATAGACATTTAGATTTGTGTGTAATACATTATACCTGCTAAATATATATATGCCTATATATGCATCCAGATGCATAAATATATATATATGAAACAAAACAGAGAAAATGAGGCTTAGAATAGTGTTAAAGAGAAATCTGTTTGTGAACATTATTACATGTAAAAGTGTCCTTGTGAGACTTATATGTCTTCCTAAAAATAAATGGAGTGTCTGAGTTAATTTTTTAAGTTACTCTAATTTTCCTCTCAGGGACATGAAAAAAAATTTTAATTTAAAGTAATAGTTGTGTTCTTTCTCCTAAGGCTACTGTGTACATGTTCCCGGAAATTAATTTGATTGCACATCAACAATTAAAATTTGGGAGATTACAAAATGTATTAGGACTACTGACCATTTTGGATGTTGTGTGTATAAAGTATCTAATCTACTTAAATATTTGAACACCACTCCTTCAAGGATTTGCTTTTAAGAAGAGGTGTTAAGTGGTTATGTGAACTGCCTCTTGTTTTCCTTCATGCAGTGTTTAGAAAGATTTCAGATTCCACTCAAGGATGTTGGTGTGAAGGTCCTCTTAGACAGCTAACATCTCATGTCTGTCAGCCAAAGAAAGAATTCACAGAGAAGAGTGTTTCTGTGTGAGCTGGTGTTCTGCCAACTTTAAATTGTAACCTGTGTCCAGAAAAATTAAAAAATAAAAAATAAAAAAAAAACTGAAATGAGGAATAAATAACTTCCCATAGAGAGTTACATGTCCTTGAAAAAACTTCATGTTATTGAAAACATCTTGCTAATTGATAACATTATTTGAAACATGCCGATAACTTACTTGGACCTTGTGAGAATAAATTTCCCATGAGTACTATTAATGAGCAACATAGAGCCTACCTACCCAAGAAAACACCAATTCCCTTTAACTCCCTCTGTCCACAAGTCACACTATTCCTCCAGCCAATTAAAACATGCCTCAAATATGTGGTAAGGCATGACCAGACCCTCCCAGCCACGACAGAGGAGTTCATAAAGCTGAGTGAAGTGGGAGGAGAGATAATTATCCATATGCCTCCCACATGGGAAACTGTTAAACTTATTCTTCTCAGTGGTATGTTTGATGTAATATGTTCATTTTTGTGCTTATTCTTATGTTTCAGGATGTTGTCTAGGAAAAGGTGTCTAGACAGAATGGAAAAGAACCTTTTCAGTATGTCTTGTAGTGGTTGTAAAATGAGTGACAAAATAACAGATCTGGTCATTCTGTGGTGGAAACTTCTAAAAGGATTGTTTTCCATTGTTTGTGGAGTATTTTGAATGTTTCTAAAATAGCTCTTGATACAGGGAATATTTCTGTGAAATAAGAGTCCCCTAAAGTCTTTTAGCAAATCCATCTTTGCTGTGCAAGATACCCAGAAAACTATACTGAACAAAAAATGAAACAAGCAAATAATAAAATCAGCTGTGATTTCAGAAAAATTTCATCATGACTGGCTCTCCAAACCTTAAGAATATGGACACTGAACATTGTAAATGTTCATCAGAATTGTGACTCCACTGACCAGAGCTATAACATAGGCACACCACTGTAACATGTAACTCTCATAACACATCATAATACCCAAAATTGATTGTTTAGTAGGCATTGTATTCAACATATATAGATTATGTAATTTGACCATCCTTACAAGACTGTGCCAACATATTAGGTTGTGAGTGCAATGCATATAAAGATATAATCTGTAATAATTATGTATCTACCCTTTATTGGGCATTTATTAAATGCCATGCATTAACATTTGTTACCTATTTTAATCTTTATTCAGTCATTAGAAGGATATTAGTATCTTTATGGTTATAGTTTAGGAGAATAAGGCAAAGAAATCATAAATAATTTGCTCAAATAGAAGGTCTAAGATTCAGGCTCATGTTTAACTACCCAAATCAGTGTTCTTTCTAAAATAAAAAAGATATTAAACTCCCTGTTGTCACAGAGAATCTTTCTTTTTCCTTTTATTTTAGTTGACACACAATAATCATACATATATATGGGGTACAGAATGATATTTGTTACATATATACAATGTATAATTATCAAATTGATTAGTATATCCAGCACCTCAAACACATAATTTCTTTGTGCTAGGAAGATTCAAAATTCTCCCTTCAACCTTTTGAAAGTATACAATAAATTATTATGTTCACCCCACAGTGCCATTGAACACCAGAACTTAATCCTGCTCTCCTCTATAATATTTTTATCCATTAAAAACCCTCTTTATGTCCTTCCCTCCCCACTACACTTCCCAGCCTGTAATAATCACAATTCTACTCTCTACTTCTTTGCCTTGACATTTTTAGCTCTGACATATGAGTGAGAACATGCAGTATTTATCATTCTGGGCTTGATTTATTTCATTTAACATAATGTTCTCTAAGGGACAGGATCTCCAACCCCTGGGCCTTGGACTGGGAGCTTCCCTGGCAGGAGGTGAGTGGCAGGCAAGGGAACATTACCTCCTGAGCTCCACTTCCTGTCAGATCAGCAGTGGCCTCAGGTTTTCATAGGAGTGTGCACCCTATTGTGAACTACGCATGCAAGGGATCTAGGTTGTGCACTCCTTGCAAGAATCTAATACCTGATGATCTGAGGTGGGACAGTTTCATCCTCAAATCATCCCCCACCCACTCTCAAACTGCAGTGGAAAAATCGTCTTCCACAAACCTGGTCCCTGGTGCCAAAAAGGTTGGGGACTGCTTCTCTAGGCTTAATCACATTGCCCCAAATTACAGGATTTTATATTTTCTGTGGCTGAATAGTATTCCATTGTGGATATATACCTTATTGTCTTTAGTCATTCATCTGTTAATACACATTTAGTTTGATTTCATATCTTGGCCAACCTGAATAGTACTGCAATAAACATGGGCGTGCAGATATCTCTTTCCCTTTAGATAATCAGTAACAAGATTGCTGGATCACATGATAGTTCCATTTTTAGTGAAAAACCTCCATACTGTTTTCCATAATGGCTATACTAATTTACATTGCCAACAGCAGTGTATGAGTTTCTTTTCTCCACTTTCTCATTAGCATTTGTTATTTTTTTTCTTTTTGATAATAGCCATTCTTCAGTGGGATCACATATCATTGTGGCTTTGTTTTGCATTTTCCTGATGATGAGTGATGCTGAGCATTTGTTCATATACTTGGCCATTTCTATATCTTTTTTGGGAAATGTCTATTGAGATATTTCGCCCATATTTAATGGGATCATTATGATTTGCTACTGAGTTAAGTTGGTTGTATATTCTGGGTCTTAGTCCCTCATTGCATGTATAGTTTGCAAATATTTTCTCCAATTCTACAGGCAGTGTCTTCACTCTGTTGATTGTTTACTTTGCTGTGCAGAAGCTTTTAGTTTGATAGAGTCTCTTTTCTCTACTTTGGTTTTTGTTGCCTGTTTTTGAAGTGTTATCCAAAAAATCTTTGCCTAGATCAAAGTCCTGAAGGATTTTTCCTATTTTCTTCTAGGAGTTTTATAGTTTGGGGTCTTACATTTACATCTTTAACTGTTGAGTTGATTTTTGTATATGGTGAAGGGTAGGGGTCTAGTTTCATTCTTTTGCATGTGAATAATCATTTTACCCAGAACACTTTATTGAAGAGGGTGCCCATTCACCAATGCATGTTATTGGTGCCTTTGTCAAAAATCAGGTGGCTGTAAATAAGAGCAAACCTCAGAGATATGGATTCAGTACCAGACTACTGCAATAAAGCAAATATCATAATAAAGTCAAAAATTTTGGTTTCCTAATGCATATAAAAGTTATATTTACATAATACTGTAGTCTATTAAGTGTGCAATAGCATTATGTCTAAAAAAATAATGTATATGCCTTAATTAAAAACTACCTTACTGGTCAGGCATGGTGGCCCATGCCTGTAATCCTAGCACTTTGGGAAGCCCAGGTGATCAGATCACTTGAGGCCATGAGTTCAAGATTAGCCTGGCCAACATGGTGAAACCCCGACTCTACTAAAAATACAAAAAAATGAGGCAAGCATGGTGCAGGTGCCTGTAATCCCAGGTAGGTTGAGGCATATTAGTTGCTTGAACCTGGGCAGTGGAGGTTGCAGTGAGCCAGGATTATGCCACTGCACTCCAGAGCAAGACTCTGTATCAATACAAAAACAAATAAATAAAAATACTTCATTGGTAAAAAAAAAATGTTAACACTTTGTCATTTGAACCTTCAACAAGTTTTATAATATTTTTGTTGGTGTAAGCACTTGCCTTGATTTGATGGCCGCTGACTGAGCAGGGTGGTGGTTGCTGAAGGCTGGTGTGGCTGTGGCAGTTTATCAAAATGAGGCAACAATGACATGTGCCATGTTGATGGACTCTTCCTTTCATGAAAGATTTCTCTGTAGTATGTGATGTTGTTTGATACCATTTTACCCACAGTATAACATATTTCAAAACTGGAGACTATCCCCTCAAACTCTGCCACTGCTTTATCAACTAAATTTATAAGCTATTCTAAATTTTTTATTGTCATTTCAACAATGTTCACAGCAGCTTCATCAGGAGTAGATTTCATCTCAAGAAAACACTTTCTTTTCCCATTCAAAAGAAGCAACTCCTCATCCATTCAAATCTTATCATGAGATTGAATACATTTTTCTGATTCTGGTTCTCTCATGATTCACATCACATCTAGTTACTTCCTCCACTGAAGTCTTGAACCACTCAAAGTCATCCATTAGGATTGGAATCAACTTATTCCAGATTCCTACTAATGTTGATGATTTGACCTCCTTCCTTGAACCACAAATGTTTTTAAGGGCATCTAGAATAGTGAATCCTTTCCAGAAGTTTTCAATTTACTTTGTTCAGATCCATCAGAGGAATCATTGTTTATGGCAGCTGTAGTCTTACAAGATGTTTTCCTTAAATCATAAGATTTGAAAGGTGAAATTATTCTTGGACCCATGGGATACAGAATGGATATTGTGTTTAGTAAGCACAAAAACAACATTAATATCCTTGTACATCTTCATCAGAGTTCATGAGTGACAAGCTACATTGTTGATAAGTAGTAATATTTTAAAAGGAATCTTTTTTTCTGAGCAGTGGTTCTCAAAAGTGGGCTTAAAATATTTGGTAAATCATGCTATGAACTGATGTGTTGTTATACAGGCTGTTTTCTTTCCTTTATAGAGCATAGGCAGAGTAATTTAGTATAACTCTTTGTGTTTTTTTGTTTGTTTGTTTGTTTGTTTGAGGTGGAGTCTCGCTCTGTAACCCAGGCTGCAGTGCAGTGGCATGATCTTGGCTCCCTGCAACCTTTGCCGCCTGAATTCAAGCAATTCTTCTGCCTCAGGCTCCCAAGTAGCTGAGACTACAGGCATGTACCACCATGCCTGGCTAATTTTTTTGTATTTTTTAGTAGAAATGGGGTTTCACCATATTGGCCAGGCTAGTCTTGAACTCCTGACCCCAGGTGATTCACCCTCCTCAGCCTCCCAAAGTGCTGGGATTACAGGCATAAGCCACCACACACATCCAATTTGGCCTAATTCTTAAGGACATTATAATTTGAGAAATGGTAAATGATCATTGACTTCCACTTAAAGTCACCAGCTACATTAGTCCCTAACAAGATAATCAGCCTATCTTTTGAAGCATTGAAGCCAGACATTGCCTTCTCTAGCCATGAAAGTCCTAGATGGCATCTTTGTCCAATAGAAGACTGTTTCATCCACCTTGAAAACCTACTGTTTAGTGCAGCACCCTTCGTCAGTTATCTTAGCTAGATCTGGATAACTTGCTGTGATTTCTACATCAGAACTTGTTACTTCACCTTACACTTTTATGTCACAAACATGACTTCTTTCCTTAAACCTCATGCACCAACCTCTACTAGCTTTAATCATTTGTTCTGCATCTTCCTTATCTCTTTCAGCCTTCACGGAACTGAATACAGTTAGGACCTTGCTCTGGATTAGGCTTTGGCTTTAGGAAATGTTGTGGCTGATTTGATCTTCTATCCAGACTGCTAAAACTTTCTCCATATCAGCAATAAGATTGTTTGGCTTTCTTATCATTCGTGTGTTCACTAGAGTAGCATTTTTAATTTCCTTCAAGAACTTTTCCTTTGCATTCACAACTTGCTTAACTGTTTGGCACCAACGGCCTAGTTTTTGGCCTATCTCAGCTTTCAACAAGCCTTCCTCACTAAGCTTAATTGTTTCTAGCTTTTGACTTAAAGTGAGAGATTACAAACACCTCTATGCACACAAACTAGAAAACCTAGAAGAAGTGGATAAATTCCTGGAAACATACAATCTCCCAAGATTGAACCAGGAAGAAACTGAAACCTTGAACAGACCAATAAAATATTCTGAAATTGAATCAACAATAAAAGTCTACCAACCAGGAAAAGCCCTGGAACAGAAAGATTCACAGCTTAATTCTACCAGACATATAAAGAAGAGCTGGTACCATTCTTACTGAAACTATCTGAAAAATTTAAGGAGGAGGGATTCCTCCCTAACTGATTCTGTGAGGCCAGCATTATCCTGTGTATTAAGCCAAACTTGCACTGCTATTAAGAAATATGAGACTAGGTAATTGATAAGAAGAGATTGAATTGGCTTATGGTTCTGTGAACTGTACAGAAAGCATAGCAGCATCTACGTCTGGGGAGGACTCCAGAAGCTTTCAATCATGGCAGAACAGAAGGCAAAGAGAGAGCAGACATATGGCAGTAATAGGAGCATGAACAGGTGATGGTGGGCATGCCACACACTTTTAAACAGTAAACAGACACATTTCTTGAAAACTCACAATGATGAGGATAGCACCAAGGGGATGGTGCTAAACCATTCATGAGAAACCATCCCATGATTCAATCACCTCCCACTAGGCCCCCATTTTAATACTGAGGACTACAATTCAACATGAGATTTGGGTGGGGAAAAATATTCAAATTGTGATTACACCCCTGATCCCTCCCAAATCTCATGTGTTTCTCACACTTCAAAATATGATCATGCCTTCCCAATGGTTCCCCAAAGTCAACTCATTCCAGTATTCACTTCAAAGTCCCAAAAGTCCAAAGTTGCATCTGAGACACATCTCTTTCCACCTATCAGCCTGTAAAATCCAAACAAGTTATTTACTTCCAGATACAATGAGGGTTCAAGCATTGGGTAAACATTCTTCTTCCAAAAGGGAGGGATCTAGCAAAAGAAAGGGGCTACAGGCCCTATGCAAGCTTGAAACCCAGCAGGGCCGTCATTACACCTCAAAGCTCCAAAATAATCTCCTTTGATTCCACATTCCACAGCTAAGGCACACTAGTGCAGGGGATGGGCTGCCATGGCCTTGGGCAGCTCTGCCCTTGTGGCTTTGCAGGGACCAGCCGCTGAGGCTGCAATCACAGATTATGGCGTACTTGTGGCTTTTCCAGGTACAGAGTTCAAGCTGTCAGTGGCTCAGTCCAAGTTTGAAAGCCTCAAAACCAAGGAAGCTGACAGTGCAGCCTTCAGTCTGCTACCAAAGGCACAAGAGCTCCCAGGATTTGCTCATGTTAATCCCAGAGACCAAAGTCCAGGGGCAAGAGGAGTGGAAGCAAGCATCCCACTTTAGAAGAAAAAAAGAGAGAGCCAGAAGACTCAGCAAGCAAATGTATCCCACCTTCCCCCATCTTCTTCAGCCTGCTTTGTTCTCACTGCTCTGGCAGTGATTAGATAGTGCTGAACTACACTGAGAGTGAATCTTCCTCTCCCAGTCCACAGATTCAAATGTCAGTCTCCTCTGGCAACACCCTCACAAACATACCCAGAAACATACTTTATCATCCATCTAGTTATCTGTCAATCCAATCAAGTTGACACCTAATTTTAACCATCAATCACATCCTGATACCAAAATCTGGCAGAGACACAACAAAAAGAGAAAACTTTGGGCCAATATCTTTCATGAACACAGATACAAAAATCCTCAACAAACTACTAGCAAACCAAATCCAACAACACATCAAAAAGCTAATCCACCGTGATTGAGTAGGCTTTATCCCTGGGATGCGAGGTTGGTTTAATGTACATAAATCAATAAATGTGATTCATCACACAAACAGAACTATTTAAAAAATCACATGATCATCTCAATAGCTATAGAAAGCTTTCAACAGAATTCATCATCCCTTCATGTTAAAAACCTTCAACAAACTAGCCATTGAAGGAACATACCTCAAAATAATAAGAGCCAACTATGACAAACCCACAGCCAACATCATACTGAACAGGCCAAAGCTGGAAGCATTTTACTTGAGAACTAGAACAAGACAAGGATGTTTACACACACCACTCCTATTCAACATAGTACTGAAAGTCCTAGCCAGAGCAATCAGTCAGTAGAAAGAAATAAAAAGCAGCCAAATAGAAAAAGAAGAAATCAAATTATCTGTTTGCAGACAATATAATTTTTATCTAGAAAACCTCATAGCTCTGCTCAAAAGCTCCTACATGTGACTAACAACCTTAACAAAGTTTCAGTATACAAAATTGATGTACAAAAATCAGTATCATTTCTGTACACCAGCAATGTCCAAGCTGAGAGCCAAATCAAAAACACAATCCCATTCACAATAGACACAGAAAAGAATAAGATACCTAGGAATAAAGCTAACCAGGAAGATGAAGATCTCTACAATGGGAATTACAGAACACTGCTGAAAAAACTTAAAGAGGACACAAACATAGGAAAAACATTCCATGCATATGGATATAAAAAATCAATATTGTTAAAATGACCACACTAACAAAGCAATTTACAGATTCAGTGGTATTCCTACCAAACTACCAGTGATATTGTACACAGAATTAGAACTATCCCAAAATTCATTTGGAAACAAAAAAGAACCCAAACTGTCAAATCAATTTAAGCAAAAAGAACAAATCTGGATGCATCACATTATCCTACTTCAAACTATACTACAAGGCTAAAATAACCAAATCAGCATGGTACTCATACAAAAACAGACATCTAGGACAATGGAACACAATAGAGAGCCCAAAAATAAGGCCCCACACCTACAGCTATCTGATCTTTGGCAAATTCAACCAAAACAAGCAATGCAAAAATAATCCCTTATTCAGGAAATGGTGTTGAGATAACTGGCTAGCCACATGCAGAAGATTAAAACTGTACCTCTTCCTTTCACCATAGATAAAAATTAACTCAAGATAAATTAAAGACTTAAACATAAAACTTAAAACTATAAAACCCTAGAAGAAAACCTGGGAAATATCATTCTGGACATAGACTCTGGCAAAGATTTCATGATGGAGATACCAAAAGCAATTGCAATGAAACAAAAACAGACAAATGAGACCTAATTAAACTGAAGAGGCTCTGCACAGCAAAATAGAGATCAAGAGAATTTATCTCTACAGAATAGGAGAAAATATTTGCAAACTATGCATCCAACGAAGGTCTAATATCCAGAATCTATAAGCAACTTAAACAAAACAACAAGCAAAAAACAACCCCTTAGAAAGTGGGCAAAGGACACAAATAGTGTCCTTTTCAGAAGACTTCCTTTTCAGAAGAAGACATACATGTAGCCAACAAGCATATAAAAACTGCTCAACATTGCTAATCATTAGAGAAATGCAAGTCAAAATCACCAAAAAAAGAAAAAAAAATGAATCCTTATATGCTACTGGTGGAAATATAAACAAATTCAGCCACTGTGGAAAGAAGTTTAGTGATTTCTGAGGAAACTTAAAATAGAACTACCATTCAACCCAGTAATCCCATTATTGGGATTATACCCAAAGGAATATAAATCATTCTACCATAAAGACATATCCATGTGTATATTAATGGTAGCACTATTCACAATAACAAAGGCATGGAATCAAACTAAATGTTAATTAACAGTAGACTGGATAAAGAAAATGTGGTGCATATACACCATGGAATACTATACAGCCATAAAATGAGATTATATTCTTTACAGCAACATGGATGAAGCTGGAGGTTATTATCCCAAATGAACTAATGCAGGAACAGAAAATACAATACCACTTGTTCTCACTTACAAGTGGGAGCTAATAAAATTCCACATGTCTTACTTACAAATGGGATACAAAGAAGGAAACAATAGACACTGGGGCTTACTTGAGGATGGAGGGTGGAAGATGGGTGAGGATCAAAAAACTACCTATGGAGTACAGTGCTTAGCACCTGGGTTTCAAAATAATCTGCAACCCAAACCCCTGTGACACACAATTTATATAACAAACCTTCATATATACTATTGAATCTAAAATAAGACTCAAAAAAAATTAAATAAAGTGATACATATGTGATTCTTCCTTTCACTTGAAAACTTAGAGGCAATTACAGGGTTATTCATTTGAATTGGCTACATTTCAGTATTTTTGTATCTCAGAGAATAGAGAGGGCCAGTAAGAGTGAGAGAGATGGCTGGTTGGTGGAACAGACAAAACACAAACATTTATCCGTTAAGCTCACCATCTTATATGAATGCAGTTTTTGGCACTCTGAAACAATTACAATAGTAACATAAATGATCACAGATTACTGTAACAGATATAATAATAAAAAAGTTTGAAATCTTGACAGAAATACCAAAATGTCACAGAAACACAAAGCAAGGACATGTTTTTGAAAAAAATGGCATCAATAGACTTGTTCAATATCAGAAATATTCCATGTTTTAATTCAATATCTGCAAAATGCAGCAGAATAAAACACAATAAAATGAGGTATGCCTTTATATGGATTTGCTTCTGGGTTCTCTATTCTATTCCATTGGTATATATGTCTGTTTTTATATAGATACCAGGCTGTTTTTATTACTATAGCTTTGTGGTGTATTTTGAAGTAGTATGATGCCTCCAGTTTGTTCTTTTTGCTCAGTATTGCTTTGTCTATTCAGTTACTTCTGTGTTTCCATACAAATTTTAGGATTTTTTCTATTTATGTGAAGAATGTCTGGCATTTTAATAAGGATTACATTGAATCTGTAGATTGCTTCAGGCACTACGTCATTGTTAACATAACTGATTCTTCCAGTTCATAAGTATTGAATAGCTTTCCATTCTGTTGTGTCCTCTTCAATTTATTTCATCACTGTTTCATAGTTTTCACTATAGCAATGTTACAATTTTTGGTTAAATTTATTTCTAAGTATTTTGTAGTCATTGTAAATGGAATTGCTTTCTTGATCTTTTTTCAGCCCGTTTATTAATGTATAGACTCACTACTGAGTTTTTGTATGTTGATTTTATATCCTGCAACTTTACTGAATTTGTTTATATATTCTAAGAGTTTTTACTAGAGTCTAGATTTTTCTATATACAAGATCATGACATCTGCAAAGAGAGACAATTTGAGTTTATTTTTTCCAACCAGGTGGTCCCTTATTTATTTCTCTTGCCTAATTGCTCTGACTAGGACTTCCAGTATTATGTTGAGTAAAAGTGGTGAAAGTGAGCATTCTGCCTTCTTTCAGTTCTTACAGGAAATTCTTTCTATGATGTTAGCTGTTATATGTGGCCTTTATTGTGCTGAGGTGTTTCTTCTATATCTAATATCTTGAGAGTCTTATCATAAAAAGATGTTGAATTTTATCAAATGCTTTCTCTGTGTCTTGGAATGATCTATTTTATCATTTGTTCTGTTCATATAATGTATTACATTCATTGATTTGCATATGTTGAACTAGCCTTGGATCTCTGGAATAAATTCATTTGATAATGATGTATTATCTTTTTCATGTGATGTTGGATTTGGTTTGTTAGTATTTTGTTGAGGATTTTTGCATATATGTTCAACAGAAATATTGGCCTGTAGTTTTATTTCATTGTGTGCTTCTCTGGTTTTAATATCAAGATAATGGTGACCTCATAGAATAAATTAGGAAACATTCCCTCTTCTTCAATTTTTAAAAATAGTTTGAGAATTGGTGTTCATTCTTCTTTAAGACTTTGGTAGAATTTAGTAGTAAAGCCACCCAGTGCCAAGTTTTTCTTTGTTGGGAGACTTTTTATTACTGATTTAACCTTTTTACTTATTATTAGTCTATTGAGGTTGTTTATTTCTTTTTAGTTCAATCTTAGTAGGTTGTATTTGTCCAGGAATTTATCCATTCCCTCTAGGTTTTCCCATTTGTTGGCATGTCGTTTTTCATAATGGACTCTAATGATGCTTTGTATTTCTCACAGGGAATCTTTGACAGTGGCTTAACCTGTTTGAACCGCTGCTACAGGCCTAGGTGATAGACCCAGGTACTGAACTCATATTTCTAAATTAGCCAACCTTGGTTTTTTTATATGGTTTACATTGCATGGTTTATAATTCAAAACTATTACCCAGAATTATCTATAGCTTATAGTAAAAACTTCAACTCAAATAAATTAAATAAAGGGTGCTGTAGGTGGCATTCTATGTACTGGCAAATCTAGATTCTTTCAAAGCACATTCACAAACTAGTAGCCTAGATATTGAGCAAAATTTGACAAATAATTTGATTCAGGTAGCAAAATATTTTAAAATATTGAACCAATTCTTTAAAATCAGAAAATTTCATAGAAAAAAAGTCTACATTTTAAACTCCTTTTAAACCTTCAGAAGGCTCTAGCAACCAACACTGTGCTCACATTCTCACAGGTCAATACTTGGCTGGAGTCAAAAACTAGCTGCCCTCATTAGGTGGGGTCTATGCTCAGTTTGCCACAATTCCCAAACTTTCCTGATGCCTCCCCTAAACTGAGGCTGTAGATTGCCTTTAAAAGTCACAATTACACTGTTGTCTGTGTTGCCATGTCACCACAAAAAGTTATCAAAAGAAAAATATAGGCCGGGCGCGGTGGCTCACTCCTGTAATTTCAGAACTTTGGGAGGTCGAGGCGGGTGGATCATGAGGTCAAGAGATGGAGACCATCCTGGCCAACACGTTGAAACCCCGTCTCTACTAAAAATACAAAAAAATTAGCTGGGCGTGGTGGCATGCGCCTGTGGTCCCAGCTACTCGGGAGGCTGAGATGGAAGAATTGCTTGAACCCAGGAGGCGGAGGTTGCAGTGAGCCGAGATTGCACCACCACACTCCAGCCTAGTAACAGAGTAAGACTCCCTCTCAAAAAAAAAAAAGAAAAAAGAAAAAAGAAAGAAAGAAAAATACAGTTGGAGGGCTATGTTTTCTATGAGACCTTATATTCTATGTGTATGTGTGTGTGCATACATAAACATATATATTTATATATATACATATATATATATATATATATATATATATACACACACACATATATATTTCCATGAGCTTAGATATTTCTTTACGAAATGAAAATCATGTCCATATATTCAATGTGAAATACCTAATGGCCTTCCCTCACTTACTTAACTGGCCCCTATAAGTTTTAGCTTGCAAACCTTTTTCACTCATTCTTCCTGAAATTCTGAGAGAAGCTTCTGCGGTTAGGAATGTAATGATTAGGGACACTGTGGCTAAGACTCTGCCATCCCTCACTTTTTTGTTTTTGTTTTTTTCTTGTTACCCAGGCTGGAGTGCAAGGGCGCGATTTCGGCTCACCGCAACCTCTACTTCCTGGGTTCAGGCAATTCTCCTGCCTCAGCCTCCCGAGTAGCTGGGACTACAGACACGTACCACTATGCCTGGCTAATTTTCGTATTTTCAGTAGAGACAGGGTTTCACTTTGTTGACCAGGATGATCTCCATCTCTTGACCTCGTGATCCACCCACCTTGGCCTCCCAAAGTGCTGGGATTACAGGCGTGAGCCACCATGCCCGGCCATCCCTCACTTTCTGTTTATATATTAATATCTGCAAACAACTCCCCTCAACCCCCACAATCTGTTTATATATTAATATCTGCAAACAACTATTATTTAAATACATAATACTGTGGCTAAAATTAAATTTGAAAAACACCCTTATAATACTATTAGAACATCTGTATGCACACTTATACCCTTATGAAAACTATGACTAGGATAAGATTCTAATACCCTCTAGTAATACTCCTACACTATACTAGAGTAGAGCATCAGTAAAATGTGTCAGGAAAGAGAAATAGGTCATCTATATGATATGTTAACACAGCTGACAATAAATCATAATTTGAAAGGTAATTGTAAATATTACCTTTCTGGACACTTTTACCCCATAAAACAAGAATATTCACTATTTAAACAAATTAACTAGTACCATTTCAAATAAGAAGTCTTAATTAGTAGGCCACTAACTCCCACTACTCCATTAGCATGAACTGTCACACTATTTATAAAAGTCCCCACTTCTGAGAAAAAATTATACTGGAGATTGGTATTGCATTAAAAACAAAGCATTACTCTCATGAATCCACTTTCTGAGTTACACATAATTACTTCCTTGAAAACTAGGGAGGAAAGCTATCACATACTTCCTGCGGGATGCTTTTCTGGACTCTCCATCTATGGGGTTCTTTGGGCAACTTAAAAAGATCTCCTGGACTCTGAGGCATCACTCAAAGGTAAGTTTTACTGAGAACACAGAATCCAAGCCTTCTCTAATTCATACTTTCTAAGAAGATGCAATTTGATGTCAGTATTTCAGAGCAAAGTACAAAGCAGGTTTTCTCCTGAATGATAAAGGCCTGACAAGTGCCTCCTCTTAGCCCTGGCACCTTGTTCCTATATATGTTTGCTAGTTTAACTGCACAAAGAAACACATTTTGGGGAGAAAAAAAAGATAAATAGATTTTGCCAGGTTGGCTTTGAACCTATCTTTCACACCACTGTGAAGTGCGCTGCCAGGATGTGCGATATGTAGTTAGAAGCAGCAGATGGAAAAGCATTTTTTGAGGGGCTTTTTGATGGTTCTGAATCTATGCAGCATTTACACACCAAAGCATGCTTGTTCATCTGTTATATATTTAGGGATATTTAAACTGTGAACATTTGTCTTCCTTAAAGACTACAAAAGTATCTGGAGACTGACTGACTTACTAAATAGACATAGTAAATTGATCAATAATTAGTTTGACATCCATCACCCCATGGCCCCTCACTTTCAACCAATTCCTGGCCCTCATTCTGTATTGCCTGGCAGTAGCCTTATGTGGAACCACGAGCATCCTATGTAGTGGAAAAAAATGTCACAGCACCAAAAGAAAAATACGCTCCCTCTGTATGAGTGTGGAGAGAGAGAGAGAACTTTTTAAAAAGTTATTTTTTAATTGACATATAAAACTGTACATATTTATTATGTACTACATGATGTTTTAAAATAGACATATATTTGTGAAGTGGTTAAATTGAGCTAATTAACAAATGCACGACCTCACATAGTTATCATTTTTCTGGTGAGAACACTTAACATCCCACTCTCTTAGCCTTTTTCAAGAATACAATATATTTCATTAACTAAAGTCAACATGCTACACAATAGATCTCTTGAACTTATTCCTCCTGTCTAACCGTAAATATCCTTTGACCAACACCTCCCTAACCTTCTCTTCTCTCAGCACCTCTTAACGACAACTCTACTCCCAACTTCTGTGAGATCAGTTTTAGATTCTACATGAGTCAGAGAGACTGCTTTTAAGAAGCTCTGTTGAAAATGTAGGACAGTTAAATGACATTGAATGTCATCCTGTAATTCAGCAAATGGTAGAAGTTTCCACAGTTGGAGACTTTCTGCTTAGAACTTTCTCCTAATATTTTTAAACATGATATTGGAGATGAGTGCCACCAAGAGACAAATACACCTGAACAAGTCACAGGTGATTAATTTCTTTCCCAATTGTACATGTCTTATGCAGTAGAAACCAATGAAAATAAAACAACATGCTTAAAATTTAATCCTGGGATAAATGGATAGCCACTTTCCAGAGCTAGTACCAAAATGGATTCTAAATTCACAATATTTAAATTAATCATTGACATTCTCTGAAATGCCTGCATCAGACATTTGTGTTTACTATATATCCTTCACCCATCCTTAACCTTGTTGCCCCATATTGGCAATTTCAGAGGAAGAGGTCATGGCAAGAATAGATTAGCAGCTATTTATGGACAACAAAGTCACTGTTGCAATAATGAGATCTGGTTGGGAGATGGAATTATTTACTCTGGATTGTTCTGTGAATTCTGAAACCCAAAGATTATTTAAGAACTCACCGAAGCAAACCTCAGATCCTCATCAGGCACCACACTATGCTTACCAGTGCATAAGTGCTATAAAGAATATGAAAGAAAAGGAGGAAGGACAGCAGAACTTCAAAGACAAGCAAACCCAATTTTGACAAAATATGGGCAAAGTAAACAAGTTTTTATCCAGAAAAAAAGTATCCAGTTTTGACCCTTCAATTAAACTGTATTTTCTCACTACTTCGGTCCTTGCTTGGATTCATGATAGTGAATATTCAGAAACAACCAATAAATTTAAAAATCAGTGGGGCTGAAATCTGAAGATCTCTAATGTTTTATTTCCTCAATCTCGGAAAGCTGGGAATAGTAACCAATACCATCTTTCACTGGCCTCATGGCCTAAACTCTAACGGGTCTTAGTTGATATTCCATACTGCTTCCCTGAATAAATTAGCACATGCACAAAGCACCAAGCACAGCCTGAGTCCCAGAAGAGACAATCAATAGGTATCAGTCTCAATCTTTTTTTAGCAGGGATGTTTTGAGGATTCATAATCAAAGCACTATTGCCTGGCACATATTAAGGGCTCAATAAATGTTAATTTTCTTCTTTCTGGCCTTTTTCTTATAGTTAAACAAAAACATAAAAACCATGACATTTTTAAATGTGAAACTCTGATAAATTTGAAAGAACATTCTGTGGACCCAAAAATAAAAAAATGATATCTTCTAACTAAATATAATGTTTGTGAAACTGATTTGCATTTCAAATTTTGGCAGTACACCTATGAAGGGTGTCTCTGGCTCAGAACTCTGGCAAGAGGTGATGAGGACTTGAACTAAGGTGGTGGCAGGAGATTGGAGATAAATGGTTATAAGAGGCGGGATAGCAGAATTGTCAGGCCTTGAGTGCTGTCGACAGACAACCTGGGTTCCATCTCAGCGCCAACCCTTGCTAACTATGAGATTCAAGCACTTGACTTACTTTCCAATCTGTGAAATAAAGAGAAATGTATCCTATTTTCACTGATGGATATGAGGATTAAATGAGACAATACATGTAAAGCACTTAGCTTGGCTCCTGATATGTTTGTGCAATAAATGTTGGTCATTGTTAATACCTGGAGATTATTACTATGTGATTATTCCCAATTAAAAAATACGTGTTCTACTATTTAGTCTTAGCTGGTCCCTGATCACATGAAAACCTTGAGAAAATGGTCCCTTCATGTGGAGGTGGGACTGTTTGTTTTGCGGGAAAAGAATGCAAGCTAAGGCTGGATGTGGTGGCTTGTGCCCATAATCCCAGCGCTTTGGGAGGCAGTGACAAGAGGATCACTTGAGGCCAGGAATTCAAGACCAGCCAGGGCAACATAGCAAGACTGTTTCTACACACACACACACACACACAAAAAAAAAAAAAAAAAAAAAAAAACCTGAAAAAAAGAATATAAATCAAAATATTCAATTATCATAACAGAATATCAATCTTGGGACCCGAAAAATCTGGCATTCCATTTTTGAGTCTTGTTTTAACCAATAATGGAATTCCAGTGTCCTGGGTATTAGAAAGCTCACACTTAAACTGAGAGACCATTCAATTCCTGTAAAAATACATTTGAGAAACAAAATTATGTACCCACCCATTCCCCAAAGGGTTCTAAGGGGTTCTAATCTGCAAGGCTCTAACCATGTGCAGATCCATTCAACTGGCAATCCCACCTCCAGAAAGTTATCCTAAGAAAGTAATTGAACTAGTGGCATATGTAGTTAAACAAATAAATGCTTCTCAGCAATGTTAATATAAGGCAAAAGAAGATTTAAAAAGACTTCCATTCCCATTTTTTACAGTACTTAAAAGTTTTAAGCTATTTTTACATTTATGAAATTAAGTCCCCTAGAATTTATTTTGCTGTAAGGTGTGAAAATCTAACTAGTTTGTTTCCTGATGGTTAGTCATGTGTCCTAACACCATTTACTGAATATCTTATCCACAATGATGTCAGTAAAACCTTAAACATTTTTTAATCATATAGTTATGTGAGCTTCTGTGTTTTTTGTTCTGGTCCATACATTTACCATCTATTATGATGGTGACATCAGACAGCTTTTATCATTGTAATTCTGAAAACATTTATATAATTACCTGTTCAACAAATATTTATTACAGATCTGTTTTTTGTAAGACATTATGGCTGATATAATGAGCGAAAAAGGCACAGCTGTTGCCATTATGTGGCTTACAGTTTAATGTAGAACATGGACAATGATAAAATAATCTCACAAGTAAATCTATTCCTACAAAATATGAGAAGTCCTGGAAAAGGAAGGTACAGGTAACTGTGAAGGAATACATTGTTTAAACTTTAGGGCATCAGAGAGGCTTAATTCCTTCTGATTAATGTTTTCTTCCAGAATTTCCTTGACTGGATATACGCTACAAACGTCAGGTATATTTTCATGTTTTTAAACAGATTCAATCCATACTTTAATAAGAGTTGAATTAAATTTGTGGTTGAATTCAGGGAGATTTAATATATTCTTAATATTAAAATTTTACAGTAAGTACAGGTGTATTTTGCTTTATGTATTTTTTTAAAATCTCTTTAGGAAAGTAATTTTTTTGATAAAACTTGGATACTTCTTAATAAATTTGATATTAGACGTTTAATTCTTTTTGCCATAGTCGTTAATGTTATCTGTTTTCATATCATTTTAAAGTCAATTGCTGGCATACAGGATAGCTATGATCATTTGCATATTTATTTGATGATGTACTTCATTTCATAGTAATAATAATAACATTACTAATATTAACCATTAGCAATATTCTATACTATATGTCTATTGCAACTGTTTTATTTTTATTCTTAATATTTCTAGTGGATGACAAAATAATAAAATTTTTTATTTCAATATTCATACTGATCTTTAAAGTTTTAATTGACTTTACCGGCTAGCTCTTTCTTAGCATTGTAATATAAAATTGACAATAGATAGCAAGCTAGTTTGTCTTTTTCCTGACTTTAAGTTTATTTAAATGCAATTCTTCTAGTGTTACACCAACATACATGATGCTGATTGTTGGGTTGCTATAAAGTTTATCTTGTTTGGAAATATATTCCCAGTATAATAAAAGTATTTTAAACTAAAATATAAATGTTCTTCAAACTTATTAAATAGACTTAAAGCAATGAAGGGGATGCTCATGCTCTTTTTCTTTTTGTCCTAGAAGTATGGTAATTTATATTAATAACTTTCTTAATACTGAACTATCTTTGAGTGAATAGCTGAATTCTGTCCATCTTCAATCATTTACTAAAACTATTTGTATTATATTTGTGAGTTTAACCCATAGTTCCCTTATTTTTCATTCTCTTTTTTTGTATATCTTTTATTCATCCTTTTATTCTGAAAATAGAATTTCTGATATCAGAATTTTCAGATTTTTATTATAATTGAAATTTTTTTTCTCTTTTATTCTATACAAGATGTTAGAGGGCTTAAGAATTTTTGTTCCTTACGGTTTTTTTTGAATGACATTCTCCAACAATTTCTGTGTGCCTAGCAGTTTTTAAAAGGGAAGCTTCTTTGATAATATTTTAGGATTTTCTATAGATAATAATCTATTCAGGTTTTACTCTAATTTGTAATATTTGGTCTTCTATATATTTATGCTGGCTAAATTCTTTAATATTAACAAATTTTGTCAAACATGCTCTTAAAATCAATTTTATTTCTTCTTTATCTGTAATTACATAAACTTTTCAGGTTGAATTTGGAATATTTTTATTTTCCTTTTTTCTGCTTTTCTATTTGCTGTTTTTTTTCCAACTTTCCAGGTAGGCTCAGTTAATCTCATTCTTTCCATTTGGTTTCTTGTTTAACAATGACAGCCCTTGAGGTAAATAATCTTTCTCTAAGAATAGTTTTTCGCTACATCTTACGTGCTTTGATACATGGAATTCTAAATTATTTTTTATTTTTGAAATAATCTCTAATTATAGGTCTGATTGTTTTTTAACTCAAGTGTTATCACATACAACATTAATATATGTATATATGTATTTATATTTCATATATAAATATATGCATATATGTATATATATTTAATATTGAAGTCAGAATATTTTTGTATGTGTTTAGAAATTATATTTTTATATGTGCTTAGAAATTATATTAATTTCTAGTTTTATTTTATTATGGTTAGACCGTATGGCCTAATGTTGGAATTTATTGAGGTTTTTCATTTTTAAAAATATTCCATGGGTACTTGAAAAGAGTATATATTCCCAATTTGGGGGAATACCGAAGTCTTGGCAGTTTATTGGTTGGTCTATTTGGTGGTAGGGTGAAGCAAGAAAACTACTAAGCTGTTCTCTCCATCAACTGGCTCCTCCATATCTCTCCAAATTTATCCAATCTCAATCCGTATGGCTGCTTCTTTTTAGGCAGATCTAACCTCTCCTGACTTCCTTAATACACTTTACCTTTCCCTTCCTGGTTTTTCTTTTGCTGTTTCTTTACTCTCTTGTCTTTGAAGTCTCTGGTAATCCACAATCAGCACTTGATTTAAAACAATCTTCTTTTTATCCTTTTACCTCTTGGCATCCTCACCTAACTAACCCATACTCTCTCTTTTGCTGATGCTATGGATGGCAAAAGTCATTAATTGCCTACTCCATAGTGGTTTTCCCATAACTGCTGACAGAAGTCTGCTTTTGTTTATGACAAATATATGTGTAGCCCCAAAGCAACGGATTGTGATTGGGATAGGCCAATTATGGCAATCCTAGGATCCACTCTCCCAGATTACAATTCAGGTGAGTGTATCAATGTGACTCAGACAAAAATAATAATAATAATATTTGGATTTGCATAGATTTTGAAAGGTTTTTGGAAAAGTCTGCTGGACAATATAATTTGGGGGAAAGCTTTAACTTTCTAAAGAGATTCACTGTCTTCCCTAATTTCTTTCTGACTTAAAGAAGAATGTGATGATTTGAAACTATTAGGAAAGTGTTGAGAGAGCTGCAGAAACATTGGCACTAGTCAATATTCTAACACTGACAACATCCCAGCACCAAACATCCTCTATAATGTATGACCCTATTTAAAAATAAAGAAAGAATTAAAGTTGGGCTGTTTTGTTACTTGCAGGCAAATGCATTCCTAACTGATACATTAGATTTATATCCCCTTCTGTGTTGCTTTATAATTATCCCTCCATTTCTTTGCATATATTTAACTGTATTGCATATATTAAACTTGAAATCACTTATGTTCAGGAAATTTTCTTAAATTTATTTTGCATCTGGAAATGTCTTAAGTCAGAATGTAGCACATGATTAGCATTTAATCATGCAATTAATTAGCACAGCTAAAATGTTTTAAGTACTTTCTATGTACTATACAGTCTTCTAGGTGTTTTACATATATTCATTGTTTATTCTCCAAAACCACTGTATAAGGAAGCTACTATTTTTATATTCCCATTCTCACAGATGAGGAAACTAAGATGCAAGATCATACATCCCTAACCCATGTCCTGTTTAGGAAAAATAAAAAGTGCAGCTCGCTGCCTGCACTAATTTCTTGGGGCAAATGGGAAACGGGTTAAGAGGCAAAGCCAAAGTTTGAACTGAAGTAATCTGGCCCCAAAGCCTATGCTCTCAATAACCAGTATATACTATCTCTTATTTGATACATGATGTCAATTGTTGTAATTTGGCAATAAGTTTTTGTATACACATATATTTGGCAAACACAAACACACATGCCTACTCCCACCCATATACAACACAACCCCAAAGAACTCTTTACTTGATACTACAATCTGTTTAATAAATAGTCATTCTTTTCCAGGAAGCCCCTGTTTTAGTAGCTGTGGTAAATCGTTGAGTCCCTTCTTCATTCAAAAGATTAATTTCAGCATTTTCCCTCAAAGGCTAGCTAAAAGTAGAACTTGCCACAATTCTAAATACTAGATTGTTTAGAAACAAAGGTAGTCATTTTATATAAAATAAGATTTGACCTGAATCTTCACCCTTTATTGGACTGAACCCAAAACCTCAACATTTCTGAAGCTTTGAGAATGAACTCTGAGTTGGCTTCATCACTTTTGTTTTTATATACCTCTCTACTCTTTGGGTTCCTCCAAGATGAAAAACTGAATGACCAAAATAGCAGAGAGAAGATGCCCTTTGAGGCCCAGTAGAGTCAAGAAATAGTGAAAATTTAAGGAGAAACCTGCTGTTTCTTTAAAAAAAAAAAATCTAGTGTCATTTCTAAATCACTATTGTTTAAATAGAAAATCAGGTATTATGCGACTAAAAATCTTGTTTTATTATAACAAAATTCTAGACTCTCTCACTAACATTCACATAGTAGAGTGATTAACTTAGAGTCTCTTAAAACATTACAAGTTTTGTAACCTTGTAATGTCACGAGGCACTTAACCCTCTTAGCCATCTATAAGAGGTTAATAATGGTGGTTACAGCTAGGATTGACACGAGCTTTTCATGAGCTGATTCTCATAAGGCATCTTCATCATTATTGTCACAGAACAGCTAATAGGTACATAGTTCTTGCTATATGTTAGGCTCTATTCTAAGTTTCTTTTTTATATATTAACTCCTCTAATTTTTACAATAACACTATGAGATAGCTGTTATCTCCATCTTAAGAGATGAACAAATTGAGGCAGAGTGAATAAGTAACTTACCTAAATTCACACTGTATGTAAAGGATTCAAACTGGACAATCTGACCCCCATGACCATGTATTAACCACTGCATTCTATCATGCTTTCAGAAATAACCATTTTTATCACTACATTTTTCAAAATAATGCATAATTATTAAATAAATGATATTTCAAATCAAAATAAATAATATTCAACATAAACAACATCTACATAAGCAAGCTGAATTCATGTCTGAAATCAAAATGGTTTAGTCCTAAAGGAATTTAGGTAAATCATCTGTAGATACACATGTAAATATGCATATATCTATAGTGTCAGGGGTATCTGCAAAAACAGAATTAACTTATGTTTTTATTAAGCCATTTATTTTTAGATAATTATAGATTCGCCTGCAGTTGTAAGAAATAACAAAGAGATTTCATACACCTTTTACTCAATTTTATCCAGAGTAACATCTTGCAAAACTATAGTGCATATCACAACCAGAATATTTATTTATTAATATATATAGACAAGATACAGAAACTTCCATCACCACAAGGATCTCTCATGTTATTCTTTTATTGCCATACCCATGCCACTTCCACCCTTTCCTGGCCTTAGCCCCAAATCACTGATCGGTTATTCACCTCTAAATTTTGTTATATGCAAATATCCATATTTCTGTAGATCTCCACAAAGTGGTTAATTGATTTTATGAGATTTTGAACTTTTTGTGTTTATTAGATCCTCAGAATTGCCTTATTGAATTATCTTTAGTCAGGATAAAAGTGGGCACAGGTGTGAATAATGAGAGAAGTAGCAACATAATGACAGAAATAAGATGATTCTTTTTTGTTCCTCTACAGCAATCTATCTCATTCCTACATGTGACTTCTGGTTTAAACAACAGCTTTGTCGTTTGTAAGTGTGAAACACTTTTTAGAAGATTTTGCATTCCAAGATCTGGTATTAATAAACTTTCATTGTAATAACATCATACTTCTGCCTGTGTACATTGTCTTTTGTGAAATGAGGAAACATAAAGGATTACCTGGGAATGTCAAAAGATCATTTGCCCATAATGAAAGGAATTTATATTACTAAAGAATTCTGCACAGTAGTCTCAAGATTTCATATAGAGAGTCACCAGTAAGAATGCATAGAAAACAGAAGTTAGTATGTGTTTGAAGGAGTTGATGGAGTTGGAGCCATGAGTGATTTATTATTTTATACTTTACTACCTTTTCTGATACTTGTTTAATAAGCACATATCACCTTTATGACAGAAAATCTTACTTTTTGATAGAAATATGGTGAATTAATTTTTCACATCCCATGCCACAAGGGCTGTTTTTCTGGAGAAGAAGATATGCAAGTGTGTGGAGTCTCTGCATTTAACTGTGCGTGTTTCTCTGTGTTATGACCTCTTCGTATATTACATTCTAAAAACTACTTTGAAAATGTTTACCAGAAAAGGGTGATGATCCGATTTGTTTTTCTAAATCAAGATAACACCTTAGTTTATTAATAGGCCAGTGAAAATTACATTGCATATCATGCTGCTCAAAAGTTGCCTTTTATATTTCTTAAAACATTATTTCTAAAACATTTTAATGAGTTAAATTTTATTGACATCACCTAAGTTATATTATGTACAACATAGAGTGTTGGAATTAGCAATACATTACTTGATAAGAAAATGTAATCACTCTGAATTTGTTTATATTCAATAATAAATTATCTTTACATTTTCCTCGCCTTCATTCCTATTTTAACAACTTGCTTACATTTTAGTTTTTCTGAATCTCTCCTAAATTTTGGCTTTATGCGTTCCATTAGTTTGATGAATAGTCAAAAAAGTAAACAATAAACTTTTTTCTTTGCCACCCCTTCCCCTTTATTTTGATCTTTTTAAACATCTTTATCCTTTGATATTTGGAAAGGTAAGTGTAACATCTGATATACCAAAAAAGCATTTGTAAAATGATCTAATCAACTAATTCTCAGAGTCCTTAGTTAAGTCAAATATTGCAGTGATTAATGATATATAATAATAAAAATGAAAAGTCCTTAAGCAAATATAATATTTCTCTAGACTGATCTATGCCAAGCAGTCCTTAGGAACCCTAAACAAACTTACTTATCAGGCAAGCATTAGTGCCCTAAATAATAGCATGCAATTCCATCATTCTGACTATTCTACTGATGGTCAATACCCTGAAGCCAGTCCTTCCCATACATGTCTCCTCCCACCTCATCAAGAGGATGTAGAACATCTGTAGAGCATTAAAGGCTAGAGTAAATGCTTCCTTTTCTCTTTTAAGGCAGTTTTGGGTTTTTTGTTTGTTTGTGTTTTCAGCCTAGATAGTATGAAGGCAGTCATTTGAAATGTATACAGCCGATTCTTTGTTTAAATCTGGAAGTTGGCACATTGCAAATTAGTTTGACTTGCTAGCTCTCTCTTTTTTGCCTTGGTAGATAATGATTTTGGTAAGCTCACAGGAAAAAAGTCAAGTCACTTTTCTTGTATCTAAGCTTTAGCTGCTAACAAATAGATGATCAGTAATTCATGTCTCAGTTACATAATTGGCATATTTGAATAAAGTTCATTTAAGCCTTTTCCAACAGGTGCTCTGTGAAATGAAGCAAATAGGAGAGCGTCTGTCTGTTTGGGGTGACTTACCAGCCTCAGCACATTGAGGTGAAATCAGGAGTCATTGGAGATTATCAAATACAATTTTAATGCTTGCTTAGAATTAGATAGTAGTCATTCAGGAAGAAAAAAAAAAAAAGAAACGTTATAACTTATGGAGTTTACAATCCTAGCAAATTACACATTTGCTTAACTTTACCATGCCTGCAAAAGACATTTTTTTAAAGGTGTCAATGGTCAGACAGCCAAGTGGCTCTAGTGTAGAAATCAAATTTGTTTGCTTCAGAATCAAGCTAAAACAATGTTACACAAACTGCTCGAAACTATCTAATGGCTCACGTTTATCCCACAGCTGAAACCCCACCTGGTCCATGGGAGCCCTGAGTCATCATTCTGTGCCAGTGCATTCTGTAGCTACACCTCAGCACCACCTCTT
This sequence comes from Saimiri boliviensis, assembly GCF_048565385.1. Taxonomy (NCBI): domain Eukaryota; kingdom Metazoa; phylum Chordata; class Mammalia; order Primates; family Cebidae; genus Saimiri; species Saimiri boliviensis. The sequence continues at coordinate 42,479,530 of NC_133453.1, forward strand.
ACTCCTATCCAGAGGCAACTAACTCAATTTAAGTTCCGTTAAAGTTAACTTAGGAAACATGAAGCCTATAAATAGAGGGGAACATTTGGGAGTGTGTGTGTATGTGTGTGTGTGTGTGTGTGTGTGTGCACGCACATTGGCATCTATTAAAACATATCTACTCTTTCAAAAGTTCTCCATTGTAAGGGGTATATGTGGGCTAACTACCATTTTTCTGTTTACTTGTTTAACTAAGTATTAAGTGACATAATACTTGCCTGTAACATTGCTATCTGTATTATGAATGACATAATTATCATAATTCTCAGTTTTAAAAGCCCTCTGTCTGAGAGCTTTTTTTCTTCCTTTGTGAAAATTAAAACCGTTACTTCACTACATGCTCTATTGAGATGACTGACAATTGATGAAAACATACCAAACTCCCACAAATAATTTTAATTTCCATCCAAAATAAAAATGTGTTAATTTCTCATGCCTATAACAAAAATATTTTCATAATGATACTGTTTACATAGATTTAATCAGTTGTGTCACTGGGGTACAGCAAAAACAGCAATGTGACCTGCTGAGATTTAGCACCAGATTGCGATTTACAATCAAGGCAACAAGAGTCACTGAAGTGCATAACTCTCGCCCCAATTACTAATTAATCAGACCCAAAGAGGTCTCCATAAAAGGCACGACATACAGCTGTGCATCCCATAAATTTAAAGGCCTCCTCTATATTTTAAGGAGGAAAGGTGACCCATAGAGTCACATCATTAATGGTACCCGTCTTGTACAAAACCTCATCCAACACATTCCATTGAGTGCCTACTTATCTTTCTCCACTCCGTTTTTAAATGTTCTGAATACAAAATTTCACACTGTGGCAGTAGCCCAGCATCATTAAAATGTCAGTATGCTGGTTTCTGTATAAAAACAAGTGACTGGCTTGCTTTTTTGAGTTTCTGTATCTGTACAAGTCTTTTTTCTTCTGCAGCTAGTATCTATAGAAAATGATGGGGTGTAATAGGTTAATGTATTTTAAGAGTGTGTTGGAAATTATGGGGAATAGCAATCAGTGTAATTCAGTTCAGTCCAACTTCTACCCAACTGCATCAAATGAAAAATATATTTGATCCCTTTCACATGGGGATCAGATAATAGAAGTTTTATGAACTGCTCGGCTTTGACAAAAAAAGATTCCAATTGAGTAGTCGAAAGGAAAACACGCATTGCTGACTTGTTTATTTTAACCATCTTTAAAATAATGAGCCAGATTCTCATTTTTCTTCTTCCCTGATCCCTCCTCTATGTGGAGCACTCCCTTTGAAGTAAATAGCAGCCCTGGACCTAGAGGAGATCTGCAAGGGGAAGGAGCAAAATGAGAATCAGGCTGCTGATTTCAGGCCCTTAGTGGATAGCCTGGCCAAATGAAAGCTAAAATGATTTGAGTCATGTTGCATTAACCACACATTGTTCTGTGTGGGCCACCCTAAAGCACAGTATCAGACCTGAAGGCAGGGATATTGGTACTCTCATATGAGTGCAGGAAAAACGACCAATTGCAGAAATGATAGCTACTTTATTAGAGATTTTGATGATACAAACTCCTCACTTTTGCTTGCAAGGGATTTCTGGAAACTCATGAAACAGGAATTATAAAGCAAATTATGTTTTTGCAGAGGAAAGGTACAATGACAAGAGTTTTGCATTCTTAACGAAGGATTGCAACAGTTAAATCATAGCTGTGGCAAAATAAGCTATGATAAGGTAAAAATGCAACAGCTATACGTCACGATAAGAATTTTTTTTTTTTTTTTTTTTTTTTTGAGATGGAGTGTTGCTCTGTCACCCAGGCTGGAGTGCAATGATGCGATCTTGGCTCACTGCAACCTCTGTCTCCTGGGTTCCAGCGATTCTCTGCCTCAGCCTCCCCAGTAGCTGGGATTACAGGTGCCTGCCACCATCCCCAGCTAATTTTTGTATCTTTCAGTAGAGATGGGGTTTCACCATGTTGGTCAGACTGGTCTTGAACTTCTGACCTCAGATGATCCACCCACTTCAGCCTCCCAATGTGTTGGAATTACAGGCCTGAGCCCCTGAGCCTGGTCCACGATAAGAATTTTAAGCAGCTTACTTACGCTTCAGGTCCTAAATACACATGGTACACTGAGTAGAGGAGGAATCACATTTGTAACCTGGTATTTTTAGTCCCTGTCTGCCATAAGGTGCCATGTGATAGGCATGAGCATCCCGCCAATCTTTCTCTTTCTCTATAACCTGAACATACATATACATCTACAGTATATATCAATATTCTAATGAATTGCTAATAATCACGTTTATTTCCTTAGCACATAGAAAAGGAATACCTAAAATCCGTATCATTTAAAAAGTAGACAAAGTCTGAGCTGATATATTTTCTTTCTTTTGATGACTTTCTCTTCTGTAAATAGAAACGGATGATGAGGATGGCAGTGGTACAATTTCAGTAATTATCGTTGTATTATGTATTTAGCATATGATGAGCATGCTGCTAAGTACCTTCTGATCCTGCTTTTACCCGTACAACTCCATGAGGACAAAATGGATTGTTTCAGGAATTTCACATATTTTTCTTGTTGTTATTGTTGTGGCTGATGGTTTGATTCTTCCACCAGGAAAAGTCCTTCTACGCTTTCACACTATCAAGTCTCCTTGTGCATTTGAAGCTAGAACAACTGTTAAATGCAGACCAAGTAGCACTTACCAGAAGAGGAAGGGCAGATAAAAACTTATTCTGTGATCTATCTGATCACAACATCTCTTGAATGTATAACAGCCATTACGCATTTAGAGTCCTTATACACTTAGTTGGCAATTAATTTAGAGCATGACTATGTCATTAAGTGCCTGCTTTTGAGTTTAGATCTTGTCTCACAAACTATTAAAAAGCAGGGCCAGCTACATAATTTACCTGAACCAAATGTAAAATAGCCACCTGGGAAATCAATCTCCCCTTAGCATGGGTCACTGTCCTCACCCATAAGGGATGAGAATATCCCTGAGGGATTACTATTTCTGTGCTAGAACACATTTGGCACCTAGTTTAGCGTGGGCAACAGGCCCCCAACAAGTATCCTGCCAAATGCACTGTGGTACTGCCCGCTGACATCCAGATGGACAGTTAGGATATCATGAGGCACCCCACCCTCTCCAGTTCCCAGGAACCCTCAGTGCAGAGAGTGGAGGCAGAATACAGGTTCTTCCATCCTAGTCCCACCTCGCAGGACCTGTAGCCATCGCTTCTGGAGGATAGCAAAGGTATGGAGGGAGACCTGATAAGGTCTCCTGTCCCATGGGCAGCTCAGAATCTGTTGGGAATGAGGGAAGGAAGGTGTACGGAAGAAGAGTAAGAACTAGACTACATTTGCACCGGGGCTCCCCCTGCCCCCGAGCACAGGCTCCATTGTCCCATTAAACTTCACTTGCAAAATACAAATTCCTAGAAAAAAAATTAAGAATTTCAGGAGGGCCACTAGAGAACATTGAACCCCAAGCGGTGAACCTTTATGAGCAAAGGTTCTGTACCACTACACTGGTCACACACCAGTGAGCCAGCCTTGCTAAATGGTTGTTCAAGACATCCACAGGCTGAGTGAGGTGGTTCATGCCTATAATCTCAGCACTTTGGGAGGCTGAGGCAGGAGGCTTGCTTGAGGCCAGGATTTTGAGACAAGCCTAGACAACATAGTGATATCGCATTTCTATTAAAAAAAATTGTACAAATCATCTGGCTGTGGTAGTGCACACTTGTAGTTCCGGCTGCTCAGAAGGCTAAGGAGAAAGTATTGCTTGAAGCCAGAAGTTTGAGGCTACAGTAAGTTATGATCACACTCTAGCTTCAAAAATGGAACAAGACCTTGTTTCAATAATAATAATAATAATAGTATCTATCAGGCTGCATGAAAATAAGTAAAGTTGCAAGTACTAAACCAAAGGAGGAAATTGACTTAATTTGCATTAAACATACTATTCCATGAATTCTGTGAGGCAGCATGACTGAACTGTGCTATTCTATCTGTATTAGCAAGGATTCTCAAGACGAACAGGACTAACAGGATAGCTGTGTATATGAAGGGTAGTTTACTAAGGAGTAATGACTCACACAAGGTGAAATTCCACAGTAGACCTTCTGCAAGCTGAGGAGCAAGGAAGCTAGTCCGAGTCCCAAAACCTCAAAAGTAGAGAAGCCGACAGTACAGCCTTCAATCTGTGCTCAAAGGCCCGAGGGCCTCTGGCAAACCATTGATGTTGGTCCAAGAGTCCAAAAGCTGAAGATTTTGGAGTCTGATATTCGAGGGTGGGCAGGAAGCATCCAGCATTGGAGAAAGATGGAGGCCAGAAGACCTAGCCAGTCAAGTCCTTCCACCTTCCTCTGCCTGCTTTTATCCTAGCCACACTGGCAGCTGATTAGATGATACTCATCCACATTGAGGGTGCTTCAGCCTCTCCGACTCCACTGACTCAAATGTTAATCTCATTTGGCAACACCCTCACAGACCCACCCAGGAAAAGTACTTTACATCTTTCAATTCATTCAAGTTGACATTCAGTATTAACCATCACACCGTCCATCACTGCTCTCTCTTCATCCATCCTCTAAACATTCCTTGCAGCTTCCCCACTGAGATAACACACGAGGGTGAGACAGTTGCTCCCCAGAAATGCCAACTTGGTTATTTTCCTAATAAAATTTATCCAACAGGAGTCTCTTCCCTAAGACAACCACACAGTATGAGAAACGCCAGATTCTTATAAAAATACCTTTAGTCATCAAATATATACAATTACTTTTTTTATGCCTTAGAATGTTCACCTTCTCCTGAAAAATTACATTCAAATATTAGAACTTCTATAATATGCAAAGCATATTTTAATTGCAGTTTTTTAAAACCATGTTCACCATCATAAGCCATAATAAATTGGTTAATCATATTTTAGTTCGCTTTTTTTCTTTCTCAGAACTTAAACAGGTATTTTGATCTCTTTCTTCTGTGCAATTGTAGGAAACCTAATTGTCTTTTTTCTGTTTCTGTGACATATGATGATGATACATCATATGTATAAAGTGTGTTAAATAAAGCATATTTACGTATAATTCTGTGAGCTGATTGGAATAAACCGTAATGCTTTCATCTTATAAATTATGATAAAAATCATTCCTAGGGTCGGATAATTTGTCCAAAATTACAAGAGAGTGAATGTCTAAGCTAGGTGTAGACCCCTGACTTCCCCATGCTGGGTACCTGCTCCTCTTCACCATGTACATTTCCTAGGATCAGAGGTTCCCATAGCACCAAGCGGCAGAGCTGGTGGGTGAAGTATGATCATTAGCACCTGCTTTGTGCTTGGTGCTTTTCATGTGTCTCTTCAATACCTCCAAAATATGTAGAACTGTCTGAATCCTGAAAGGTTTTTGCTTCAATTTTGTATATGATCTCCCCATGTCCCAACCATGAGAAGAGTGAAAACTTTCTGAAACAGGATAGAGCATAAACTAAGCCATGTAAAATAGAACATAAGTCATATATCTGTGACAGTGGACACAACACTTACTTTGGAAAAGTTGGTAAATTAAAGGAACACCTAAGTGTCTTCGTGTGAAGACCTCTGCCAGAGAAAAGTCAGAACATCTGTACACAGTCAATTATGCTCCCAATATCAGGTAGGGTTAATGCTTTAATGTATAGATAGGGAGAATGAAGCTCAGACAGATTACATAGTGTGGGGAAGATCACAGGGTTAAGATTCAAACACAATTCTTTGTGACTCCAAATCCCAAACTCCTTTGCATTCTGCTTTATGTTCAGGAGAGTATGTTTCTTGAGTTCTCTCTGCAGAGGACATTGTGCAAAGAAAGCTCTGAGCAGGGCAGGGAAACCTCATCAGATTATTCAGTCTGTTAGAATCCAGACAGTGAGTAAGCTGCTGCTTTCATGAGCTACAACTGCAGTCTGTTGCTGAGAACATCAGTTCCCCAGTGTGTAGAGGGTGAGGGTGGGAGGAAAAGGAATACAGTTCCAAAGGAACAGTGGAGTTGAATACTGAATTCAAGGACAAATACAGAAACTCACATTGACTCATTCATGAATGAATGAAAGGTGAATATGAGAAGGGTATCCTAGATTACCCTAAATAATGTTCTAATTAAACCAAGGGCAAGAGGCAGAGAAATATGTGTGAACAGGAAGGACAATGACTCGTGTGTGGTGTGTCACAACATTCTGTGCTATGCTTCTTTTAAATTCACAAAATAATTCCTCTCATGTCTTATGTTTTTCCTCTCTGTCACATCCTTTCTTTGAGGCTCAGGAATTATTACCAGTTCCACAGTATTCTGGGAATCCCTTATTACTTGTATAAAGCTATAAATATTATGCATAGTCTATGTGTCTTTTAGAAAATCTTATTATAAAAAAAGTTGACTGTAGAACCCTAGGTATGAAAGGATGAAATTGGAATGTACAGTATATCATATTTCCTCTCTGCTGGGAGAATAAGGGAAGAGCATGCCTCTTTTCCATACTGTTTTCAGCTCTAGAAGTGTAGTGGGTGTCTTTTCACAGGAAGGAAGCACAACTGCTTCAAGACCACTTTCATATCAGATTTTTTAAAATATATTTTATTTTAGGTTCAGGGATAGATGTGCAGGTTTGTTAAACAGGTAAGTTGTGCGCCAAGGGGGTTTGGTGTGCAGATTATTTCATCAGCCAGGTGATAAGCATAATACCTGATATGTAGTTCTCTGATCTCCCATCTCTCCCTTCTCCCACCCTCCACTTCAACTAGGCCCACTGTCTGTTGTTTCCTTCCTTGTGTCCATTTGTTCCCAAAGTTTAGCTCCCACTTATTAGTAAGAACATATATTTGGTTTTCTGTTTCTGCATGAATTCCCATAGGATAACGGTCTCCAGTTTCATCCATGTTGCTGTGAAGGACACAATCTCTTTTTGTGGGAATGTAGTATTCCACAGTGTATATGTATCACATTTTCTTTATTCAGTCTATCAAGCATTTAAGATGAATTCCATGTCTTTGCTGTTGTGAATAGTGCTGCAATGAACATATACGTGCATATGCCTTTATGATAAAACAATTTATATTCCTTTAGGTGTATACCCAATAATTAATTGCTGGGTCAAATATTAACAGTAGTTATATTTTAAATTCTCTGAGAAATTCCCATAATGCTTTACACAGTAAACTAATTTACCTTCCCAACAGCACTGTGTGTTTCCTTTTCTCTGCAACCTTGCCAGTAACTGTTATTATTTTACCTTTTAATAGTAGCCATTCTGACTGGTATGAGATGGTATCTTACTGTGGTTTTGATTTGAATTTTTTAAATAATTAGTTATAATGAAGATTTTTTCATATGCTTGTTGGCCACATGTGTGCCTTCTTTTGAAAGTTGTCTGTTGATGTCCTTTGCTGACTTTCTGATGAGGTTATTTGTTTTTTGTTTGTTAATTTGTTTAAGTTCCTTACAGACTGAATATTAGACCTTTGTTAGATGCATAGTGTGCAAATATTTTCTCTTTTTCTGTAGGTTGTCTGTTTACTCTTTGGTAGTTTCTTTTGCTGTGAAGAAGCTCTTAAGTCTAATTAGGTCCCATTTGTCAATTTTTGGTTTTTAATTTCAATTGCTTTTGGTGTCTTCATCATGGAATCTTTGCCAGGGACTAGATTCAGAATGGTATTTCCTAGGTTATCATGTAGAGTTTTTATTGTTTTAGACTTTACATGTAAGTTTTTAATACATCTTGAATTGATTTTTTATATGGTACAAGGAAGGGGTCCAGTTTTAAACTTCTGCATGTGGGCTAGTCAGTTATCTCAGCATCACTTATTAAATAGAAAATTATTTTCCCATTGCTTGTTTCGTTATCTTCATTGAAGATCTATCTGATGGTTATAGGTCTGTGGCTTTGTTTCTGGGTTCTCTATTGTGTTCCATTGGTCTATGTGTCTGTTTTTGTACTCGTACTACGCTGTTTTGGTTACTGTAGCCCTGTATCTTAGTTTGCAGGTGGGTAACATGATGCCTCCAGCTTTATTTTTCACTAAGGATTGACTTGGCTATTCATGCTGTTTTTTGGGTCCATATGAATTTTAAAATTTTTTTTCTAATTCTGTGAAGAGCATCATTAGTGGTTTGATAGGAAAGCATTGAGTCTGTATGTAAATTGCTTTGAGTAGCATGGTCATTAATATTGACTCTTCCTAACCATGAACATAGTGTTTTTCCATTTGTTTGTGTCATCTCTAATTTCTTTGAAATGTGTTTTGCACTTCTCATTGTAGAAATTTTTTTACCTACAAAAACCACATGATCATCTTGATAGATATAGAAAAAGCTTTCAACAAAATTTAATATCCCTTCATGATAAAAACTTCCAACAAACTAGGCATTGAAGGAACATACTTCAAAATAATAAGAGCCATGTATGACAAACCCACAGCCAGCATCATAGTAAACAGGCAAAAGCCGGAAGCATTTCCCTTGAGAACCAAAATGAGACGGGAATGTATACTCTCACCACTCCTATTTTACTTAGTACTGAAAGTCCCAGTCAGATAAATCAGTCATTAGAAAGAAAAAAGCATCCATACAAGAAGAGAAGAAGTCAAACTATCTCTGTTTGCAGACTATATGATTCTATATCTAGAAAACTCCATAGTCTACTTGAAATATTCGAGATCAGATAAACAACTTCAGCAAACTTTTAGTATACAAAATCAGTGTACAAAATTAGTAGTATTTTTACATACCAATATCCAAGCTGAGACTCAAACCAAACACAATCCCATTCATAATAGCCACAAAAAGAATAAAATGTCTAGGAATTTAATGTCAGACTCTGAACATAGCTTTGAGGTAGATTGAAGGCAAAAACAGAAACAGGCTTTCTCTATGCAATCTACATTAAGATGTTTTCGGCTATCAATCAGAATTTTTAATGAGTAAATGGGAGTTGTGTATCATGAATTGGTAAAGTCATTCTGAAAGACATTTCATAAAATGAATTCCAACATGTTCCATTTGCCTCTGCACTCCACAATTAAAAAGGAAAGAAATATTTTGAAAACTTAGTTACCACAGTAAGATAACCATATTTTATGTATGACTTGATAAAGTAAAGTATTTTACCCACTTGGGTGTAGCTTTTTTCTTGTTAGAAAATATTTTAAGAAAACTAAAATGAAATTCTATTGTATGAAGGTAGTTGGGTGGTGGAAGTGGAAATGAGAAGAAGGAGAAAGTCCAAAGGTCCTGTTCTGTACTAGTGATTGACCTGCAAAGCATGTGACCAACTCCAGAGGAATTGCCTTATAGACTTAAAGTATGTATAGTACACAGAATGTTATGAAGCATAGCACGTAAAAGTCATTGTCTTTCCTTTTCCTGAATATTTCTGTACCCATTGCCTTTGGTTTGATTAGAGTATTATTTAAAGTAATCTAAAATAACTTTTCATATTTTTCTTTCATTTGTTAATGAATTTCCTTAAAATATTTAAACTTTTCAAGATGCAATATGTGTGCTGAGACTCTGAACATGGAATCTAAATTGGATTCTACATTCCCTTATTTTGCATCAGTTTTAAAATATATGTTGTTGGTCAGGTTGTTTTGTGCTGTGCCTAAGGTTTAAACAGTAAACCTATGATTTTAATATAAAAAGAATGCATACTATAGTAAAAAAAAAAAAAAAAAAAAAAAAAAAAAAAAAAAAAAAAAAAAAAAAAAAACTACGGCACAGAGTTATTGCATTATTAAAGAGAAATAATTTTGTACATTGCTATTCTGAGAGATCAACCACACACTTAAAGAGAATGTGTACCAATTCACGTTTGACAAATAGACATAAAATCAAATATGTAGCTATTTCTATTTCTTATTTTGTCAAATGCATGGCTATTCCCATAATACTGGCAAGGGTGAAGTAGGGAGAGAGAGTCTTTCGACTCTTCCTACCCCTCAACAACATAACAGGGAAATGAAATGCACATCTGTAAATAAATGCATCATTAGATTCTCATCAATTTGTAAGCTTCACTTGATGTATGGCTAAAATAATCCCACAAGGAAAACTAAAGAAGTGCTTGGTTCCAAGCACATGCCAAATAGAGGGAGGGAGGGGGTTGATGAATGGGAATCAAATTATTTAAATGAAGAATTTTGCAGATGCTAGAAATATCTTTTACAACAGTCCAGAATGAGGAACAATTTTAAGTACACGGCTACCAATATATTCATTAACAGAGGAGCGCTCTGGACATATTAAAGGAGCACAGTAAAACAACTAATGATGCACTTGAGCAGTAACAGGTTGTCATTAGACCAGCATCTGCTCTCATCAGAGTTAATTATTCATTTGCTTTGTTTTCCAAGTAGGTGTCTGGTAAAATTTAGCAGAATCTTAATTAAAACACATTTTCAAACTCCTTGGATGCTCATCTCATCTGAAGGAATCAAGACAATTTCCACCATAAACATCAAGCTTCAGTTGAGCTATCAAAGTGAAGAAGGAATTAAGCCAATATAAGTTTTTAAGTATTAACTATTGGGATGCCCAGAGCATGCATATAAGGAAAACCTAGCTTGAGAAACAACCTGTTTTCCCCAAATTACCAACTAGTCATAGCACACAGTCAAATAACAAGTATACTTAAATCCCTAATTTGCTTTCACTATGCAATAGAGAAATGGGAATGTGCATATGAACTTGGGACATCAAAAAGACAATCTAAGTGTATGTAGTTACCCTTGAATTATTTACTTAATAATTAAAATATGACATGTATATACATTTCAACTTCAAAATTTGGAATAAGTTTTCAGAAAATGAAAATATTTTCCCAAATGACCACTGTTTTACAATCAGCTGCTAATGTATGGAAATACTATTGAGGATCCTACTTAAATCCTTAATATTGACAAAATGTTTGTAATTTCATATATAATTGATAAAATTATAACATGTATACTGATGTATATCAGTTCAATACTGCTATATCAATATACTGTAAATACAAAAAATATGAAAATTTGGACAGTCAAGAATAATTATTGTGTTTGACCTAATACTTAAGTACTTAGAAAGCATACTGCTGAAGTGAATAGAATAAAAGGTAAAATAATAATAACTAGGAGAAATAAGACATAGATATATTAGGGAAGTTATTAGAGTGAAATCAGAGAATGCTACCAGCATCTTCCATAACTGTAAGGATTTAAACTTTACCCTGAATTCTCACTGTCTGGAGGATAAATGTGAGGCATTCTAGTAGAAAGATTCTTTGTATGAAAAAAAATAATGAACATTGATTTTATTCTGCCATTAAAGTGAGTGTGGGGTTAGCATATCTTATAAAATGTGAACTTAGCACTCATGGAAAAAAAAAATGCTGATTACTTAGTTTCACTATTCTGGATGTTAGGATATAAATTCCCCACACTGGATGGAGTCTATCTGAAAAGGTATCTATTTATTGTAACTATGATATGGATTCTTTAAAGAATAGAATTATGATAATTTTTAAAATGTATGTATGAATGTAAATGTATATTTACGAATCATATATACCATGGAATACTATGCAGCCATAAAAAATGATGAGTTCATGTCCTTTATAGGGACGTGGATGAACCTGGAAACCATCATTCTCAGCAAACTGACACAAGAACAGAAAATCAAACACTGCATGTTCTCACTCACAGGCAGATGTTGAACAATGAGAACACATGGACACAGGGAGGGAAGCATCACACACTGGGATCTGTGGAGGGGAACTAGGGGAGGGACAGCGGGACATGGGGAATTGGGGGAGATAACATGGGGAGAAATGCCAGATACAGGTGATGGGGAGGAAGGCAGCAAACCACATTGCCAAGTATATACCTATGCAACAATGTTGCAGGTTCTTCACATGTAATTTTTTTTTTTAATGTATTACGAATGAGTAAATCCAATCAGTAATCAAAATACATATAGTTAATATATCCAATGAACTATGAAAGATATTCAGAGGAGTCTTCAGCTTCTTCAGTTTCTTCTCACCAAGAAATAGATGATAACCCTCTACCAGTATGACTAACGCATCTCTAATGCTCCATTTATATTTTTTCATTTCTTATTGCTCTAATTCTATACAGTCTGACTGCCCTATTATGTCTGCTTATCTAAATTTAGGGTTTTTTTTTCTTTTTTTAACAAACGGGGTCTCACTATGTTACCCAGCTGGACTCAAACTCCTGAGCTCATGCATAAGGGCTTATTTTATTTATTTTATTTTACTTTAAGTTCTGGGATACGTGTACAGAGTGTGCAGGTTTGTTACATAGGTATACATGTGCCATGGTTTGCTGCACCTATCAACCTGTCATCTAGGTTTTAAGCCCACATGCATTAGACATTTCTCCTAATGATCTCCCTTCCCTTGTTCCCCAACCCTTGACAGGCCCCAGTGTGTGTTGTTTCCCTTTCTGTGTTCTTGTGTTCTCACTGTTCAACTACCACTTATGAGTGAGAACATGTAGTGTTTGGTTTTCTGTTACTGTGTTAGTATGCTGAGAATGATGGCTTCCAGCTTCATCTGTGTCCCTGCAAAGGACATGATTTCATTTTCTTTTTTATGGTTGCATAGTATTCCACATTGTATACATGCCACATTTTCTTTATCCAGTCTATTAGTGGTGAGCATTTGGATTGGTTCCATGTCTTTGCTATTGTAAATAGTGCTGCAGTAAACACACAAGTGCATGCATCTTTATAGTAGAATGACTTATATTCCTTTGGGTATATACCCAGTAGTGGGATGGCTGAGTCAAATGGCATTTCTGGTGGTACTCGAGGAATTGCCACACTATCTTCCACATGGTTGAACTAATTTACATCCCCACCAAAAGCGGAAAAGTGTTCCTATTTCTCCACAGCCTTGCCAGCATTTATTGTCTCTTTACTTTTTAATAATTGCCATCCTTACTGCCATGAGATGGTATCTCATTATGGTTTTGATTTGCATTTATCTAATCATCAGTGATGATGAGCTTTTCCTCATATGTTTGTTGGCTGCATAAATGTCTTCTTTTGAGAGGTATCTCTTCATATTCTTTGCCCACTTTTTGATGGGGTTGCTTTCTTATTTCTTGCAAATTTCTTTTAAGTCCCTTGTAAATTCTGGATATTAGACATTTGTCATGTGGGTAGATTGCAAAATTTTCTCCCATTGTGTAGGTTGCCTGTTCACTCTGAAGCTAGTGTCTTTTGTTGTGCAGGAGCTCTTTAGTTTAATTAGATCTCATTTGTCAATGTTGGCTTTTGTTGCAATTGCTTTTGGTGTTTTAGTCATGAAGCCTTTCCCCATGTCTATGTCCTGAATGGCATTGCCTAGGTTTTCTTCTGGGTGTTTATGGTTTGGGGTCTAAAGTCTTTAATCTATCTTGAGTCCATTTTTGTATAAGATGCAAGGAAAGGTCCAGCTTCAGTTTTCTGCATATGGCTAGCTAATATTCTTAGCACCATTTATTAAATAGGGAATCCTTTTCCCATTGGTTGTTTTTGTCAGGTTTGTTGAAGATCAGATGGTTGTAGTTGTGTGGTGTTATTTCTGTTCCATTGGTCTATATATCTGTTTTGGTATCAGTACCATGCTGTTTTGGTTACTATAGCCTTGTAGTATAGTTTGAAGTCAGGTAGCATGATGTCTCCAGCTTTGCTCTTTTTGCTAAGGGTTTTCCTGGCTATACAGGCTCTTTTGTGGTTCCATATGAAATTTAAAGTGGGTTTTTCTAATTCTGTGAAAAAAGTCAATGGTAGTTTGAGGGAAATAGCATTAAATCTACAAATTACTTTGGGAAGTATAGCCATTTTCATGATATTGATTCTTCCTATCCATGAGCATGGAATGCTTTTCCATTTGTTTGTGTATTCTTTTATTTCTTTGAGCAGTGGTTTGTAGTTCTCCTTCAAGAGATCCTCCACATCCCTTGTAAGCTGTATTTATAGGGATTTATTTATGAATAAAGATGGGATGAAAGTAAAAAATGAAGAGGGTACAATAAATTCATTTTAAGCAAGTGACATCATAGCTGTACACATCACTTTAGTTCCATTGACAAGAACTGATGAGCCAATGCCAGAGCAAAGGCCAGGAAATATAGTCTACAGTAGGTCAATCATGTACCCAGCCAAACTAATTTTTTAAACAGATGTGGAGAATCGACTCTTGTGGGCAACTAGCATACCTGGAAGGAAATAAACTGAAACAAATAATCATGTGGGGTTCACCTGACTTTAACTGAAATAGTCTTTTCGTGAATGAAATTAAAACAATAAGCGAGAGTCCTCTATATAAGCAATGCCTGTGTATTTTCATTAAATGGCAATTATATAACAGTTTTTCCAGGAATTACTGTTTAATCACTTCCAGTCAATGTCAAATGGAAAACCTTATATTTCTAGAAACATATCAAAAAATGTTATCTTTGATCTCAGTACTTAGAAACATAAAATAATCCTGGGTGTAATTTGGTCCTGAGCTTCATTTTACAAATGAGAAAACTAAAGTGAAAGATAATCCAGTGACAAGAAATGATCTCCCTTTATCTGAGATTACTAGCCTGGGAGTCTGGACGTCTGTGTTCTAGGCTCTGGTACTACTTCCTGTCTTTTCCTCTCATTCTTCCAAGATTTATGTTGTATTATTTTAGTCCAGAGAAACAAAATAACACTAGGTAGGGGTAAGGTGGGGCTTCAATGCAAGTCTGACTTAAACCAGGTGAAAACATGATAGAATGTAGAAAACTGACTAAGGGACTACAAAGTGAAACATCAACATACTGGCCTTGGTCTTTCAATGATTACTTACCAAAATCTTCCTTTCATACATACTATACTGCTTATTTAGGCTGTGATTTCTAGGTCTCATGTTCATCTAATGAAATAAAACAGGGAAATTAAGGCATATGTCACAGGGGAAATATTGTCTTTGTATAGATATGTACATCATTGTTCATATGGTCTGATTTAACATTCTTTGTCATCATCCTGAAAATCTTAATTACCACAAATTAATTTGAATATAGCAAAAAACAGTCTAGAAAATTGAATTATACACAGTTCAGAATTCATTCTTGAGTAAAGTTTGAGAGATACTGGTGACTACTGGATTCCTCATTATGACATACACGTTCTTAAAACGGGAGGAATCATACTTTTGCCCAAAGCATTATTCACCCTCAGTCTATTATGAGTATGATCTTCTTAGACTAGCTGAGGTTTTAAATTATTCAAAACCAACTCAATTCTAGACTCAAAGTAAGGATGTCATGTCTGGAGGCCAATTCTGCATAGTAGCTAGCATAGCTTAGTATAGGGTGGATATTTCGTTTTAAAAAACATTTTTGACAATTTGTAGGTTTTATTATTATACCATTCTTTTAGTATTTAATTTAGGGTTAGTAATCTATAAGGTTCAATTCTTCTTAAAGAGCCTGGAGCTTTTCACTTTTCATTGTTAATTTTATTTTTCCCCCTTTCTCCCACTCTCCCTGTCTTCCCACCTTTCTTCCTTTTTTCTTTCCTTACAAAAATATTGACTCAGCGCTTAGTGTGTACCAGGTACCTGCTAGAGAAAATGTCTACTTGCATTAAGCTTACACTCTATTAGTGAAAACAGATATTAACTTACAAATTTTCTACTATTGTAAAAGTTAATAGTGCACTCTCTGGATTTGAGGATTTAAAAATCTCCTTTCACCAATTGTGCCCTCTGAACTTCTGGAAAATATCCAAGTTCAATCCAAAGAACATTCTTTGTTGTAAAAAAAAAAAATGCTTTTCATATTAATTTCAGATTAACAAAAAGGCTTCTGAAGTCAGGCTTTAAAGGCATATGCAAATAAGTGGTTCATGGGACAGTCACGTATATGGCCACACCCACAGCTTTCCTATCCCCCAAAGCACTTCCATGGCCAGAGGGATAGGAAGTTTCCTCAGTAAACATGGAATTGACTGTTGGACTCAATAATGCAAAATTTTTTTTTTTTTTTCAGTTTCTCTGGTCATACAGTGCACCTCTCTGTAAAGGTTTGTGGACCTGCTATTATTTTAATGAGCTAGCCAACTTGAAATTTAAGAATGGATTATAAAGCCATCACTTTATACAACAAAAAGGGAGACAGAGAGAGACAAAGAAAGAGAGAGAGGTACTGCACAAGGAAACTTAAAAATCCCACCACAACAGATGGCTTGTGCCATTTTGAATTTCATCTCCCTGAGGAGCAAACCCTTGTAGAGGCTATTAAAGCTGCTGTTTGCATGAGAAAATGCTATTTCAATATTGATGGCTATGTATGTGTGACCTCCATTGAAAACAAAGTCACAGAGATTTACCCTTATTTCAGAGGAGTGAAACAATGAGGTTGGAAGACTAAACCCACCCAGTGTCACATGCACTTTTGAGAACTGATTAAAGTGACAGCAGTGAAACAAAATTGCACCACTCAATACAAGATTTGCCTCAAGGAATAAAAATAAAATAGGCATATTACTCCTCAAAGACACATATTTTATTTAGTTGTTAAGAGTAGAGTGTTGGAATTTTGAAGAACTGTTGCTATTTAATAGAGGTGAAAGTTTTAATGTGAATACTGCCTGTGTGAGCGAGTGTGTGCAAAGTTGGCGTGACACATTCTGCTCAAATTAGACTTCTAAATAACTAGTAACAGCTGTGGTGCTTAGAAATCGGTTTGGTTTAAATGATGATGTCATGTGCTTATATAAGTAAAATAGGTGTACTTACTGAATGGCAGAGTATATAATTCACTTTTTATCTGAAGGAGACAGTGTAGCTACCTTTGTTTAGAGGCTATAAATATGCCATACTTAAAAGTAAATTATATTTTTCAACATACCTAAAATGTTTATCTTCATG
The DNA here is from genome assembly GCF_048565385.1 of Saimiri boliviensis. Classification (NCBI taxonomy): domain Eukaryota; kingdom Metazoa; phylum Chordata; class Mammalia; order Primates; family Cebidae; genus Saimiri; species Saimiri boliviensis. The sequence goes on from NC_133453.1 coordinate 42,496,497, forward strand.
CACTACTTAAAAGTATGTATGTCATATACATAGCAGAGATAACAGCAGACATATAAAAATTATTTTATGGCAGCAAGAAAAATTACCCAACATTTATATTCTGTACCTGAATTAAGACTTGTAATATGGGTGACTGGGATCCTCCATCCATGGTTAAAATAAGATAATAAAATAAAAATGAGTAAACATCAGGAAATAAGTTTGCAGAATTACATTTTTATTTTCTAAAGGTACATTAAGAGCAGAAGCTAGTAAATAAAAATCACTTTGAGAAGCAGTTATAATTAAGCTACTAATTCTCTTTTCTATTGGTAAATATTGAATAGAGATTAATGTCAGGAAACATGGTTGCCCTAAAATTTAGAAAAGAAGTCATACGATAAGCACAATTAATATTTTTAGCCTATCTGACTGTAATGATTTGAGAAATGGATGGTATTAGAATAGAGAAAAGGGGGCACATTTTAAAATTAAGTATATAATGAAGATTCTTCTCTATTACTAGAGGTCTGAAATCATGAGTAAGTCTAAATCTGACATCTCTCTTCACACTCACAAAGATAGAACGATAGCAGTTAGCAGCACAACATACTTATTTTGATATTGTCTTATAAAAGACCAGGTTAATTATAAAAGCATTATTCATTTCTGTGAAAAGATTTCCTGCATGTTCTTGATTAAAGAAAAGCTCAAAAGAAATGAATTATTTTTGTTTTGAAACTAAAAATATGCCTCTTTTAAATGCCTTTCCTTCCAAAGCTTTAAAAGAGAGAGAGGGAGAACAGCTTCTCATTCAGAAACATAGAAGACAAGTGTTCTTCCAGGGAAGCTTACATTATTATTCACTCTCTGCACCCCTTGTCTTTAACATTGAGGGAATCTGGTGCTAACATACTTTCTTTGCAAAATCACCAGTGCCTCTCATTTCAGCTATTAAGTATTTAAAGGCAAGTAGTTTGGGAGTGAGTCTAGTTCTTCTTCTAATCCTGTGTGGGCTAAATAAAGTCCAACGTCTCAAAATGGCTTGCCATCTTAGAGAAGGAAGGAAGAAGTATTTAAGAGGACACATAGAGGAAGAAGTGTTTCCAAAAGAAGTTATGGTGATATAATACGGTAAGCAAAAAAAAAAAAAAAAAAAAAAAAAAATGTTTGCTATGTCCTACACTCAGCTGGAACATCTCCTGTTTGGAGATATTTCACAAAATGATTTCACAGACAAATGGTTTAATGCATGGCCAGCCAATTTAGCCTTTATTTTAAATATATTCTTTATGCATATAGATATTTTCAGATTGTGCCTTCTGGAATGATTACTGAAACCACATTGAAAAGTCATTATGCAGAAACATGGGTGTACAAATAGTTCATAGCTTAGGGGAACTATAAATAGAACTGACTGAATCTTGTTAAAGAGTTCATGTCCTGGTTATTTAAAAGAACCATTTTGATGGCATCGATTAGCTATAACACTTCTAATTAGCATTTCACTAAAATAAAGTACAAAAACAATCACACTCAATTTTTGGAAAGGATATTGATGAAAAATACGCTAAACTGAAAAATAAAATATGGTCTAATTCCAACAACAGGGCAAGTTTTCTTTTTCCTTTATGTCATAATTTTTTAACTAAGGACATATAAAGCAAATACCTGTAATTTTTAGGTTTACATATTCTAGAAACCAATGGTAATTGGAAAATATAGAAATATCTAACCAGATTCTTAAAATTTCACTGACAATTGTTTGGAACAAAGTAATTAATACCCCATAAATCATTCTAATATTATGTGATGATGACAATTACATGTGGTTGTGGTATAACATTAGTTATTATCAAAGGGGTAACAAAATATAATTTTTAATTATTTAGGTATATTTATAAATTTGATACAATAAAATTGCATGCTACTCTTAATAAAATCCCAACATCTTATCTTAGGAAATAGTCCTTGAGTTGTGATACTCTCACTATATTATCATGCTTCTCAGGGAATCCTTAAGTGACTACACTCTCCATTTCAACCTTACCATTTGGCATTTCACATTTAATGGATAATTGCTTGTATTTAGCAATTTTAGGAAGAAATGGATAATGTTTTGATACCTTTGGTGGACTACTAAAGGGTGCTGAGACATGCTTAACATCTACAGATATAGATATTAATATGTCTGCATGCATGTATGAAATATATATGCTGATGTGTATATACATGTTTGTGTGCATACATACGTATATCCTGCTTCAGCAATTTATAAGATCACAGCATCTATCTTAGTAAAGGTACCTTGGTTGGGGATTACTGTGCACAATCTTAACCCTGAATGAGGTTGGAAGTTTAAAACCTCACAGACATTTATGACTAGTTTTTTAAACTTTTATGAGTTTAAATTTTACATTATTGAACAGCTTAATTATCTATTGCATAAAACTGTTTGAAAGTATTTAAAGTATGACTTACTCATTGATACCAGATTTTAAAAGCTTGTTATATGTAAAACTATTTTTAAAGCATTCCATCTATTAGGCTCAACATTAAATATCACTGTAAAAATAAGAAATAAAATACTGGATGACAAACTCAAACACCCAACACAAATATTTCTATCTTATTTTTCATGGAAAAATAAAAAATAAATGCCTTATCTCAAAATACATAAAGAAAGATAGTTTCGGCTTTTACATAGTGCATGGGCATGGGAGTGATTTTCTTGATTTTCACATAGTTCTTTCCCTCAACATATTAATACTCTTTTCTCTGTTCCTCCATCTCTTTAGCTGCTAACAAGGGTAATGTCAACCCAGCTGAAATTGATTAACCAACAACAATCTCATTTTAAATCCTTTGTAAATAATTTAAATGTACAAACCTTATGAAAAGTGGTATGATACAACATAATGCTTTAAGAGTTCAAAGAAGGTTGTGCCATAATATTTAAATGGACTAACTGTTCCATTCTGTGTTCTGTGAAGCATTATGCATACAGAATACTGAAGTATGTGGTGGGAAAATTAATGCATAATCCCATGAACAACAGGAAAGATATTTTTACAACATATGCCAATGAAATAGTCATTTGCCACCACTTAGTTAAATGAACCCAAAAGATAGATAGCATTTTGGGCTTTTATCCAAAAAGGAGGGTTGGGTGGGCAATTGCAAAAGCTGCAAAACTAAAGGAAATCACTCTGAATGCATTTCAAATTAAAATCTAATGGTTTAATTTAGATCTGCCTTATTAATCCATATTAATGGATAGTAATCACTTCAATTATTATTTCCATGTATTAAAAGAATATTTTCATTAAGTGCACAATGAAGTTGGATCTATGTGAAGAAATAAATGATTCAAAAAACACTGCTAAGCTTAAATCATATCACCATATGAACTTGGACACATCTTTCACTTCTTAAATTAATCAGATTATTCAATCATACAAACATATTCAAACATACAAGTGATACAGTACAGTTATTATTTTTTCATTCTGGGATACCTTGTTGAAGAGAAAACCATTCACCTTTTAGCCTTTCATCAGGCTAGTAATAATAATCTACTATCAGCATTTATTGCTTCTGAGGCAAGTATCCGACCTAAGATAAGTCAAGCTAGATCTAAAGATTCCTTAAAAATAAATTACGAATGGAGAGCAATAAGTTGTGGGTCAAGTTTTGATACGTGACGCTTGGAATTCAGTGGTTATGTTTTCTGCCAGATGGACTGAAAGACAGAAGGCAGTGTTCGCAGCAGAGAATAGTGTCCTGAAAGCATTCACAGTGTTGTGTATCTACTAAATCTGAGGGCTCACTAGACCCTTGCTGGTCAGAGTTACATTAGGTACTCCAGTGTCCTTCAAATACCTCTCTTCTGTCTAACACAGCTCAAGTAATCTTCCTATTCCTTGAGCTCAAAAGAATTTTAATTAACATACCAATAAATCAGTAAACATTTTTGATCATTTACTGGATGTTTACCATCTTTGAAGACATTTAGAAGAACCAGTAGATTTAGACACAGTACAGGAAGGTACAATCAACTCATCCAAACTATTGTTATCCAGCACACATTAACTGAGTGGTTACTATATATTTTACTAGGACCTTAATATCAAAGTGTGTAAGACACAGTCTTGGGATAAAAGCCAGAAATTGAAATAAATAAAAGTGAAAAGGCTGGTGCAGTGGCTTACATCTATAATCCCAGCACTTTAGGAGGCTCAGTCGAGCAGTTCACTTGAGGCACAGAGTTAGAGTCCAGCCTGGGCAACATGGCAAAACTTCGTCTCTATAAAAAATACAAAAATTATCTGGGCACAGTGGCATGTGCCTGCAGTCCCAGTTACTTGGGAGGCTGAGGTGGAAGGATCCCTTGAGGCTAGAAGGTGGAGCCTGCCACAAGCTGTGATCATGCCACAGCACTCCAGCCTGGGATACAGAGCCAGGCCCTGTCTCACAAAACAAAAATACAGGTGCTTAATAGAAACTAAACCTAGGGTATAGTGTAGGAAACTCTAAGTTGCTTAGAGAAGTTAAACCAATATAGTGGTTGAGGGAGATAGCTCTCCACATGGACCTGAGGGCAGCCTTACATAAGCCCAATTTGGCAAAGAATTCCTAAACTGCTCCGAAGCTTCCTCCCTGTAATCCTTTCCCATGCTCAGGCACAGAATTTTTTAGAAGGCTGGGAAAAACAGATTTGCAGCTGAAGTGGAAATGTGGTGGACAAGAGTTGTTTACATTATGACCAGGACCATGAAAAGGACTATGGACATCAAAAGCAGGTGCCAACACAGCACGACAATAGATCAGATAGAAGAAGGCAAATGTCAGCAGGGATCCAGGTCCCCACTCAGACCAGATTCCCTCCTGCCCCCTCCAAGGTCCTGATAAAGGATGGGATGTAAACTCAATTACCACCCTCCAGTTTAGATCACCCCCAGGTGAAAAGAGAAGCAGTATAACCCTGAATGTTCATTGTATTAAGTTTAAATTCATAATTGATAACATTTAAAACAGACTATGACTGAGATACCTTGAAGAGGCAGAGGCAGGTATACATTTTTTATCCCAAGGAGAACTTCTCAGCTAGTTGAGTTTAGTTAAAATATACAGAAGTATTTTATGGTGTTAGGCATCATGTTTAAACCTTTAATCCATCTAGAGTTAATTTTTGTATAAGGTGTAAGGAAGGGATCCGGTTTCAACTTTCTGCATATGGCTAGCCAGTTTTCACAACACCACTTATTAAATAGGGAATCCTTTCTCCATTGCTTGTTTTTGTCAGGGTTGTCAAAGATCAGATGGTTGTAGTTGTATGGCATTATTTCTGAGGCCTCTATTCTGTTCCATTGGTCTATATCTCTCTTATGGTACTGGTACCATGCTGTTTTGATTACAGTAGCCTTGTAATATACTTTGAAGTCAAGTAGCATGATGCCGTGAGCTTTGTTTTTTGTTTTTTGTTGTTTTACTTTTTTGCTAAGGATTGTCTTGGCTATATAGGCTCTTTTTTGGTTCCATATGAAGTTTAAGGTGTTTTTTTTTCCCCCAATTCTGTGAAGAAAGTCATGGGTAGCTTGATGAGGATAGCATTGAATGTATAAATACTTTGGGCAGTACGGCCGTTTTCATGATATTGATTCTTCCTAACCATGAGCATGGAATGTTTTTCCATCCGTTTGTATCCTCTCTCATTTCCTTTAGCAGTGGTTTGTAGTACTCCTTAAAGAAGTCCTTTACATTCCTTGTTAGTTGTATTCCTAGGTATTTTATTCTCTTTGTAGCAATTGTGAATGGAAGTTCACAATTACTGCTGTAAAGAAATGCTTGCAATTTTTGCACATTGATTTTGTATACTGAGACTTCGCTGAAGTTGCTTATCAGTTTAAGATTTTGGGCTGAGACAATGGGGTTTTTTAAATAAACAATCATGTAATCTGCAAACAGGGACAATTTGATGTCCTCTCTTCCTGTTTGAATAGTTTTCATTTCTTTCTCTTGCTTGATGGCCCTAGCCAGAACTTCCAATACTATGTAGAATAGGAGTGGTGTGAGAGGGCCTCCTTATCTTATGCCAGTTTTCAAAGGGAATGCGTTCAGTTTTTGCCCATTCAGTATGATGTTGGCGGTGGGTTTGTCATAAATAGCTCTTATTATTTTGAGATATGATCCACTGATGCCTAGTTTACTGAGGGTTTTTAGCATAAAACACTGTTGAATTTTGTCAAAGTCCTTCTCTGCATCTATTGAGATAATCATGTGGTTTTTGTCTTTGGTTCTGTTTATGTAATGGATTATGTTTATAGATTTGTGGATGTTGAACCAGCCTTGCACCCCCAGGATGAAGCTGACATGATCATGATGGATAAGCTTTTTGATGTGCTGTTGAACTCAGTTTGCCAGTATTTTACTGCAGATTTTTGCATCAATATTCATTATAGATATCAGCCTGAAATTTTCTTTTTTAGTTGCATCTCTGCCAGGTTTTGGTATCAGGATGATATTGATCTCATAAAATGAGTTAAGGAGGATTCTCTTTTTGTATTGTTTGGAATAGTTTCAGAAGGAATGGTACTAGCTCCTCTTTGTAGCTCTGGTAGAATTCGGCTGTGAACCCATCTGGTACTGGACTTTTTTTGGTTGGTAGGCTATTAACTGCTGCCTCAACTTCAGACCTTGTTATTGGTCTATTCAGGAATTCAACTTCTTCCTGGTTTATTCTCGGGAGAGTGTAAGTGTCCAGGAATTTGTCCATTTCTTCTAGATTTACTGGTTTATGTACATAGAGGTGTTTGAAGTAATCTCTGATGGTAGTTTGTATTTCTGTGGAATTGGTGGTGATAGGCCATGTAAGGTTTATTGCTGATGTAAAATGAGGAAACTGAGGCAAGTATGAGAAAATGAGTTTAGCTTCTGGGCAAGGTTTTGTGGTCTAGGAAGGGGCTATAGAAGTTGCACCTAGCTGCTTAGATTATGGGGTTTTATAGGGATGGAAGGCGATTGATTGGCTACTGGGGAAACAAAGCAAAGGCAATTTTATTGGCTGTTAGGAAGCAGGAATTGCTTGGAGCTAATGGTTAAGGGTAGGTGGGTGCGACTTTGGGCCTTGATTGACTGTTGGGGAAACAAAGGGAAGGTAATTTTATTGGCTGTTAGGAAGTAGGAAGTGCTTGGAGCTGGTGGTTATGGGTAGGTGGGCAGGACTTTGGGCTTTGATTGACTGTTGGAGAAACAAAGAGAAGGTGATCTTATTGGCTATTAAGAAGCAGGAAATGCTTGGAGCTAGTGGTTATGGGTAGGTGGGCTTTCTGGGGGCATACAGAGCAGACTGCTACTGGGCAGGGTCTGATGGGGCTTCTTTAAAAAAATTTCCTGCAGGGTTTATCAACAGTGGGCTGGGTGTTGAATGCATAATTTAGTGCCGAATGTGGGCTTGGGTCTGGTATGTGGAGGCGGGTGCAGGGAAGCCATGAGGTAAGGCCAGATAATGGGCTTGGGTGATGACGCAGTTATTAGGCATGGAGAGAGATGGATGTGTCCGTTTTAACCCTCTGTGAGGCAGCCGGCCTTACAGCCCCCTTATCATTTTTTATTGCATCTTTTTGAACTTCTCTTTTTTATTTTTTATTAGTCTGGCTAGTGGTCTATTTTGCTGATCTTTTCTAAAAAACAACTCCTCAATTTATTGATTTTTTGAAGAGTTTTTTGTGTCTCTATCTCCTTCAGTTCTTCTCTGATCTTAGTTATTTATTTTCTTCTGCTAGCTTTTGAATTTTTTGATCTTGCTCCTCTATTTCTTTTAATTGTGATGTCAGGGTATAGATTTTAGATTTTTCCTTGCTTCTTATGTGGGCATTTAGTGCTATAAATGTCCCTCTCGAAACTGCTTTAAATGTGTCCCAGAGATTCTGGTACATTGTGTCTTAGTTCCATTGGTTTTGAAGAACATATTTATTTCTGCCTTCATTTCATTATTTATGAAGTAATCATTCAGGACCAGGATTGTTCAGTTTCCAAATAGTTGTGTGATTTTGAGTGAGTTTCTTAATCCTGAGTTCTAATTTGATTGCACTGTGGTCTGAGAGACTGTTATGATTTCTGTTCTTTTGCATTTGCTGAGGTGTGTTCTACTTCCAGTTATCTGGTCAATTGTAGAATAAGTGTGATGTGGTGCTGAAAAGAATGTATATTCTGTGGATTTGGGGTAGAGAATTCTGTAGATGCCTATTAGGTTTGCTTGGTCTAGATTTGAGTTTAAGTCCTAGATATCCTTGTTAATTATCTGTCTTGCTGATCTGTCTAGTATTGATAGTGGGGTGTTAAAATCTCCCATTATGAAAACCTAGGCCATAGCATTCAGGAAATAGGCATGGGCAAAGACTTCATGACTGAAACACCAAAAGCAATGGCAACAAAAGCCAAAATAGTCAAATGAGATCTAATTAAACTCCAGAGTTTCTTCACAGCAAAAGAAAATATCAATAGAGTGAACCAGTAACCAACAGAATGGTAAAAAATTTTTGCCATCTACCCATCTGACAAAGGGCTACTATCCAGAATGTATGGAGAACTTAAACAAATTTACAAGGAGAAAACAACCCCATCAAAAAGTGGGCAAAGGATATGAATAGACACTTTTCAAAAGAAGATATTTATGTAGCCAACAAACATATGAAAAAAAGTTCATCATCACTGGTCATTACAGAAAGGCAAATCAAAACCACATTGAGATACCACCTCATATCACCTCATACTGGAATGGTGACCATTAAAAAATCAGGAGACAACAGATGCTGGAGAGGATGTGGAGAAATAGGAACACTTTTACACTGTTGGTGGAAGTGTAATTTAGTTCAACCATTCTGGAAGACAGTGTGGCGATTCCTCAAGGATCTACAAATAGAAATTCCATTTGACCCAGCAATCCCATTACTGGGTATATACCCAAAGGATTATAAATCATTCTACTATAAAGACATGCACACGTATGTTTATTGCAGCACTGTTTACAATAGCAAAAACTTGGAACCAACCCAAATACTCATCAATGACAGACTGGATAAAGAAAATGTGACACATATACACCATGGAATACTATGCAGCCATTAAAAAGCCTTTGCAGGGACACAGATGAAACTGGAAATCATCATTCTCAGCAAACTGACACAAGAACAGAAAACCAAACACTGCATGTTCTCACTCATAAGTGGGTGTTAAATAATGAGAACACATGGACACAGAGAGGAAAGCATCACACACTGGGGCCTGGAGGGGGTGGGGGGCTAGGGGAGGAAAAGCAGGGGGTGGGGGGATTGGGGAGGGATAGCATTAGGAGAAATACCTAATGTAAATGATGGGCAATGGATACAGCAAACCACCACCATGGCATGTGTATACCTATGTAACAAACCTGCATGATCTGCACATGTACCCCAGAACTTAAAGTATAATAAAAAATGTATATAGAAGTATTTTAAATCTGTTCAAATACATAGTCATGTGAAAAAAAAGTATGGAATAAGGAAAGGATACTCATATATATTAAATAGTGAAATGCACCATTCATTAATTATATAATCCCCCAGAGACTGTACAGTTCCTGAATATGGATATTAAGTCCAACAAGACAGGAAATGTAATGGGAAAAAACTTTCTATTTATGTAATATAAATTATTATTACAAAACTGACTTTTGGTAATAAGGCATATTGACATTCAATGAAGAAAAAATAATTTAAAATATGTGACTTGCTATATAAATCTAGAATATGTAAACTCCAGACTTGAACTTGAAATATTTAGGTTCTAGCTCTGTCTTATATGAGTATGTTCTTGAGTAGGTCACTTAACAGATCTGAGATATATGTCTTATTAACCTGTAAAACAGAGAAAATAAAACCTTTTCTACCTACCTCATATAATTGTTGTGAAACCAAATGACAATATATGAGAAAACGCCTTAAAAATTCAAAACTTTATAAAGACATAAGATTAAAAAGGTAACACTCAAATAGCAACTTTCTCATAAAGAGTACTTAGTACATGACTTTGATTACTCATAAATTATTTATGAGTAGCTAGGACATAATTTAAAAGCAAAGTAATCCCAGATTTTTGATGGTTTAATAAAACACACTTAGATTTCTTGCTCATGCTATATCTAATAAAAATTGGCAGGATACTGCTCCACAGTTGCTTAGAACTCCAGGCTAACAAAATCTGCATCATTTGTAATGCTGCTATATCAAGAAGTGACATCAGAATTTGCCACATCACTGGAACAGCAAGTATATGGGTTACATATACTCACCCTTAACTGCTTCAGATAAAACGTGACATACTTTCCTTCCATTCAAGGCCCATTGGCCACATTTTACATAACTCCCACCTAATTACAAGAAAAAAAGTCTTTGCATGTATCCAAATAAAAAAAGAAAGAGAAGTGGATATGAATATGCTTTATAATCTCTAATAAAAAAGACACCATGAGGAATAGAAAAGATTTATGAAACATGTTAATATATTTTAAAAGACATATTTAATTGGGAAGAGGAAACAAATATATATATATGTCTGAATACATTTATAATATATATAATTATATTATTTATATTATTATATACTATATTATATTACATTATAATATTATTGTATTATAATTAAGATATATGTTCATTAAAACATGAGTAAGTGCAATATTTCTAGTGACTATCACTTCAAAAAGCCCAAAGATGGGGACATATGGTGGGCCTCACTGTTTTTTTCTGAAAATCACACATCTTCCTTTCTTCTGGTAAGAGTGTCTTTATTTTCCTTTGCAGAATCATAATTTGCATCATCTCAGCCTATGTGCCAGAGGGGTGCCTGACCCAGAAGTGATCATATTCAATTATTCCAGCAACAATGACTGGACTATGACCCCAGTACAGGAAAATGTAAGTCAATTATAAGATTATTTTTGTACTAATGATGGAGAAAATTTCTTTTTCCAGTAGAATTACAACTTGAACTGAAAATGTAAGCCTGGAGCTGCTAGAGGTCATCACATGGAAAGAGGAAGAAAGAATTTTTAAATAGGAAAAGAATAAAGAAGAATTAATGACATCAAATCAATGGATCCAGCAGAGCCTGAAAAATGAAGCAGTGCCAAAAGATTCTCCATTTTGCTTCAGTTGAGTTTCTGCGGCATGCCATGGAAGTAGTCCTGACATACCTGGGAACTTTATAGGTTGGAGTAGTTGCATTGGGCTTGACAAGGAAGGAGTATGAAAAGTGAGCTCTGGAAGAAGAGTAGGACTTAGCTCCGTAGGAGGGGCATGGATAACATCAGTGATGATCAATGGCATAAGGAAAATACAGAGGCAGTAAGGATGCATATTGAATTAACTGGCCTGGAAAGTATATGGTGGTTAATAGTGACAAACAGAATGGCATGAGTAGTACAGAAATAGATTATAAATGATCATAAAATCCAGACACACTATTTTTAACTTAGTAAATAAGCAGTGGGGTGCTGTAACAGAAGACAGTAAACCAAAAATGAAACCAACAGAAATGACAAATAGCACATATACATGGGGTCTCCTAAACTATTGACATTATCAACTCCAGACAGTAAAACTACCATAGTTGAGTAAATAAAATCCAACCTTAAATTTTTGGCATGGAACTCGAAACTATAAATATTGCTATGGCAGCTAGGCACGGTGGCTCAAGCCTGTAATCCCAGCACTTCGAGAGACAGAGGTGGGCAGATCACGAAGTCAAGAGATAGAGACCATCCTGGTCAACACGGTGAAACCCCATCTCTACTAAAAATATAAAAATTAGCTGGGTGTGGTGGTGCATGCCTTAGAGTCCCAGCTACTCAGGAAGCTGAGGCAGGAGAATCACTTGAACCTGGGAGGTGGAGGTTGCAGTGAGCCAAGATCATGCCACTACACTCCAGCCTGGACAAGAATGAAATGAAACTCCATCTCAAAAAAAAAAAAAAAAGAAAAAAAAATTGCTATGGCAAGTTTGAAAAGAAACAAAATTGAAATTCTTGAATAGAAAAATAAATGAAATTACGAACTAAGTGGATGGTTTTAACAGATTATATATATATATATATATATATATATATATATATATATATATATACATAATTGAATGAGATAAAGAGGAAAACAGAGTAAAATAATTAATTAAAAAATAAAATATCACCAACTAGAAGGAATTAATTAAAGAGGAAGATAATAGGCATGTCTGAAAATAAAATATAGACAAAGAGGGACAGCTTGAAGTCATCTGAGTGAATTCAGAGAAATGAAGAGAAAAAACTGAAAAAATAGAAAATAGTAGTACAGAAAGTATTCAATCTCTGTCTACAAAGACAAACATCATTTTTTTAGTTTGTATACTTAATTGTATTAATAGGTTCTCAAATATTAAACTCACTTCATAATTCTTGAATAAATCCTGCTGTCAATGCATTTTTGACATATTTTGAATTTGATTTGCTAAAATTTTGTTCTGAATTTTTGAACCTATAATAATGAGAAATTTTAGCATGTAGGTTTCTTTTTATATGTCTAGGTTTACTTTTAGTATCAGGCTAATTATCAGGCTAACGCTAACCTCATATAGAGTTGGAAAGTGCTACCTTCTTTTCCATTTTCTGAAAAATTTTTGTAAAATTAGTATTACTTCTTTCTTAAATATCTAGTAGAGTTTACTCTATGTAGGCCCAGAGTTGTCTTTGTAGGAAGATAATTAACTACAGATTTAATTTTTCATTAATAATAGATACAGAGATACTCATATTACCTATTTCTTTTTTAGTGTATTTTGGTATTCTGTAGCTTTCACAGAACTTGTTCATTTCATCTAGATTGTCATATTATTGATATGATGTTGTGCATGATATTCCTTTATTTTTTAATTTCTGTATACTGTAATTATGTCATTCTCTCATTTTCATTACTAGAAACGGTGTCTACTATCTTCTGTTACTAGTTAGTCAAACTAGAGATTTATTGCCTTAAAACAATGTCTGTAATAATGTAAAAAACACCAACACAAAGTGTGAAACAATGGAGTGAGATAAAGAGGAAGATGGCAGAGTTTTTTAAAGTAAAGTGTCTTCATTTAGAAGCAATAAATAAAAGAGGAACAGAATCAGCACATCTGAAAATAAAATATTTTGACTGATTTTAGGGGCAATAAATATTATCAGTTTTAAAGACCAAGTTTTTAATTCATTAATTTTCTCTACTGCTTTTCTGTTTTCTGTTCCATTGCTTTCTGCTCAAATATTTATTATTTTGTCTCCTACTTACATTGGGGTTAATTTGCTCTACATCTTTTAGTTTCTTGAGATGACATCAGAGATCTCTGAGTTGAGACATTTCTCGTTTTCTAATACATACATTTACTGCTATAATTTTTCTCTTAGTGCTGCGTTAGTCCATCCGATAAAATTTGATACCTTATATTTTTATTTTAATTAAGTGAAAAACAAGTGTTCTAATTTCCCCTCTAATTCTGTCTTTGACCAGTAGGCTAAGTGTGTTCTTTAGTTTCCAAATATTAGGGAATTTTTAAAGCATTATTTTATTACTTATTTTAACTTAGTTTTATTGTCCTCAGAAAACAGGCACGATTTATAATCCTTCGGATATATACCCAAGAATGGGATTGCTGGGTGAAATGGAATTTCTATTTCTAGGTCCTTGAGGATTCACCACACTGTCTTCCACAATGGTTGAACTAATTTACACTCCCACCAACAGTGTAAAAGTGTTCCTATTTCTCCATATCCTCTTCAGCATCTGTTGTATCCAGATTTTTTAATGGTCCCCATTCTAACTGGCATGAGATAGTATCTCAATGTGGTTTTGATTTGCATTTCTCTAATGACCAGTCATGATGAGCATTTTTTTCATAGGTTTCTTGGCCTCATAAATGTCTTCTTTTGAAAAGTGTCTGTTCATATCCTTCTCCCACTTTTGAATGGGCCTGTTTGTTTCTTGTAAATCTGTTTTAGTTCTTTGTAGATTCTGGATATAGCCCTTTGTCAGATGGGTAGATTGAAAAAATTTTTTCCCGTTCATCTGGTTGCCAGTTCACTCTAATGATTGTTTCTTTTGCTGTACAGAAGCTCTGGAGTTTAATTTGTCTATTTTGGCTTTTGTTGCCGATGCTTTTGGTATTTTAGTCATGAAGCCTATATCTATGTCCTGAATGGTTTTGCCTAGGTTTTCTTCTAGGGTTTTTATGATGTTAGGTCTTATGTTGAAGTCTTTAATCCATCTGGAGTTAATTTTAGTGTAAGGTGTCGGGAAGGGGTCCAGTTTCTGTTTTCTGCACATTCCTACCCAGTTTTCCCAACACCATTTATTAAACAGGGAATCCTTTCCCCATTGCCTGTTTTTGTGAGGTTTGTCAAAGATCAGATGGTTGTAGATGTGTGGCATTGCCTCCAAGGCCTCTGTTCTGTTCCATTGGTCTATATCTCTGTTTTGGTACCAGGACCATGCTGTATTGATTACTGTAGCCTTGTAGTATAGTTTGAAGTCAGGTGGCCTGCTGTCTCCAGCTTTGTTCTTTTTGCTTAAGATTGTCTTGGCTATGCAGGCTCTCTTTTGGTTCCATATGAAGTTTAAGGTGTTTTTTTTCCAGTTCTTGGAAGAGGGTCATAGGTGGCTTGATGGGAATGGTGTTGAATCTATAAATTACTTTGGACGGTATGGTCATTTTCACAACATTGATTCTTCCTAACCATGAGCATGGAATGTTTTTCCATCTGTTTGTGTCCTCTCTTATTTCCTTCAGCAGTGGTTTGTAGTTTCCTTGAAGAGGTCCTTTACATTCCTTGTTAGTTGCATTCCTAGGTATTTTATTCTCTTTGTAGCAATTGTGAATGGGAGTTCAGTCTTGATTTAGCTCTCTTTTAGTCTGTTATCAGCATATAGGAATGCTTGTGATCTCTGCACATTGATTTTGTATCCTGAGACTTTGCTAAATTTGCTTATCAGTTTAAGGAGATTTTGGGCTGAAACAATGGGGTCTTCTAAATATACAATCATGTCGACTGAAAATAGAGACAATTTGACTTCCTCCTTTCCTATTTGAATATCCTTTATCTCTTTTCCTTGCCTGATTGTTATGGCTAGAACTTTCAATCTGTATTGAATAGGAGTGGTGAGAGAGGGCATCCTTGTCTAGGGCCAGATTTCAAAGGGAATGCTTCCAGTTTTTGCCTATTCAGTATGATATCAGCTGTGGGTTTGTGGTAAATAGCTTTTATTATTTTGAGATACATTCCATTGATACCTAGTTTATTGAGAGTTTTAAGCATAAAGGGCTGTTGAATTTGGTTGAAGGCCTTCTCTGCATCTATTGAGGTAATTATGTGGTTTTTGTGTTTGGTTCTGTGTATGTGGTGTATTACGTTTATAGACTTGCATATGTTAAACCAGCCTTGCATACCCAGGATGAAGCCTACTTGATCATGATGGATAAGCCTTTTGATGTGCTGTTGCAATTGGTTTGCCAGCATTTTATTAAAGATTTTTGCATCTATATTCATCATGGGTATTGGCCTGAACTCTTCTTTTTTTGTTGAGTCTCTGCTGGGTTTGGTATCAGGATAATGTTGGTCTCATAAAATGAGTTAGGGAGGATTCTCTCTTTCTGTACTGTTTGGAATAGTTTTAGAAGGAGTGGTACCAGCTCCTCTTTGTACATACGGTATAATTCGACTGTTAACCCACCTGGACCTGGGATTTTTTTTTTTTTTCTTTTTTGGTTGGTAGACTATTAATTGCTGCCTCAAATTCAGACCTTGTTATTGGTCTATTCAGGGTTTCAACTTCTTCCTGGTTTAGGCTTGGGAGGGTGCAAGAGTTCAGAAATTTATCCATTTCTTCCAGGTTTACTGGTTTATGTGCATAGAGTTCTTTGTAGTAATCGCTGATGGTAATTTGTATTTCTGTGGAATCAGTGGTGATATCCCCTTTATCATTTTTTATCGCACCTATTTGATTTTTCTCTCTTTTCTTTTTTATTAATCTGGCTAGTGGACTATTTTGTTGATTTTTTCAAAAATCCAGCTCCTGGATTTATTGACTTTGAAGGGTTTTTTTGTGTTTCTATCTCCTTCATTTCTGCTCTGATCTTAGTTATTTCTTGTCTTCTGTTAGCTTTTGAATTTTTTGATCTTCCTCCTCTAGCTCTTGAAATTTTGATGATAGGGTGGCAATTTTAGATCTTTCCTTGCTTCTCATGTGGGCATTTGGTGCTATAAATTTCCCTCTAGACACTGCTTTAAATGTGTCCCAGATATTCTGGTATGTTGTGTATTCGTTCTCATTGGTTTCAAAGAACATCTTTATTTCTGCCTTCATTTCATTGTTTATCCAGTCAACATTCAAGAGCCAGTTGTTCAGTTTCTATGAAGTCGTGTGGTTCTGAGTGAGTTTCTTAATCCTGAGTTCTAAATTGATTGCATTGCAGTCTGAGAGACTGTTATGATTTCCGTTCTTTCGCATTTGCTGAGGAGTGATTTACTTCCAATTATGTGGTCAATTTTAGAGTAGGTGCAATGTGGTGCTCAGAAGAGTGTATATTCTGTGGATTGGGGTGAAGAGTTCTGTAAATGTCTATTAGGTTTGCTTGGTCCAGATCTAAGTTCAAGTCCTGGATATCCTTTTTAATTTTCTGTCTCGTTGATCTAATATTGATAGTGGAGTGTTAAAGTCTCCCACTATTATTGTGTGGGACTCTAAGTCTCTTTGTAGGTCATTAAGAACTTGCTTTATGTATCTGGGTGCTCCTGTATTGGGTGTGTATATATTTAGAATCACTAGCTCTTCTTGTTGCATTGATCCTTTTACCATTATGTAATGCCCTTCTTTGTCTCTTTTGATCTTTGTTGGTTTAAAGTCTGTTTTATCAGACACTAGGATTGTAACTCCTGCTTTTCTTTGTTCTCCATTTGCTTGGTAAATCTTCCTCCATCCCTTTATTTTGAGCCTATGTGTGTCCTTGCACATGAGATGGGGTTCCTGAATACAGCACACCAGTGGGCTTTGACTTTTTATCCAATTTTCCAGTCTGTGTTTTTTGATTAGGGCATTCAACCCATTTACATTTAAGGTTAATATTGTTATGTGTGAATTTGATGCTAGCTGGTTGTTTTGCCCATTAGTTGACACAGTTTCTTCATTGTGTCGATGTCTTTACCATTTGGTATGCTTTTGGAGTGGCTGGTACTGGTTGTTTCTTTCTATGTTTAGTGCTTCTTTCAGGAGCTCTTGTAAAGCAGGCCTGTTGGTGATGAAATCTCTCAGCAATTGCTTATTCGTAAAGGATTATATTTCTCCTTAGCTTTTGAAGCTTAGTTTGGCTGGATACGAAATTCTAGGTTGAAAGTTGTTTTCTTTAAGGATGTTGAATATTGGCCCCCACTCTCTTCTGGCTTATAGGGTTTCTGCTGAGAGAGCTGTGGTGAGTCTGATGGGCTTCCTGTTGTGGGTAATCCAACCTTTCTCTCTGGCTGCCCTTGGCATTTTTTCCTTCATTTCAACCCTGGTGAATCTAAAAATTATGTGCCTTGGGGTTGCACTTCTTGAGGAATATCTTTGTGGTGTTCTCTATATTTCCTGGACTTGAATATTGGCCTGCCTTGCTAGGTTGGGGAAGTTCTCCTGGATAATATCCTGAAGAGTGTTTTTCAGCTTGGATTCATTCTCTCTGTACCATGCAGGTAGACCTATCAAACGTAGTTTAGGTCTTTTCACATAATCCCATATTTCTTGGAGGCTTTGTTCATTTCTTTTCACTCTTTTTTCTCTAATTTTGCCTTCTCATTTTATTTTACTGAGTTGATCTTCAGTCTCTGATATCCTTTCTTCTGCTTGGTCAATTCAGCTATTGAAACTTGCGTATGCTTCGTGAAGTTCTCAAGCTGTGTTTTTCAGCTCCATCAAGTCATTTATATTCTTTTCTAAGCTGTTTATTTTAGTTGGCATCTCACCTAACCTTTTTTCAAGGTTCTTAGTCTTTTTGCATTGGTTAGAACATATTCTTTTAGCTCAGAGAAGTTTGTTATTACCCACTTTCTGAAGCCTGTTTCTGTCAATTCATCAGATTCATTCTCCATCCTACTTTGTTCCCTTGCTGGTGAGGAGTTGTGATCCCTTGGAGGAGTAGAGGCTTTCTGATTTTTGGTGTTTTCATCCTTTTTGCACTGGTTTCTTCCCATGTTTGTGGATTTATCTACCTGTGGTCTTTGTAGTTGGTGACTTTTGGATGGGGTCTCTGAGTGGATGTCCTTTTTGTTGATGTTGAAGTCATTTCTTTCTGTTTCTTAGTTTTCCCTCTAACAGTCAGGCCCCTCTGCTGTAAGACTGCTGGAGGTCCATTCCAGACTCTGCTTGCCTGGGGATCATCTGTGAGGGCCTCTGTGTTGTTCTTGCTGGGAACTGCCCTCCAGAGCTGTTCCTATTTGGCCATCTTGGATCTCCCCCAAAAATGATCAATTTTAATCAATATTTTGTGTGCCCTTGAAAATGATGTATATTCTGTTGGTGGGTAGAGGGTTTTATATGTGTTAAATGGACCAACTTGTTTGACAGTACATATCAAATCTTCTTTCTCCTTATTGACTTTGTCTACTTATTTTCATAATAATTGAGAAGGTATTATCAGAATTTCTAAAAATATTTGTGGATTTGACTATTTCCACTTGAAGTTGTATTCATTTTTCTTCAGATATCTTGAAGTTCTATTATGAGGTAGGTGCATAAACATTTCACATTGTAATAGCTTCACGATGAATCATGAAGTCATTACAATGAATCATGAATTCATTAGGAAATTACCTTCTTCATTATTAGAACTATTCTTTTCCTTGAAATATACTTCTTCTGATATTAATAATATCTTTTCAATTATTTTAAAAATCAGTATGGCATATTTTTTCCATTCTTTTAGTCTATATATATCTTATGTTTTCAAGAGCATTTCTTACAGACAGCATACAGTTATATCTTGCTTTTATATCCAATTTAAAATTAATTCCCTTTTAATTGGATATTTAAACCATTTGTACTTAGTGTGATTACCACTATAACATCTTGCTTTTTATTTTCTGTTTAATCCCATCTGAACTTTTTTCCCTTTTTTCTTCTTTATTTTCCTTCTTTGGGGTTAATTGAATATTTATGATTTCATTTTCTTTCCTTTGTTATCTTATTAACTATAATTTTCTGTTTTATTATTTTAGTGGTTGCTTTATGGTATAGTATATATCTTTAAATTATTATAGTCTATTTTTAAGTGATACAATCACTTTGTATATAGTATAACAACTTTACAATACTATGCTTTCTTTACTCTCTTCCTGATTTGTGTTATATTTATTATACATTTTACTTTTACATATAAGATCCATATATTATTATTTTCTTAGTCAATTATATTTTTAAAGGATTTTTTTAAACATATATATTATCTATTCACCCATATAGTTATTATTTCCAGCACTATTCATTGCTTTTTGTAGAGCTATATTTTTTATCTGTTATCATTTTCCTTATACCTGATGAACTTCCTTCTTGTGAGGCTTTGGCCCTGATGAATGTTTTCACCTTTTTTATTTCCACAAAATATTTATTTCACCTTTCTTTTTCAAATTATTTTTTACATGCATAAAATTCTAGGTTAATAATTTTATGTTTGGTTTTCTTATTTTCAGGAATTTAAAAGAAATTAATTATTGTGGGTATATAGTTGGTGTATATATTTTTATGTTCTGAGGTTGATGAGATGTTTTGATACAGGCATACAATGTGAAATACACACATCATGAAGAATGGGGTATCTATCCCCTAATGCATTTATCCTTTGAGTTACAAACAATCCAGTAACATTCTTTAAGTTATTTTAAAATAATACAATTAAGAAATTATTGACTATAGTTGTCCTATTGTGCTCTCAAATAGTAGGTGTTACCCATTCTATTTTTTTTTACCCACTAACCATCCCACCTCCCCGTCAGTCCCCCACTACTCTTCCCAGCCTCTGGTAATCATCTTTCTACTCTCTATGGCCATGAGTTCAATTTTTTTTATTTTTAGATCCCATAAATCAGTAAGAACATGTGATATTTGTCTTTGTTTTCAGCAATTTAAAAATGTGCTTCACTCTTTTGTCATTTGCAGTATTGCCTACAAGCACTTTGTTATCATTTTTATCTTTGTTCTTCCATGTGTAGTATGTGTTTTTTCTTTAGCTTTTAGGATTTTCCCTTTCTCACTGGTTTTGAACGATTTAGTTATCATTTAACTTGCTGTAATTGTCTTCATACTTCCTATAGTTGGAATTCATTGACATTCTTATATCCTAAGGTTATATATTTTATAAAATTTGGTACTCTTAATTAACCAGGCATGGTGGCACATGTCTGTATTCCCAGCTACTCAGGAAGCTGAGGCAAGGGATTTGCTTGAACCCGGGAGGCAGAGGTTGCAGTGAGCTGAGATTGTGCCATTGCACTATAGCCTGGGTGACAGAGTGAGACTCCATCTCCAAAAATAAATAAATAAATAAATAAATAAATAAATAAAAAGTTTGGTACTCTTTCACCCATTAGATTTTTCAGTTTTTTGTTTCCCCACTCGCCAGTGCTTTAGAAATTCGAATTACGTGTATATTTCACTGTTTAAAGTTGGTCTACATCTTACTGCTTCTATGTGCATTTAAATTCTCTTTTCCCTGTATTTTCCATTTTGTATAGTTTCTAATACTAGATATTCAAGTTGACTAATCTTTTCTTCTACAGTATATAATCTACTATTATTCCCATCCATTATAATTTTCATTTCTGACTGTCGTTTTCATCTCTCTAAGTTTGATTTGTAACTATTATTTTCTTTTTAAATTTTTTAATCTTTATTCTAGATTCAGAGGGTACATGTACATGTTTTTTTCATGAGAATATTGTGTATTGGTGGGGACTGGGCTTCTAGTGCCCATTACTAAGTGAACCTTATACTCAATCGGTAATTTTTCAACCCTCACTCACTCTCACTCTTCCCCTTTTTTGAGTCTCCAGTGTCTATTATTTCTATTTTTATGTCCATGTGTACCCATTGCTTAGCTCTACTTATAAGTAAGAACATGTGGTATTTGATTTTCTGTTTCTGACTTAATTCATTAAGGATAATGACCTCCAGCTCCATCTACGTTCCTACAAAGGACATGCTTTTATTATTTTTTACATGGTCTAGTATTCTATGTGTATGTATATCATATTTTCTTTAATCAACCACTGATGAACACTTAGGCCGGTTCAAGGACTTTGCTATTTTGAGCAATGTGTATTAACTGTATGAATGTAAGTGTTCTATTTAAATAGTGATTTTGTTTCTTTTGGGTAGATACCCAGTAGTGGAATTGCTGAGTTGAATGGTAGTTCTATTTTTTGTTCTTTGGAAAATCGCTATACTGTTTTCCACAGAGGATGAACTAATTTACATTCCTACCAACAATGTATATACATTCCCTTTTTTCTGCATCCATGTGGTTCTGTTATTTTTTTAACATTTTAGTAATAGTCATTCTGACTGGTGTAAGCTGATGTCTCACTGTGGCTTTTATTTGCATTTCTCTGATGCTTAGTGATGTTGAGCATTTTTTAACGTGTTTGTTAGTTGCTTGTATTTTTCCTTTTAAGAAATGTTTGTTCATGCCCTTCGCCCAGGTTTTAATGGGATTGTTTGTGTATTTTGGTGGTTGTTGAATTGTTTTAGCTCCTTGTAGATTCTGGATATTAGTCCTTTGTCAGAGGCATAATTCACAAACGCTTCCTCACATTGGTAGGTTGTCTGCCCACTCTGTTGATTATTTTTTTGCTATGCAGAAGCTTTTTCATTTAAGTCCCATTTGATTATTTTTGTTTTTGTTGCATTTGCTTTTGGAGTATTTGTCATAAATCTTTGTCTAGGCCAACATCCAGGAGAGTTTTTCCCAAGTTTTTCCCAAGTTTTCTTCTCAAATTTTTATAGTTTCAGGCCTTACATTTCAGTCTTTAATCCATCTTGAGATCTTGAATTAATTTTTGTTATGGTGAGAAACAGGGTTCCATTTTCATTCCTGTAGTTCTCAGAATAACTGTAGAACGTGCTGGGAATGCAGTAACTTAAGATAGGGAGGAACTGTTTGGAACGACCTGGACTCTATTCCTGTCCACCTAAGAACAGAATGTCTTTCAATGCTTTACCCCTACTATATCATTGCCCCCAGATTATAAAATTCAGGATAGGCTGCTTTCTGGACTCTTTCACCTTCATTTCAAGTGGGGCACATGCAACTGATTCTCCTTCTACCCTAGACAGCTTTCCTGAGCATTGAGAGACTGACTGGACTGGTCATAAATCCTAGACTTCTGTTGTCCCATGCTCCCTATCTATAAATAATAAACCCAATTCATGGAACCTGTGTGTGTGTGAATGTTGTGTCTAACTGTACTCATGCAAGCAGTAAAAGTGTAGTTCAAGATACAGAATGAAGTAGCAACTAGTGCACAGTGAACCTGGTCTACACCTTTTTCTTGCACTGGTCAGTTTCTCCAGTGATATATCAGTCCCTTGCCTTGTGTTATAAGCTTGGCTACCAGCATTCTAAGGCAAAGTTGGAAAAGGAGGATGAAAGTCATAGTTAAGTGTGAAGGATTCACCATTTTCTTTTTAACTCAACCCCTCACTTTACTGTTTTGGGGGCTGCTAAGATCAGAGTCTATCTCTCCATATAATACACCTTTAATCTTGTTCTGCAGAGACAAGAGAATAAATATGTGTTCTAAGCTCCTAACAGACTGTAAATGAACTATCCTGTTTTCAACCCCACTTCAAGAGAGGTTGGGTCCAGAAACAGTGTCTGAGTCCTTGTCTACAACAATGTCTGAGCCATATTGTCCCGAGACTGTTCAGTTGTTTCCCAATAAGTTTCCCTGGATTGGATTTTCTATAACTGGATTCTATATTCCTTATAAAGGAATCCTAATTAATCCATTATGCTCTACTCAAGAAGCTCCCAAGCTTCTCAAGAGAAATTATTCTGAACAGAATGAAAAGGAAGTAAATATTAAGAGAAAAATCATTAGATGGTATAGTGTTAAAAAGCAAAAGTTGAGAGAAATTTGAAACCCAAACCAGTGACCATATTGAAAGGATCATTTAAATTCTCTCACCAGCAGATGTCCTGACCTGACCAATAACTGTCCAAGTAAATGAGAAGACAGCGGGAAGAGAATAGGAAGAAATCGTTTGATCATCAGCAATAGTTTTTCAGGAACAGTGGTGTGCGGTGCAGGTGACTAGAAATGGAGAATAAACAGATGCTGCAGTGCACAGTGTCAGTAAACTTGCCATCAATTTGGAAAAGATTTGAGAACAAATTATTATGAGACTATAAAGTATTAGAAAGGAAACTCATAATCATCAGAAACCAAAATAACAGCAGGAGGAATTAATTAGGTCAGAATAAACCTAATTCTTTTGCACTTTTATTGTGAACAAGATGTAGATATAAGGTACAGAAAACAATATTGGACGAATGTGTATATAGTAGAATAACATGGCCCCAAGGAGTGCTGAATAAAAAATACAAAAAAAAAAAAAAAGCAAAAATGTCACTACTTGATTAGAGATCACTAGTTTTATACTTGAGATTCACATTTCAACCCTTTTCTGCTAAAAAAAAAAAAAAGAAAGAAAGAAAAAAGAAAGAAAAAGAAAAAAGAAAGAAAATTTATCACGGGCCTAGATAAAAAATGGACAACTTCTTTATCTCTTTGGTGGGATAGCAAATACAGTTGAAGATGGAGTTAGGGCAATAACAGTAACTACTTTTCACTGACCACTGACTACATTCCAGATGCCCTATCAATAACTGCACATGCATCCATTTTATAAAAAGCTCACCCAATAATATTAAGAGATTTAGTATTACCCTTACTTTATAGATGAGAGAATCAAGACTTTAAGAGACTATAACTGACTTTATATTATACTGATGTCCCAAATCCAGAAGTATCAGAGTCAGGTTTTAATCACAGTTCCTAAAATCAAAATCTGTGCTCTTAAATCCAAATTTGTGCCCCTCTTAAAATGAACATAAAATATTTAAACAAGATAAAAATATCTGTGCTTAAATCCAAACAGAGATCCAATATAAATGTAAAAAGTGAGCTTAGAAGAAACAGTGCTGAAAGGTAATATGTGCTAAAATGATTTGGTAATTTTGGTTGACTTCAAGCTTAAAAATAAAAACAATTATGGAATGGCCAAAAAATTAATGCTACTCTGGATTGACCAGACCACATATGTGACGTCACATATAGTTGTTGAAGCCATGATTCAAGAAGCAATTAGATATTCTTGAGCATGTTCAGGCTCATTTAACTAGAAACTTATGCTTGAGAAGAAAGAAGGAAGAATATGGACTTAAAGGAGGAAATACATCGGATGAACACAAGTGCAGTCTTTAAATGTGGGGAATACTATTAAGTAAAAGAGGGATTAAAGTCGTCCTACGTTGATTCAGCCTTATTATTACAGTGTACTGATTTCAGCTCGAGACTGCACATAGAATCTATTTTAACCTGATTCTCTCATTTTGCAGAGAGGAAATGAAATTGCAAAAAAATAAGTAATTTGTTCACAGATACATTCGTTATTGGTAAAAGCTGAGACTAGAATTCAGGTCTCAAAAATTCCAGTTGGAAGGGCAAAATTCCCTCTTCATTAGACTGTTGAAAGGGAAAATAGACAACATCTTTATCTAAAATCACCATTACCTTAACTTCTTAGCAAGCAGGGCCCAAGATTAAGAAAATGGTAACTCATTTTAAATAATCAATAAAAACTGTGTTAATTGAGAGATTTTTTTTTGTTTTTTTTTTTTTCTTTCTTTCAAATTACACTTTAAGTTCTGAGGTACATGTGCAGATTGTGCAGGTTTGTTAATTTGTCGGTAGGCTGTAAATCAGCTATTTCCATACTTACTTCATTGTTCTATTTTAAAAGACTAGGATGCTTAACAGTGTATCTTAAATAAAGATTCCTCAACAGATATTAGAAGAACATGGTCTTTTCTAATTCGGCCCCTAGATTTTACATGGTAAAACCATTCATTCTTTTTCCCCCTCAGTACCTAAATCTTTAGGACTGATTGTCCTCCCTTTGAGGCCACTTCTTCGAAGTCAGCCTTCCAGTCCACTCCTTTTGCATGGGAGTAGGAGCAGCTGAGGGGAAGCAGCGATGGCATGGCTCAGAACACACCCACCCAATTGCCTTCCTGCTCCTGAACATCAGCTGTTGAGCGGGCGAATGAAGCCAGAATTATCACCAGCTGTTTCCCAAGCTGTTTTGGCAGAGACTTACAGAAGAATAGACTCCCCAGGCATATTCTTGAGTAATGTTACTGGAACTAAAGTTCTGTCTCCAGAAACATACAATAGAGAGAAGAGATAAATAGGCTTGATCTCGTTATCTGCCAATCTCTATACCAGAAAGCTTTTTCAAGCACTGCCTACCAAGTTTATAATCTCTAATATTTGCAACAATCACCAACACTTTAATGATCCTATTTTCAATATCTCCATGAATGTTGATACCATTTTATTAACTAAGAACGACTGGAATTGTTTTTGATGAGTGATGGGGAGTCAAAACAACTGAAACCAAACCAGCTGGGTTTTTTGTTATTTGCAGCACCGGTATACTATACAAAGAATTACTTTGAATTTGACTAGAGAGATGTTATCTTAAGCAGTAAGTGATGTGTCAGATTGCAAAGTCACTTTTCAATTTTGGCTCTACATATGTGGCTTGAAGAAGATTATAGGGCAGAGCTGCAGTACAATTGATGACTTAAGTTTCTAATTGCAGTTAACCAAAACAAGAAATTGTATTTATTATGAGGTTCTAATTATACATGCATCTCCATGTACATTGCTATCCATCATGTGCCTCATACTATATTTACAGAGTTGGGAAAAATGTCTCCAACATCGTGATAATCTATAAAATAGTTATTGTTCAGTGTATATGAATTCATTTGAAAATGTAAATCACTCAGTTTTTTTTTTTAATGACAAAGAATACTTGGAAAGCAAAGAATGTTTGATGAAAGTTCATGTAGAAAGGAAGCCAGTCAAGTAAAATGCAAATGTTGTACCAAAAGTTTATTGAGAAGTCAGAGCTAAGAGAAATGTTAGTAACTCTTAAATTATTTTCCTTTGAGGGTTTTTCCAAAAGGATTCAAGATATCTCACATGTTTTAGTGCATGACTGTTTTCTTGCCAATTCCAACTTGAAATATTATATTCTAAATATACATGTCACATAATCATGAATATCCTTTCCCTTACTTGAATGAGGTCTGGCCAAACATTTTCCTGGCAGTTATTATGTCTATAAGAATATACTAGATATTATAGAGCTAGCCAAAAAATTGGTAGGCTAACTGCCATATAAGAATATAAAAATACTTATTTGATCAATATTAACAGGCTTTATGAAACAGACTGTATAACATAGATATTATTTGACATCAGCCTTTCAAAAGCATTCACTGGTAGAAGGAAAAAAAAAAGGTTGATTTGGCAAAGTACCACTATGAAGTTCATTTATCTCTTTATTTTATCTAATGAGGAAGAGGAAATTTAAACATGCAAAAATAAAAAGGAAAACTGCATTCATCTTCCACTAGAAACAAATTAGGGTTTCATTAAACAAAAGTACTTGCTATCCTTATGCTCATTTCTTTAAGAATGATGGTATTCTGCATCTGAATGTCTTTTATTTCTTTTAGTTGTCTTATAGCACCAGCAAGAACCTTCACTATAGTGGTGAATAGAAATGGTGAAAGCATACTTTCTTGCCTTGTTCCAAATAGTGGCAGAAACCTTTTAATCTGATTATGTATAACTTTGTAGATCCCATTTATCAGGTTGAGAAAATTCCCTCCTATTCCTAGTGTACTGACAGATTTTTAAAAATAAGTGGATATTAAATTATCTCAAAAGATTCTTCTGCATTAATTGAAATGATCATATGATTTTTCTCTTCTTATAGCGAATTGTATTGATTGATTTACAAATGTTAACCCACCCATGTACTTCTAGGATAAACTCTACTTGGTCATTATATATTATTATTTTTATATATTCTGGAATTTAATGTATTATTTTGCATCTAGGTTTATGAAGGATATTATCCTATGATTTTCTTTTTACTCATAATGTCTTTTTCTGGTTTTGGCATCATGGTAATTCTGACCTTATAGAAGAAATTGAGAAGTGCTTTATCTTTATATCAGTTATATATTGCTGCCTAATGAATTACATAAGTTTAATGGCTAAAACTAGCTTGGGTTAGCTGCATCCTCCACTTGGGATCTTACAAGGCTGTAATCAAGATATCAGCCAGTTTTTTTCTTGTCCTGCTTCCTCTTTTCATTCTTTTTCTTCTTATTTTCCTTCTTCTCTTTCTTATTCTTTTGCAGCCCTTTATAATTTACAAATCAGTCTTAGCTAGAGTGCTGCACAAGAACAGATCTCAAGCAATATTTGACCTGTGGGCTATAGTTAACTGACCTCTGGTCTAGGATTCATTTTGTGCCACCACTGAGATTACTCAGTTTAGGATTTTATTCAATATCCCATGTGTTAGATTTTTTTCCCCCATTTTAGCTATGGCAACACAAATGATTCCCAGCCACATGTGGGACTCTGCCTGATCCATTCTGATGAGAATTTTCCAGGCGTCGTGTAATTTCTTCACATGTATGTGAAGCATGAAAAATATTCAGCTCAAAATTTCACTCTAGATTTCAATCTCTGTGCAGCTCTCTTCTCTCCTGTACATTGCCCAAAGTCTAGCCACTGCATGCATTTTAAACTCTGTCTCTTCAACTTGTAGAAAACACTGAGATTTGTGTGGTTTCTCCTCATTGGATTGCTGCACTTCTAATGCAGTGAGAAACTGAGGACAGCTTCTCTCAGGGCTCACTCTCCAGAGTTGCCTGCTTTCTATTATCTAAATCCATTTTTTGTATTATTTTGTCTGGATCTTTTCAGTTGTTTAATCCAGGAGGATAAATCTCATCCCTGTTACTCCTTCCCTCAAAAATTCTTAACAATCTTTAAAATGTTTAGCAGAGTTCTGGTAAGCAAGCCAAAGTGTATAGGGTCAAGAAGAAATAAAAAACCTTTTCTTGTAGCTTCTTTTATCTAATTTTTTTTTTTTTTAAAGACAGAGTTTTGCTATGTTGTCTGGCCTGGACTAGAACATCTGGGCTTAAGCAATCCTTTTGCCTCAGCTTCTTGAGTAGCTAGGACAGCAGGCATGTGCCGCCATGCCTAGCTTACACATTTTACTCTAGAAAAACAGATTTTTAAAAATTATTCTTTAGGCTATAAATTTACAAAATAAATGTCATCTAGTTTCTCTTTACATATTTTAAAGTCATGCCTCGGAAACAGTTATAAAAATATTTGTGCCTTAAGATAATATACACAATCTTTTTGGGAAAATCCAGCAATCCTAAAGAACTTTTTTTATAAAAAATAATTTTAAATTCTAATAGCTCTTTTTGAAACTTTGCTCGATCACATAATTTATTAATTTGAAACTGATACTATATCAGTGTTCTCCAAGCTTGATTCAAAGTGAATTGTGGTATGCCAAACCGTGTTATGAGAGATTATACAGAGAACCCAGATAATCATGAGTGTGTAAAAGCCAGTTATCAAATGGTAATAAGTGTACTCATTTTCCTAAGAAAAATATTA
Source organism: Saimiri boliviensis (assembly GCF_048565385.1). Lineage (NCBI taxonomy): Eukaryota > Metazoa > Chordata > Mammalia > Primates > Cebidae > Saimiri > Saimiri boliviensis. Next base: position 42,525,340 of record NC_133453.1, read on the forward strand.
GTTTTAATAATAATCTTTCCTATAAACTCAAATTAGAAGTGAACATAACAAAGGTCTTTGGGTATATTAACATTTACAAGAAGCTTAGATGTCCAGTTTCTAATGTTGAACAAGTTTTATAAATAATAAGATGCAAGAATCTTTTAGTTACTAATTAAAAATTATTTGCATTATATTAGACAATAAATTAAGTAATTAATTGTTCTAGTTTTAATTCCACACTTTTCCAAATATAAATTCTTAATTTAATCAACTCTAAATGACCTTGGTTTAAAATACACTACTATCTTTTCATATGATTGATAGATAGATAGATATTAATCTACAACCCACATTTGAGGAAACAAAAGTTCAGAACAGTATTTCCAAGAGCACTGAAAAAGTACAGAGATTCTTCCATCTTTTATAAAATTAATACTGCTGAAAACTGGGACAAATATATTTCAAGACTTCTGGTTAATGCTTAAGAGTTACGGGAGTAAATGAGAGAAGTTGACCATACATGACAATAATTGAAATTTGAACTTAAACATTGAATAAAATTTGTTATAATTCACTTGCCTTTCAGGAAAAGAACTGCTTACACTTTTATCCTCTAATAAAAAGACCTTTACATTTTTTATTATAATTAGGCTATTTTAAGAGCACAATCACTTGGCTAATTCCCTGTCACTTGCTGAATTTAAAAGTTGCTCCAATAACATAAAACTAGTTTAACCTAAAAAACTCATTTTTAACCTGCAAATACTCCAGGCACACTTCCCATCTGGAAATGTTGATCAGATTTGGCAGGGAGGGGTGCTTAGCGGGTAGGGGGTGCATATTCTAAAAGAACTCAAACTCATGTTTGAGTCCATAGCTTCAATGGGAAACAAGTTGAATTTTCTAGGGAAACATATGCTCAAGCACCCCATTCACAGCATGCACCCTGGGGCTGAAATATGTTTTCTGGTGGATTGTAAGCAAAAGAAACATTAAATATTATTGACGGTAATTGAGTAGTCAAAGATAACTTTTATCACATTGTTTTGCATTTTTCTCATATAATTTACTGTCTAATAATTATTTTGCTTTAAATTATTAACCTGTTTCATTGGACACCTGTGCATTACTGCAAATGTTCTTGGGATGAACAATCTTATCCCACCCACTCCTGTGATGATCAATTCTATATCTGTTTTGACTCCTTTTAATTAGGTCTAACCTAACAGCATTTGACCAGATGTGTCTTCTTTATTTCTCTAGGATTTCACTGGTGCCTTGGGAACCTTTGACACTCATTTGCAGCTCAAAAGTCCGTGGAGCACCTTTATGACCAATAAAAGAGAAGGACCAATGTATAAATATTTTTTTCTTCTCTAAGGATGGACAATTCTGAGATACATTGCATAAAGCATCAAGTTAATATTTAATCAGTTGAAGCATAAGATATTGCAACTCATGCATACCTGGCTTAAGGAAGGATATAAAGGCATAGAATAGAAATTGAATCTGAGTACATTTAAAAAGAATGTCATAAGTCTCATTGTTTTCTGGCCATGTAAGAATGAGACTCATGAAAGTATAAAAATCATGAATAATTTTCATAATTCTCCTTCTCCAAGGTCCCAAACAAATCCTTTTGCTTCCTAAAGGAACCAATTGATTTTTTCTTTTTCTCAGGATTGTCGAAAGAGATTTTTATCCTCCTGTACTCGAACACCTTCTGATTAGAGAAATATCTGCCAAAAAAAAGTCGAAAAAGAAGAACCTAAGGGACGTGAATGTGCCATAGAAATTTCTCTTGGTGGTAACCCAGCCTCAGACGGACCAACTGTGTGCAAAGCTGTTCCCCGTTTCCTAAAGGAACAATGCTTCTCTTAACAGTATTTATTTTTCAGGGGCCCCAATTTCAGATATGTTGGATTCGGCAGTCTTCTGCTCAAGCTGTATTTTTTCCTACTGAATTACAGTAAGAACTACGTATTAGAAGCTATAATTAAAGGTTGGTGAGGCAAAACTGGAAATGTGCTCAATGGGCTGCACCCAGATCCAACTGATCCAGATACATAAAAAGATTGGCCAAAACTCCCTGTTTATGAAACAGCCAAGTTCTAGACTGAAGAGAAGCTTTTGAGACCCTCTGGATGCTTTCTCCCAGCTTCTCTGTGTGGGTTGAATTTTTATGGGTCTTCATAAAGGTTATTAAGTTAAAATTGGGCCAATAGGGGGAGGCTCTAATTCAGTACATCTAGTATTGCTAGACATAAGAGCAAAAGACACTAGGATGTGCACACACAGAGGAACGGCCATATGAGGACACAGGAAGAAGTCACCATCTGCAAGCCAATGAGAGATGCCCCAGGAAGATGCAAACCTGATGACACTTTGATTATGGACTTCTAGTCTTCAAACTGTGAAACAATAAATCTCTGTTGTTTCAGCCACTCAGTCTGTGGTATTTGGTTATGGCAGCCCTAGCTGACTTACGCAGTCCCCCATGATGAAAGTGCCCTGTGGGGCAGGCAGAGATTCTTGTGGTTCCCAGAGCATGGCACAGCCTTTCCTGTCTACTGACTTTTGCATATGATACTCATGTCAGTAGGAAACCCTCTTTTATTTCTTCACATATCCAAATCCTACTCTCTTTCTATTAAACGGGAAAGCCCCTACACTACTTGTAAGCTAGTAAGTGTAGCTTTTATAGTCCTTATGAGGAGGAAATTTGGTAATATCTATTAAGAGCCTCAGAATGTTTATCCTAAAAAGGTATTGAAGATATGTCCAAAGATTAAGCTGGATGCTCATCAAAATACTGTTTTGAGTACTGCAAAACTAGAAATACCCAATGACCAACAGAAGACAAAGTAAGAAACTCATTAAAATGATGTTGCTTAGATGTATTATTGCAGAAATATGCTAAATAAAACATAATATTAAGCAAAAAATCAAGTCATATAAAATAATTTTATTTTAATACGTGTTTATATAGAAATATTTCTGCAAAAATATATGCTAGCAATAATTTGATTATATATAATAAATATCACATTTATTTTATTTAATATTTATTTATTGCATTTTTTGTAGTGGGTGGGTCTCCCTATGTTGCCCAGGTTGGTCTCAAACTTGTGAGCTCAAACAATCCTCCAGCCTCGGGCTCCCAAGGTTCTGGGATTACAGAAAACAAATATATATCAAGTTATCAGCAAAGATTACAGCTACTAGATTTATGAGGTTTCTGTTTTGCTTTGTTTTTGCCTTTCTTGATACAATTTTTCCACAATAGATATTTGTTGCTTTAAGAAAAGTAGTTCTTTTTTCCAAAAAATAGAAAACGATTTTCTGTCTTTCAAGTCCAACTTTACTCATTACTACATTTTTAAACACATTATTTAGAGTCTACTACATATCAAGCACTATTCTAGGTACTTCACACATACATCAGTGAGACAAAGATGCCACTGTAGTAGAGTTTACATTTTATCAGAGGAGTAATCATAATATTATTATAATCAATTACATCATATCCTAGAAAGTTGTAAGTGTCATGGAAATAATAAAACAATGAATAGAATAAACGGAATTGGAAATACTGGGATCAGCCTACAGTTTGTTTTATTAAATAGAGTGATCAGAGTAAACCTCATTGAGAAGGCAAGATATGGGCAAAGAATTGAAGACTCCAAATGAAGATGTGTGAAATAAGAGCATCCCAAGCAGAAAAAACCATTCCAAGGTGAAAGCATGTCTAGCCTCCTGGAGGAACATTATGGAAGGTTTGGTTAGAGGAGCTGTGTTATGGAAAAGTATGAGAAGAGTAGATCAGGGAGTTGACAGGAAGAGATCACACAGGCCTTTGTAGATCATTGCCAGGAGTTGGTTTAACATGATTTCACATTCCCAAAAGAATCTGGCTGCTATGATGAGACTGGATTGCAGAAGGGCAGGGGCAGAAGTAGGGACACAAGTGGCAAAACCAATGCAGCCTTCTAGGAAACAGATGATTGTGACACACCCCAGGGGCAGCAGAGAAGGCAGTACAAAGCTGGTTCGACTCTGGATATTTTCCCTAACATTTTTAATGTAAATTTTAAAACATGGAGTAAATTTCAAAATATTTTACAACAAATATTCATATATTCCATCACTAGATTTTGTGATTAAAATTTGATATGTTTGTTTTATTGCTTATTTATACATCTGTTTATACTTCTATTTACTTTAATGCTTTTCAAAGTTTCAAGGATCAGTGTATTCCCCCCAAATACTTTGGCATTTATCATGGAGTTTAATATTTTTACAGTACTTTTTTGAAGTTAAATTTATATAAAATGAAATGCACAAATTTTAAGTGTATCATTTGACAAATTCAGACAAATGCATGCATTTGTGAAACTAAATTTTTAACGATGATACAGAACATTACTGTAACCTCAGGGAGTCCCTCATGTTTGTTTTCAGTGATTCGCTATCCCCAAGCTCTATGCAACCACCATTTAAATTTATTTCACTGAATATTAGCTTCACCTTTTTTAGAACTTCATGTAAATGAAATAATACTGTATGTGCTATTTTTTGCAAGCATTCAGTGTAAAAATTTTGATATTAATCTATATTACTGCATAAGTCACTAGTTCTTCCATTTTAGTGCTAATTTTCCATTGTATGAATATACTAGAGTTTTTTCACATTTTCTCCTATTGAGGAACAACTGAGTAGAGTTTGTGGCTATTATGAATAGAGATTTATGAATATTTTATACAGGGGTTTTAGTGGATATATTTTTTCATCTCTCTTTGGCAAATACATAAGGGTAGAACTGCTAGCTCAAAAGATAACTACATGTTTTATAAGTATATGTTTTATAAGAAACTGCCAGATATATTTTCCAAAGCGTTTTACCATTTTACATTCCTACTAACAACATATAAAAGTTCCAGTTGCTCTAAATCCTTGCCAATATTTGGTGTTATTGGTCTTTTTTAATATTAGCCACTCTAAGTGAGTACATAGTGGTATCTCAATTTGTTTTAAGGTGAATTTGCATACATTTATTTTTAAGGTCATTTTTCTGTATGAGTTCTTCCCAGGGCATTACAGGTCATAGTGTTCTCTCTCTTTCTACTTGCATTTGTTACATTAATGAATGTATCGCATCTATTTTTCACCTATTGCCTCATATATTTAATTTTTTTTACTATAGTAATTCTTGTTTTTTCTAAAAAGATTATATTAACCTTGGGAGTAGAGTCTTTATTCTTCCTGTGTGTTCCCTGTAATAACTAACACAACACTGGGCTTAGAATAGCCACTCCATAAAGGTTGGTAGATGGGACAAAATTAAAAATCAACCTTGGAGATGAATAAATTGTGGCATATTTATACAATGGCATGCTACTCATCAGTAAGAAGGAATGAGCTAGCAAGTCGGGAAAAGACATGAGTGGATCACAAATGCATATAGGTATGGGAAAGAAACCAGTCTTAAAAGGCTGTATACTCTATTTTGCCATTTATATGAGATGTGGGAAAAGCAAAACTATGCAGAGTATACTCCGGTCATTGGTTTCCAGGGCTCAATGTATGGAGGTGAGTCAGTGGGAAGATTGAATAGGTGAAGCACAGAGGTTGTTTTTACAGTGGTAGAACTAATATGTGTGATGATATAATGATGGATATTTGACACCACACATTTATCAAAATCCATTGAATTCACAACCAAAAAATTGAACCTTAATTCATGCCAATTAAAAAAATTGTTTAGTAGATCAGAGAAACCCACTATGCAATTGTGATAAAAGAATCTATTTACATTAGAAATATATGAAACAACCAATGCCATGGTGAAGTCAGTGGAGTCCATATGACTCCTATTTATTTTAAGCCAAAGAATAACGTGTTTATTTCACTAAAATTCTTAAAAATACTTTTTTGACACTTGCTCCATAAACTGTCTTGACATTAAAAAAAATTCATTGAAAAGAAAAGCAGTTTTAAAAGACCCAAAATACTAAGATTTTATTTACAAAGCATTTTTGACATATAGAAAGTAAAAATGCTGTTACATTCTTAGTGTAAGTGGTAGCCAATGTCTATAGTCCATGTAAACACTGTGCTCTACTTGATGAAGTTGTTTCCAATTGGGGATATGGGTTAATATTTCTCAAACCACTACATAAGCATACTGGAATTGAACGATTAAGAAGTTGAATGATGAATGATAGAAGCCAGGTTTTTTACTTTTGGAGTAGAGAGCTGTAGTCAAGCAAGGTGGGGAGGTTAGTATGATCCATATTATAATGGATTAGAGTTGGAGAAATTAGTGTGAACCCATGTTTAGCTTCATGTATATATAGATAATTACATAGAGGCATATTTATGGTTATTGGCTTGTGCAGGTTCATACACAAACACATATTTCCTTACTCCATCAATTAACAAGGTCTAAAAGCAATGATACCTTAATAGCAATGGGCACATCCAACACCCAGATCTAATACCATTCTCCAGTAAAATAAACCAGGGCTCCCAGAAGAAATAGATGATTCTAAGATTACGGAAAGAAATATGCACAATGAGCCTGAAGCATCTTGTAGTGCCAAAAATAAAGAAGTGCTCAAACACACGCATACATATGCACACACACGCATACATATGCACACACGCGCATACATATGCACACACACGCACACACACACCAATGGTGATATGTCAAAAGGGCATATAAGCCAATTTAAAAGGCTTTTAATGTACCAAAGGTGGAACAATTTCAGCAAAAAATAAAGTAGTACTGGATTATAATTCAAAATACAAAATAAATATTCTTGGCTTCATGCTGACATAATTGAATCAATTCAATAAATGAGGGAGAATAAACAAAGTTGTCATACAGAAGAATTCCAAAAAAACTTGTAAAGATATTTTACCTTCAAGGAGGTAGAACATAACTCCCTGCTCCTTAAATATTGACTATAGCTACTGCTTTCCCTCCAAAGCATACTATATTGAAAGGAAGGGAGAGAGAGAAAAACTATACAATGTAGAAACCCAGCAAATGCTACCTCAGCCAGGTGATCAAAATTAATATCCACAGTGATAGGTCATTTTGAGAATATGTGCACTTGGTATGATATGATGAGAATGAACATTTTCTTCTGTGGTCTTCCTCCCAAAAACCCATAACCCCAATCGAATCATGAGAAAAACATCAGACACTTCCCTATACAGTAGTATTCTACAAAATACCTATTAATTCGCAAAAATGTCAAGATCATCAAAAACAAGGAAAGTCTGAGAGACTGTCATAGACGAGAGGAGCCTGGGAAGACATGATGACTAAACATAATGTCAAATTTTGGATGGGATCCTAGAACAGAAAAGGGACATTAGATAAAAATATGGAAATAAGAATAATGATAGGCTTTAGTTAATAATAATGCACAAACATTGGTTCATTAATAGTGACAAACGTATCATAGTGTAGGATGATAATGGGGGAACTAGGTACTGTGTTTATGAGAAATCTCTGTGCTATCTTTGTAACTCTCCATGAACGTAAAACTCTTCTGAAATTTTAAAAGTGTTTAAAATGAGTGGATTAAAGCTACATGCACTAATAGGAATAAACCCCACAAATACACTTTCTTTGTTTGTTTTGTCTGTTTGTTTGTTTTGAAACAGGGTTTTACTCTTGTTGCCCAGGCTGGATTGCAATGGTACTATCTTGGCTGACTGCAACCTCCGCCTCCCAAGTTCAAGAGATCCTCCTGCCTCAACCTCCCAAATAGCTGGCATTACAGGTGTATGCCACCATGCCCAGCTAATTTTTTGTATTTAGTAGAGACGGGGCTTCACAATGTTAGTCAGGCTGGTCTCAAACTCCTGACCTTGGCTGATCCACCCGCCCCAGCCTCCCAAAGTGCTGGGATTACAGGCACATGCCACCACACCGAGCCGGACGAATACACTATTAAATGAGAGAAATCAAAGAGAAAACGGTGCATAATGTATGACATTGTTTACTTAATTATGAAAATTGATTTATACATGGTATTAGAAATCAAGAGAGTCAGCCGGGTGCAGTGGCTCAGCACTTTGAGAGGCTGAGGTGGGCAGATCATTGAGGTCAGGAGTTCAAGACCAGACTAGCCAACATGGTAAAACCCCATCCATCCCTACTAAAAATTCTAAAAATTACCTGGGAGTGGTGGTGGCTGCCTGTAATCCCAGCTACTCAGGAGGCTGAGGCAGGAGCATTGCTTGAGCCTGGGAGGTGGAAGTTGCAGTGAGCCAAGATTGCACCATAGCACTCCAGCCTGGGTGACAGAGCTAGTTGGTCAAAAAATAAATAAATAAATAAATAAGAGAGGGGTTTCCTGGAGAAATAGTCTTAGAGGGGATGGCAGGTACTTCTGAGGTGCTAGTGATAATCTGCATTTTGATCTGAGAGGGGGTTATACTAGTGTTTTCACTTTGTGTTTATTATTGAGCAGTACACTTACGAATCACTCACTTGTATGTATGTATATATGTAACATGTCAAAATATTTTAATTAAATGTTGTGCATGTTTTGATATCTCCAGGATTTCCACATAGAGTTATATCATAATCTGTTTTCAAGCAGAGTGATTGCTGATTTTTATGAAAAAAAAAGTTTTTATACCTACTGATATTTCATTACCTACTTTTGCAACATTCTATTTTTTAAATGATGCAAGTTCACTTTCTACTACGATTTATAGATTGTCTCATTTTTAGAGGAAATAGTTCCAGCTTGTAAGTCAGAATAGATCAGAATAAAGTTTCTTATTTTCTTATGAAGATGTGAAATTATGAATTCTCAAAATAATAACATTTCTGAAAAATTAAATCTAATATAATCAAAGACTAGATAAGAAGGAAAGCTGATTTCCAATGACCAAATTTGACTAATGAAGAACTATAATAACATAATGGTTTCTTACACATTTCCAATGAGTTGATGTAATTTAATGCTTTATTATTTTCTTTAACCATCCTTGCTCTTTTATAATCACATATTGACTGGCAAGACTTTGATAGCTAGTCAAGAAGTTATCTAATAAAAAAAAATCAATTGCCTAGACATTTAAAATAGAGTATTAGCATTTGCGAAAAACATGTAGGTAAAACCACTAATGGTATGGATTTTTATTATACATGCTATTTGTATTTACATAGTTGCCATGTTAACTAAGTGAATAAATAAGCAATGTTACCTCTTCTGGTAACTAAAGGGAAGCTTCAGTGGCCGATACGAAGCTAAAGATATCTCTATCACACATATTTAACCTTTGCTTAGACTCTTTGATGTCGACAAGCATGTCATTTTAAAATGCCTCAGTTTGGCTGGCACGTCGTCAATTGATGTCCAAGAAACAGACACAATTATACTTTTTCACTGTTTATCATTTATCCTCCTTTCTGCCCAATCATTAACAAAGGAGTGGTTTTCACTGTTTAGTCTCTTGTTAGGATGGGATGCAAGATCGAAAGCCCCAGGGTAAGTTTTCTCCAATACACTCTGTTTAGTCCACTGGTGAAATTACAGTATGTGGTTTAAAAAAAAATCTTTGAATGTTCATCTTTATTTAACTATATATAATCTCCTGCCAGAGAAGATTTGGGAAAGTGCATTAAAGAGAAAGTTCTCAACATTTTCACAAAGAAAAAAAGTTCCTAATTCAATATATTTTTTTTCCAAATTGGATTGCATTGACTAGTTTCCTAATATTGAAAACCCTGCTTGCTGACCAAAGAACAAGGAAATTTTATTTACAGTAATTTTATATATGAAAAAAAATGGGCAGAGAATTAATAATATAAATAATTCTATCCAAATGAAGGTATATAACCAACAGGATTAGGACTTAAAATTACACTGTAGGTCAGAAAATATTTTTCATGTCATTTCCCATAATTTTGGTTACAAATAGCATATGATTTGAAGTCTTCCACCAAAACTTTGTTGCTTAGAATCAAAAGAATACCAACAGTTTGTTCCCTTCCCAACTAGTCATTAGAGTTCCTTCTTTAAGGCAACAAGCTTCTTCTTCAAGCACACGCGTGTCTCCCTTCACTATAAAAGTAAAATGTGCATCTTTTTTATCTCCCAGGGAGATGCGGACAATGTAAGAAGAGTCAGAACTTCTTGGTTCTTCTTTGAAGCATTAAATAACTGTTGCTTACACAACTTACAAAAAGAAATCTTTAATTTTCTTTTAATAGAAATTAAATTTGTAGATCACAATAATATATTCCCTGACTATAGTGTCACTGGGAACAAAGCATGCTTCAAATGAAGTAATTTATTCTGAGCAGAAAAAATAAGAAGAAATATCCCATTGCAGATGGGCTTTTTTAAAACCAAATGTTTTGTGCTCCAATTCTCAGTTGCACAGGTCTGTTGCAGCATCTATATATTTGATATAAGGACAATTCCCATGGAGTCAGGCAGTGTTTCCTAGTGTTTTCCTGCAGACCATTGTCATGGGTTTAAAAAGAAAGTTTCAGGCTCAAATAAACTTGAGAAACACCACATATTATTTGCAATTCTTCTAACTCTTGGAAAATCAAAATGTACACTGACATAATATGAGCTTTAATAAATATTTTAAAAGAGAAATCTGTTTAATTTTGTTTACATCAATGGTTTCCAAGTTAGTGGGTCATAGAATCTATGTAAGTTTATGCACATATTTTTGTCTAGGTATGGATTTTTTGTGCATCTGTGTGAAAGAAACACTTATTAACATTTCATGGAAATCAGTTCCCCTGTTGGGAGGCAACAGGGGAAACCGCTTAAGAATTGTAACTCCAGAAAGACAACATTAAAACACAAGGAGGAGTAAATGCCCATTAATGTCAATGTCCATTAATAGATGGGACAAACATGAAAGCCCAGAATGAAACTCCTTTGATAACCAGGAGGGAACACTATGACAATGGGCACCTGCTTCAGGCAGGAAGTTCAACAACTTGTAAACCCTTTAGAGAGATGCAGAAGACAAAATTGTCAAAAAATAAAAATAAAAATAAATCAGTAAATTCACAGTCTGTCCCAAGATTAACACAACTACTTACACATAAGGAACACTCATTATCCTTTGAAAGAAAAGTTCTCATTCTAATCAGAAGTTGAGACTACACATGTTTTACTAGGTAAGAAGGCTGTCATTAAAATATTTTCCAAGATTGGATTCTGATGTTATTTCATTTGAAACTCATATTGCAATATAAAGATACTATAAAATAAAAGCAAAATTTAATGAAATATGTTCAATATCAAAAATATAAGCAATTTACAAATCCAAGATGAGTGCCTAGATAGTAGAAAATACCTAGTTTTTCTGTTTCTGTTTATTCTAGGAATACAGCTAGACACTTCCTAGCATCCCTTGTAAGTAGGTGAAGATGTAAGTCCCAGTTCTGACCGATTGAACATGGGTGAAAGCAATAAACCTCTCTTGTAGGCTTGGTTCATAAATATCCTCCCATAGGATCATACACTCTGTCTCTTCACCCACTTGTTGGCTGGAGATAAAGGATTAGGCAGAGGCCTATGAGACTCTGAAGGATAGTAGCACTCAAGGACTAAAAAGAAGTTGAATTCCTAAATCAATATATAAAAGACTGCCCCCCAAAAAACTTAATTAAACTGCCATACGAACAAGACATAAAATTGCATGATCCTAATTAACTGAGATCTGGTACATGTTATAGCAGCAATTAGACTATCCCAACTCATAGAACGTCCAAAGAAGAGATTAATAAATTGCACATAGTACCTTTTAGTCTTCCTCAAGAACAGAGTTTTGAAGTATTTCTTACAATAAATATAGAAAGCACTTCACTTTGAAAAGTCCCCTTTAAATTTGAGAGAATATTTATTAATCATTACAATGAAATATAAATAGCACAAAAAGACTATTTAGATAGCATTTGTCAGCCAGTAAGCTTAATGTTCTTGAATAATGTTAAAAGGCCTGCATAATGTGGCTTGAGGTATTAAAGAGTATAAATGAAGACTATAAGAAGAAATCTTTTGAAATTATATATTCCATAGTTACAAAGATATAAACAGTAGAAGGAAGGCTTTATGGAAGACAGAAGGGCAAACAAGAATAGCAGTTGGAGAGAACATGGTAGTCTTTAAAACTGGCCTCAAGGTGCTTCTGTCACCTAGATGACTGTTGGAGTGACCTGATGCAGGTGCTATTTGCCAGGAGTCTAACCCACATGGCTTCTGTAACTTGTTTCCTGTGATTTGGCCTGGTTGGGATTAGAAAAAGTATACTTGGCTGTTACAGAAAAAATTGTGGCTAAGAACAGATTTCCCACTTTTATAACAATCAGTAGCTTCATATAATCAGGCAAAAGATGATTATGTGAAGTCAGTTGGAATTACATTCTTTCCAATATATCTAAGTTAAAACATCAATGCTAGCTTTTATCACTTTGGAGATCCACTGCTAGATTCATGAATAGACTGAAAGTTCCTGGTGGTCAATTAATCCCTGAAATTTCTGAATCAACATATCCTATCAGCCTTTAGAACTTGCTTAGAAAAAATTGCTTTCTGTGACTTCGGTAAGATGCACCTCTCCTTTAAAATTACAATTTTATAAACTTACTTAAAACTTTTCTTTGAGAAATCATACCTATTCAGCTTTCACAGAAGGAGACCTTCCTAGCAAGATTATGGCAGTTGTAAAAAAAAAAAAACTAAACATTCAATTCTTGAAATGATACTTGGCAAGGTCGAATGTGTACAAAGGAAAAAATATATCTGGACATATATCGCTCAAACAGTCCTTTATAGAAAAGGTTCTTAAACTTCTGAAGGGCTCCAGAACCCCATAGAAAAGTAAGATAAGGCTGCCTTGCTCTGGAGATCAAATGTTGATGGTATCCGCATTATCAGCACCAAAGGAAATAGTAAAAGAGGGCTTCAAATAATTTCAATAGTTGAAATGAGGACTCTTGCTCTTTCCAAGTATAGTAATATCTAACACCTCTTTTGCACTTCGTGGCTGCAAAAGTTGCCAAGGGAGATTTTTTTCAGTGCCATTATATCATGCTGTCTGCTTTGCAAAGGACTGGAATCATCAGTCTGATTCATCTCATGCCAGTTGCTGATGCTACAATCCCACAGAAAATGACTAAAATTTAACACATTTTTATACAAAGATTTACCACTGAGCAACATTCATCATATCTCTTAAATGCATATTTTTAAGTCCTTTACAGAAAACAGTCCTCAGTATCTCACAATAAAGGCCAGGAAGAGAGTATTCTTTGCAATGTCCAAGTTTGTGAGATTTTTGGCTAGGACAGAAGAAGAAGGCATCACACTAAGAGAGAGAAAATGAGGTATAGCATTTTCATTTCATCACAAGTTAAATAGAAGAGGCTGTTGCCATTGGAAACTGTGACAAATGTTAACCTGAATTTCCTGTGTTACTTTTAAGTTGCTTGGAATTGGCTTTATATGCATACATATCTGAGGTGTAGACTATATTAGGCACAAATTATGAACCAGATCCAAACAGCGTAGCTTGGGCATCTTTTTATAAAATCAAATTGCTTCAAGATATAGAATGTGAAACTAAAATTATCCTTTTTTTCATCTTTGATCTTTCATCAACCAAACAACTATGAAATAGATAATATGTAACTAAAGTCACCTTTCTCTCAATGGAAATGAAAATATAGATGAGAGATAGATGAGAGAGAGGTGTTTAAAAGTACAAAGCCACATCATAATTTAGGCTAAATTTTGCTTTCCAAATATATTTTTCATCTCGTTCTGCACATCAGCTCTCTTACCACCAGGCTGGTCTATTCACGGCCCTCAATATTCCTTCTCTATCCCAGCCTCTAGTATCTTTCTGCTTCCCTCTCCTATTTATCTCATTCTTCACTGCCCAATATGAGACTTAAATCTTTGAAAATCTCCCTTTGCAGTAAACACATTTTTCTTTGAAACTTGATAAATGCAAGATTGTTTTACTTTAGATAAGTGACCTGACCTTCTTCTGCGGAAATGAGGATACATACTAACTCCAGAATTTTATGACTATTGTAAGAATTAAATGAGATAATTCAATAAGAGATGCCTAGAATATTAACAAGCACACAGTAGCTGCTCAATAAATGCTACAGAACTTAGTTCTTACTTTTATAACACTCTCTGATTAGCTCAGTGAAAATACTCACGCACTGACATGTATAATAAAACAGAAGCCATTTATTTTATACATTTTTATCTCTCACAGTTTTTATTTATAACACATAGATGCTCAGCAAATATCTACAGATTGAGAAATGGAATAATTTTGCCTTTTTTGTATGTAGGCTATATCTATCCTTTAATCTTTATTTTTACTGCTAAATTTCAGAAATTGGGTTTCTCATTGCATCCATTTTCTGGGTCCCATCTGGCTCTCAGAAGCACTGAAGATTCAATTGTCGGCCGTCATTGCCAGGTGCAACAGCCACAGCTGCCACAGACCTGCAGCTTGGTCTTACATCCAAGCACACTCCAATCACATCACCTACACATCTTCAAAGCTAATCTTTACTCTGATAGTTTTCCTTAGTTGTTCACATGTCCTATCACTCCTGACATTAGCAGCCACTAGAAGTCCTAAACTTTTTAACTCTAAGCTTCAGGAAATTTTCCATTTCCTTGTAGTATACTTATGAAAGAATTATCCATTATTTTATGCCATTCACTTAAAATCCTCTTATCTTCACCTTTGTAAAAGTAATAGTATATATTTCTGGAGTATTTTCCCATTGTGATTTGAGCAGAGATATGAAGAACCATCTGGCTTGGTGATTTTTTTACTTCTCAATGCAAATTTTCATCGATGTATTACACCTACAAGAATAAATCACTCAAGCTTAAAGTATCTTTTTATTCCTAACACATTAAAAGGCCTTATCACTTTGATCAGTCTCAAATGTCAAAATATTTACTTCTTTTATGTGCATCATCTTTCTTCCAAATAATCATGTTGTCATTTACTCTCTATCTACTCTATCTAATGATTGGATCAATACATAGCAGGGAAAGTGTGAGCAGGGAGAAATAAGAGCAGGTTTCTATGAAGAGAGTAAAAAGATAATAAGCAAAGGAAGGAGGAAAGAATTTCTGGAATAATGTCTTTATTATTATAAAGACATTATTAGTAGGGAAGAATAATGTCTTTATTATTATAAAGACATTATTAGTAGGGAAGAAGTCATGAAGAATTGGTTTTAGACAGGAGCAAAGGAAATTCATATGTAGAAGAAAACAGAAAGGTAGAGCATAGGGATAATGATTGCAGACAAGTATTTAACACTTGAACTGACTGTTAGTGGCACACATTAATCACAAAAACTAAATAGTTGTACATAACCAAGTTGGCTGATATCAGCTGGCAATACAATCTAAGTTAATATTAAGTTGTTACAGTCAAAATAATATCACTCTACTGTCAAGGGTGGCATTATGGCCCTTCACTGGGGCCCTTCACAGCAATCTTATCTTACTTACTGATCTTGCCCTCAAAGTGCTCCCTCACTCTTCCATAAGGGACACACTCCTCTCTTCAGCCCACCTTAAATTGTGCTCATGCAGTTGTTTTGGTTTCTTCCACAAACTTTTTGATATAAGCTCCTAAAAGATTCAAACATCTTAGTTTTCCATTACTCTCTGTGTGTGTGTGTGTGTGTGTGTGTGTGTGTGTGTATTGACAGAATATCCACAGAATGCAACTCACTAATTATTAAATAAGTCAAGTTTACGTAATTCACAGAACCTTCTTTTTGCCCCATCTGGAAATGCAAAAGGCAGTTGCTGCAGATTATTTTGATTATGGAATATAATTTAAATTGCCAGCCCCATTTACAAATAAGGCTAACTCAGCCTCTTCCTTCACGCAAATGAATTTGAACCAAGTTTAGATTTCTAAAAATGAGAGATCTACAACTAAATTTAGTATGAATTCAGCTTAATGTAATTAAGAATGTGCATTTTCAAGTAAGACAAACCTAGATTTAAAGTCCAATATCATTATTCACTAATTTCTGTGACTGAGCCTCAAGTGCCTTGCATGTAAAATGAGGATGACACTACTATATAGGGTTATTATAGCTAAATAAGTTTATATATATATATATATATACACACACACATATATATATATATATATAAAACTTATGATACATAATATTACAGGATACCTGATGTGATTGATACTAGCACCATTTAGCAACACCCTATATAGAATTTTCTGTTGGAATCTCATATAATTGTGTCCACTTTGACAGCAAAAGCCTATATGCACAGCTGCAAATTTAAATAATTTCTAGAGAAATAGGCAATTATTATGTAAGACTATCTTCTCTTTTGATAATAAGAAACCTCATTTATAGCAAGCCTAACTTAAAACTGCAGACTTCATGGTTTAGGACCTGACAAAGTAAAATGATTGTTGGCCCATTATTGAGTGTGTTCCTTTCATGGGCAGCAGCTTTGAAGTAAATGTATGACATTGACTCCAAGCTGAGCTAGGCTCTCATGCTATCAAGTGGAAGAAACAGGGACTAGCTACTTCAACTTCATAGATGGAGAACATCTACCCTTAACCTTTGCCTTAGATTGCAGAATTATTATCAAGAGATATATATTCCTATAAGGGGAGCAGGAATGTGAAGATAAGAAGGAGCACATATGGCAGAAATAAGACAACCCCACAAATAATAGTAACACAAGGCAGAACATATTATAGCATATGGAGATTTGGGGTCCTATTGAACACAGATAACAGGAAAGCTCCTTAGAGGAGATGAATTTGAGATATGTCCTGAAGTATGTGCCCAAGATGCTTCATATTTTAATACAAACATGGTGGTGTAGAAACAGGTCTTGACTCTCAGTATGAATGTATGTCAAGCATATGGCACAGAGTACATGATATGGTAGAAGTTTATCTACTAACGATATCATTTAGCTGTGTTCATTGAACTTTATGTGGGCCCTAAATCACTGGAAGGGATACAGAAATAACATTACTCATGGCATCCATGACTTAAGAAATGATAACAATGGAAGTTTTCTTGTTAGACGGTTTATTCTGCATGCTTGTTCATCTTAATGAGCCCTTCGACAGGCAAATGCCCCGTAAATTTTGTTTTTCTTTGTTTGACAACTATAAATTAGACACAAGCATTGCTAATATAGTGGAGGAAAAATATCTCAGACAGCTAAATACTGCCTGTTCATATGTAAGGCATGCAGCTGTTTCACTTTTTAAAATCCAACTCTAATACAAGCCTCAAAAGGAAAAAAAGAGAAAACTGAATATTTCGTCAAATAAAAGCCCAGAGCTCAAAGACAAAATATTTAAAGACAATGTAAAATAAAAGCTTTTTTTCAAGTCATATAAAAGCTGTTTTATGAAATTAAGCTGGAAATATTATAAGTGGGAAATGACCACAACATAAATAGGAACCTTTTAGAAAAAGAGCAAACATGTGTTATTTATTTTCCTAGTAAACAGAAGTGGCAGATTCAATCAGCAAGAAACATTGGATAGTTATGACCATTTTAATCATGTAAAAAAATTCATAAGATTTGTTTATGATGCATTAAACAGTATCTTCAGGTTAGCATTAAAGAAAGTGAATAAATTCTATTTATCTGATAAAAAGATTAGAGATAAGAAGGAGCCAGTTCTCTTATGTGGCTAGTAATGTAAAGGGACATAGAACATTTCAGCATCTCTGTGGCTACCTCCATTTACTCTTTATAAACATATGGAAATAGTTATACTCTATTGCATAAAAAATATTTAAAACTATAAAACAGTTCCAAAGCATGTACTGTGCCATATTTCATGTGGAGAGAGACTGCCTTTAGTTCCGTTTTGAAAGGCCTAAAAAGTGCAAAGCAATAGTACTTTAAGTATTTATATCTACTTAGATTCTCTAATGTTTAAAGTCATGTTGAAAAATGTTAATTTTAGATGTTAATTATAGAGCTGGAATAAAGCATTGGTTATAAAATAGCTAGCTGAGGTTAAATCTCTACATAATAATCAGTTTTCTGGTACTCCCTGTTATTTAAAATACTACCAAAGAAATACATTACAAAAAATATGCTAGCATGTGGCATATCTCTTCATTCGGAATTTTTATGAATGATAAAACTAAACACAAGGAAATCAAATATTTATCTGGCTCCAACTCTACTTTATTCCCTAACATGTGACAAGGTCAAATCTTACATTTTATTTAGAATCAATGATTAAAGACAATAACATAACATAAAGATATCAAATGTTTCTTGAAGGATAAAGACTCAGTTCTACACAGCTCTTAATTTAATGTCATTTTTTGCCTTGAAAATTATTATGGAGCTTTTGAAAGAGGGATGTACAAACAAAAAAATGTTAAGAACTACAAAGATTTGGTAAAATTCAAGAGAACTCTCTGTAAGTAAATCATTTCTCTAACTTCAGTCTCTGAACCAGTTTACTTCAGGAAGTCAACATACAGAATTCCCCAATACACTAACGTCTCCTTGACAAAGCAGATTGAACAGATCCAACTTACTGATTAAGAATTCTCCCTGGTATTATATGTGATACAGTTGTCAAAGAAGGAATTTGATTTCCTTTGGATATGTAGCAGAGTTCAGTCTAATAAATTTACACTCATCTTATGATTTTTATACCAATATGTGAAGAAAGAACTAAGTTTATATCCACTGAGGTTATCTTTTAACCTTTTTTCTTCCATTCCACCCCAAATTACCCATGTTTCATGCTGTACTTCTTATATGCCAATAATAGTTACTTTTGAAATATAGTCTGAGAGCCTTTAATCTACCTTTCTCCTGATTGAAAATATAGCTGAACTACTTTGCAAGCCATCAGAAACCTCTTTGCCCATTTTCTAATGTAACAGCTATAATAGTAGCTTCATTAATAAAATTATTGTAAGGCAATCACAAATAACAAAGACCTATTATGGCAGCCTTCCATGAATACACACACACACACACACACACACACACACACACATATAATTTTTCTAGTCACTTAAATCTCAACACCTAATCTGAAAGTCACCTGTCACTGGACCTACACAAAGCCTCATCCCACTAATAGTACAGAGAATGCCATTGATTTTAAGTCACATCATTATTTTATGAACCACTAAGAAAAAATTACAGTATTTAAACCATGACATGTTGCCTTAATGATAATCCTGTACAACATGAATTGACAACATCAGCCCCTCATTGCTTTGAAATGATTTCATCTATTCCAAAGAATTTGGCAATCTACCCTACCTTCAGTTGCAGTACTTGGAGTGTGAGAGTAAGCTTGCTGCAAGTATTTTAGGAACAAAATATAACACATCTTCATCTACTTGTGGATATCTTCCTTTTTTAGGTCCCATAAAACCCTTGGTTGTTAATTTGCAAGAAAATATGAAATTCTGATTATTTCTACGATGATGCTTTATTAATATCAAATTTAATTTTTCACCAACGGATATAGAGAACTCAAAAGACTGTCATTTCCATCATATAATGTGTACAGAGCCAAATAAATTCACAAGCTTTCTTGAAACCATTGAAAGATGAAATTGGAGGGCGACCAACTAGCCCAAAATCTAAGAAAAGACAGGTGCCTGCAGGAAATGATAAGACATATGCAAACAGACGCAACTGAAAACCAGTGAAAAGGGTTCAATTCAGTTGGCAAATTGGTGGAGCCCAAGTATACTCCAGAGAGAGTGCAAAGTTCCTAGGAGATGAGAAAATTAAAGAGTTTTACATTCTCCTTACAGTTTTTCTCCATGAACCAAGGGCAATCACCAAAAAGATTCAAGGAAGCTTTTAGAAAGTGTTTCTTATGGAACACATCAGCCCCTGCTGGAGGAACACAGAACCCTACTTGCACCCTATTGCTCTATCTCCGCTATAGAACAGAGCCTTAAAATACAGAGGCAAGTGCCAAAAACACCCTTAACACACCAGTGAAAATCAATTGCAGCTAGGAGAAGAGAACAACAATTTTTAAAATCCTTCCCTTGAGAGAAGGACAGCATTGCATGCAAAGTCCAGGCCTAGAGCCTGGGAAGGGAAACTGCTGAGGAGTTTACACTCCAGGACCCAGAACACAACACCATGCCAGCCTAAGACTAAAGTTTAATATAAAGAGATAATCCCCCAGTACCACCCACTGCTGAAAAGCTAACAAGTAGTAAGTAACAACATTGGAATATGACTTGGAGTGGCATAGGAGAGGAACTAAAGCATGACAAGAATTTTTTTTTTTGATGCACAACACCAAGGAAGATCTAGAGTTGATATAGGAACACCCACTAAGTTAAAAAAGAAAAGAAAAGAAAAAAAGAAAGAAAAAGAAAGAAAGAAAGAAAGAAAGAAAGAAAGAAAGAAAGAAAGAAAGAAAGAAAGAAAGAAAGAAAAGAAAGGGTCAGTCAGTCTTCTGGCAAACCAACCTAACATAAGGTATTGCTGGAATTTGAAGCCTGTGGTGCCCTAAAGGTCACCATAGCAACAATAAACCTAAAACCAAGCTGGCCCCCTTACTACATTAGCTTAAATCTTCTATATAATAGTTCTAACAGAAAGACATTAATTTCTAGGGATAAAAATTATACAAAATGGCTGGGCAAGGTGGCTCATACCTATAATCCCAGCACTTTTGGAGGCCGAGGCAGCTGGATCACGAGGTCAGTAGTTCAAGACCAGCCTAACCAACATAGTGAAACTCCGTCTCTACTACAAATAACAAACAAAACAAACAAACAAATAAACAAAATTAGCTGGGCATGGTGGCAGGCACCTGTAGTCCCAGCTACTTGGGAGTCTGAGGCAAGAGAATTGCTTAAACCTGGGAGGCGGAAACTGCAGTGAGCTGAGATCACACCACTGCACTCCAGCCTGGGTGACACAGTGAGGCTGTCTCCAAAAAAAAAAAAAAAAAAAAAAAAAAAAAAAAAAATATATATATATATATATATATATATATATATACACACACACACACACATATAAAATATATATATATATATAATATATATATACACACATATAAAATGCCTGGCTTTCTTATCCAAGATGCCTGACTTTCAACAATAAAAACTACAAAGCATACAAAAAGTCAAGTAAAAACAACACACTCCTAGGAGTCAAAGTAGTCATCAAAACCAGACATAGATAAGACACAGGTAGTGAAATTAAAAGACAGACAAATTAAAATAACTGTGATTCATATGTTAAAGTCACCAATGGAAGAGGTGGACAATATGCAAGATCAGTTAGATAATTTCAGGAAAGAAATGAAAACTGTAAGAATCAATTTCAAATGCTAGAAATTAAAATACAACATACATGATTAATGTCTGTTACAGGCTCATCCTTAGACTTGACATAAGCAAAGAAACAATCAGTGAACTTGATGATAATTTGATGGCAGATCAATAGAAACTACCTAAACTGAAACAAACAAACTTTTTATGGATGGAAACATTTAAAAAAATTAAAAACCACAACATACAAAAGCCATGTAAAAATATCACCGTATCAATTGATCTAAGATACATATTTATTAGAATTCGTAAGTCTAATCCCAAAAGGAGAAGAAAGAAAGAGAAAACAGAATGTCAAAAAAAAATTTCAGGAAACAATGGCCAAGAATTTTCCAATGTTAATGACAGATAGCAAATCGCAATTGAATAAGCTAAGAAACTACCAATCAGATAAACACACAAAAAAAGCTCTTCCTTTTTTAGATCCCATAAAACCCTTGGTTGTTAATTTGCAAGAAAATATAAAATTCTGATTATTTCTACAATGATTCTTTATTAATATTAAATTTATTTTTCACCCAGGGATATAGAGGACTGAAAAGAGTGTCATTTCCACCTGTATAATGTGTACAGAACCAAATAAATTCACAAGCTTTCTGGAGACCATTGAAAGATGAAATTGGAGGGCAACCAACTAGCCCAAAATTATATTAAAAGGCATTTTATATTAAAAATAGCAAAATCAAAAGCTCAAGAGAAAATTTTGAAGGCAGCCAGAGCAAAAAAGACAAATTACCTGAATTACCTACAGCAGAACAAAGATAAAAATAACAATAACCAGATGTAGTGGTTCATGCTTATAATCCAAACACTTTGGGAGTCTGAGGCTGTATCACTTGAGTCAGGAGTTCAAGACCAGCCTGGGCAACATAGGTAGATCTCCTTTCTACAAAAGTATTTTAAAATTAGCCAAAAATGGTGGTACACACCTGTGGTCCCAGCTACTCTGGGAGCTGAGGTTGGAGGATCACTTAGGCCTGGGAGGTCAAGGCTACAGTGAGCCATAATTGCATAACTGCCCTCTAGCCTAGGTGACAAAGTAAAACCCGTCTCAAAAATCGTAATAATAATAAATAAAATAATTACAGCAGGTTTCTCTTTAGAAATCTTGCAAACTAGCAGATAATAAGCGACATCTTAAAAATGTTAAGTTTTAAACAATAAAAAAAGTCAATCAGAATTCTATATCAAATAAAAATGCATTTCAAAAAAAGAGTAAAAATTATTTCAAGTCCATAAGTACTGAGAAAATTCAGTGCCAAAAGACCAACTTTATAACAATTATAAAAATAAGTTTTCAGACAGAAATATACCATTGTAATTCATTGTATGTTTATAGAAAATACACAATTAAAATATATGAAAATAGAAAAAAGAATAGGAGAAAGGAACTGTAAGTAAACTGTTATCATTTCACTACAATATACATAAAGCAGAATAATATTTGAAGACAGACTCTGATTTATTAAATATTAACTTCAGGACAAACATTAATTTTTAAAAGAGATATAAATATTACATGTCAATAGAGAAGATAAAAATCATGAAGATGTTCAGTTAAATTAAGTTTTCTCTTTTAAAAAGAGGAAATAGGAAATAAAGATAGATAGGGAAAAACAGAAAATAGCTAGCAAGCTAATTGTTTTAATTCAATTATATCAATAATCACATTATATGTGAATGGGTTAAACTACCAGTTAATAGATAGAGATTATTGTCAGATTAAATAAAGATGCAAGACCCAACTAAATGCTGACAACAAGAAACCTATTTTAAATATAAGGATAGGCTAAAAGTAAACAATAGAAATAAAAATATATATGTGTTTATATATATACAATGAATGCAAATGCTAATAAAAGAAAGCTGGAGTTGTTATATTAATATCAAATAAAATGATTTCTGAACAGGAAATATGAGAGACAAAACAGACGTCACATGATGACAAAGTGGTCAATTCTCTGAGAAGTCATATGAAACCTACATGAGTATGCACATAATGATAGAGCTCTAAAATAAGTGAAGAAAAAACTTATAGAAATTAAAAAAGAAATAGACAAATTCCAATTTAGAGTTAAGACTTCAACAACCCTCTTTAAGCAATTGGCAGAGCAAATAAAAAGAGAATCAGTTTATAGGTTATTTGGAAATACTCAAACAACTTAATCCAATTGATAATCACAGAGCACTCCACCTAAAAACATTGATATACACACCTATTTAAGTGAACATTGAACAATAACTAAGATAACTCACATTCTGGGCCAAAAATAAAATACTTTAAATATTTAAAAGAATAGAATCCTTACTAAGTATGTTCTTGGGCTGCAATATAATTAAACTAGAAAGCATTAAAAGAAAAAGGAAGTGAAAATTTTCCAAATATTTGAAGATTAAACAAAATACTTCTATATAACCCATGGATCAAAAATGAAATTTGTAGTATAAAATACTCATATTAGGACAATGGGGGTTTCAAATCAGCATCTATTCTAAGAAACTAGAAGACAAGGAAATTAAATTCAAATCAAACAGAAGAAAGGAAATAATACAGGTAAAAATCAAAATTCCTGAAAGTGAAAATAGAGAAAAACTGGTTCTTTAAAGTAAACAAATATTAAATTTATCCCAGCTTCTTTTTATTGCTAAATACACAATAACTTTGCATTGCAACACTAAATCATACAGTAATCTTTTAGAAGATATTTTAAGTGGCAACCAAACTCAATATATGTAGTTTCAACAATGCATATAACTCACTCAAAACAGAAATTCAAAATAGGTTCATAGATAGTTCAGAAAAAGGACTTATTAGATGGGGGGACTTTAAAATAGCTATGATTAATATATTAAAAA
Source organism: Saimiri boliviensis (assembly GCF_048565385.1). Taxonomy (NCBI): domain Eukaryota; kingdom Metazoa; phylum Chordata; class Mammalia; order Primates; family Cebidae; genus Saimiri; species Saimiri boliviensis. Next base: position 42,549,596 of record NC_133453.1, read on the forward strand.
TTTAAAATATGTACAACGTAGATGAAAACATGGGGAATTTACACAGAGAATTGCAAAGTTAAATGGAAATTCTAGAACTGAACAATATAAATCTGAAATGTAGAACTCATTGAATGAGTTTAACAGCACACAACAAATGACTGAAAAAGACAAGCAAATAAAATATTATTTTTAAGAACATAGCTAAGTAACACATAGGATACAAACTCCAACCTTCATTTATTTGTTTCCAAGAGAAGAAGGAGAGATTGAGATACAAGCAATATTTATAGAGATAATGGCAAAGATGTAGATCAACTGGCATTCTCAGGCATTGCAGGAAGGATTATCCATCTGCACAACCCCTTTGGATAAACTGTGTGACATGGAAAACAAATATGTATTCCATGGCCTAACAATTCCATTCCTGGTCATATACTCCAAAATGAGTACTTACCCTTACCAAAAGCTTGTGAAAGACATATTATGAAAGCTTTATTAAAAATAACTTAAAAGTAAGAACAATTCAATTGTCCATTAATAAGAAAATGGATAAATAAGTCGATACATGCACAATGCAATAAACCACAGTGGTTAAAAAAAAAAAAAAAAAAAAAAGGACACAAAAAATATCGATACATCTCAAAACTATGATGTTCAGCAAAAGAAGCCAGAGGCACAAAATTACATATTGTATGATTCCATTAATATAATGGTCAATAATGGTTATCTTTGCAGGAGTATTAACTGGGAGAAACACAAAAAAGCTTCTCAGTGCTAGAAATGTTCTATATCTTAATCCAGATGATGGCTACACTGGCCATATCTATATTTATCTATCTACCTAGCATTTAAGGTTTACATACTTAATGTATCCAAGTTATGTTTCAATAATGAATAGTTTCAAATATATTGTTAAGATATGTCTATTTTGTTCCTGGTTTCAGTAAGGTTCAGTCTAGAGACAAAAACCACACCAGTTTTTGTACACAGAAAATTTAATATAAAGAATTGACAACTAGGTACAAAGTTGTTAACTACGTAACTGAAAGAATAAAAAGAGGACTGTATGGTATCTCAGAAATAGCAACTGTAGAAAGCAACTATCAGCTTAGGGACTGGGGAACAAAAATTTAAAGGCTGAGATTATTAAAATCTTAGAGGAAGGACCCAGTGGGGCTCAAATGCAGATGTCTGTTGAGGAGTGCTGTTTAGCTGAGGTGTCTCTGCACTGGGACATCCGAAAGCTGGTTCTATACATGTTGGAAAATTTGCAAACTGAATTTGCTTCCTGCTCTAGTAACATCCTTCCCTCCCCTCCAGCTTCCCAGTCTTCCTACACAGGCAGAGTCTTACAGGGCAAGGCTGAGTATAGAGCTGAGAGACAGTAACCTCAGTAATAAGTACATCTTATTTTTAATTTTTCTTAAAATATATACATTTTTTTCTTTAAGGATAAAATTTTCCATTTTTATACTTACATGGAAAAATTTAAAAGCAAGTAAAAATCGTGGGATGGTCTATGTTCTAGTGGCCATAACCACAACAAATCTAGATTTTCTCTTTTATCAATCAGTAAGACTAACATTTTTGAAGAAGAAAATAAAATCATTTATTATTGTTTAAAATATGATTTATTTTCTCTTTCTCTGCTGCCCCTGTTGGTCTGTGTCCTTGTTACCACAGATTTTACTTCTTTTTCTTCCCACTGCACTGTAGGTACTCTATGAGAATGGGCTTTTTTTAATCTATTAGTTCTCAGGACCTACCACAGTATCAGGAATAATGCAGATCATCAAGAAATATCCCCAATACATATTGTACTCTTTGTCTTTATATACAACAGTGTATTTTTATTTAAAATATTTTCACTGCTATTATTTCTCACCATTTAAACTACTCACCATTTAAACTTTCTCACTGTTTAAACTACTAATGTATTAAGAAAATCATTAATTGACAATTGTGACATGAGATCAGTTTGCCTATTTAAAGTACTTTGATACTAAGGTATTGGTTTAGACATTATGGATTTTCAAAGTATGCCGTTCCTACAGATCACCTTGTTCAGCCAAGGACTCACTTACTGATGAAGTTGAATTCCAGGAGGGCTCCATGATTGGTACCTTATCATACATTTTGAATCTGGGTTTGCCATTCCCTATAACCCACTACTCCTCTATTATTTAATGATTTTGCAGTTGATACCAGCCTTTGAAACATATCCAGAAAATAAATAAGTAATTGATCATAGCCAGAAAACTCTCTCCTGTTTGAAGGTCTATATTGTTTCCTGAAGCTTGCTACACAGCAATGACTTGATGTTACTGTATTTTATGCCTCACCTGCTATACAACGCTAGCTAACATTATTGACTTATTAAGTGTCAAAACTCATCTAAGTGTGTAGCTAGCTAGCTAGATAGATAGATAGATAGATAGATACTCAATTTTCATGGCCATCAACCATCAATAGGTATTCTAATCTTGCAGATGATTAAAAGAAAGCATAGAGAGTTGATAAAGTAAATTGATCAAGATCACACAGCTCTTAAGGTTTGGAACCAGAACTGTAGCCCATATGGTTTGCCTCCAGAGCCTGTGTTTTATCAAGATAATATACTAACTCTGAAAATTCTCTCATTTCCTCAGATTATTTTATTCCTTTTGAAAACAAATTTACTTTTGATTTCCAGTTCAACTTTTCACATATATGCCTCCCTCTACTCAAAATTATTGAAAAGTTTAAAATATAAATTCGTTATATATTTGCAATAAATTATAGACTTCACCATAGTCTTGTAGAAAAATTAGCCAATGCATCAGTCATCTATTGCTACAATAATACTGTATAACAAACTACCCTAAGCATTATGGCTTAACGCAACAATCATTCATTATTTTTCACAAAGCTACGGTTCTGCTGAGCAGTTCTGCTGATCAAGGCTTAGTTTAACAAATCTAGGCTGTGCTCACTCATGGGTCTAGTCAGCTGGGGGTGGATTGGCATTGGCTGGTCTGGGATGGCCTCTGCTAGGACAACCCTGACCTCTTCTACCCCATAACATCCCTCCAGCAGGCTAGTCTAGGTGTATTCTCTTGATAATGACAAATGTCCAAGTGAATACATGGAAATGCACAAGCACTTTTCAAGCCACTTATGTCAAATTATCTCATTAGCCAAAGAAAATTCTGTGGCAAAGTTTCAGATAAGTGTGGGAGAGTGATTATATGGATTGGATGTTTGTCCCTTCCAGATCTCATGTTGATATGTCATACCCAATGTTGGAGGTGGGGCCTGTTGCAGATGATTGGATCATGAGGGCAGATCCCTTATGAATGGTTTAGCATCACCCCCTGGGGCATAAGTATATTCTTGCTTAGTTAGTTTACCTGAGAACTGAATGTTTTAAAGAGTCTGGAACCTCCCTCTTCTTTCTCTTGCTCTCTCTCTCTCACCATATGACGTGCCTGCTCCCACTTTGCCTCCTTCCATCCTGAGTAAAAGTTCCCTGAGGCCTCACTAAAAGCTGAACAAATGACAGCACCAGCCTGCAGAACTATGAGCCAGTTAAACCTTTTGTCTTTATAAATTGCCAGCCTCAGATACTCCTTTATAGAGATGCAAAAATGGATTAACAGTGATGCCAAAGGGCATGGCTATAGAAAGATGTGAAAACTTAGGGCCCTCAATTCAATTGATCAACTGCATATACATTTCTCATTTTATCTGGACTCTATCTTCAAATGTGTTACAAAAATTCTTTATCTCAGTAACATGTAAGATGCTTACATCTCAAAGCTTATACCTTTCCCTTGAGGAATCTTGGAACTCAAGTGGTGTATCCTTAAGGAAATTATCAAATGTCTCATCAGTAATGAAGATTAATGTTTTATAAGGCTTGCTGTAATACATAGCCACTTTAAATTTCTTCCACATATAGTAATATTTAACTCAGCTTTATTTTGTGATAAAGTAAATGAGCTAAGATAAATGAAAGGCAATGTCTGCAAATATTAATGTTAATTTGAGTCATTGTGAATTAACACCTTCTGCGGAACAGTCTGTACATGGTAGGTTCATTTGGTTGGTGAATGGAGCTAATACAGATAGAATTATGCATTTAATTCTTATTTATTTTGCCTCATGGCCAGAGAAAGAGATCCTCATTCTAAATACTCATTAGATTAATTAATAGGAATAACAAACAAACAAGTCTCAATTAACTGATTGGTGGATTATTCCACTTAGGCAGGAAACATTTAACAAGTCTTTGCTATTCCCTTAGTTCTGGGAATACAAAGAGACTTAAGTCTTGGTCTCTACCCATTTCCTCCTTGAGAGAGAGAAGGTGGTACATGGTGAGTTCTGCAAATGCCTTCTGTGGCCAGGTGCGAGAAGTTAGACCAGTGAGCTGAAGCTGGTATCCTATAGCCACAACTTGGGCAGAGCCAACTGAGAAGAGTCCAAGCAGTTGCCAGCATGAGGCCACAGTTGAGGAGTTTTATTTTACATTAGCCTCTGGTTCCTAGGTGGATTAGATCAGTGACAAAGCCAAATGAGGTCAAACAGACCTACCCTTCCAAAACTTCTAGTGCAGAGTCCTATAAATAGCCAAGGGCTGTAACAGTGATCTGAACAGCATGCTATGATAACACTGAAGACATAGGAGCAAAAAGAAAAGAAAAAAAATAATAATAATTAAAAGTTTTTCCAACTAACAAGACCTAGGGGCCTACGAGGTATTAAATCTGCATATACATAAGGCAATGAGTGACATCACTAGGAATTTAAAGCTGGGGAAACTCATTTAGTCCCTTGACTTCAAAAGAAATAATAAGAGGCCGGGTGCAGTAGCTTACACCTGTAATCCCAGCACTTTGGGAGGACAAGGCGGGAGGATCACCTGAGGTCAAGAGTACAAGACCAGCCTGGCCAACATGGCGAAGCCCCATCTCTACTAAGAATAAAAAATACTAGCTGGGCCTGGCAGTGATTGCCTGTAGTCCCAGCTATTGGGAAGTGAGGAAGGAGAATCACTTCAACCCAGGAGGCCGAGGTTGCAGTGAGCCAGGATCCTGGGCGACAGAGCGAGAATCCATCTCAAAAAGGAAAGAAAAAAATGCATGAATAAGAAAAGCAGAAAAATGTATGCTAAAAAAAAAAAAACAAACAAATGTCAATAATAGAAAGAGCTTTATGGTTTTAGGGAGGTGGCTCATTCACTTGAGAAGATTAAAAGGAGGGAAACCTTATAGAATGATGGTTTTTGAAACAGAGAAGTAGGAGGATAGCCTGGAGAATTTCTAGATAAAGAGAAGATTGCAGTAACAAAGGAAATGTGCTGATTTTGTTTTGGAGCACAGTCAAGAGTTTCATAACTGGGTAAGTTGTTTCCCCCCATAAGACACCCATGACATGGATCTAAGGACACAAGTAACCCTTTGTTGCTTATTTATTTTGTATGCAAGTGTGTTTCAGTAACAATAGGCATTTGAAGTGATGGTCCTCGCAGTAAGAAAACTGGCCCTCCTTTTACGTTTATCTACTATTGAGAAATGTCAAATCTGACTAAGAAAAATCACTTCTTAAAAATTGCTCTGGTTGAAAGCTGAAAAACCACATTAAATCTTAATATAAAATCTTTTGTTCAAGTTACATTTTTGAAATAGGAACACATTATGTAAATTCTGACATAGTTTTAACCATAGAAATGTTGACTTTTATAGTACCTATACCATTATCTATTTTGTAACTGCATGTGGAATTTTCATATAATGTTGATGTGTTTCATCAAAGTAAACATACGTATTTAGTTAGTATGAATCTTATGTGACTATGAATCATAGTAACAACTATACAACAACAAGCTAAATGAAAGTCAGTTTATTAGAGTAAATGAAGTCTAATGATTTAAAACACTTTAATATATTTTACTCTTAAAATCAGAAAATATGGGCGCAACAACTAAAAGAATATCTGAGACCAAAAGGAAAAGGCAAAGTTTCTGTTTAAGTGGCTTCAATTACATTATAATTATACAATTGTCCTAGATATTTTGAAACATACATTTTGGTTAATAGCATTAATTATGCTGCATTTGTGTGTTGGGCTAATTACATGACTACTATTTATAAACCAGGAAAGTTATTCTCAATACAAATCCACTTCTCATATACTCTCTTTGTTTTATATGTTGGACCATGTTTCAAATGCACCCTTCAAATCAGAAAAATAAATCTACATTGGGCTATAGCTTCATTTTATAACCATAATCAGATGTGGTCACAAATAACAAGCATTGGATTTAGATAATCCAAAGGCAGAGAGCCTCAAAATATTCGGAGATTTTCATTCTCAACTACAAGGCTTGTTCATGTCCCATAATCATGCCACCATTGAGCCTTGGGAAATGCTCTTCCCATTCTAGAACTGCTCTGGGTATCAAGAAGTGACGCTTTACTCCTCCCAATCCCTACAATTTTCTGTACTTCCTGCACCACAATATGTTACAGGAAACTCTGAGAGGCAGAGCTGTACCACATATGTACATCGTCATTATGGTGCAATAAAACCAGTGTCCTCTGTGTTTCCTGGGCCTCACCTGGGCAAGCAGAAGCTGACTCCATCTGATGGCATACTCTGTTTTTACCCTGGCTCAATAATGCTTCGGCTTTTTTCTCTGCATTTCTGAGATGATGGAGATCTTACCTAAATGTTACCAGTAGTAACATCCCTTCTGGTGTTAGCTGGTAGAAAGGACACTATATCTTGGACCAGAGGCCAAGCCTGGGAGAAAGAGCTTGAACCTTAAAGGCAGAATGAGGTAGAAGTAGGTGTTAGGGTTGGATGTTGAGGGAATGGGGGTCCCTGCTGGGCTTTTTTCCAATCCCAAAATCTCACGTGGATTGGACAGGAGCCAGTTAGCTGTGAAAGAATAAGAAAGACAACTTTACTGACTGCTTATATGTGCTTTTTTGACCCTCTTAAGTACTTAGTAAAGCTATCAGAGGGTCTGAGGTACGTCAGCTTCAAGGAAAGAATTTTAATCCCAGTTGGACCATAACCTATGTAGAAGAAACGTACCACACCCCTTAAGACCAGCATGGAGTTGATCCTGCAAGAAGCCCAAGAACTCAGGAGGCTCAGAGTTGTCTTTATTTCCAAGGGAATTTCTCTCTCCCCAAGCAAATCTAGGAGCAGCATTTCCATAGCCAGTCCTCCTTTTCATAAATGTAAATACTATATGAACACATACACACACATGCACACACACACACAGACACACACACACACACACACACACACACACACACACACAAACTACCTTACTCAGTCTCCAGTTCTGTAACCTGTACAGTGTAGCCTAACCCAGTGAAGACACTTCAGCCCATTGCCACGATCCAAGATAATCTGTCAAACCTCACCTTCTATAATTTTCATTTTTTTCACTTTCTAAATATAAAATTATGTTACAACACAAAATATGTCCCTCACCTTTTTTTTTTTTTTTTTTTTTTTGAGACAGAGTCTCATTCCATCACCCAGGCTGGAATGCAGTGGCGCAATCTCAGCTCACTGCAACCTCTGCCTCCTGGGTTCAAGCAATTCTCCTGCCTCAGCCTCCCAAGTAGCTGGGATTACAAGCACCCACTACGATGCCCAGCTAAGTTTTGTATTTTTAGTAGAGACAGGGTTTCACCGTGTTGGCCAGGCTGGTCTCAATCTCCTCACCTCAAGTGATCCATCCACCTCAGCCACCCAAAGTGCTGGGATTACAGGCATGAAACACCAACACCCAGCCAGAATATGCCTTTTTTTTTTTTTTTTTTTTTTGAGACGGAGTTTCGCTCTTGTTACCCAGGCTGGAGTGCAATGGCGCGATCTCGGCTCACCGCAACCTCCGCCTCCTGGGTTCAGGCAATTCTCCTGCCTCAGCCTCCTGAGTAGCTGGGATTACAGGCACGTGCCACCATGCCCAGCTAATTTTTTTGTATTTTTAGTAGAGACGGGGTTTCACCATGTTGACCAGGATGGTCTCGATCTCTCAACCTCGTGATCCACGCGCCTCAGCCTCCCAAAGTGCTGGGATTACAGGCTTGAGCCACCGCACCCGGCTCAGAATATGCCTTTTTAATATCACAGATACTTATCCATCTACCACCTATTAAAAGTTGTTGCTTTGGTTTGAAGCTTTTAATCCATCTTGAGTTTATTTTGACATATGATACAAGGAAGGGGTCCAGTTTCAATCTACTGTGTATGACTGATCAGTTATCCCAGCACCATTTTTGAATAGGAAGTTCTTTCCCATTGCTTGTTTTCATCAGCTCTGTCGAATATCAGGTAGTCATAGATGTATGGTCTTATTTCTGAGCTCTCCGTTCTATTCCATTGGTCTATGTGTCTGTTTCCGTACCAGTACTAGGTTGTTTCAGGGCTGCAGTATGGTTTGAAGTTGAGTAATGTAAAGCCTCCAACTTTGTTCTTTTTGCTTAGGATTGCCTTGGCTATTTGGGCTCTTTTTTAGTTGTGTGTAAATTATAAAATAGGTTTTTCTAGCTCTGTAAAGAATGTTATTGTTAGTTTGATAGGAATAGCATTGAATCTATAAATTTATTTGGGCAGTATGGCAATTTGAATCATATTGATTCTAACCGTAAGCATGGGATGTTTTCCATTTGTTTGTGTCTTAAATGTAAAACCCAAAACTATAAAAACTCTGGAAGACAACCTAGGTAATACCATCCTGGACATAAGAACAAGCAAAGATTTCATGACAAAGATATGAAAAGCAATTGTAACACAGGCAAAAATTGACAAATTTGACCTAATTAAACTAAAGAGCCTCTGCACAGCAAAAGAAACTATCAAAAGAGTAAACAGACAACCTACAGAATGGGAGAAAAATTCTGCAAACTATGCATCTGACAGAGGTCTAATATTCAGCAACTATAAGGAACTTAAACAAATTTACAAGAAAACAACAAATAACTCTATTAAAAAGTGAATCAAGGACATGAACAGACACTTCTAAAGAAGGCATACATGCAGCCAACAAGCATATGAAGAAAAGCTCAATGTCACTGATCACTAGAGAAATGTAAGTCAAAACCACAATGAGATACTATCTCACATCAGTCAGAATGGCTACTTTCAAAAAGTTAAAAAATAACAGATGCTAGCAAGGTCGAGGAGAAAGGGGAACACTCATACATTGTTGGTGGGAGTGTAAATTAGTTCAACCATGTAGAAAGCAGTATGGAAGTTCCTCAAAGTGCAAAAACAAAACTACAATCTGACCCACTAATCCCATTACTGGATACATGTCCAGATAAGTATAAATCATTCTACGATAAAGACACATGCATGAAAATGTTCACAATAGCAAAGACATGAAATCAACCTAAATGACCATCAATGACAGATTTGATTAAGAAAATGTGGTACATATACACAATGGAATACTATGCAGCTATGAAAAAGAATGAGATCATGTTTTTTGCAGGAACGTGGGTGGAGCTGGAGGCATTATCCTTAATAAACTAATTCAGGTACAGAAAACCAAATACTACATGTTCTCACTTATAAGTGGGAGCTAAATGATAAGAACTCATAAACGCAAAGAAAGGAAAAACAGACACTGAAGCCTAATTGAAGACAGAAGATGGGAAGAAGGAGAGAAGCAGAAAAAATGATTGGGACTAGGCTTATTTCCTATGTGATAAAATAATCTATGCAACAAACCCCTGTAACATGAATTTACCTACATAACAAACCTGCACATGTGCCCCTGAACCTAAAATAAATGTTAAAGAATAAAAAGTAATAAAATTTGCTTATATAGGGGTTCTGAGTTTCACCATATAAGGGTTCTTTGAATATTCCAACAATTTTGTTGTATGTCAGAAACTGGGGGCATGAGGAAAATTTAGTAAAACTTGGTAACTCCTTTGAAGGAGCTCAGAGTACAGTGGTGGAGAGAGTAATGTAAACAAATTATAAGGATTCTCTAATTGAAACTACAGCAGAATGGAGAAGGGAACAATTAATTTTGACTACGAAACTGGGGAATCCACCTTAAAGAAGCAACATTTAATCTGTGTGCTTTTCATTTAAGTGATTTTCTGATTATAAAACCATTTACTAAAAATATGAAAAAGCAAAAAAATGCTACCCAGAAATATCCATTGAAAATATTTTGTTGTATCTTAGCATATAATCTATTTTTGAGAAATGAATTTGACATATGTATTTTATAACTTACTTTTCTGTAAAAATAAACTGTGGATCAATCTGAAGAAGGTATCCCTTGAATATTCTGCTCAGTATGGATCTGCACCTGTGTTTGAGGAAACTACATGAGCGTATGGAATGAACTACCAGAAATGATTAGAGAAACAGTGTCCAGGCCCCTAGAAGACTAAGAACAGTATCTGTTCCTAACAGCCACCTCTAAGAATCTCATGGTTCATGGGAATTTGACAGAAAATACAAAAGGATTCTGCCTCAGTAGTAATAATCAGTAACAGACTGAGCACTGGTCAGGTTCTACCTAACAAACCTTAAAAGCAAGACCCAGACCCAAAAGGATCAAGCTGTTTCCAGATAATATAAGTGTATGCTAGAAGAAAGCTCAAGAATGTCTGAAGAAATATTAAAATATTCAGCGCCCATAAGGCAAAATTCAAAATATTTGGTATCCAATAAAAAATTAGCAGTCAAGAAAAGAAGCAGAAGAGCTGAAACTATGATGAGAAAAATCAATCTGTCAATCAAAAGCACCCAAGAATTGACAGAGAAGCAGACAAAGATAGTAAATAATTTATTGTTACTATATTCCATAGGTTCAGAAAGTTATATAGAGACATAGAAGACATAAAAATGACTCAAATCAAACATCCAGAGGTAAAAACTATAATGTATGAAATTAAAAATGCACTGGATGGGATCAACGGCAGACTAGACATTGCAGAAAAGATTAGTGAACTTGAAGACATAGTATTGGAACCTATACAAAATTAAAATCAAATAAAAAAGAGTATCAGTAAGCTGGAGAGAGAGAGCGAAAGGTAAATACATGAATATTTGATGAAATAATGATAGGAAGTTTTCCAAATTTGATGAAAATTATAAACCCATAAGTCCAATTCAATGAAACTCAAGTACAAACAACAACAACAACAACAACAACAAAAACCCGACACCAATCACAGCATAATCAAATTATTCACAACTTATGATAAAGAGAAAATATTAAATTTGGCATTCAATAATAAATCACTAGTCAAGAAAAAAAGAGAAAAAAATTATTATACTAAGAAAATAAATAACATAGCAAATTTTATGTCAGAAACAAGGCAAGTGAGAAGACAGTAGAACACTATGCAGCCATTAAAAACGACGAGTTCATGTCCTTTGTAGAGACATGGATGAATCTAGAAACCATCATTCTCAGCAAATTGACACAAGAACAGAACACCAAACACTGCATGTTTTCACTCATAGGTATTGGATGAACAATGAGAACACTTAGGCACAGGGAAGGGAACAAAACTGACTGGGCTGGGTTGGAGGATGGAGAGGAGGGTAGGAAAGGGACAGCAGTGGGCGGGGAGGATAAGGAGGAATAACACAGGAAGAAATTTCTGATGTAGGTGACGACGGGGCAGGGGGGCAAGGGGAGACTGAGACAGCAAACCACCATGGCATGTATGTACCTATGCAACAATCCTGCAGGATGCAGGATGCACACATGTACCCCAGAACCCAAAGTGCAATTAAAATATAAATAAAATAGAGATAAAGAAAAATAAATAAAATTATTAAAATTAAAATGTCAACTTAGAATTCTATATCCAGTGAACATACCTTTCAAAGATGAAGGTGAGGCCAGGTGCAATGGCTCATACCTGTAATCCCAGCACTTTGGGAGGTTGGGGTGTGTGAATCACCTGAGGTCAGGAGTTCACGACCAGCCTGGCCAACATGGTGAAACCCCATCTCCTAAAAATATAAAAATTAGTCAGGCATGGTGGTTGTGGCCTGTAATCCCAGCTACTCAGGAGGCTGAGGCAGAAGAATTGCTTGAACCCAGGAGACAGAGGTTGCAGTGAGCCAACACAGTGCCACTGTACTTCAGCCTGGGTGACAGAGTAATACTCCATCTAAGAAAAAAGAAAGAAAAATAAAGACTTCTTCAGATGTATAAAAGATGAAAGAATTCATCATCTATGGACCTATCCAACAAGAACTATTAAAGGAAGTATTTCAAATAAAAGGGAAAAAATACCAGATAGAATATAGATAAGTATAGACAAAAAGGCATAGAGACTAGAAATTTTAACTACAAAGGTAAATATATAAACATCTTTAAAAGACAATTGACTCTTCAAACGAAAGCAGTAAGAATGTGGTTTATAACATATGTAAAAGTTAAATATGTGACAATAGCACAAATATCAGGAGGAGAGAAATGGAAAGTACTATTACAAGGATTGTAAACTATACATGAAGTGGTATAGCATCACTTAAAAGTAGATGTGATGCTAAATATAAATATTACAAAGCCCAAAGAAACCACCAGAATAATAAAAAAAAAAAATTACGGTTAATCAGCTACTCAGAAGATAAAATTAAATCAAAAAGAATTAAAATAATCTAAAAGAAAACAGAAAACAGGAAAGGGGAAATAGAAGGGACAAATAGAAAACAAATTACAAGATCGTAGACTCAAACCTCATAATCACCTTAAACGTGAATGTGGACATTAATATTCCATTAAAAAGCAGAGGCCTTCAGATTGGATTTAAAAAAAAAAAAAAAAGCAATTATATGCTGCCTGCAAGAAATACGCTTCAAATATGAAGACACAAACAGGTTAACAATTAAAATATGAGTAAAGAAAAATCACATGTATAATAATCGAAAGAAAGCTGGAGGGTCTAACATAATATCAGTTAAAGCATATATCTAAGCAAAGGATATTGCCAAGGACAAAGAGAAGATCATTTCATAATAATAAAGAAGCCACTTCATCAAAATAACCTACAGTCCTAAACATTTATGCACCTAATATCAGAGCTTTAAAATACCTGAAGTAAAAAACTGATAGAACTGAAAACGGTATAAATAAAGGCCACAGTAATAGTCAGAGACTTTAATATTCCTTCTCAATAATTGATATAACAAGTAGATAGAAAGTTGTTATAAACAGAGAAGATGGAAATAGCACAATAACTAATTTGACCTTATTGACTTATAAAGAACACTCTACCTAACAGCAGCGGAATACACATTCTTCTCAAGTGCACACAGAACATTTATCAAGGTAGACCACACTCTGGGCATAAAGAAGCCTCAATAAACTTAAATCATTCAAATTATGCAAAGTATGTTCTCTGACCACCATGGATTTAAATTAAAAATCAATAATAGAAAGCTATCTAGAAAAAACTCAAATATTTGGAAACTAAATAATACACTTTTTATAACCTATTAGTCAAAACAAAAATAAAGTTATAAAAGAAAAATTTTTAAGTATTACAAATGAAAACGGCAACACAGCATATTAAAATTAATGGGAAATCACTAAAGAAGTTTAGGGAGAAATTTGTAGCATTAATTACATGTGTATATTCCTGTCTGCAGAAAGTTGGAGCGTCACAGGTCTTTTACATTTCAAATAGCCAGTCTCTTTTCTGTTCCAAGCCTGTGGTGATGTTGCTTACACATTCTCTTAAAACTTTTGTGGATTTTTATGTATTTGATTTCTATCAACTCCATCTACCAAAGCCACACGCGTGATTCTTTTTAAGTCATATTCTGTATTTATGGGCTCTTGGGGTGAGTCAAACATTTCTGAGATCACTCCCTCAGGTTTTTGTGGACCCTTTTTGTCCTGTGAGAAATCGGCTAGATAGCATTCCAATCCTTTTGGCAATCTTAACAGAAAGCGTTTCAGCTGCACCCTCGGTTTGATCATGTCTAACTGGCCATGTCTTTCTGGCAGCACTGCAAGTTTAGTCTTTAACTTGTGATTGTCTTAAAATACCCAATTTATTGTAATTGATTTGGTGAGAAACAATTTTTTAAGTTTGAAATTTCTTGGCTGATTACATTCCCTCTAAATTCTGCAGGTAAATTGACCAGTTCTCTTCTAACCTCATTTCTTTCTAGTAGTATTTTATCAAATTCAGCTTTGCAACAGCCAGTTGATAACCTTCAACACTTCTCCTGATACTTCCTAGCCAAACTTCGCAGGTTCATTAGATACATTTTCTTCATACGACAGGCAATAGTTTTGCCAAAATGCTTGCCAATACAAAATATGGATTGCTACTTTCCAACGTTTTATAAAGGTTTTCACATTATTCCTCCACCTAGACCTAAATCAAATGCCATATATTTCAGTGTTTTTATGACAGTACCCCACCTCTTGATATCAGTTTCTATATCAGTCATCTTTTTTTAATGAAAGATACTACAACATTTTAGTGGCATTTAACAATTAAAGTTATTTCTTGATTGTGCATTGGCAGGTGGCTGGGCAGCCCTGCTTCAAGAAGCAGGTGTATGGGTTGGTTTGGATGGCTCTTCCCCACTTGACTCATTCTAGTATCCAGGGAATGTCATCCTCATGGCTGTATCAAAAATACAAGAGAACAAGCCAAACAGCATCAGTGCAATTCAAGCCTCTTCTCACATTGAACCCTTAATGTCCCAGTGGCCAAAGCAAGCCACAGGACAAAGTTTAAACTCAAGGGGTGAGAAAGTATATTTCACACACTGTGAGGCCTAGACCAAAGTAATATATGATATTATTATGGTTGAGTGAAGATTTAGGGCTAATAATTTCATTAGTTTTAAGGTGAGGAGGGAAAAGAGAATATAAGGAAAGAAGTAGAAGAGGTTGGCTGGAGGAAGAAAGTAGAGCCAGAGAAGGGGAAGGAGAGAAAGAATATGAGGGAAAGGAGACGAGCTTTCTATTAACACCTCTGTTCAATGCCAGCTCTTTTTCTTATCCCTACCTGTACCTGCTGTATCTGAACCTGGAGTCTCTTGGGTTGTGATGAGATCAAACTGTATGATATGCCAGGAGGTTTCCAAAGTATTTCTGTATTCCAACTGTCTGTACTATTTAACCAGGGAAAATCAGGAGACAGTTTTTTGTTTTGTTTTGTTTTGTTTTGTTTTTTTTTTGAAACTGACATATAAAAGCACCAGAATTGAAGGAGGTAAAGAAAATTACTAGAAGATAGGTAGATAAGGACCAGATCATGAAGTACTTTGAAAAACATCTAATAAGAATTTATATTTTACTCTGTATGTAGGCAAGGCCATTGAAAGAATAAGATCACAGATTTATAGGATCATATTTGTATTTTAGAAAAACAGTCCATAGATATCCAATTAAACATGGACTAAAACCAGAAATTTGCCTTAGTTACCTTCCAAAACTGTACTGAAAGAAATGAAACTGCTATAATCCCAGAAGATCAAAGCAACTGGAGAGGCAATGAGAGATATTATAAAAGATGGAAAGAAGTTCATCAAGTGGTTGTTGGCTTAACAAAACAGAAAGGGATTGAAGGGACAAAGGAGAATCAACAAGGTGAAAAGGGATCGGTACTACAGAGCCTAGAAAGGACATTAAGGAAAGCAGCCAGGTACTTCTAGGAATAGAAATGGAGGCTGCAAGCAAAGAGGGGAGGATTGGTGGAAACTTGGAAGACAGATCCCCATTCACCATCTCATCAAGAGCCAGGAGAACAACTCACAAACAAACAAACAAAACAAAACAAACAAAAAAACAAGCATCTTGCGCCGAGGCAGAAGAGAGAAGATCACTACCTGGAGAAAAGAAAAGACAATTCCAATCTTGGAGACACGAGGCATGTAGAAGTCTACAGGGAGGCAACATACTAAATAAAGGAGACTGAATAAAAACCTATTTTCTAAACCCTGGCTTATATCTTCTAAGCATGAGTTTGAAAGGTTAGAGAAACCAAGACTATTTAGAGAACACAAAAACTCAAGAAAAAAAGATGCACTCAGAGTCTCAAATTTGGCAGAAGTCAAGAAAGAAAATTTAAGAATATCCTTGGAATGTAAGAGTGAGAAAGCCATTTGCACCTTAAAAATAAAAAGAAAGGAAAAGAAAGATAAAGAAACTGGGTTTTGGGGACAATATTTTAACCCTAAGGAATTTCTAATATGGCATGTCTATCACTGTGACTCACAGGCTACAAAAAAATGTGAGCAAGAAGACATTCCTGGAATCATCCCATCATGTAACACAGATGACCACCCACTCTACATATGTGAAAAACAAGTCATGGGCAGGAATTCTAACAAGCCAAACTTTCTTAAATTTAATCTTTAAACAACCTTGAGACTGATCGCCTAAAATTCAGGTCCTAAACATCTGAAGATACAGAAATATATAGATAAAAGACCAACAGGTTTGAGCGGACTTAATTAACCTGTGCTCTTAAAGATGAATAGTAGGAAACTTTGAGTATGGTTAAACAGTTTTATAATAACATTATTGAGACTGTGACCTTTAAAATCATAATGATAACCTAAAATGTAATGGAGATAACCTCTACAGAATGAAGTTTCATGTTTTATAGCCTTTTCAGTCACTGACAGAGCAAACTCAGTCCCCATCATATTTTACAGAAAAATCAGTGCAACTAGAATATGGGTATTATTTCCTGTCACTTTCCTCCCAGTACTTTCTTTTCCAACCCCAGTGGTCATTCTTGTAGTATGCTATACACATTCCCTTCTCCATCCCTCTCTGCTCTTCTGAATATGCCTTCCTTTTGGTTTTTTTCACCTTTCCTACTTGACCAACACTCTTACCCATTTTTAAATAGCAATCGAAGAGTCCTACCTGTGGAGCCTTTTCTAGTTCTTTTCAGGCAAAGTTAGTAGTTTCCTTCTTTATGTACCAAAGCACTCTATAAATTAATCTTCTATAACACCACATTGTATTATAATTACCAGTGGATATGCATGTCTCACTACTACAAACAGAATCCATGTCACTTTCAGCTCTATAGTTCCAGAGTCCAGAAAACCTTCTGGAACACAGTCAGTGCTCAGAGGTCAAGTAAAATGACTGTAATTATTGGATTAAGATATTATTCTCTCTCAGTATTCTCCCCATCCCTATGATTTTTTTCCTTTAAATGGCTATCAATAAACATTTCTCATGAATCTTTATTATGCAGCTTTTTGATTGACTTACTTTTTTTTTCAACAAAGCAGTCAACGGCCGGTCTTGAATCAGAAACTCAATGTGTGTTAGAGCAGGAGTCTTAAGAAAGGAAGCTCAGGTCTATATGTAAAATTATTTTAATGACCCAGTCCCACCACATTTGCTCGCTCATTAATTATGATTTCTAAATAGTTTTGAGACCCTAAAATAGAAAGTACCATATAATTATAGAACATTATTATATAAGCATGTATAATTAGGGATTACCATTATCTAAAGAAAAATGTATAGCATCTCTTTTGAGCATATATATTTTTAAAAAGGGAAGATTTTTACTGAATATGGTATAATATAGTGGAGAGAGGAAATGTAAGAAAAAAATTACCACTTGTCTCAAGATGAATTTAGTATAGACTTCATTTAGCAACTACTAAATGCCAGAAACTGTGCTAGACACTGGAGACTCAGCCATGCACAAGAGAGATACGGTTCTCTGACCTCATGGAACTTAAAATTTAGTGGGATGCTTGGCAAATTAACTACATATATGAAAAAAACAAAAGTAAGTATAAATTATCATAATTGTCACATAGGAAACAAAGCACCAAGATGGTGTGTTGAAGATTAACAAGGGTGTATTTGCGTTACCTAATGTAGTCAGGGAAGATTTCTCTAAGGGTTTGACATTAAAACTGAGACCTGGAGAATGTGGGGTCAGTTCCGAAATGTTAGGAAAAGATCAGGCAATTTGGGTATAAGACCAAGCATATACAGGCTGAGATGAGAAAGAGCTGATATGTTTAAGGAATTTAATAATAAAAAAGTCAAAGTGAGTAAAGTATAGTGACCAAGGAAAAGAGCCATAGACTGACATGAAACTCTGGAGGAGGCAGAAGTCAGATCACTTAGGGTCTGATTGGCCAAAAGATTTTATTTCAGAGAAGTAGAAAAACATAAAAGGTTTTAAACAGCAAAGCCATATAATCTGGCATTTTTAAAAGATCACTCTGACAGGTTACATGGAAAATGGAGAGAAAACAAAAGGGAAAGTCGGCTGCTTCTGCTATCCAGGTGTTCAGGTGAAAGGCAACCATGGTTTAGACCGGCAGGACAGAGGTAGAAATGTAGAAAGAAAAAAGGATTCGAGAATGTAGTTTGAAAGTAAAATCAACAGAATTTCTGATGATTTTGAGGTGGAAGTGAGGAAAAGCATGATGCTCTTGTGTCCAATGTGAAAGACTGGGGGAGAGACATGTTGGAGAGGTGACTGGGTTAAGCAGATCAGGAGCTCATCTGGAAGTCTTCTAGATTAAGATGTCTATAAGGTGTGCAGGTAGATAAGGGAAAGGTAAATGAGTCTAAACCTAAGGAGAATCTAGGCTGGAGATGGAAACTTAGGGAGTGTTGGCATGTGGGTGGTATTAACCAGCACAAAAGAGACAGGCTTCCCAACAGGATGTAAAGAGAGAAGAGAGCAAACCCAGCAGAGATCCAAAACTCACTAGCAAATTTTGGATGAGGAGCTAGTAGAGGAAACTGAAAAGGAGAAACCAAGGAAATAAGAGAAAGATCCAGAAGTAACAGGGTCAGTGAAGCCAAGAAAGGTGAGTGTTTTTAAAGGGAGACATCCACCAACTTGTTGAATGCTGCTAAAAAGTAAAGTAAAGTAACAATAGAAAGTGATCTGTGTTTTGATGGATTTGACAAAACAAAATTTACTGTGACAGTAACAAGATCAGTTTTGAGTTGAGTCGTGGAGGCAAAAGCCATATTGAATTAAAATAGGAATTTTGGTAGCAGTAAGAGATTGCCAATATACAGTTTCTGAGAAGTTCATCTATGCTCATGAAATAAGTTAGTAGCTACATGGAATATGAGGACTAAAGAAGTCTTCATTGATTTGCTTTAGTGGGATTGGAGGAGACCTGTTGGGAAGAGAAATCCTGGAATGTGCTTGAATACCAGCAGGAATTATTCACTGTTTGAGAAAATGGATGATGCAGTAGAGAGACAGGGAAAAGCTAAAGGAGGGAAATATTTGAAAGGTGAGAGCTGGCATGTCCTACAGGACAAATGGAACAATTTGCCTTTGACAACTGGAGAGATACTTCCTCTACTGTAAATGAAAGAATAAGAGAAAATAGATGCAGATGTAAGATTCGTAAATTTGCTCTTAAGAAAATAGGGCATTTCAATAAGATTGAAATTTGTTTTTCACCATGAAAAGGAATAAAGCTAGATAAACATCTAAATGTCTGGAAGTAGGGGTATTGAAATTTTGAGAAAAGGAAGAGGTTATAGAAGAGTCACCTCGGATATAAGAAAATCGAATTGAGGGAGATGTCGACTGTGTATTTAATGGTTGTGATCACAACTTTAGAGTAAAAACCCATTATCCGAGTTGTGTGATTTATTTTTTCCATATTCATGCTGCTCCTCAGATTCAGGCATAAAGAAATCAAATGAGTGGGCTTTTTACTTACCTGGATTTTCTATATGAGTACAATGAAGAAAGAGATGGACAAGGAGTTAAGGACATGTCAAAACAGAGCTCAAAACATTGGGCCACAGGAAAGAGAAGTGAAAAAAAGGTCCAATAAACAGATATAGCAATTGAGATAATGCATGTGAAATCTTAAAGATGATGAAGAATTGTTGCAGAGTAATTGAGCAAGTAAGAAAAGGAGTTGGTATAGATATAAAATGTTTAAAACCAATAAATAAGAGATTCTGTAGGCTTGATGTTGAAGTTCATGAAGCAACAATGAGAGCAACTGACTGAAGAGAAAAAGGTACAGGAGATGTGGCTGTCAAGACACCAAGAAGCCAGGAACTGGCCTGCCCTTTACCCGGAAGCCATAAGAAAGCAAACTGTAAGAAGTTGTCATAGCTACCCCGTTAATATTTAAATAGCTCAGCAAGATAATTAAAGATTGGAGCATGGCATTAATTTTTAGTAAACAAGAGAAAATACAAAATGGTGATTTTGGGGAGGAGATGGTGGGAATGAAGTATAGTACTGGAACCTGGAGTTCAGAGTAGTAATGGGTTGTACCACAGTGGATTAAACACAAATAAAGGCCACTAAGAGAAAGGTGGATACCTACTTTACCCAGTGACTCTGAGGACATGCTTGAGGGGGACTATGAAGAAAGTGGTATTATTGGAGGACATCAAGTTTTCAGTTAAGATAGGAGATGGAGTTCTCTTAAGAATAAGAATTGAGGGCCAGGTATGGTGGTTCACACCTATAATCATGAGGTCAAGAGATCAAGATCATCCTGGCCAACATGGTGAAACTCCATCTCTACTACAAACATAAAAATTAACTGGGCATGGTGGTGTGTGCCTGTAGTCCCAGCTACTCATGAGGCTGAGGCAGGAGAATCACTTGAACCCAGGAAGTGGGAGTTGCGGTGAGTCGAGATCACACCACTGCACTCCAGCCTGGATAACAGAGTGAAACTACATCTAAAAAAATAAATAAATAAAAAAAACAGTAAGATTTGAGGAAGGATGTAGGTCACTGGACATAGAAAGGGATGTTCAGAAAACAAACCTGAAGAGTGTGGGGATGAGCATGGATGAAATCAGAGAAGCACATGCACAGTAATGTAAAGTTGAGACCAGGGATGATAACACAGCTGGGACTGGAAAGTGGTGACTAAGATTAAGACAAGCATGATGGATGGTGTTGGCTCTTAGTCCCTTACATAAGAAAGATGGCCTTGATTCCAGTGCTATAACTAGGTCAAGAGGAATTTCAAAACATATTTGGTCATCTGTCCATTTCCAGAGCAGTAGCTGCTCTTTCTGGCCACTGGCAGAAGAATGGCAGTGATGAGAACGTCACCGACTCCCACTTAATGGCAGCTTATTACTCTACTCCTCAAAATATACTACCTTTTTCATTTCCAACCAGTCATGCATCACTTAACAACAGCGATACATTCTGAGAAATGCATAGTTAAGCTATTAGGTGATTTTATCATTGTCTGAACATCAGAATGTACTTACACAAACCTGGATGGCATAGCCTTCTACATACCTAGGCTATGTAGT
This sequence comes from Saimiri boliviensis, assembly GCF_048565385.1. Taxonomy (NCBI): domain Eukaryota; kingdom Metazoa; phylum Chordata; class Mammalia; order Primates; family Cebidae; genus Saimiri; species Saimiri boliviensis. The sequence continues at coordinate 42,570,864 of NC_133453.1, forward strand.
AAAGTCTATTACTCCAAGGCCACAAACCTGTACAGCATGTTTCTGTATGAATACTGCAGATAACCGTAACACAGTGGTAAGTATTTGTGTATCTAAACCTATCTAAACATAGAAAAGGTACAGTAAAACATAGTATAAAAGACTTAAAAAAAAAAAAAAAGAAAGGCACATATGTGGCTGGGTACAACGGCTCACGCCTGTAATCCCAGTACTTTGGGAGGCCTACGCGGATGGATCACAGGTCAAGAGATCAAGACCATCCTGGCCAACATGGTGAAACTGTCTCTACTAAAAACAAAAATACAAAAATTAGCTAGGCGTGGTGGCATGTGCCTATATTCCCAGCTAATCAGGAGGCTGAGGCAGAGGAATCGCTTGAACCTGGGAGGCAAAGGTTGCAGTGAGCCAAGATCACATCACATCACTGCACTCCAGCCTGACAACAGAGCAGGACTCAGTCTCAAAAAAAAAAAAAAAAAAAGGTACAAATAGGGCACTTACTATAAACGGAGCTTGCAGGACTAGAAGTTGCTCTTCATGAATCAGTAAGTGATTGCTGAGTGAATGTGAAGGTCTAGGATATTACTGTACACTCCTGTATATTTTATAAACCCTGTACACTCAGGCTACACTAAATTTACTTTTAAAATATTTTTCCTTCAATAATAAATTAACCTTAGCTTACTGTAGCATTTTTACTTCAGACACTTCATTTTTTTTAATTTTTTGAATCTTTTATAAAAACATCTTAAAACACGAACATATTGTACAACTATACAAAAATATTTTTTCTTTATATTGTTATTCTCTACACCTTTTTTCTATTTACTTCTTAAACTTTTTCGTTAAAAACTAAGCTACAAACACACATATTAACCTAGGCCTACACGGGGTCGGGATCATCAGTATCACAGTCTTCCACCCCCACATCTTATCCCAGTGAAAGGTCTACAGAGCCAACAACACTCGGAGCTGTCATCTCCTATGGTAACAATGCCTAACTCCTGATGGCCTGCCCTGAGGCTGTTTCCAGATCACTTTTTTTACAAGAGGGTAGAGTATACTCTGCAATAATGATAAAAAGCCTAGTTTATTGCAAATACATAAACTAGTAACCACTATTTATTATCAAGTATTATGTACTGTACATAATTGCATACTTTTACATGACTGGCAGTGCAGGTTTTACGCCAGCGCATCACCAGGAACGTACTGTAACTGACACTATGATGACTACCGCACTCACTAGACAGCGATTTTTCAGCTCTATTAGAATCGTATGAGGCCACCGTCATATAGGCAGTCCGTCATTGACATTATGTGGCACGTGACTGTACTTTAGTTCAGCCTGAGAGAGTATTTTAAAAAATAGAATCCTATCTCTAAGGTGTCCTTCTGGAGTTTTCTGCTCGTATCTCTTCATGTCTTACAGGCGCGTGATAATAGTCACAGACCGGCTTCGCGAAACTTTCCTAAGAAATGCACCGTAGTGACCGTGCACCAAGGAAAAGTCCTAGTGGATGATCTGTGTCTCTGAAACCATTTCATTTTCATGGGATGGTGGTGAAGAAGAGGACCTCTGAATTCACCAACCTCATCTGTCTGGTGAAGTTTTCAGTGGGAGTGCATAGCTTTTTCATTTGTCAAAGACAAGCTTATTTCCCAACCGTGTTAGAACTGCAATTGGAAGATAGAGAAACAAACTATAGCACTGAACAGTCCCAGCTAGAGCAATACTTCCCTGTGTCACTGCCCTGCCACAACCTCTCTCGCACCCCAATCCCAAGGGGCCAGAGGAGATCCATGAGATCCGACACAGCAGCAGTGAAGAGCTGGCTATGATGGAGCCTTAAAGAGAGAAGGGGAAAAGAGGGCTTTCAAGAATATACAATAACAAATACGCTGGGGGAGGGATAGGGTTTTTATTTTTGGTTTTTGTTTGTTTGTTTCATTTTTTTGTTTGTTTTAGTAACAAACTAACAGTTTTTTTCTTGAACAAAAGGAAGTATAGTTTCTCTGAGAAAGATACCAGCATCAGGCTCGGAATTGGACTCACTGAGAAAATAGAAAATGCAATGCTTCCAAGCACAAATTGTGCCACTTTAATCTTTCTGACAGTCTATCTCCCCTCTGAGGAATATGAAGTTATTTTTTACTAGCTATCTGTTATATGTACTATCTGTTTGTCGAAGGAGCAAAAGGTTTTTATCCTTGAAGAGAAAAAAGGAAGCCTCAAAAAGAATAAAAATATCTAAGAACTGCTTTTAAAATGATTGTTTGTGCGTATGTGTACATATTATATATGCAATATATATAAACATACACATAAGCCGGGCGCGGTGGCTCAAGCCTGTAATCCCAGCACTTTGGGAGGCCGAGGCGGGTGGATCACGAGGTCAAGAGATGGAGACCATCCTGGTCAACATGGTGAAACCCCGTCTCTACTAAAAATACAAAAAGTTAGCTGGACATGGTGGCACATGCCTGTAATCCCAGCTACTCAGGAGGCTGAGGCAGGAGAATTGCCTGAACCCAGAAGGCGGAGGTTGCGGTGAGCCGAGATCGCGCCATTGCACTCCAGCCTGGGTAACAAGAGCAAAACTCCGTCTCAAAAAAAAAAAAAAAAAGAAAAAGAAAAAAAAAACCATACACATATATATGTGACTCTGAGATTTTTTTTAAATGAGGAAATATACAATGTGCTGTTAGTTTTGTTACTTCCTTGACATTGAGCTCTTTCTTCTCCTTCTTTCTCTCTCCCCTTCTCCTTCCCCTTCTCATCCTTCCCTCTTCTTCCTTTTCCTTTCCATCCTCCCTTCTTTTGTCTCCTCCTCAACCAATATTCTCTGTAGCCCAAAGGTCAGAATTGACATAACTAAAATCTAGCATGCAGTGGTAAAGGAGACCTAATAGCACTGGCTTGAGGAACTGGGGACAGGGCAATTGGTTGACTCCTGTGTTCTGTCAGAGAGAGACAAAATATTCAGTCCCATTAAAATTCTCTTGAGATTCCCAGGTGCAATGGAGCAGGAGAAGCCACCCCTAGGATGGGGTAGTGCATGTCATATTTGCAGGATTACTGCACTAGCAGAGAGCAGATGACCAAACATACTTCCTGGGTTTCTTTTCCAACTTCTCCTCTATAAAATTGCTGGAGGGGCCCATTCTTGCTACAGTATGAGCCAGGCTAGAGACCCCTCTTCCTGGTCTCTGTCTCTGATTCCTCACTTTGTACTCAATCACAAATCTGCAGCAGCCACTGCTGGTGCCTCCACCCAAGGTCTTCAGCAATTGTTCTGGCCCTAGCCTTGCCACGGAGCAGTTTCTCAGAACCAAATACACCGAGTGAGCCAATGTGAAGGGGTGATCAGTAGAATTATTTCTCTGTTCTAATAGGCTTATTTCTTTCTTCTGAAATTATTCTGAAATTTCTTCGCTGTAGCGACACATCCTTGACTATAAAGCAATAATGCAGTACGGATCAGATAAATTTTAGAGAAATTGAAGCAAAGAGAGAGTAAAATAAAATGTATAGGAAATAAATACAACTTCTTCTATTTAAATCTTTCTTAAAAATTCCACTGGTCATTAAAACCATTTGAATTAATATTTGTTGAACTAATATTAATATTTAAATAATAATATTGCTCTTAACCTTGAAAATTACATATTTTACTAATATATCTTGTCTTCAACTCAGTAATCTGTAAATGGCAGGCTGTTCATCTTTTTAAAAAAAAAGTTTGAATTGACAAAAATAATATATATTATGATATATAACATGATGTTTTGATATAGGTATTTATTGTAAAATTGCTGTCAATAATTAACATATGAATTACTTCACATGCTTATTTATGCGAAGCCATTTAAAATCTACTTTTTAGTAACTTTCAAATATAAAATACTGTTTTTATCTATAGTATTTTATATATAGATAGATATCTTTGTTTATCTAAGGCAGTAGTGATACATCCTTAACTATAAAGCAATAAGGCAGTATGGATCAGGCAAATTTTAGGGAAATTGAAGCAAAGAGAGAGTAAAATAACATATCAAGGAAATAAACACAGGCAGATTTGTGTGAGGGAAGTACAAGGAGTGAGAAAAATAAAAATTTTTTAAATGAGTTGAAGATTCGCCTCCAAAATTTTCTACAGATACAGAAGTTTCTGAGGATGTGTCTAGCTGCTGATTTTATATATTGGACTTAATTGTCGCTCCTGGTGACTTTGCCACCTTGGTGTCTCACCTGGGGGCCTGGCAGCCTGAAAATGTGCCCAGCCTGTCTGGGCTGGAGACAGGCCTAGATGACAGGGTAGTTAAATGGAGCTATGGAGGAGTGATTATTACATGGCTCAACTCCTTCAATTTATTTTATTATTACTGTTGAAGTATAAATATAGAAAGAAGAGAAAGCCACTTCAAACTTTGGAAAGAAAATCTAGTAATTTCTCTGTGGTATGTTTAGTCTCCTGCATTTGCCCTAAGTTCAAATGCAATTAAATATCTGTAAATCTGATTTTAAAAATGGTGATAATTATGAGATAAGATGTTTTTAATTAAATTCTTATTTAAACCATGTAAATTATTCTACTGTCATCTTCTTCTATTTAAATCTTTAAAAAAATTCCACCAGTCATTAAAACCATTTGAATTAATATTTATTGAATGAATATAATTATTTAAATAGTAGTATTGCTCTTAGCCTTGAAAACTATTTTTACTAATATTTCTTAATTTTGTTTCATCTGAATGGAAATGAAACAGACACAACATAACACTATGTGGGTGTTATTCTGACCATTACAGTCATCTTCACAACTGGCACCAAAACTGTGACTAAATAAATCATGCTATAGCCTGCCTTTATTCTTAAAGGTGGTTATAATCAAATTGGTCATGCTGCAATAAAGTTCAATAATAAGGAACAGATGTAGTCAGAGCTAGTGTTTTACATGCAATATATACATTTAAGCAGAGTATGTCCCATTTTTTTCATTTTCATTCATCTGTTATACTTATTGATTTTCTACTATGTGTCAGCCTCCTGGTAAAAGAAGGTTTGCTGCGTATCTAAGTTCATTCAGGCCATTAAAAAATAGATTGGGTGGCTTATAAGCAACAGAAATGTATTTCTCCCAGTTCTCAAGTCTGAGAACTTCAAGATCAGGGTGCCAAAGATTTGGTGAGGAACTGCTTCCCAGTTCACAGATGGCGTTTTTTTTCCCTCACTGTGTAACCTCACACAGTGTAATGGCCAAAAGAGCTTTCTCGGGCCACTTTTTTTTTTTTTTTTTTTTTTTTTTTTTTTTTTTTTTGAGATGGAGTCTTGCTCTGTCACCCAGGTTAGAGTGCAGTGGCATGATCTCAGCTCACTGTAACCTCCGCCTCCTGGTTTCAAGCAATTCTCCTGCCTCAGCCTCCCCAGTAGCTGGGATTACAGGTGCACACCACCACGCCCAGCTCATTTTTGTATTTTTAGTAGAGAGGGGGTTTCACCATGTTGGCCAGGCTGGTCTCAAACTCCTGACCTTGTGATCTGCCTGCTTTGGCCTCCCAAAGTGCTGAGATTATAGGTGTGAGCCACGGTGCTGGCCTCAACCCACTTTTATAAAGCTCCTAATCCCATTCATGAGGGCACAGCAAAGTCCAGGGTCTTCCCTCAGGGGCTTACAGTCTAGAGGTTGATTTAGAAAGAGAATTACAGTAGAATACAGCACTGTACACAGGCAAGACTCCTAACCTGGACTGGGGTATCCAGGTAGTCTTGAAGAGGATCTAATCTCTTAGCTGATAGTAAAGGAGGATAGAGTTTAACAAGGCAAAGGCCGACTGAGTGAGCAATGGGAGAGAGGCAACTGTGGCCAGAGGATCCATCATTTGCAAAGCAGAGGAAAAGAAAGCCCCATTGTTTAGAGCAAACATAGAGAGCACAGGATGATTGAATACGGTGTGAGGGTGTGAGAGAAGTCAGAGAAAATAAGTAGAAGCCAGCCGGTGATCATGAAGAATGGTTTTTGGAGACAAAGGTGGGAAGATCACTTGAGGCCAGGAGTTCAAGACCAGCCTGGCTGCATAGTCAGACCTCATCTAGAAAAAAGAAAAGAAAGGAAAAAGGAAAGAAAGAAAAAATGGGGAAAAGGGTGGGGGGAAGGAAAGGGAAAAAAGAGGGGAGGGAGGGAAGGGAAGGGAAGAGAAGAGAAAGAAAGGAGAAGGGAGGGGAAGGGAGAGGAGGGGAAGAGAGGGGAGGGGAGGGGAAAGAGGGGACGGGAATGGAGGGGAGGGGAGGGAAGGGGAGGGAAGATTAGCTGTCGTATGCATCTTCCCTCTTAGCTACTCAGGAGGCTGGGGCAGGGGGTTTGCTTGAGCCTAGGACTTAAGCATAACTTGCTTGAGCAAGGAATTATGATCATGCCATTGCACTTTAGCCTGGGCAGCAGAGTAAGACCCTGTCTCTAAAATTTTTTATTACATGTTTCAAAAGAGTTGTGCATGCCATGTTGAAATTTTGTCTTTTTCTGACAGGGACCATCCTCCAAATATTTTCTTAATAATCACCTTAAAATGAAAATGGCTCACTATTATTTAAATAAGTCAAAATCATATAACAGACAGTTTATGACAATTTTTGAAGACAAATTTATATACCCAATTAATCTATATTTTGCAATGAAGCTTGCAGCATATTTAAACAAAAATCATACCAAGGTTTCAGAAAGTATTTTTATGCTTACTTGTGGCAATTATTTACGTGATATACTCCAATACTAATCAAGTGAACGAAATTTTAATTTATAAGTTCCATTCTGAAATCCTAGCTGACTCTAAATTTATTTTATGAAACACTTCTCAAGCACCACTCTCTTCCTCCTCAACAGGCATATTTAAAAATGTTTGGCATCAGAAAAAAAATCTAAAATATTTATAACAGTTGCTAATGATTAATGAAGATCTCTTTTGAAGCCCATATGTTAATTACTCACATCATCCTCTATTTTTCTAATCTGTACCAGAATTTTCTCTACTTTCCTTATTTATAAAAATTAATTAAGTAATTTCTAAATATTAAATATATGATGAATCATAAATTTGACTGTCTTCTCTATTGTCACCTGTTATATATAATGACAGCCTAATTCAAAATTCTAAAAAAATATATATGCTTCTGAACACTTCTAAAAATGAATTTAATAAGATATTGTTTGTGTTTGCATTAAATTACAAAATTGGGACTATTACAAGATAAAATTTAAAATTTCACAAAATCCTAATATATATTATGTAAAAGTTAAATACCAATAAAACAGCCTATACTGTTTACAATTTCATATGGAATCAGATGAGAAGCTAGTTAAGAAAACACCTTAGTCATCAGTATTAATGATAGTATGTTAGGAAGAACCTTATTTTACTGACATTGAATTATTCTGAGTTTTAGGAAAAATAGGAAAACAATCAGTTTATATATGCATGATAATCAAAGCATATTTATTTGGTAATAATTTTCAAGGTAAATGTTTTCTATGATAGAGCATAGGAGGCAAGTAAGCAGAGCTATTTTGAGAGTTCAGGTATTGGACTTTTGGCAACAAGTACAAAACTAATACCAAGAAAAATATCAATAGCAATATTTCAGCAAAATGCCTCTTTTATTTCTCCAGATCAGCCTGGCTTATTTCATAATTTTCTAATTTCTTGTTCTCAGAGAAAGGCAAGGAGAAAATAAGAACTAACATATGTTACTTCTTATGTTACCTCATTTAATCATTTAATATTCACAATCAGACAGACAGTAGATGCAGCCTTCTTTCACAGAAGCGATGAGTTGTCCATGTCATACCACTGGGAAAGAGAATCAAACTGCTGACTACTCTTTACTGCATGTATAGCCTTCATAACAAGGTACTACTTAAAGTTTAAGAACTAAGAAATGATAGATAATAATGATTCCTTTTTCTATAGCCAAAGTCAACACTCTTAGGGATGATAACATTCTCACTCAGCATGTTTTAACTGCCAAGAAATTAAATATCTTAATCCCTTAAGAGGACCTAGTATGTGTATAATATTTTTCTGTGTCCCAAAGGGGATTAATGCAAAATGGTTTAAATAGCTATTGTGCTAGTGAGGGTTAGATTTGGGCACATTCACCAGCAATCCTAAAATAAGTGAAACTTACACAAGATACAAATTTCTTTCTCATATGAGGAAATCCAGAAATTAACAGCAAAAGAGTGGTAGGGCAGCTTCAACAGCTTTCTATCTTTCAATCTCAGCATTCTAGGGCATGAATTATGTCATTCAATTGCCTCATGATATAAGAAGGCTTCCGAAGCTCCAGTCATCACACTGGTGTTACAAACAGAATAAAAAAGACAGAAATGCCAAAGACTTGTCCCTTTCAGCTGAAATAGCTCTCTTTAGTTAGCCTTCCCAGAAGTCTCATAAACTACCTCCACGTATGTCTTATAGGTCAGAACTATGTTGCATGATTACACCTAAATGCAGATGAAAGGGATAGACAGACTTTTATTTCAGCTGGCCAAGTGTCCAGCTAAAAGTCAGGGTTCTGCTCCTAAGAAGCAAAGAAAGAATGGATGTTGGAATGAGAAAATGTCCCAGTCTCTACCACAGACTCCATGCTAAAAGATGTTTGGAAATTAACATACATGCAATGTTAAAAGAAAGTAATAATCAAAGTAAGTATTTGTGTCTATAGAATTAGGTCCATACTTAGGCTGGCTTTCAAGATCCCTGACATTTCAGCATTTTATAAACTGTGCCTCCACTACATGCTCCATAAACCTTCAGTTCCCGTCACACCCCAACATCTCCTCTGGAAAATGTGCTGACCGCATGCCTTGCAGTGACCCAGCAGTAATCACATGCTTTCATTTTGTGTGTCTGAGTGCCCAGCACAGTGCCAGTTACACATTGTTTCATGAAGGATGCACACACCAGGGAAAAGGCAATACATTCAATGCGGGTGAAAACATAACAAAGACAACTTCAGCATCCTTAAGGATCAATACATCTCAATTAGACATGCAAAATAGAGACAATAATTCTGCCCTGTTAGAGTGTTATTTGGGTTAATTCTTTTAACAACTCTTTTTTGAGTATATTCTTGGAGCAAAGCATGAGGCTGACTGCTACAGAAGCCACAGCGAAAGCGAAACAGTGAACCATCCTCTAAGGGAGTTTATAATGAAGAAGGGAAGATAAATAATGTGCACATAACTAAATATAATTCTGAGTAGAGGATGAAATCAGAGATGATGTTCAAAAAGTGCTCTAGAACTCAAGAGTGTAGATGGCAAAATACACACACACACACACACACACACACACACACACACACACACACAGCAGGAAAGAATGAGATATTCTAAAGGGCTAAGTGAAAAATGATGGAATTCAAGCTCAGTTGGCCTTTTCTTTTATGATTCATAAGCCCATGTGTGGAAGGTCTGAATAAGTAGGAGAGACCAAGTTAGCCTTAATTGTGTTTTTACTAACTTGACCAGTTTGATGACTAATCCATCTCTAAATTGTATGGTTTTTATAGGTACACATTTAGGTTACACCATGCCACATTAAAAATAGCTATTAAGTTGATTAAGACTAAATTCGCTTTCAGGATCCATTGTAAACAATTTTTCATGCCTGATGTACACTTAGAGACCCTATGAAAGGTATTATAATGTGAGCAAAGTCAAAAAAAAAAAAAACCGTTAGGGAACACTAAATGCACTAAATGTGAATCTGCCATGCAAGGCTGCAAGTGTGGAAGTAAATGCTTTCCTGGAATTTTATATCTAGTGGCAAGTAAGGAAAAATGGCCTCATGATCTTTTTTAATTAATCAGACCCTCTTTAATGTATAACAGCTCACAGGTAAAACGAGGTGTGGAAGATTTAAAGAGCCACCAAAAAACTGTTAAAATTTTTTAAGACCATTCTTTATGGTCTTAAAACAAAAGGAAATTGACTCATTTTCTGCCTAAAAACAGCTGAAAGAGAATATTTAACAATTTTTAAATATATGGAAAAAAGGTTGAATGCTCCGTCATGAGTCATACACAGCCAAGAGCATGAATTCCTCCCGACTACCCTTCCTGCTACCTGGCTCCCGGCCACACCTTGCAAAGGCAACCGTTCTCTCACATTTTCCTGTCATGTCTCATCATTGCAAAATCCAGTGATTTTTTTTTTCTAAGTTCCATGCTTGAACTTTTGGCCTAACTTCCCTAACCAGGTGTGCCCCAGATTGGTTCCTTATACATTTCGACAGAAAAATATGCTGCTCCCACCCCTTATGCTGCCTCTGTTTCTTCTAAGTCAGCATCATCTATTCCTCTTCTTCTACCTGTTCTTACAGGGAATTTTGTTTCACCCCTTTTCTTATTGCTATACATTTTCTTTCTGGCTGGCTATAAGGCAGGAGAATAGGGTCTGGAGGCAGGGAACCTAAAGCTCACTCACTCTGACTTCCTAGAGCTGAATTAAAAGGAAAACTCCCCCTCTCCACGCCCAGGTAACAAAAGGATCAGGGGCTACTCCCTTTGCAAGCCCCACCCCTTTCCCTTGCTTTGAAGATAAAAAATGGAAAGTACCTCTGATTGGTCCCCTTCCACCACCAATCAGACTGGTCACAGGCCAAGTCTATTCTTTCCCTGAGTTTCAATGTTCAGATCTATGCTATGACTTTTAAATCTACATGTATAGCCCCTTATCTCTGAAATTTTGTATCTGAATTTCCAATTCTTAACATAGCAATGTCCATGTTTCAGATCCCATGGCCAGAATCTGGATTCACTCCCATAGATTTCCATCTTCTCACCCTCCTGTATTCCCCATCTCACCTATTTCCTGTTCTTTCTTGTCATCCACACTACAAATATGAAAAAGATGTGCCAATACTTTGAGGGTCAAAAAACCCATACTGGTCCACCTCTGATATATCTCCAAACCCCAGCCCTCTTCATTCTCCCATTTACTGTCTCTTAGCCTAACCCATCACAGTAGACTGGTATTTTGTTTACTTATCTGACATTTTTCGTATGTCTGATCCATCCTCATGGCATCATCATATATATGTATGTGTATGTGTGTGTGCGTGTGTGTGTGTGTGTGTATCTATATGGAAATAAAGTTTTTATTAATTCATTTCCGAACTGGTAAACCTTCCAACGGTACCAGGCATCTATATGTCTATACTTTTTAACGTGGGATTCTCAATGTCCTGATTTTGAATTCCTATGTTTTTGCCATCTTACGTGTGGCAAAAAAAAAAAAAAAAAAAAAAAAAGTTGAAATTGAACTTCCACATGACCCACTCATTTTTAACCTTTGCCCAAACTGTTCTATCAGCCTTAAGTACCATTTTTTCATCTCTACCTTTTAAAATCATATTGAGAATAAAACATTTCATTAAAAAGTTTATGAAACTTTGGCCCAAAATGCTTTGTGACTCACTTTGGTAAGAAGAAACACTTTTTGGATGACATTTGCATTGAAATCTCCAAAATACAAAACCTAAACAAAGACAGTTCTAAAAGAAACATACAGGATTGATGCTTAAAAATGTAGTAAGTCCATGATAATTTTAAAAAATGCAAAAATCATTGTAAATCACTTTTATCACATCAGTCTTAGAAGGGCATTAGAAATTGTGAGGGGAGCAAAGGGAGACATTACATTGTTTCAGGTGATTTTTTAAGTATTATGTACTATTAAAGTACTTCTGTAGGCTATGTTAATATAGTCTTGGAAAATAATTATGAAAATTTTAATAAAATAATTCTCATGTCTGCTGTGCTACAATGATTTCACAAGGCAATACACTTATGAGAGGGTAAAACTACTTTATTAACTCAGGGAGTGGATTCTTGGGCCCTAAAAAGGAGATTTACCACCCAGTCCAACCCCACCCCATCTTCAGAGTTCCTTAAACTGATGAGAGGGACAAGGCCTCCCACCTGCAAACTGATCTTGATCATCGTAGGCTTGCTTGAGCTGAAAGCTGGGCATTTAAAAACATGTTTCAACATATTTCACAACCTCTGAAATATTTCTAATTGCTGTGACTCTCCTGCTGATAAACTTGGATCAATTATTGAGCATTATCAGTAGTTTTTTTGTTAAACTAATTTATACAATTCTGCTTTTAAAAACTTGTTTCTGTAACTAAATTGTGTCCATTATCCAGTCACATAGAAAGACAGTTATTTCCAACTACTCCTTCATGCCACGTTCACTCATTTGTCTTGTGTAAAATACCATTACTTCTGAGACACAAAGTTCAGGAAGAGTTCAGTTTAAAGCGAAATAAAGGCAATGATAAGGATAAAAATGACAATTGTAAAGAGTCAAATCTGGTAAATTCCATAAAAATTGTGGCATAGCCATTTAAAAGAGAGGCAAAGCTCACTTACTTAAGCTACAGGAGTTAGATTAGCACTACGAAGAAAAAGATATGTGAAGGGGATCAGAAAGAATGTGTAGCATTTCAAACAAATAGTAAAATGACAATTCCAGGCTAAAGAAATTATCCCAATAAAGTGTGAACTGCTACATTGTTTGGTCAATGATGAGCATCCCAGCTTATCAGTTGAAAGTAGCATGAAAGAGTAGCAGGAAATAACTGAGAATGGTTGATTGCGATCACAGTCAAGCACTCACGGCGGCCTTGAATGTCAGGCCATACATAGCTTGAACCATTTCATTCTTTATTCTGCCATCAAGGGAGGGCTATCAGAAGACTGTGCTGTAGATTAATCTAGCAGCATTTTGGGGGCCAGGTTTTTGGGATATGAAGAAGCAATGGAAGGAAAGACTGGATGCAGGATGGCTGAATAAAGAATGGTTGCATCACATTAAATCCTCAGGTCTTGGCAAATATTTGGCTATGTTGATGGGGTGGAAGGTAAGAGACCAGAAAAATTGTGGAGTTTCTAACCATGGTTAAAAAAACAAACAAACAAAAATAAAACAAATAAAACACACACACAAAAAAGCCAGAGGGTATCATAAGCAGAAGTCAGAAAAAGAGACAGAGGGTCAAGTTCAAGAAACAATGGAAGGACTCTTTTATAAAATGTTTTTCTATGGTGGGGCCACATAAGTTGCTCCTACCAGCTTTGAAATCATGCTAAACCCGGATGCTTCCTAACACTCACCAACTGCTGCTATAGTCCCACTGGCACTCCCTCTTGCCTCTTGCAGCATATAAGTAGCATGATACCCCATCCCTCCTACTTTTGAACTCTCCTCTTTTGCCTTCAAAAACCTAAATCAGACTACATGTTTCAAATGAGCAGGAAAAGTCATATCATTGACTTGGGGAATGGATCCTCTGAGGTGCTAACAAAAAACTTTACTACGCAGGCTGAGCTTGGTAGCTACCCCTGTAATCCCAGCACTTTGGGAGGCTAAGACATGTGGATCATTTGAGCTCAGGAATTTGGGACCAGCCTGGGCAACATGGTAAAACCCCTTTTCTAGTAAAAATACAAAAGAAAGGAAGAAAGGAAAAAAGAAAGAAAGAAAGAGAGAGAGAGAAAGAAAGAAAGTGAGAGAGAGAGATAAAGAAAGGAGAAAGGGAGGGAGGGAGGGAAGGAAGGAAGGAAGGAAGGAAGGAAGGAAGGAAGGAAGGAAGGAAGGAAGGAAGGAAACTTTACCACCTAACCTAACCCCATCCCATCCTCAGCATTCCTGAATCAAGGGATGAAAGGGACAAGGTCTCACACCTGCAACCTGACCTGGATCATCAAAGGCATGCTGGAGCTGGAAGCAAGATATTTAAAAATATATTTCAAAATGTTTCCAAATACCTGAAATGTTTGTAATTATTGGGACTTTCTTACTGATAAACTTGACTCAATTACTGAGCACTACCAATACAATTTTATTTGTTAAACTAATTATATAGTTCTGCATTAAGAAAGCCTTGTTTCTATAATTGAATTCTGTCGATTATCTGATCACGTCAAAAGACTGTCAATAAATTATTGATGATTACAACAGGCCTTGAAATGGTGAAAATATTTAATTTGCTATTATTTATTCTGCTCAATATGTTGACTTTTAAATCTTCATAATTCTTGAACACCAGAGAAATGCTGAAATTCCTGGAGGTTTTGAATAGTTCATAACTAACATTAACATTTTATGAAACTCAATAAACACAGAAAATGATTTTAAAAACTTAATAACTTGGGAAGGTGCCAGCTTATTATGTAATTATCAGGCCAAAATTTTATCAGCCTATAACTGTACAAGACTGCTTCAAATATTCACTCCTTCTCAGGGAAAAATGGAATTATATAGAAGCTTCTAGACAAGTTTTCTTCTTTCATCCAGCTTTTCAAATTTATATTGCTTTTTGTGGAGTAAAAACTAGCCAAAATACTAAAATCAAAGCAAACATTTGTAGAAAATTATGTTGATATAATAAAGATATTATAGATTTAGTTCTGTCGATTTTATTTTATAATATTTGCTCACAATAAAAAGAAAAATGTTATTGAGAACTCAGGTGCTGATGCAAAAGGTTTAGATATTTCATGGCATTCCATAACTCAATCCTCTAAAATTGCTTATATTTTGCTTCATTCACCCACTCATCCAACCATTCATTAAATATTTACTCAGCATCTATTAACACAAGGCAGAAAAGGAAAACAGGAACAACAATAAAATTACTAGCCTAAATGTGAATATTCTCTCATTTACTAGTAGTCTGCAATATCAAATTATCAGCACCAAACAGAATAATATTTTACAAACTAAGATTTTGTTTTAACTTCCAGGAAATTGAAGATACTCTTGTACCAAAATTTTATATATACAAATGTCCAGAAAAAAAATGGACACTGTAGCTTGAGATGGAATTAGAAAGCCACTAGACACAAAACTTACAAAACTGCCAAGAAGTATTCTATTCTGGTTGACCTGGAGAAAAAGCATCGAAGAAGCAAGAAGACTAAATTTTAAAAGAATGCAAATACAGATGATAGAGTAATATTTACACAGGTTTACAGTTTACAAAGTGTTTTCATGTATGTGATTTCCTCTAATTTCAACTTCTTTAGGGTTAGGTATGGTACTTATGGCAGTGTGTGTGTGTGTGTGTGTGTGTGTGTGTGTGTGTGTATGCTTTTTTAAAAGCCAAATGATCATTTCTTTTCCTGTAGGAAATTTTCTCCATCTACGAAGACACTGAAGATTCATCCATCTATGTCTAACTTAAAATGACAAGATGTATTTTCTTTGATTTATTAGTAAGCAACTAAATAGCAACATTAAGCTTTTAGGAAAAGATTAACAACATTGCTCTGTAGTACCTGTCATGGTAATTTAAGTGAAAGCTGTTAAAAATGTTTATTCTCTATAATGAAGCATTCAATAGTCTTTGCCTAATGGATGGAAAGATGATATGAAGTACCTTTAAACTAGGGCAGCATGATAAGATGCAGCCATGCTTTAGTCCAAAAGCAGCTTGTTTTAAAATTAGTTAAATATTGAATGTATGGTATCATGTCTTTTCTCAAGTGCACATACAATATTTTTGTTCAAAAGCCTTAAATCTATCTTGTGCATAAAACTGAATTTATTTGATAAAACTAAGGGTTATTTATCTAATTTTGCAACTTTCCTTTACTTTCTCTCTGGAAAAAAATACCTGTATGTAAACAGATGCTTTTCCTAAGTGCTGAACCAACAGTCAAAAATATGAGAATATGAGATCTTTGTCCTTGTATAACTGTGATAATAATGATCATTCCCACCTTGACAGTGGGGAAGTGAATCACTAATGAACAAAATCACTTTGTTTGTTATGGAAGAAATAATTGAAAGAATCTTAAAGATAAAAACCCTAAAACTACATTATTTCTTTTCACCAAAACTCACAATGCATCTTCCAGAACATGAATATTTGATCTATTCACCCACTAAGAGATTGAGACTTTTAAAAACTCTTCATAGTATGTTAAAGTGAATGAATTTTTAATTCTGGATATGAATATGAAAATTTATCTGATCCAGAAATTAAATTTCTGAACGTTTATTTAGAGACCAGGTTCATGTCTTTATGAAAACCTAGGTCAATGAAATATTTGCATTCCAAATTTCTTCCCTCCTCTGATTATAGAAGTGAACAGCATGTGAAATCTGAATCTGTAAATGTTTCCATTATACTCACTTCTATGACATAAACATTGATGAATCGAAGATAATTGTACATATTTGTTCAGTTAATTTGTTTATTTTTATGAGCCCCTGCTACTATAGTCCCTACATTTTACCAAATTGAGTTTATTTTTACAGATACAAACCAAAATTCTTTCATTTGGAAAGAAATAAAAATATACTAACTCTTAACAAATCAACATTAATCTAGACTTTAAAATACATTAAAATATGAATTGGTGATCTTTGAACTAAAAAGATACAGCCAGGAGATTAATCAACATCAAAAAGGCAGTTTCAGGAAAGTAGAAGTTGAATTCTATCCATTGTAGACTGTAGTACTAGCAAAGAAAGTGTTTTGGTGTTTTTTTTTTTTAATTATTAAATTTGGAAAACTAATCTGGTTCTATTATAAAGTAGAATAAAATTGAGAGAACTAAGTCATTTAAGGAATATCTTACTGTCAATGCAATATATTTAAACAACCAATCAATCAGTATGCCATGGAGCAGAAATAACCCACAGAAAATGGTGGGTTAAAGAGGGTTTCCTTGGTTTTCCAAGCAGAAGCCTTCAAAGATGCATGAACCTTACAAGATGAACAAAATAAACCACACAGTACAGAAAAACTATTACTGGAACTTTCATTTATGTTTACTATTTATATAAAAGTGAGAAAGAAATAAAGCTCTATTAATATTTAAATGTAGGCTAACTCTACCACCCTTGTTTGATGTCTTTCAGTGGGTGGTATATGCCATACTGTCCTCATGATGTCTTGATGGAAAATCTGTTGTGGCCAACAGAGAAACTCACACCCATTCATCAGCTTTCATCATACTACAATGGATTTCAGAATATGTTCAAGAAAGTAGATTTACAGATTTTATTATCAAGCTGTAACTAAACTATTCCTCACACAAAGATCAAAGGCTTAAAAGATTATTGACAAGAAACTGTAGACCAAAGGAGATACCACAAAGTAAGCAGAAGCAGGCAGCGGGAGCAAGGCAGTGCTGGCATTGCACTTCTTCCCATGACGAGCTCACCAACCACACCATGAGATAGAAAAACAAAGATGAACAACAGCTGAGAAGACACAGGGCCAATTTTGCAATATTCAAAAAGACTAGATGAAATATAGATTTATATTCATTGTTAATTATGATAAACCATATTTTAAGTGTATATTTCACCTTGAAAATAAGTATACTGCCTTTTATTTTTAATTTAATGATTTATCATTATATTATACAAAACACATTATATATTATCCACTATATTAAAGGTAACATATATAATACATATAGAGGCGTTTATTGAATGCTGATGCTCTAGATATTTTTACTGGAAAGAGTCCATAATCCATACATCTATGGTTCACTATAAAACCAAATAAAGCAGCTCATAGTTTACCTACTCCAACACAAAATAGAGGTTTCTGTGAATTCATACTCTTCAGAAAAGCAAACAAAAGAGAAACAGAGAAGAGTTAGTGCAGTGCATTTGATGCTGCTTCCTGAATTTCATTAAACTGGTCTCTCTTCAGAGCAGAACATTTGTTTTCATGGTTGAGGTGGCTACACTCCAGTTGTGTGCAAATGTGGGGAAAGAAGGAAAGGAGAGAGGGAAGCAGAGAGAAAAAGGAACAGGCAGACAGAAAGACAAACACAAAGAGAGAAAAAAAGGCAGAAAGGGAAAACAAGGCAGGAAGACAGACAAGGCGGAGAAAAAATTGAAGAGGCACAAAAAGAAAGGACAGATGGAGGGATAGACAAAAGGAAAAATCAGCAGAAATACAGAAAGAACAGTGAGCACTGCCCCCTCCTGAACCCACTGTCCCTCTCTGGAGCTGTGGAAGTGCCTCCAGAACAGAGAGAAGCCTGGTATTACTATGCCCTCTTCCTCCTCCTTCACTTCACCAAACTTGCCCACCTCTCTCCGTCCACAGGAAAATTCCTAAATACACTCATTTTTCTTCATGCCACAGGAATGAGCTAAAGGCCACAGTTTCCATTGCAAAGATGACAGGAAAGAAGTAGAAAACAGTGAGTAATTTATAAGGGTTAATTAGTTCTTTAAGTAGTAGAAGCCGTGATGTATAATCTGTTTCCAAAACAGAACACACATGCAGCACAAGTCTGCAAGGAATGATTTGTTTATGCACAAGGATAACTCTACTGGTAGTAACTGTGATAAGGAGCAGGAGACAGAAATGCTATAGATATCTGCAGAGTTACGGAAGTTACAAAGACATTTAGAACACTGATTTAATATACAAGGGGCAAAAATATGACCCATAATATAAACATTAAAGAGAAAATCAAAGAATTCAAGACCCCCACATCATCTAACATGTTCTGGAGGCTTTACCTTTTTGTCTTTATTTCTGTTCACTGGCCTCCACAAGTTCAGGTTGGAGGACCACTGGTCTCCAATACTGCAATCATCCTTTATTTGACCATCCTGCCCTTCATGTCTTCATTTCAATTCATCTTGACTATTGCCTTAATAAGCTTCCTGGAGTGATTTTATTTTGTGACTCTGTTTAAAATTCTTCAGTAGATGCTAATTGTCTCCTGAATTATTCAGTCTGAAATTCAACAGCATGATCACGATCCCAACATGACTATCTAAGGCTATCGCACATGCTCCCTTATCATGTATACTCATCTCTCCCCTGATAGATGTGTTCTTCAAAATACCATTAGGGACCAAGTGAGGTGACTCTCCTGACTTGGTCCTAATGGCCTTTTGAAGAACACATTTCCCCATTCCCTTGGTTTAACTCAAATGATCCTTCATCCACCAAATAGTCCCTGAGCCTCCCATCCAGCTCTAAGCTTGCTGCCCCTTGACTCATCCTAGCCCTTTCTCTTCATCGAGACCCATACTCACAGCTTCTACAAAACTTGAGCTCCAAACAAGGACATGGTTTTGTAATGTCACTGAATTCCCAGCCACTGGAATGCTACTAAGCAAATCACAGAGCTCAGGAAATACCTGTTGAATGAATGAAGCATGTCTATTGAATGCTACCAAGAAAATCATAGAGCTCAGGAAATGTCTGTTGAATTCCTAAGAATAAGTTTCTTGCTTTATTCTTCCTCCTGACATCAATATATTGAAGGTGAGTAAGGCCAGTGTCTTGCCCTCATCAGAGTCACTACAAATCCTACACAATGCCTTATGTATGAAAGCCATACTCTGAATTCTCATGTGAGTTAAATATTTTAGAAAACAAGAGAAAAATCCTGGGTGTGGTAGCTCATGTCTATAATCCCAGCACTTTGGGAGGCTGAGGTGAGTGAATCACCTGAGGTCAGGAGTTTGAGACCAGCCTGACCAATATGGTGAACCTCATCTCTACTAAAAATACAAAAATTAACCAGGCATGGTGGCACATGCCTGTAGTCCCAGCTTACTCAGAAGGCTGAGGCAGGAGAATCGCTTGAATCCAAGAGGCAGAGGTTGCAGTGAGCCCAGATCATGCCACTGCACTCCACTCCATCCTGAGTGACAGAGCAAGACTTGGTCTAAAAAAAAAAAATTAAAATTAAAAAGAGGAAAAAAATGAATGAACTTCAAAGATTCCATTTTACAGCTTATCCTTACAAGCAATACGAATATAAGCAGTGGCACTACTGGGAGGTGACTTCACAGTTACTCTGACGCAGTGATTTCATTAATGGGTTTATAGAGCCTCTGTTGTGTCCTTAGTCAGATGGGATGCAAAGCCCAGCAATTATGTCATCCTACAGTGCTTGCTCTCAGTGAAGTGCATCTCTCTGTCCACTGTATCGTCTGTCTTAGAATTTAGTCTCATTTAAACCTAGGGCCATCTGCCTATTACTCCTTTGTAAAGAAATATCCACCTTCTGCAAAAATGTCCTCGTCTTCTGGACTCACTGAGTCTTTCTATTATAATCACATACCTAAACAGATTAAATATCATACCACATTCTGTCATTTTAAGTTCATTTAAAGTGACTATTAAACCTTATTTTGATAGTTGGAAGCATAAGGGGAAAAATTACATTCTCAAGCTTTACCCACCTACTGTTAGCCTAAGGTATAATTATTGTTATTAGGGATTAGCAACCAAGTAAATGCCTTTTAATTCACAAAAGCTAAAAAGAAGCTGGCAAAAGAAGAAATTACTGTTTAACAAGAAAATATTGAATACCATGTTTCAAATCAATGTATCTTTGTATATTTAATAGTAAGTATTACATATTGGTATAATTTTATTATTTTGATCATACTTCAAAATAAGGTGCAAAAACAACATTTTAACACAAGTGATTTCAAATATTATAACTCTTTTTTATGACTGTTGTTACAACAGGGATATCATAGAATATCAGCATTATAGAGAAGAAATGTTTCCTATCTAAGATTTAACCATCTCAGTAGTATATGTTATCTATTTATCCACAGAGCTTGATGAACTACATTTCTTCGACAGGAAAAGATACAGTTTATAGAGACAGACTTCTCCGTGCACAGACAATTCAGTTAATTCTGGCAGATATGGTGAATTATATGGCTGTCAAAATACTCTTAAATTTTTCATATTTGTGAATATTGCTGTCTTCTGACTAAGCAGACACCAACTTTGCAGGTTTAAAACATGTTCAACTCTTGTATCGAATATTATTCTTTATATAACCTGATAAAAATTATGTTCACAATTTTAAAAATATTCTTATTTACAAATGATTACAGGGTTAAGGCAATATGGGAACTTTCTTTGACATATTTTTGTTTTCAGACATGTATCTGTCTTCAAAATGAAGTTTCTCACTCTGGAGAAACAGCCTTTTGTTGTCATTCCATGTTAATTTATGTAATATAAGAAAATATATTTTGTGTCTCATGATAGCTTCTAAGTAAACAATGAAAATCAAAACAAAACTTGCTAACATCACCAAATGAAAACTTAGGATAGCTTAAAAGTCACATGCATTCTAATAAAAATGCACATGGCATAAATAATGTGTTTTCTTTTTAGTTTTATTTTAACTGATAAATAATAATTTTATATTTATGGGGTACAAAGAGGCATATTGATATGTGTATACATTATGAAATGACTAAATCAGAGTAATTAGCATTCTACCTCAAATATTTATTATTTCTTTCTGGTAGGGAATATTTAAGATCCTCTCTTTAGCTTTTAGTATGTGAACCTTCTAGACTAATGCCTGCCCTTTGGGGCAAATATTATGTATTCCTTGAGCATTTCAAACACAGGGTTGTAAGTTTAAGACCATAACAAACATAATTCCAGTGGATGTACAGACCGAAATCTAATATTAATACTAATTTGTCTTTGAGATTAAGAAATTTAAAGACACCTAGTAGACATAAAGACTGAAAGGCCACATGGCCTGGTAGTAGGAAATATGTGTTCTGAGGCCTGATTTTCTGAACTGTAAGAGAAAAATGGCCTCTTCAATACTTTGTCATCAACAATCTAACAATACGCTAATTTTATTTGGTAAGTTTTGTAAAAGAAAATAATCATCAGAGCAAGCAATCTATTTCCCACATGTCTACTTATATATCACTTAGTTGTATGTAATTAATAATATCTAGTTATTCAAAGTTCATTTATTTTTAAAGTTAGTCTTATGATGTTATATCCTATATTATAACTGATATCTTTAAAATACCGACTAGAATCTGTTTGCTAAATAAAATAGTTTCAAAGTACAAAAGAAGAGAGAAGTTATGAGTAAAAAGAAAAGATAGGGCATCCTCAATTGACTCTCAAAACACTAGCCAGAGCCAGCATCTTATTCATCTTGACTGTTTTCCACCGACGCCATCATACCAACCCTACTAGATCCCTGCACATTATTTCCCACAGAATAAATGCTCGATGAGTATATCATTTTAAAAGACCCTGTTCCTGATATATCTGAGAAAACATTGTCAACATTATTTCTAATTCCAGTTAAACACATCTTCTTAAACTATGAAATTGAAAGTATCATTTTTAAATGGTTGCATTGTATTAATGAAAATAAATATATAATCTTCTTCACTTCTGCAAAAGCTCTTGTAAAATCCTAAGTCATCTAAAATATATGTGACTTTTAAAATACTCTAACATATCAACTTGCCATACAGCTATTCATCCCTTCTTCACAGTTAAAAATATTCATTTTATATTCATAACAGTAAAAATTATATGTTTCAGTCTTATTACAAAAATTATTTAAAACAAATATATTTTAAATAAAATATTCACTCCTGGAAATATAAACAGACACACCTTAAAGAATCCAGTACTTATATACAAGCAAATGAGATAAGAGCATTCTGCAGGCAAAAGAATAAAGAGGTAACTAAACCACATTGCAGAGCAGATACTGAAGAAAAATCAGTGCCTCTCCATAATTGGTCAAAAAAAAGAGGAAGGTTTCAAAATGGTATTTGGCGTTTGCTCCCATAATCATTAGAATGCCAAAACATAACTGAAATTTAGTTAAATGGAAAAGAAGTTTATCAAGTTTTAGAACTTAGAGAGACCTCAGAGATTTACATGGTCAATCCCTTATTTTAAGTCTTACAGAACAAATTTTCAAACATTATATACAGGATTATGGCTTTTCAAGCAGAAGCCTCCATTCCAACTAGCGAAGATGAAGAATTTTGTTTCCTCTCAATTTCATGCTCATCTGCAAGAGGAATGCTCTGCCTCCTTTTGTCCTAACTTAAGTGGATATACCAACCTGTGACCTTTCAGAGCAACAATATAACCTGCAACACTCTGAGTATTTCTCTTACAATCGTCACCGCCCTTCTCCATGTCCAAGCATACATCAAGCATTTGGCAAAGCCAAGAAGATCTTTTTTTTTATTTCAAATTCCCAGAACGTTTTTCCCCCGTATATCAGTTCAATAGTAGATTGGATACACACATATAGTATTTTTTTATATTCAGAAAGTAGCTATTTTCATGTATTTTAATATCATTTGAGGAAACTGAAAGACCTTTATATTTATAAAAATAGCTGCCATTTATCTCTGCCCTTTGTAAGTCAGGCACCCACCTTTTCCCTGAGAACACTGTCAGCAATACACAGTGGTTTGGGTCTGTAATATAGAGTCAACATTCACATATGTGAAAACTAAAATGGATGTACTCCTGGTAGGCATGAACTCCTGGTGAGCTGCACACAGTCTAGCTCAGTCTGTGCACATCTTGTGGCTGCCCAACAATGATACATGATTACTTCAATGTCATTAAAGATCTTAGATCAAAGGATGCAGTTTATAAAAATTACTATGAGAAAATTTATTCCTACAATATCATTGTAAATGTTAAATAATTAGATCCATTGGTTGTTTGTTAGCAACGATGAGATCAAATAGTTTCAGATGGGTTTCATTTGCATATTTAAAGTATATTGCGCTAATAGATAATTTGCACTGGCTTGTTTAGGTTCTCTTTTTATTTAAACACTTCGATTGGACTTAATGCAATTTTCATGCATTGATAGATTACATTGCTTGCAGTTTCCTAGTTTTCACTCAGTATCACTTTTTGCTGTAAAAATTCAGAAGCAATCCTTTGAGTTTTTCAGGTTTGAGGAAAAAAATTACAGCAGTAGTTGCCTTTATATATCCTATACAACAAGAGCTCTTTATTTTGAACTCAGTTTTTCTACTCCAGCTGTAAACAATGCTATTGTTTTTAAGCAAAACAATGAATATACTGCCGATGCATAAACTATATTACAAAATTTAATAACCTCTATAAAAGCAGAATAGAGCACTCATAACCACTGGAGTCTAGTCAAAAATATCAAACATTCTGTCCCCTTCCAGCAAGTGATAGCACACATTCATGAGCTGGGCAAAGCTTCTGCGAGTGAGCTCTGTATTTCAAAGACAAAGGTGATAGTACGGAGCACCGCGACTGAGCAGTCAAATGACAGTCAGAAAGTCTGGAATCTGTCTGCACCAACATTGCACTTTTTGTATTCTACTCTCACAAATGAAACAGCATTCTCTCCCTAATGAATACTGTCTTTTTAGTTGCATCCTTCATCATATTCATTTCATTTTTATGAAGCAAACTAGCAACGTTTGGTATCATCTATTGTTCTCATCATCCAAAATAGCAAGTAATATTTTGGGTAAAAACTGACAATTAATTTTGTGTAGGTTACAAGAAAACCAACCACTGAAGATTAAAAGCATGTTCGTACAAAAATACACTTTAGATGTATTTCAATTATTCAGGTAGCAGATCGTGGGAAAACGTGTCTAAGAAATAGAATTTGCCAAAATGCTATGCAAGGTTCAGGAAAGCTAACTAGAGTTGATCTTCATTCAATGAGTCATTTAGGTAAACATTTAGGTGAAAGTTTGTCAGTTTATTTAGGAAGAAATATGTGTATATAAGATCACTAGAAAGAAAAGATAAATAGGGCCGGGCACGGTGGCTCAAGCCTGTAATCCCAGCACTTTGGGAAGCCGAGGCGGGTGGATCACAAGGTCGAGAGATCGAGGCCATCCTGGTCAACATGGTGAAACCCCGTCTCTACTAAAGATACAAAAAATTAGCTGGGCATGGTGGCACGTGCCTGTAATCCCAGCTACTCAGGAGGCTGAGGCAGGAGAATTGCTTGAACCCAGGAGGCGGAGGTTGCGGTGAGCCGAGATGGAGCCATTGCACTCCAGCCTGGGTAACAAGAGCGAAACTCTGTCTCAAAAAAAAAAAAAAAGAAAAAAGAAAAAGAAAAAGAAAAGATAAATAAGAAAAATTGTATTACTAATGTATCCTATTAAACCCTACTTGTAAATTATGTACCCATTCCTTTTTTTTTTTTTTTTTTTTTTTTTTTTGAGACAGTCTTGCTTTTTCACCCAGGCTGGAGGGCAGTGGCATGATCTTGGCTCTGTGCCTCCTGGAATTAAGCAATTCTCATGCCTCAGCCTATCGAGTAGCTGGGATTACAGGCATTACAGGTGCACACCACCATGCCTGGCTAATTTTTTTAATATTAGTAGAGACAGGATTTTACCATGTTGGCCAGGCTGGTTTCAAACTCCTGAACTCAGATGATCCACCCACCTAGCCTTTCAAAGTGCCGGGATTACAGGTGTGAGTCACTGTGCCCAGCCCCATTTATTCTTGTAGTCAGACTTAGTGCTTCTAGTAACTGCAATACAAAGCAAAATGACAGTATCATAGTCATTATGTATTTTACTTAATACTAAAATACTTGCACTACCGTTGCCAACATTTTATCAATAGCAAGCTTTAATTTAGCACCAAAAAATATTTTCCAGTCTAACTTTGTTGTTAATGGTTTTATTATCTTAGGTAGAGATTTTGATACAGTGTTATTTGTATAATTTAATGGAGTCACATATGCTAGTGATTTAGAAAATCTTTAGAGTGTGACTGTATAAATTTTGTTACAAAAGATTTTTATTAATTTGTCATATTTTTTCCTTCTTATTAGGGTTATGACAATACAGAAAAACACTTTCTAGACTTTATTTGATTCAAAAAAATTTCAGCTGGGCATGGTGGCTCAGCACTTTAGGAGGCTGAGGTAGGGAGATTGCTTGAGCCCAGAAGTTCAAGACCAGCCTAGACAACATGGTGAAACCTCATTTTTACCAAAAAAGAAAAAAACTAGCCAGGCATAGTGGTGCACACCTGTAGTGTCAGCTTCTTGGGAGAGTGAGGTGAGAGGATCAGCCTCCATTTGAGCCCTGAAGGTGGAGGTTGCAGTGAACTGAGATCATGCCTCTGCACTCCAGACTGAGCCATATGGTGAAACCCGATTTCAAAAAAGAAACAAAAAATAATAATTCTAGGTATGTCTCAAAATGTAAATGCTTCAAGTTTTAGATTACTAATACCAAAGTAATGGTATTATTCTAACAAAAACATGAATATTTCAATGAATAAAAGTATACACTGAAATATCAATAACTAGTATTGCCAACTCTGGGTATTAAAAATCTAAAAGATTTGGTCAAAGTCTCTTCTTTTATGGATATGAACATAAACTGTCCACGTATATTTTCAAGCACATAGATTGCTTTAGTGAATACATCTGTACCTCGGCAGGGCACAAATTGCATATTAGGAGAATAGCATTGGCTGCTACTATTATTAGCACTGCTGGCGGCCAAGACTATACCTATATCTGATATATCAAACTCACAACTCCAATATGACTGATAGGTGGGTCCTTTTTAACCTTTTAAAAAAAAAATGTATTTAGTTGCCAACATTTAAAAATTGTTAGATTTCACATGAAAATGTCCATCTTTTGCATGAAAATCCAAACTTGTGGTTTCCCTTGAAAACCAGAATATCTGGCAACATCAGGCTTACATTCCCGTTTGGCAGCAAAAGGCTGTCATCGGAACCCAGTTAAGAAATGGCTTGTGTTCCCCACATGGCCACAGCTTGCACCCAAGACATGACTTAAATTAACTGCCTGGGTCCTTGGGGGCATTTGAATTTGCTAACCCTGAACTTTAGGTGTACTGGATACATAAGTGCCAGGAGCATGAGGAGGGATGCCGGGTGTAAGTGTGTAGAAACTATTATACCACTGCTACAGTGTTTGCAGGGTTCTGGGTCCAGGAAAATTCATTGTTAAAGTAGGAGTTAGAATCCATCAATATTATCTTATTTTCCACTCCTCTCTTCTCCCCTATGTTTAATGCAGTGGGGAAAATTAAGCCTTTCTTCCCTGCTTTGTAGTAACCAAAACAGCCATGTGTCTCACTCCAAGCAGGGAAGAATTGTGCTCATTGTCATTACTCTTATAAGGTCATATTCCTATCCCTCTCCTCTTTCCAGAAAATAATTTTTACATAGGTTGCTCTCAGAGACACCCTTTGCAAAATATTAATGCATAAGCAAAAAAAAAATGTAGAGCCAAAATTTTCTTTATTCTTCCTACCCCCTTTTTTAACATTCATAAATGTAATGTCATTTTATAAGCTATACCTCTTGAGAATAGCATTAAAAATTAGAAACATAATCCACTTCCTACATCTGATCATATGCAAAGAAGCAAATCTCATCAATCCCTATGCCATTCACATCTCCATAACCACCATTTACTCAAAGTATGTCCTGATTTGGCATTCCCAGAGTTCAGGAAGCATGTTCTGTGGAGTAAGGGAGCAATTAATTGTGAAAATAAATTTGAAACACATCCCAAGGGTCCCAAGTACACAGGATGGGCAAGTTCAAGTATATAAGAGTTGGTCAGAGGATACATAAAGAAAAAAATGACCTGCTTTTACCAGATCCTCTCCAGGGAGGGAACCCAAAGCAACTATGTCATGTCTCGGTCTTTTGTCCCTAGAGATCATGTGAAGTGGAGACAAATTAAGGTGCTGAAATCCACACCTGTGCCTCGTATTCCACCATGGAGATTGAAAAGCAGACCCACAAATGGTGAGCCCATAATACAATTTTCTACTCTCAGACTGTAGTGTGGCTTGATAGCAACTCTGTAACACTTAGTATATCATATCAATTTGCTAGTTAAATAATTTTTTAATTGACAAAATATGTTCTTTGGTAAGAATAATATAACTATTAAACTAATTTTTTAACATGGACAATCGATTTAAAGAAAAATACAGTTTATTGTAAGAATGAATCAGAAATATATCAATTATATTATCCCAACTAAAGCATGAATGGGAAAAAATTCAGGGGAAAGTAAAGTCAAAATTTTATTGAAGCCAAATCTTGGAGATTTTTTTAAGAAATTTAACACATCAGACTTAATCCCCTCAATACTACATAAAAAGACCCTTTGGAATAACGCTTTTTTTCATGGCTTATAATGTACTGGTTGAGTTTCTTCTTTGATGTGACTAATCCCAGAGCTTTTAAACATAATTTCTCAATAATCTGCCTTATTATCATTTATACCTGCTTTCTATGTCCTACCAAAAAGTTAATAATCAGTTAAAATCCAACTAAGACCCCCCCTTGGTTGCACACAACCACAAATAAAAAGTCACATTGTTGTTGATTGCATTCTATTTCTAAGCAAAAAGTAACGGGCAACAATTATTTTTCATTTTATATGAGATGAAGGGGGAAAAATACGGTCTTAAAAATACACTTATATCTACTTTTTATTCTCTTGTTTTAAATAGAAAATGTCTGAAAATTAAGAAATGGAAATTCTTTTAAATACCAAGCTAAAATGGATACATTTTAAAAGCTTGTACGTGTTAAAGGCTTATTTAACTTACAAAAGACACAACTTTTTTATAATCCTAAAAAATTAGCTCATTTTGCTTTTGCCTTTCTCAAAGGAAGCAAGCAATGCAAACACCAAACTTTCAAAATTCCTTTTAAAGTTTTACACTGCAACCAGAAATAACACTGTGGCAAAGAGAGAGACTCAAATAAAAAGCATTCTAATATAAGAAAGCCATCGAGAATTTATAGAATTTACTTATTTTTAACCAAATTCACTGCTAAACACATGCACGGAATATTTTCAATTTATTTTCTGCAGGTGTGATTCTACATCTGCAATATCGTGGTTTTAGAAAAATCTATATTTGAAATAAGCTATTCTTCTAATTAGCAATTGACATTCAGGACTGGTGTACCTAATTATGGATTAAGCAGCAATGTAGCTACTTAGTAATAAAAATGAATCTGTAATTGAAATCCTTCTACTGAAATGTGAAAAATTCGTCTGAGTCTAGACATACCATGTAAAACAAAGATCATGAGTCAATAAATAGAAATCCAAGCTTCTAAGAATCATGAAATTTTACTGCTACAGATGAGGAAACTGAAGCACACTGGTCCAAAATGGCAATCAGAGTGAATGAATCAGAAGCATATGAATTATATTATTCCAACCAAGGCATCAATGGAAGTAAAAATCAGGAAATCCAGAAGAATTTAAATATCCAACTCCAAGTAAAGGATTTTTCTAACACTTATTTCTCTTCTTTTTTTCAAGGGAAGGAGGATGTTGGGTGGGGTGAGAGACACAAAGAGAGGCAACTGAGCAAATTGGTGTTTTAAATTAGCTCATTTTAATTGGCACTCCTACCTGATTTAAATCCCAGATTAACTTCCCTATACATTGACACTACTATGCCAAATTTTTCAATGCAAAGACAGTATTAAAAAGTTATATTCAAAAGAATAAAACAAGTTATTATGAACAAAAAAGAGGAATAACCCCTACAGAGCACATTTTAGTCTTAAGAACTATGAACCTATGTGCAACTAATGTGCCTTTTCCAAGTAATGGCCTGCATTATGTAAACGTTCACGTCTAAATTCCAAAACTTACACAGCTATGAAATAAGACAAGGTTTCGTTTTCATTGTTGTTTGTATGTTTTTCAGTCTCCTCGCTTTTTGCACCATACTTCACGGACACAGCCCATTTGTGGGCAGAGTCAAACCAATGGTCAGGTGAACCACTGTTACACATTTAACAGAAGGAGTAAGTGCTATCTGAGTACGGTTGGTAACAGCTACAGTTATTCATCATGATATCATCTCTCTATTTAAAGATAAACCCTGAATTAGTGTGTCCCTGAGTAAAGCAGTTTTTCTAAAATCTCTGAATCTCTATTACTCTTTTAAAATGTTTTCAAAGATAGGAGTTGTCTTAGTCTGTTTTTTCTTGCTTATAACAGAATACCTGAAACTGGGTAATTTATGAAGAAAAGGAATTTATTTCATATAGTTATGGAAGCTGAGAAGTCCAAGACTGAGGGACTGTACCTGGTGAAGGCCTTCTTACTGGACTCCCGGCAGACTTTTGAGGCCACATGGCTAGGGTCTTTCTTCTTATAAAGCCCCCAGTCTCACTCCTGTGATAATCTATTAATTCATTTATCCATTGATCTAGTTATGCGGCAGTGCCCTCATGGCCCAATCGCCTCTTAAAGGCCCCCACCTCTCAATACTGCCACAGTGGGGTTAAATTTCAACATGAATTACAGAGGGAACAAACATTCAAACCATTGAAGGAGTACACCCAGGATTAGTACTGCTCTTTGTAGTTCTAGTAGAGCTTCAACATTTATTGACTGAAGAAGACAATTTTGTGAAGCTGTCATTCCAAGAAACTAAAATATGGTAGCAAATCATCACTTCAAATGGGTCAGTGTCATTCTCAATAAGTACAGTCAATGTACTTAAAAGAGAAAATATTTTTAGGACTATTCAATATATTATACTTCAAGCTATATGTTAGAGTCTAACTTTAAAAAATGAAAGTTACTTAAATTATGTTGCAAGCAAGAATAAAAATATCTATCACTCAATATAGTAAAATAGAGGAACACTAAGAGTCACTGTGCCCAACAACTGGTTCTCTCTGTGTCATATGCACTGTCTCCTCCCCTGAAACTCACCCTCCCTCATCTTTCTCTCATTTTCTCCACACCAAGGTAATGTTACCTTTGACAAGTGAGTAGGTAGGAGGACAATTCAGATCGCCTCCCTAAAACATGAAAACAATCCACTGACTGGTTGTATTTAGTCAATAATTTGTCAAATCAGAGTTGCATAAGCCAAAATGGCTTGAGAAAACTAACCATTTTTGTGACTAACCAGCCATAGTCAGTTCAACAAAAGTGATCTGAAATGTTTCAGTCTACTTATATTGCAAAGGATTGGATTTCACCTTATCATAAATTTATTATGCTGTAAATATTTTTATTTACATTATGTGTGTCATGGAAAAATAAAACAGATTTGTGTAGGTAATAAAATAATATTGTATAGATTTTCCTGGTATACGTAACAATGATTATTCAGGAGTTACTAATAAATTAATGCTATTTCTTATTCCTACCTTTGGCAGACATTGCTGGTTGCCTACCAGATTTCCCACTTTCTCCTTGCTAAATGTACTCTGACTTTGTTTAGATATCAGAAAGCTGGGTGTACGCAGTGGCTCATGCCTATAATTCCAGCACTTTGGAAGGCCAAGGCAGGCAGATTGCTTCAGCCCAGGAGTTCAAAAGCAGCCTGAACAACATAGCAAAAACCCTGTCTCTACAAAAAAAAAAAAAAAAAAAAATTAGCTGGACATGGTGGCATGTGACTGTAGTCCCAGCTACTCAGGAGGTTGAAGCAGTAGGATTTCTTGAGCCCAGGAAGCAAAGGTTGTAGTGAGCTATGATAGTGCCACTGCACTTCAGCCTGGGCAACAGAGCCAGACCCTATCTTTGAAAAGAAAAGTAAAGAAAGCCTTATCCTCCATGGTAGAAGGTGATGTGTTCATTAGTTTAAGCCCACCAGAGTAATTCCATTCTCCTGGCTATAGTCAATATAGACATAGCCACATTCCTCAACTGCTGACCAATCAGTCATAAAGGTATATTTGACAAACTTCATTTAAGATTTCAGGGAAAGTTTCTTCTTCCTTGCAGAATGATACATGACAGAAACCTCTCCCTGTCATGTGTTTGGCCAACGCTGAGTGAGGATTCAAGGGAAAAGCCACTGAATTAAGCACTGAGCCATTGGATCAACCAGTCAAGGAGGTACCTGCCATCCACTTCACTTCTTGTTATGTAGGATAATAAAATGCCCTTTATGCTTTAGCCACATTTTAGAATGAGTTACATGTAGCCAGAATCGTCCTGATACAGTGCTCTTCAGAACAATAACAAAGTAAGCACTTGTAGATTCTTTCTTCCCTTACATAGGAATTTGTAGTATATAAATAATTTAAGAATGGGTACTAAGTGTATGTGAGAATACATGTTAGTGCTTTCACAAACAACAAAGTATATACCCATTTAAAAATCTAGCTACATTTTACTCTGCCTAATTAAAACATACCTTCAAAAGTCTTGAAATGAACCTATATTGAGTAAATATTCCTTTTCAAATGTCCAGAGTATTTTAATATGTAAATACTAGATTCCTCTTCCAACAAACTTTGTCTATAATATAATGCAACAGAGTAATGGAATGTTCATATTGTTCTGATCAAACAGTTGATTTTATAGTGAGAATGTTTTCACCAATGACTTCAACTAAAATATACCTCAAATTAAAAGTGCTTGAAAGCTTGAACCTCTTCAAGTAGCCTTACAATGTTCTCATCCATTTGGAATATTACGTACAGGTGTGCTTTGAAGTTCATAAGCCATGCCTCAGTACTTTTAAAATGACTTCTGGAAAATTTTAAAAAGCAGAGTGTGTATCAGCCCATGCTCAGGAAGGCGGGCCATCTTCATCATATTTACAATTATGACATATTAGATTATTTTCTTTCAGTGTTCGAAAGACCCACACTTTCCAAAAAGGAAATACAGTTCTTTATATCTGGTTCACATAATCCAGACCTGCAGTGTCAGTGCCTGAAACAAATTACTGTTTATATTAGAAATTTAGTTTAATAAATTAGGTCTGGTCTATGAACTGTCAAAGTCCTTCTAGTCTGCAATTCATATATAACAGATGCCTTTTCCATGACTCTCAACCAGAAGTGGCCAATGTGATTGTTTCCTCCTTGCTATTACTACATTCTGTAGGTTTAGTTATCTACTGCCCACAGAGAATTAAAAACAATTTAAAAGGGCATCTGGAATAAAGCACTCTAAGGAAAAAAAATCTTTCCGTATACAATAACTTTCTGTGTAGGTCAGAGAATTATTCAATAATTGGCACTTGTTTAAACAGACCATTCAGGATCAGTTTGGTTTTCCAATCACAGATTGAGTTACAGGACTATTTATTCCAAACTTACACTGGAAGTCCTAATTTCCAGCATATTTGTGGCACCACTGTGATTAACAGAGTAGCTAATTTTTGTATAAGATATGAACACATTTTTCAAAAGTATTGTAAATAATTCACTAATTTTTCCACATTGTTTATAAATTATGAATTTTAGTTTTTACTTGCCCCAGTTTAGAAAATACACCGGTAAAACAAGGAAGCTAAAAGTAGTAATTTTAGCTTATGAATTTATACAATTTAAATTTCATGAGGAAGCTGGGTTCTTCCATCTTTTATGCTACTTTCCCCACAAGCGTCCCTTTAAGAGTTGGATCAAGAAGTCTGTGCCTGCCCTGTGTGGTACCTCCACTTTTTCCATTGTTTGCACTCAACACAGAACAGTTGTTGCATAAAAAGTTAATAATGATGCACATCTACAAAGATTAAGTAATAAGGCCATGAAAATTCACATCAACTCACATCAACACTTACAAATTCAGACAACACGTACAAATTCAGACATACAGACACTTTTTAAATGCTAATTTTTTTAAGGCTCCACTTTGAAATGCTATGTTACTGTGTTTCCTTTTGAGTAGTTTGGTCAGCAAACTTTCAATTCTAGAATTTCTATGCAAACAATTAATTAAGAGTAATTGTATTTGCTCCTATCTTGACAGCCAAACAGAGAAGATGCTTGGTGACATTTTAACATTTATGTCCAGTAATACATTTACATTTCAATATAGCAAAAGTTACTTTTAGTATGAAATAAGATATTTTCCTTACAATAAAAAAAGTCTGTCAAATTTTTTAAACTTACAGGTTTAAAGTATTCACAGTAGCTACTGCAAGTTGTTCTTAATATAAAAATATTAGCCTGTTAGTACAATGAAAATTCAGTTAAACAATCATCAATGTCTCTCTACAAAGCAACACAGTGCTTTGTGAATATGTAATCTTATTTTAAATTTCATTCTTGTGCTTCGGTCTTTCAAATGATTATAGTTTTCCTGGAGTGAAAATAACTTAAACTTACTAGACTTTTTAATATCTTTACAGCCAAACTGCTACAATTCTCACTTTGCTAATCTGTAATTCTCACAGAAGAACTGGCAGCGTTACCCGGCCTTTAGCAAGGACCCTGAAGTGAAATCACTTAAAACTTCCTCTATTTTAATTTCAAATGATATATTCTGTATATAAACCACACTTGCATGCTCTATCAAATATATCGACACGTACCTGTGATGTTAACATTTCTTCCTAATACCATCAGACTGAGGACATTCGTGCATCGTAGAAGCTTTGGCTTACTCTAGAACAGTAAAGAGCTTAAATTTCAATAGCTAGTTACCCTCCTTACCTCTCTGAGGGCCCAATCATTGTAGGCTATTTGTCTAAGATGCTATAGCTGAGTAGGGGCAGATTTTGAACTTACACCTGCATCCAACTTCCTTAATAGTTTAACCCTCACTGTCCATTAGAATCACCTGGGAGGCTTTGCCAACACTACCAACATCTCAGCCGTACTCTACATTCTTAATTAAGAGTAACTGCATTTGCTCCTATCTTGACAGCCAAACAGAGAAGATGCTCAGTGACATTTTAGCATTTATGTCCAGTAATACATTTACATTTCAATATATTAAACATTTATGTCCAGTAATACATTTACATTGCTGTGGGGTGGGGCCAATCGAGTATGTTTTCATGTCTTCCTGGTGATTCTAACATGACCTATATTTATAAGTACTGGACCACTGCTCTTTGAATCACAATTTTATATTTCAAAAGATTAGAATTAGATTTTCAGATGTATCATCACCCTTTCACAGTTCAGTTTCTCCTTTGAAAGCAGTTGAAAACTGTATTTGAATATTCAGAGAATGAAATTGAAATTTGATAACTACAAACTCCATTTGATAAGAACCCAACAGTGCAAGACCCTTAAGGAACTTAGAGCTTCTGCATTATGCTTTCAATAGACATAAACTAGTTATAAGAAAATATTAACATTTATTTTAAGAAGTAAAGGGAGAG
Organism: Saimiri boliviensis; assembly: GCF_048565385.1. Lineage (NCBI taxonomy): Eukaryota > Metazoa > Chordata > Mammalia > Primates > Cebidae > Saimiri > Saimiri boliviensis. The sequence continues at coordinate 42,605,837 of NC_133453.1, forward strand.
AAAATGCCTTAATAAAGGATGAGCAAATACTTAGTAAAACTCAGTATCTATTTACTCCTGGAAATCTAAGGATGTAATACAATAAAAAGAATCTAAGTATAAGAAAATTAAACATCTTTTCCAAACTAATAGTGAATTCACAAAACATACAGAAACCAACAACTCTCATGTATACTAGCCATAGTAACAAGATATCACTTTTTCACCAAAAAAACTATACCTCCCCCACTATCTCCATCAAGTTTTTAAAATTTATTGAAAATATCCTGTGTTAGTGAGCATTTTAGAAAGTAGGCATTCTCATATTCCATTGATGATAATGTAAGTTAATATTATACAATTTTTGCTTCTTAGAGGCAAACTGTCAACATGTTTTACAACCTTAAATTGTCCATTTCTTCTAACCCAACAATCCCACCTTTGGGATTTTCTTTAAGAAGATAAGAACGGTACATAAAGATTTACATGAAAAGATGCTTTGTATAGCATTACCACTAATAGCACAATATACTGGAATTAATCTAAATGGCATTAATAGGGAAAAAATAAAATAAATGATAGGCCAGTCATATGATGCAATATTATCAGCCAGTAAAAAATCAACTCTGAAGAATATTTAATGACATAAGAAATGGTCACAATCAAATATTAAATTAGAAAGCTATGAAACAGGACAATATATAATTAATCCTTATTTTGTATATTTATATAGACACCTATATATGTATATATGTATATATATGCCTATATACATATATACACACACCTATATACATATATATGTTTACATGCTTATAAAGAGAAATTTGATTTACACACATGTATATTCCGACATCAAAATACAGATAGAAAGGGAAACTATCAAAATATGATCAGTTATTAATTTGGGATACTGCATTTGGGATACTGCACTTTTTTATTTCAGTTTTTATAATTTTCTGAATTAAAAGTTCCCAATATGAATTTATTTTAGAGTCAGAAAAAGACATAGCTGTATTTTCCAGAAAGCCCAGAGTTTGTTTTGGGATTAGTGTCAGTTTACTCAAATTTACTAAATGTTTAGAGTGACATTTATATTACTACCTGGGAAGAAGGGCACAAAGGCTCAGGAGAGAAGGACACCCAACCAAGGGCTCCCACCGTGAATTAAACTGACTCTCAAGAGGTCTTAGAGAAAATAAAGAATAAGAGTATTGAATGCCTACAATGAACTAAACCTAGACTAGGTATTTTTTTTTTTATCTAACACCTAATATACTCCTCTCTGCAACCCTACAAGGTGTATATTATCTCAAATTTCCATTTTACAGATAAAAACAGTGAAAGTCCAAGTGGTTAACCAGTTTACAGTTAGTAATCCAAGTCCGTGGCTACAAATTCCATGCACTTTCCCGTTACCTCCCTGTCCTCCACACAGAAGTGGAAGACTCTGTGAGGCCCAGCTTCAACCAATCACTTGGAAATTCTTGCATCTCAGGGGCCAAATTGAGATTCTGATCAAAACATAAATTAATCTGAACTGAGGTTATTTCTTTTTGCAATGGCATCTGGGAGCCAGTAAAAATGAAAAGGAACAGCTGCGAGCAGCCATCGGCTCCCCGAAGTGTTACTTCAGAAGTGTCACTTAAACAGCAACTACAGGCAGAGGAATGTTGGGCATCACCCCTCTGGGCTCGCTGGGGTGAAATTTTAGATGAGTGCAAATCATTCCCCCACAAATAGTTTGATCTATATCTGATACTTAAAATGTCTAATACATGAAATGTTATGACTTTTAAAATATTTTGCTATTTCTACAATAACTGAAACAAGAGATCAGGAAAAACTGGTGTTTCTACACCATCTTGGTTCCAGCTTTTAACCAAAAGCCAGAAAGAAGCAAAGAAAAATTCTAGTGCCTAGAATTCAACATCAGCTGGCAGTTAAGACCCTATTAATTAGACTGTCAATTTGCAGCTCACAATATATTTTGTTTCTTAACATTCCTAATGTAAGCCTGAGGACTTGATGAAAACTATTTCTCTTCAAAAATATCATCCTTTCTTACTGTGCATACTTAGGACAATCCAAATGTTGGATTACTACACTGAAAAATTGAATTCAAACTAGAAGCAACGCAGAATGAAGCAAGTTTAGAGCCCGTATTATATTTTTCAAGCATAATTTGATTATATTTCATACATCATTCTACTTCAGATAGTCCAATACATAATGTTGCATTATCTAATAGTGATTCTACTAAATTACATAAAGTCAAAACTACTGAATAAAAGGAATAGTGTTTTATTCATGCCACTAACCATCTAACTCACAAAAACAACAACAGAAAACTTAAAATTCTCTTGTAAGTATTCAAAATACTGTATTTTTCTAAAAACCAATATTTTATCATTTCTGACCCTCTCCCCCAATAGTGCTATAAGACAGGGAAGTCTTCAGTAGCTCAGGCTCAATTTCCAGAAGAGCAAAGAAAGACTCTTTCAATCCTGTTACAGGGTCAGAAATTTCCAGCATAAACATAATTTCTAAAGCATCGTTTTAATGGACAAGTATTTTAATTCCCTGAAGGTGCTAACACGGTGGAATTAATTTATTCCTTTTCATAATTTCTCACCTAATGCTGTGATGATGTGATGATCCTTAAGGAAACAGGGTATACAGTGAGTAAGATTTGATAGGAAAAGCACATTATGGTACCACAGTGAAACCTTGAACAGGGAGAATGAAGAAGCTGCAGTTTTTAAATTGCTGAGTAAGTGACTGTAAATTCACTTTCCTCAGTTGATGTTAGAGCTTAGGACCGACATATAGAAGCTTCGCTAAAATATTTTTTCTCTTATGTTTCTAAATTGGTAATTAATTTATTGTAAGTTTTATTTCACATCAATTTCCTATACTCATGTTTCTTCGTAAAGCTGTACATGTCCTTTTCTTTAGCTTTGGGATTCAGTCGTGTCAATTGGCTCAAGGATATTGGAACATTTGAACAATACGCACTATACTGACTCAAAATAGTCTTGGAATGACTCTGATGGGAGACTTCAGACTCTTTTTGTATAAATTAGAACAGTTGAGGATATGATTTTCTTAGCGCTAAAAAAGCAGGCATCATTGTACCATTTTTCCCACTTTCACATATCACCAACATTTTTCAAAATTGTAATTGTAAGTCTGCACATGTTCACAATGATCAAAAGTAAAATGTGTCTCTAATACAAACCTCAAGTGGAAGTCTATAATCTTTGAGATCTAGAAAGTGAATCATGCGACTTTATTCATTTCTAGCTTTCTTTATGCTATAATCATAAATACTTACAAGACAGCTGGTAGAAACTGACTCCAAATGAAAAATGTATACTTTACATTTTAGTAAAATAAGTTATTTTAAAACTTGGTTCCAAATTCTTGAACACCTAGGCATGTCTCTTGTTTGAATTTTCATTGGAACTCCCTTTTGAAGTAATACTAACTTTGCACCATGGAAATATTTTAATGAATTCAACTTCTAAACAATTTCTAAATGCAGCATATAACCAGGATCTGTAGCTTGTACTTATAATAAAATGAATAGTTTAGTTTTTATTTAGCCGCCATTTTCTCTTTTCATTTTAAAACATTGAAAATAGTTGAATGTTTTCTTGTTTTATCCTGGTTATATTTTTGAATTCTCTAAAGTTTTAGCTTATTATATGCATAATCAAGCTTAACATTATATACTAGCCCCTGGAGGCTCTCTTTCTCCAAGTATAGTTTCAGCATAATTTTTACATGAAAAAAATAGATTCAGAGAAACTTCTTATGAAAAATATTAATACACCATACATTCTTATCCTTGTTTGTATCTGTTTGGAGCAGCATTTCCATAGTTTATTACCATACTCACTAATACTCAACCAGTATGCTCTATGCTGAAAATAATTATAATTAAGCATTTGGGATTAATAAAAAAGCAAAAAATAATTCTAATTATGTGTTCTTGAGATTATGGGGGAAAAGAAAATGTTCTAAGGCAAATAAGGAATTGAAACCAAAGATATACATCATGAATTAGTTTCATTTATTTAGGCATGGCCTACCTTGGTCTTAAAAGTATTCATCGAAGCATAAAATAATATATGGGAGGTCTGGATTTGCTATGCATGCAAGGAAGGAAAATTAGAGTTAGGAAGAAGTAAAGGGACAAGATTTCAACTTAATTCCAAAAACTTCAAAAAATATATCAAGCATTTTTACAAAAGGTACTGCACTACTACAGTCTTAAGGCTTTTATAAAAAAAAAAAAAAAAAAAGGTAAGCCACCATTTCTACTCATACTTTGCTGGGAGTCCAAAAATGTATGTTAAAAAGTAACTGTGTGTAAATCCTGCACTGGGAAGACCAAGACAAATCAGACATGTCTCAGTTTTGCAGTGTAGAAAAGGGAGATGGATGAGCAAGTCCATTGTAATAGTTCTGACATATTATGTTTGTTTGGATAAAATAATGTATAAACAACAATAATGCAAGACTCTATAAGAGAAGTACACTGAAAATAATTGAGTAATAATGAGAAATACCCAAATAATGAGAGATAATAGAGTAAGTAATCAATAAGTGTCAGCCATGTGGAAATATGCTAAGCTTTATATGTGTTATTCTACCTCTCAGAATAATCATACCACCACTTACAAGTGAAGACTGAGGCACGGAAAATTTCAGTAGCTTCCCAAAGGACACTATTAGGAAAGGAAGATAGGCATTTTGTCTCGAGAGAGTGGACATTTAACCACAGTGCCTATCAAAATGCAAGGAGATTTGTGGGAAGGAGAGCTCATGACTAGAAGAGGTTGCTAGTAATGACTCTTGAGGGAGTTGGTGTATTTTGTTTATTTAACAAATATTATTGAGTGTCAGTTGGGTGTTGCAAGATATTAGGAATACACAGATAAACAAATAACAGAAGTATATTAGATAAGCCAAATTGATGGATAGTTAGTATTTCAATAAGAAGAGAGTAAAGCAGGGTAGGAATTAGGAAGAAAAAAGCATTTCCCCATGCAAATCACCATATTAATAAATATGTCAAAACAAGAGCAAGTGATTGCTTCTGCATTTAACTACAGAAAATACATAAATTTACATTCCATTTGAAGGGGAAGAAGAGGGGAGGAGGCAGAAGCATTTGGACATTTGGTAGCAGCCTCTAAAATTACTCTATCTAATCCCCACCTCCTGATATTCACGCCCTCCTGCAACCCTCTCCTTGAATGTGGTCAAACTGAGTCACTTTTAATGAATAGAATATGGCAAATGTGAAAGAGTGTCATTTCTGAGATTTGTGGTTTCTATTTTGGGTTCCCTCTCATACTGTTTCTTGGAACACTTGCCCCAGGGGACATCAGTTGCCACATCATGAGACAGCCCCGTGGAGAGGCCCACATGGTAAAAAAACCAAAACCTGCCAACAATCAGGTGAGGACATGTGAAAGTGAGTTCTGCTCCCTGACCCAGTGGGCCTCAGATGAGGACCCAGCCCCAGCTGACTTTGTGACTACAATCTCATGAGAGAACTGATTCAGAAGCTCCCAGCTAAGCAGCACCCAGATTTCAGACCCCTAGAAACTGTGAGGTCATAAATATTTGCTGTTTGAAGCTGCAGTTTGGAAGTATGTGCTCCTCAGCCATAGATACCAAATAAAGCATTCTATAGCACTCAACCTCTCTCATATTCCATTTCGAACTACCCATATATAGATTTTCATCATGGAATCCCGTTCTATTAAAAAAAAAAACAAACCATTTTAAGAAGAAAGAAGGCAGGAAAAAAGAGAGAAAGAGCTTGGAAGGGAGGAAGGAACAAAAAGATACAGCAAAGGCATCTCTGCACATATCCTCTGACCCAGAGAGAAATTAACAAATGTGTGAGACTGTGGACACAGACTCCACCTGGACATGAGTTTTATTTGCATTTTGTGGATATGTATTGTGATCCTGACGTTTACATAGCTTCCATTTATTATTTTTTATTTTCTCTTCCTGCACTTTGAATAGGGTGACAGTGTTAGCTGAATCCATTTGAAAGTGTGGCCATTTCCCTAGCTGACATTTATTCTTTCAAGATTGCTTCTTCTTAATTAATCATTTGATTAATATTATCTGTGGCCCAGAAGTTCCATTAGAGATACACCTTTTTTATAGACAATAAACAAGCATGTAACAACTGATATAACCCAACATGTATGAGTAGTTAAAGTGGGCATTATTTTTTATTTGCTTTCAAACTGCAGAGCAGGCTGAACAATAGACAATAAACAAGTTGTTTTGTATGGCTTTTGTGGGACTTGAAAAGAATTTTGACTTAATGGAAACCGATGCTTTGTTGAAAGAACAAAAGAAGCAATAGAAGATCCACATGGTAAGTGCCCCAAACATATCTCCACAAATGATACATTTAACTCGAAAATTGGGTGGTAAAGGTTAGTTTGTAGTGTAGAATTAATAGATGGTATCTCACTAAGACTCTTCACCTCCTGCCTTGAGAAAACTTTCAAGGTTTCTACAGATAAAGAGAAGGACTCAAGGACTGGAGACCCCTCAGATATGTAGATGACACTGTCATCCTTTGCTTAAGCTAAAGACCTTGAAGCAATGGTGAAATAATACAACAGAAGAGCAAAGAATCTGGATCATTATATAAAAGAAGCATATGCAAAATCACATCAAGTACATATATTCAAGAGGGAAAGCTGGCTGCAAAAAGATTAGGCATTGCAAAGGAGTGTTTGTTGAGGCCATATGGTGTATATTGTTACAACCCAGAAAGGTTCAGAAAGCAGAATAGACCCTTGTTAGAGTCTCTGCAGAGCCGAGCATGAATAGTTTTCTACATTTAAAGAACTATCTACTAGAAAGAGAGCTATGATACTAGCACATGCCTGGTTTTGGCAACTATAGCAAAAGCACACATATTTAACACGAAGAAAGAATAAAATTTGTGTAATAAAATAGGAAACACTTTGAGTGTGGTACGATGTGAACAAACAAAAGAAAAGCTGGTCAATAGCAGAACAAGGTAGACAATTACTATGCAGAAAAATATCTGGCTTTCTTTAAAGATGTAATTCATTAAAGGTATAGAATGAGCCTGGTACACACCTGGGATGACCCTTTCCCAGTGGGTCAAAGAGAGCAATTAGGTACCTTCATGAACTCACATCTGTCTTTGAGTTTAAGTGGATGAAAATCATCAAAGCACATAGAATAAAGATGCAAACTTTATGATTATCTTATATTCTAGAATAAGTCTGGACCATGGTTAGAGTTCTTAAAACTACTCCTACCCTAGGCTTATGCCATTACTGCTTTCCTCTTGGATTCGAAGATGGGACAACAGGACTACTCTGAGTGGAGGCAGGTTTCTTGTTAATACATAAGGCAAAAGGTTTTCAGTATCTTAAAAGTTACAAAACTTGTCTAGGCTCTTTTAATAAAAAAGAAAAATATAAATTCTCTTGCAGTCAACTGAATAAGCAGATATTAAGATAATTATCTATAAAGTGAGAGTCTTCATGTCAGTACATTAATCAGGAAATAATTACTGAGTCCCTTCTTCCATATGTCAAGCATTGTGCTAGAGGTCAAGGTGAACAGCACAGACAGGTTCCCTCGAGAAGTTTTCAGTTTAGCAGGGAAGTGAAGGAATAAGGACACATAAATGATAACAAATTAATTACAGTTGTACAAAGAGATGTTCAAGGAGGTGTACAGATTGCAAAATCAGTGTATAGAAGTGCACCCAATATAACTGAAGGATCAGGAAAGATCTGTGTACATACAGCGTGTAGGTGTGTGTGTGTTTGTGTGTGTTTTCACTGATCCACGTATACACATATACCCACAGTAGAACAGAAGGGCAGAAACACAGATAAGAGGAAGAAAAAGATCTTGGAACCATCTGAGGAGATAAAACATGTCCCTTATTCCTTGGATATAAGAGTAGGGAAGTGATGCAGGGTGACACCAGAGACAGAGAGGTCAGATCATGTGGGACCTTTGATAATAAAAAATAAAAATAGAGGTCAATAAAAAGACTTTGGACTTTATAATGTGAGCAAGGTAAAACCATAAAACATGACCAGCTAAAAAGTGAGTTTCTCTTTACCTGAGAAACATTAAGGGAATGAATATTCAGTAAACCTCTAACAATTCTCTGACTTATATACATGTCTCTGGAAGACAGAGTCCACATTAAATGTATCCCTGTATTTTACATTGTGCTTCTTGAGAGAATAAAGCAGATGCATAATTAACCCCAATGCAACACAAGAAGCCACAATTGTCCTAAAAGGAGAGCAAGCGGACGCTACTAGAAATCAGCACTGAGAAAGGTCACTTGGAAAGGGGAATAGGTCATAGCTTTCTGTGAGATGTTATCTATAATAATACATGTGATGGGCTAAATAATAGCCCCAAAATCCTCAGAACCTGGGGATGTTACTTTATATGGCAAAAGGGACTTTGCAGGTATGATTAAATTAAGAATCCTGAGACAGAGAGGTCATCCTAGATTATCCTGGATTATCTGGGCAAGTTCTAAAGGTAATCACAAGGGTCATTAAAAGACAGAAGCAAGGAGATCAAAGGAGGAAGAAGCAATGTGACAGCAGAAGCAGGAGCAGGCACAGTGATGTGATGGGGTGCTGTGAATCAGGAAGTGCAGGTGGCTTCTAGAAATGGAACATAGCAAGGAAATAGATTCTCCTCTGAAACTTCCAGAAGGAACCAGCCCTGCCACATCTTGACTTAGCCCGCTAAGACTCAATTCAGATTCCTGACCTCCATAACTGTAGGGGTATAAAATGAGGTTGTTTTAAGTCACTAAGTTGATGGCAATTTGTTAGAGCAGCAATAAGAAATTAACAAAATAGATTTGATTCCCATAGAGTACATGGAAAAAGTATAATACCGGAAGGACAATTATTTGCCTCATGTTGCCCAGTGCAGTCTTGGTTTATGACTATTATCCCAGCTTTTTTTTTTTTTTTTTATCAGCAGTGTCTCCCTTTTCTCTGCGGATACTCTTATTTGGATTATAAATCTGTGTAAACAGAGCTATTGAGGCAGGTGTTTGGAAGAGCAAGCAGAAAACTGAGAACCGAAGGGACATGGAGGCAGCCTCTATTTTCCATTCTACTTTGCTTAAAACACATCTCATAAATTACCACAACAATGCCTGTAAAATCAAAGATTACACGTTGATACATTGCTTGAAAATGTGTTCTTAATTGAAGAAAAGAAAAGGAAGCCATGGTTTGCCTTATTCCTTCTAGTCTCCTAGTCTTGCCTTTATGTAAGAGAACAGCCCTGCTGACTACTGGAGTCCACGAGATGATGAGGGAAGGTGCATACGGTCTGAACATTTTAATACCAGTGTCGTAGATAACACCATTAGCACAAATATCCTATACGGAGCTTTAAGATCACTTAAAAGCAAAGATGCTATGTTTGGAATTCAAAGAGATAGGTTTGAGGTTTCTGTGGGGAAAAACATCTCTCTTTATTAAGTGGTTTTTTTGTTTGTTTGTTTGTTTTGTTGTTGTTGTTGTTGTTGTTGTTGTTTTGAGACGGAGTTTTGCTCTTGTTGCCCAGCCTGGAGTGCAGTGGCGCGATGTCTACTCACCAGAACCTCTGCCTCGCAGGTTCAAGTGATTCTCCTGCCTCAGCCTCCTGAGTAGCTGGGATTACAGACATGCACCATCATGCCCAGTTAATTTTGTATTTTTAGTAGAGACAGGGTTTCTCCATGTTGGTCAGGCTTGTCTTCAACTACTAGCCTCAGGAGATCCGTCCACCTTGGCCTCCCAAAGTGCTGGGATTACAGGCATGAGCCATCATGCCCAGCCCGGAATAAGTGTATGTTAAAGAGATCCCCAGCATCCCATATCCCCCCTAGTTTTGTTTGTCCCCTATCAGCCAGGTAAAAGAACAATCTTGTCACAAGGAGGTTTTTTGGTTGGTCCTCTTGACTAATGGCAGTTTCATCTTATGAGTCCTGCTACATCCATCTACTAAGAACCAACAAGGGTGTCCAAGTTTCTCTCATTTAAAGCCCCAACTCCATTTGCTGTGGCACCTCCTAGTCAATCTTTTACAACCTCATAGTCCAATCCAGCAGGTCTGCTCCTCGTCCCTGCACACCACATGTCCATTCTCTCTCATATCACAGCCCATGCCCTCCTCTACACATGGAACACCATCCCTCCTCTCTCTCATCCTTCAAGGAAAAGCTCATAATCTGTGGATGTTTCCTGTAGTTCTGCAGGGCTCTTGCTTCTCTGATTATCTGTTGCATCTATATCCAACTACTATGTGTCACTTGTTGAGTCACTTCAATGTGTCAAGCATTGTCCTGGTCACTGGCATGTAATTGGTAAATTTTAAAAAAGGACATAGTCCCCTGGCTTCAAACAAATAGCCAAACATCAAGAAGGAAATAAGAAAGTAATCACCTATCATGATAAATGTTACAAAGAAAATGAACAGGAGATAGTGCTAGAAGAAAATATCAGGAGCATTTACTTAAACAGGACAGTTATTGAAGAGGTGACACTAAAGTCAATATCCGAAGAAGCCCTCAGCCATGCAAAATCTACCAACTACAGCATTCACAGCTAGTAGAAAATCAATGTTAGAGTATATGCCCATAACTGAGTTTAACCATCCCAGCAGAAAACAAATGGGAGCTGCAAAGCTCTGAACACCTTTCCTAAGACTATATAGCTTGAGGTGGATCTAGAACTATAATAACCAGGGTTCCAGACTCCCCATCTGAAATCAGGCTCAGGTATCACCTCCCCCACTGATTACTTCCTAATTGTCTCATGTGATTCTTGATGAGCAGATATTAGGTCTTACAATTTTCTTTCCTACAACTCTGCATATATAAAAGGTTCTCAATAAATATTTACCTATTATGGTTGTTTTTTGCGCCTGTAACAGTAGCCATGTCTTGCTTCTTTTTACTGGGCATTTCTGTAGCAGCTCACACAATAACAGGTTGGTGCTTAACAGTATTGTATAGGAAATGTGGCATCCACATTTCTGCACAGTGGAGGAATTCCTATTTTTGCTCACATCCAATTTGGAGCCACTCATCCCACTCCTTGGATCAGATCCCAATACCTTTTCTTGGTCCAGGAGAATCAGAACATAAAGGCAGCTGGTCGGGAAACAGAGGACACAGACGCTACACAGTGGTTGCTCTCTGCTGGGAAATTTCCCATTTCTCTAGTGAGCTCCTTCTCCCTTTATGCCCCAGGACTATTTGCGTTTTTCATCAAATTTCCTTGCAGACCCCTCCCTGTTCCTTACTCCTCAAACTTCATGAGAAAATTGACATCATCAACTGGGAATTTCCGCCTCTTTCCAAACCTCCGTATTGTTCTCTCTTCCACCTGCCACCTCCTCCTCTTCTTTCATTTTCCCTTATGCTCCCAGCCCCCTTACAATTGAAATGTCTTACCTCTTGCCAAACCCAGCCCTTCCACATTGGTTCTGGATCCCGTCCTCTCACATCTCCTCACCTTTTCCAGGATTTCCTGTCTTCAGTTATCCCCTGTCACCTGAATCTTCAAATTCCCCCATTCTACCAATCACTACCCTGAGCATTCAAACCGATCTGGTAATTACCATTTCAACCAGACTGCCTCTCCTCTGGCTTCCACACCACTTTTGTTTATCTTCATGGCTAAGCATTTCAAAGAAATAAAACTACTTAATCTTTCTCAACTACCTTTCTTTTAAAATTTTTTTACAACAATAAAACTATTTTGGAATTATAAAATATACATTAATTTTCAAAGAGCAAACAACGAATTAAAGTATAAGGAAGAAGGCAAAAACAACCTACACCCGCTTCCATGAGATAACCACTATTAATATCTTGGAAAATTTTCATGCTTCAGTTCATATGTCTGAACCCATAAATATTTATACTTTTCACATTTCATTGTTATCACTTTGTTTAAACGTAGGTTTTTTCCCCCCTCCTGTGCCTCTAAAATGACAGTATACCCCACTTGTACCTCTTGTAGCCAATGTTAACCTGGTCTAAATCCCTCCTCCTCCTTTTTCTTCTTTTTCTCCTTCTTATTCTCCTCTTCCCTTTTTCTTCTTCTTGCTCTTCCCTTTCTTCCTCTTCCTCTTCCTCCTCCTCCTCCTCCTCCTTCTCTTCTTCTTCTTCTTCTTCTAGATGAAGGCTCACTCTGTTGATCACCAGGCTGGAGTGCAGTGTCACAATCTCAGCTCACTGCAACCTCAGCCTCCTGGGTTCAAGAGATTCCCCTGCCTCAGCATCCCGAGTAGCTGGGACTACAGGTGTGTAACTACAACCATGCCTGGCTAATTTTCTGTATTTTTAGTAGAGACAGGGTTTTACCATGTTGGCGAGGCTGGTCTGGAACTCCTGACCCTAGGTGATCCACCTGCCTCAGCCTCCCAAAGGGCTGGGATTACAGGTGTGAGCCACCACATCCAGCCTGAATCCTTCTTATAGATCTTCTTACTAATGTAATTGCTTTCAAAGATATATATGTACATTATATGGGTTTTCTGAACCTTTTTTATCCTTCAAATAACAGTAGTTAGCAGATATTTCTCCAAGTTAACAGAGATGCATCAAATTGATTCTTTTAGCATAATATCTCATCATGAAAATGTAACACAAATTATTCGACACTTCTCTAGTGATAGGCATTCACTTGATGTCCAGTTTTTGAAGGACTTACTTGTTTCTTGCTCCCTCAAACACTGATATAAACTAATTCTCCTTGTATGTGTATTCTTACATATTGCATCCTTTATTTACCCAGGCTGTCTGGTTTTATAGCTGGTATTCTTAACTTTGTGTTATTTCAAATTTTTGCCAGTGTGATAGATATAAATTGATATGTTCCCTTCCTTTAATTCCTTTTTGTCTTAATACTAAAGTGGTGAATCATCTTGTCAAATATTTATTTCTCATTTAGGCATGTCCTTTAATAAACTATTCATTGACGTTTGTATCAGTTAGGGATTAAATTGAGCTGCCTTTAAAGGAAAGTCCAAATAAGAGTGACATACCAAGGAGTTATTTTCCTTTCATACAAAACAAGTGCAGGGGTGAGCAGCCCAGCCCTGCTGCAGTGACTCCCCTAAATCACCTGGGACCTGGGCTGCTTTGAGCTTTCCTCCTTCTCCCTCCTTGGGGCATGAACCCCTTTCCACATTCATAAGGTAGTTACAGAGCTCCAGGTAATCAGAGAAGAAAGCAAAATGCAAAAAGCAAGAAGCCCTTTTCCAGAAGCTCACATGGCAACCAGTGCTCCTCCATGCCTCCTTGGCCAAGACCACATGACAAGGACACTCCAGTTGCAGGGGAAGGTACAGTCCCTTAGCTGGATCCACATAACCCTAAATGTAATTAGTGCTCTAATAGTAAGAGAAAGAAAAAGAGAGAATAGTCACTAGGCTGACAACTGGTCATTAGAATAATACTCTTTGCTCATTTTTTCTATTGTGTTGTTTGTCTCCTTTTCATGAATTTATAAGAACTCTTTCTCTATGTGCTATTAATCCTTTACATGCCATCTGTTTGCATATATTATTCCCCAGAGCTCTTTTGTCTACTGACTCAGACACTAATTCCAGAATTATTTAGTGAATTCTTTCTATGCGCCAGGCATTGCACTAGGAAAATAGTAAGGAATAAAACCAGCAAAAATCCCCGGGGCTTATATTCTAGTGGAAGAATATAGAGAAAAAAAATAAAATGCACAGTATGTTAAATGGTAATAACTCTGCTGAAAACAATAAAGAAAAAAGACGGACGGGGAACACAGAAATACAGTTTTAAGTAATGTGGTCAAAGTCCACTACCAAGAAGATGGCATTTCTAAAAGAACTTGAAGAGATGTGGGAATATTTAAGCCATCAAAGTATCAACAGGAAGAAATTTCCAGGAAGAGGATGTTGGAGAGCAAATGACGGCGTAATAGGAGATTCATTCTAGTATGTTAAAAAGAGCATAGCATGTAGAGAAGTAGAGTGACTGTGACGAGTTTTAGTTTCGCTTGTCAATGTGGACAACCATTGGAGGATTTTGTGTGTAAATACATGACCTAATTGTTTAAAAGATTGCTCTGACTGCTCTGCTGAGGACACACTGTTGAAATGTTAAAGACACAAAATGGAAGACCAGTTAAGAGGCAATGGTAACCCAGATAAGAATATATAAATGTATGGTAAATGGTTGGATTTTGCACATATTTTAAAGATAGATCAACAAAGTTTATGTAAGATAGAAGTCGGCTGGAATAGAAGGAAATCCAGAAAGACTCTAAGATATTTGGCCTTAGCAAACAGAATAATGGATTTACCAGTAATCGCGTTAGAGAAGTCTTTGAGTGAAACATGTGTGGGGTGCTGAGAATCTGGAATTCAGGGGAGTGGTCAGAGCTGAATGTATAAATTTGGGAAATTTTCAATATAAAATGTTTTCCAATGTGCTATGATTAGGTGAAATTGAGAAGACAGTGAATTTAGTTAGAAAATAGAAAATATCCGAAGAACTGCTTGTACAGTAGAAGGAAAAATAAGAAAGTAGGTGTGTTCTACCTGGGAGAGTGCAGCCACCTCCTCTTGGCTCAATTATCATTCACATGCTAACGACATGTGACTTTATACCTCCAGCAAAGGGGTTTTTCTTCCAACAATCAAGATGCTTTCTCACAACTCCAACCCAATCTAATGAGACTTCTACAAGGCTTTTCCTTATCCCACACTCCAAACTCCTTCATTCCTAAATTTTGCTAAGGTTGTTCATTGCCAATGATTCTGAACTATAATAAAACTTCTTCTTGCATTATTATTACTTTTATTTTAAGAAATTGTATTTATCCTTTATGGTATACATTCTCAAACTTTCTGTAAATTAAAGTATGTGTTCTGTACAATTTACACATTTCTGCCAGGTTTAGTAGCTCACTCCTATAATCCCAGCACATTGGGAGGCTGAGGCTGGTGGATTGACTGAGCTCAGGAGTTTGAGACCAGCCTGGTCAACATGGCAAAACCCCATCTCTACCCAAAAATACAAAAATTAGGTAGGCATGGTGACGTGCACCTGTGGCCCCAGCCATTCGGAAGACTGAGGTGGGAGGATCGCTTGAGCCTGGGAAGCAGAGGTTGCAGTGAGCCAAGATTGCATCACTGCACCCCAACCTAGGTGACAGAGTGAGACCCAGTCTTGAAAACAAAAAAAAATTTACACATTTCCTCTTATCTTCAGCTTACCTTATCTCAGGATCTCTGTTTTTATCAACACGTATGTTGTTTGACTACAGGTACTTGGTTAATCTTTTATCTAAATTGCTTACATCTGCACTTGCCTATATTTTGCTGTGATAAAACAAGAATGTGCTTGGTTTGAAATTTTAGGGAAACTATTGATGTTCAACATATTATTGTATGCACATATTACAAAAGGAACAGGAATAGTCACTCTTCAGTATACCTACTATTATTTCTTTATCTAAAAGATATCATGAAGATTTGTCCCAGGAGGAATCCCAGCAGAAATATCAAAATTCTTCAAGTAGAAGAAAGTGCAATCACTAGGATCCTAGGAACCTTACAGCAAGAGGCACAGAATTATAGATAACTGCATTCACATACACACGTGTAAACATGAAAGTTGGGAGAAACCCTGCACATGACCTAGGTCTCACTAATGGATAGACTAATGTCCCCCTCTCAGAGCTAGAATTGGAAAGCCAGCTAACTGCATATATCATTATCTAATCTATTACCCATCTGTCACTCATATAATATAGTGGTCTCCAAATTATTATGTGCTTAGTTATATATAAACACAGACATGTGCTCCTGAAAAGGTTTTTGCAAATCATTCCTTTACTATAGAAAGTGTTTCTTACATACCCTTTTCTATATCTTTGCTTAGATTGTTGGTTATTCTTCCCTAAATGTATTATATTATGTACTCATGATTACCTCCCACAGTTTGCAAGAAACACCAGTTTACTATGCCTTTTAGTATACTAAAGCAAAAAAAAAAAAAATAGCTAACATTTTTCAGAATGTATGCACAAGAAATTATGCTAAGAATTTTACATGGATTATCTCATCTAATCCTTAAAATAACCTTAAAAGTTGAGGACGATTATTGTTTCCTATAGAATATAGAGAGGAGAACTTGAGAATTAGAATGGTCAGTTAGTTTTCCAAAGGTAACACAACATACCCATATCATTCTAGACACAATGCTGATAATTGCTACATCCTATTACCGCCTATCTCATCTTCTCATCCAATCATAACTCCCTGTAGCCTCAAACTACTAGGCTCAAGCAATCCTTCCACCTCAGTCTCTCTAGTAGCTGAGATTACAGTTGTGCACACCATTACATTCAGCTGATTTTTCACTGGATAAAACACATCTTGAAAAATATACAAGTCTCCAAGATACATGAATTAGAAAGCCTTGGTGAGACTCTTCCTTCCCCATGTTCCCTCCATCCCAACAGCCGTTCCAGTCCTTCTTGTGGGAGGAGCTGCAGTGGTCCCTTATGGTGCTTTTGAATCTCCTCATTCTGTATTTCTCCATACATTGGCTGGTATCCTTTGTTTTCCTATATTACCTTCTAGCTCCTGATGATCCTGAATGCTTATCTTTCTATGACCCTTCTGATTAAATGCCTGCTGCTAATTGGCTAATTCAGTATTCCTGGTTAAATTCCTGGGGGGAAAGAATCTGTTTGGCTTAGTTCATCTTCTCACAGCTGGTAAAGGCATCACTTTGTGCTTATTCTTGCACCCATGCATATGTGTTCCAACCCTGTGTTTACAAGAGTTGTGGCACCTTATTACATATATAACACTCTACCTACCTTTTGTTCTCCCTTATTAGATTGTAAATTCCTTAGGAGCAACAGGTATGTCTTGTTTACCATTGTACCAAGTGATCTTAACTAATAGGGTAGAGTTGTGTAACATAGACATGAATTTAAAGGACTGAACTTGCTAATAAAGTAGCAACCACAAACAAGAAAGAGAGATAATAAGGTCATACAACCAAAAATTAGAAACAGGGAAGAAGTAATAGAAAAGCTGTGTAGCTAACATTCTGCCCTTAGCAACAAGGCAGTATCCAGGAGGAAAGTATAAACGTTAAAGTTGTCCAGGTACAGTGGCTTATGCCTATAATGCCAACAGTTTGGGAGACCAAGGCAGGAGGATTGATTGAGGCCAGGAGTTTGAAAACAGGCTGGGAAACATAGTGAGACACCCAACTCCACAAAAACAAGAAAAATTAGCTGGGTGTGATGGTGTGCACCTGTAATCCCAGCTACTAGAGAGACTGAGGCAGAAGGATTGCTTGAGCCTAGTTGTTTGAGGCTACAGTGAGGTATGATTGGGCCACTGCACTGCAGCCTGGCAACAGAAAAAGACCTTGTCACAAAAAAAAGTTAGGGTCATGTAAGTAGCTTTAACCAGAGACCACACATGACCTCAACCTTCCTTCAGAAAAAAGAAATGAAAGATGATGCCAAAGGGGTTTTACCTAAGTGAGGATATGGAAGTGAATAATGGAGAACTGTGTTTGCCCCAAGCTCAAACTGCAACAAACACATGTAAGATGAATTCAATATGTTGAAAACACTCAGAAAAGCAGCATTGGTCAATTTGACCAGTATTTCTGTGTTAATTAGGCAATTTTCTGAGTCAAATGTTGTCTGGTTTGAATCACAAAAAGTCTAGGAAACGAAGACATGTTGGGCTCTAGGGAAGACAAAGGGTCAGAAGGTAAATCATGTCCCAGCTATTAACATGCCAGAATTGGCTCTCATGGACCAACTTCAGATCTTAAATCAACCAACAGCTTCCAAGAAATAAGGAAACATAAGCGAATAAATGAGACCCTGGCTGCTATGTATCTCTCTTATACATCCTTTCAAAGTCAAGCAAATGTGAGGCCTGCTATATTAAAAGTCGAATCCAGGCCTGGTGCAGTGGCTCACCGCTGTAATCCCAGCACTTTGCAAGGTAGAGGTGGGTGGATCCCTTGAGCCCAGGAGTTCATGACCAGCCTGGCCAACATGGCAAAACACCACCCCTAAAAAAAAAAAAAAAAAAAAAAAAATTAGTTGGGCATGGTGATACATGCCTGTAATCCCAGCTATTTGGGAGGCTGAGACAGGAGAATCACTTGAATCCAGGAGTCAGAGGTTGCAGCGAGTTGACATTGTGCCACTGCACTCCAGCCTGGGCAATAGAGCAAGACCCCATCTTAAAAAAAAAATTCCAATCTAAGAATGATAATCCTACCTCAGCCGCTCAAAACACATTGCTGTTGCTACATTCTCACCAGTTTGAAAAAATCAAATTGATTTTATAGAACTAAATTTCATATAATACTATGTATTCTAATGTAACTCACTATATATGCTTTTAAATTGATGCACCAGATAATATAATCTAATGTAACTCACTGTTATATGCTTTTTAAATGATGCTACGAGATAATAAAATGTTAAACTGCAGTAACATTAGATTAAACCTGCTTCTTATTAGTTGAAATATGTGTAATGTAAATATAAATAGCAGTAATTTAGAAAACATCTTAACTACTCCTTTATTGCTAAAATATGTTGACTTTCCTTTTCTTTCCTTCCTACCACCTAATTTTTTGTCTTAAATCTCTCATAGGTTTATTTAGAGAATAATTCAGTTATCTGAATATTTCAAAGAGCTTTATCCAATAGGTTCCTTAATCAGCTGTCAGTTTCATGCTTGTTTTGCCTGTTGTCACATTTGCTTACTAGGGAAATTCTGCCTTTTGATGGCTATGCATGTGTCTCCAAGGACAGAACTGGCCTTGTGTTTGTATGCCTCATCACTGCTTTCATTGCTACTCCAGTTGTATGTCTATTGACCAACTCCATGGATTTAAATAAGCTCCTCTTATTTTTCCTACCTCATCTCCTTTTTATGACCTTTTAAATGTTAGAAAACTACATTTCTTATGTTGAAACCCAGCAAATTTTCAGAAGTTTTTATCAGACCACATGTCTGAAACACAGCAAACCTGAAGTATTCATGGTTGATTGTTAAATCCTACTTTAATTTCTTTGGAGATCATATAGGAAGTGATGACGTATAAGTAGGTTCTCTAGAAGGTTAATGAACAAGAGTGTGGGCTATTGCTCCTTATGGAATAAACTATCCTGACCATGTACTTTAACATAAATAATGGAAAGACATGTTTTCTATTTTTAAGTGATAAATCTTAAAATGTAACAATGCAGAGTTTGTATTTCCTTAAATTATGACTTTCATTCCAAATGCTTTGGTTAGCAACCATAAGGTATATCTCATGATATATACAAGTGGCATGTGATGTCATTTTCTTTATAAATAAGTCATTCTGTGCCATCATTTTGAATTGAAAGTTGTGATTAAATATTTCAAATGAAAAAAATAAAAACACTGTTATCAAGCCATTTATTGTATAACAACTATCAACCTGATTCAGGGCTGCTGAGGACTCTGCTGGAAGCTCATTTCAAGCCAGCTAAAGACTGCCTTGAGGTAAAGCATTGAGGTAAAGTGTGTTGATAAACAGAGGAGAAGGCTCTGTAATAAGGTGGAAGCACAGAAATTACTCTAAATTAAAGAGTAGTGAGAACTTCCCATTCTTATTATGATGACAATAAAGATCGGGAGTAGAAGAAAATCAATCAGATGGCCAGTCATCATGTGCAAAAACCCATTGTTTTAAGAAAAGCTATTATGGTTTTGGAGTACAAAGGAAATATAGTCTACGCCACTGCATACCGTGTAAAATGGAAAGCATTTCAAATAGCCAAAAACATACCGAATATATATTGCTAGTTAAAGTTGTACACAAGCATGTGCAAAATTCTAGGGATAAGCTCCTCTTATTTTTCCTACCTCATCTCCTTCTGATGATCTTCTAAATGTCAGAAAACCTACATTTCTTCTGCTGAAGCCCACAAAATTTTAGTAGTTTCCATCAGACCACATGTTTGAAACATGGCAAACCTAAGTATTCATGATTGATTGTTAAATCCTCCTTTAATTTATTTGAAGATCGTATAGTAAGTAATGATAAGTAGGTTCTCTAGAAGGTTAATGAACAAGAGTGTGGGCTATTGCTCCTTGTGGAATAAACTATCCTGACCATGGTGTCAAAATGACTGTACTCACTCATTTAAGTGGAATTAGTCTAAAAAGACCAATAGAAGAGGTGAGCTTAGGAAAGAGTTCTCAATAAAAAGTTAGGAGAAGTCAAAGGGAAGAGTGAGAAGGATGATGAAAATGAAGCAGTTGCCATATGCAAAGCTTTAGGTTGTAAGAGTGTGTGCTCCTGTTTGGAATGCTGCACACATTTGTTTGGCTGAAAAATATAAAGTGTCTCTTAGGAGCTTAGTATTTACAACAATAAGAACTAGAAGAGCTAGTTGGAAACTATATTCCTGTAGTTTCCAAGAGCCTGGCCAAGTTATTACTCAATAAAAGTACAGTGGGTGGAAAGATGCGTGGGTGAATGGGGGGAGGCAAGAGAACTAACAACAGTAGACTGCCTATTCAGTGACAGGTTCTTTGCTGGGTACTTTCACCTATGTTACCTGATTTTATTCTTCAACTCTAAAATTTAGGTGTTATCTCATTTTTGCAGATAAGCAAATTGAGGCATAGAGAGGACAGACCGATAGAAACTGGGAAAACAAGGATTTGAGTGGAAAGCTATCCAACTTCTTGTTCTTTTTTATGTTATGACTTTAAATCTGTCATCTATCTTTAAATTTTTTTTTTTTTTTTTTTTTTTTTTTTTTTTTTTTTGAGACAGGGGCTCTCTCTGTCACCTCTGCTGGAATGCAGTGGCATGATCATAGCTCATGGTAGCCTTGAACTCCTGAGCTGATTTGATCTTCTGCCTCAGCCTTCCAAGTAGTAGCTGGGACTACAGGCTTGTACCACCATGCCTAGCTACTTTTTCTTTTTCTTTTTTCTTTTCTTTTTTTTTTTTTTTTTTTTTTTTTTTGGAATCAGAGTCTTGCTCTGTTGTCTAGGCTGGAGTACAATGGTGCAATCTCGGCTCACTGCAACCTCCACCTCCTGGGCTCAAGTGATTCCCCTGCCTCAGCCTGAACAGCTGGGACTACAGGTGTCTGCCACCATTCCCAGCTAATTTTTGTATTTTTAGTAGAGATGGACGTTTCACAATGTTGGCCAGGTTGGTCTTGAACTCCTAACTTTACGATCCACCTACCCTGGCTTCCCAAAGTGCTAGGAGTACAGTGGTGAGCCACGGCACCAGGCCTTTTTTTTTCTTTAGTAGAAATGAGGGTCTTGCTATATTTGCCTAAGCTGCTCTTAAACTCCTGGCCTCAAGAGATCCTCCTGCTTTAACCTTTCATTTAAACCTTAAATGAAAGAAAGGTTTCTGTTAAGAAAGAAGGCAGGCACAGTAGGTGGAGCACTCCCTCCCTTCTGAAGACTTATTCTAGAGCTGAATGGGCCTTCCTACTCCTTATTCTCTACTTTCTATCATCTGTATATTGACTTGCCTATTCACAGACTATAACCACCACTGGCCTTCTGCTTGTTTATTTGCTTTGGAATAGTCATTGTCTTGTGGTTACTGACACAACTCCTCTGCAAATATTATAGAGTCTTTTAGACATCTTCTTTGGGGTGGTCAGCCAGTAAGGCCAACTGTATCATGTGTTATTTATCAAAGTAAAATTATATGGCTAGCAAAATACAGCACACAAATTACAGAGAGATGCTTACATCTTTAGACCAATATCCGCAGTACATTCTGAAAAGCAGGTATTTATTCACATCATATTATGCTGTGAAACAAAAAGGAATCTGGAATTTCTAAGCTAATTGACTGGAAATGATGATAACCAATGAATTAATCACATCTATTTGTTCATATTTTTCTACATGTAATGTGACCTATATATTTTAAAAATGGAAACTTATTTTAGTGTTTATTTTTAATTATGCCATTATTCATGTTTCTGTCAACTGATTTTTAATTGTACTGCACTTGCATTTTTGGTCAGATTATTAACAAACTCATTCTTACATAAAGACAAACGCATGGCATATATACATGCCATCTCATCATACATATGCTCATCTCTGACATTAACATAACTAACCTTTTCAAAAAGGATCATTAATCTACATTTGCTGCCATAACACATTATTAATCTTTTATGATCAAATATACACCAAATATAGATTTCTTACCTGATGAGAGATTTAGTAAATCCAGTCATGCCCATGTTGGTAAATCCAGTCATCTCCTTAACATAATATGGCCAAAGCAACAAAGACAGACAGAATTCTCAGGAAAACAGAGTTTCCAAGAACGCCAATATTTATTGCCACTGAGCAGGTCCTAAATAGAATGGGAACAAATATAATAAACTTTTGTGCACACTCTGACCTCCAAGAATGGATCTGTACCATAGAAATTATTTTTTCACTTTGTTCTGGAAAAAAAAAAAAAAAAAAAACTAGCAAATGCCTTGAAGAATCATTCCCAGAGGTAGAGTACTCTCCCTCTACCTTGAATCCACCCCTGTAATCCACCCTGCTCTGGTCATTAACATATTGATGCAGTTCAATATTTCTGTCAATGTTTGTTACTTCCAAATACAATTATTATCATGCTCAGAAATACAAAAAATGAATCTGACATAATTCTCCTGCCCTCAAAGAGTTTACAGCTCATTGGGGAAGAAAGAGAGGAGACAAGTTTAAAGCAATGTGTTATGTGATGTAAGGGAATTATGCAGCAGCATGCGGTGGTAGGTGCACTCCTTTCTCCAAATACCCTATTTTGCCTCCACTGATTCATGTGGTAGTTGAGGAGCTTCCAAGTAAGTAAAGCAACTTGTACTGTCTCTTAATTGGTGTTTAGATTTATCTGCTTGTCCAAGGGGAAGTCAAAATCCTGAGCAAGGATTATAGCATCCCTGGGAGAATGTGTCATATGGACAAGGGTCTGGAAGGGTACATGTTCACTAGTGAAGGTGCATGTCAGAGGAAAGGAAAGGCTGCAGGTAAGGCAGTACTTGAGCCCGTCTGGACTCAGCAAATGGGGTGGCATGTGTGCACAAGGGAAAGGGAGAATTCTGTGATTAAACGAAGGAACTTCATAAGCTCTATAGCATTCCAGGGCCCAAGAAAACCCCCTGCACATACCTCTCACTGAGAGTAACTCGAGAGAGAGAAGAGTTATGTGATCACCTTGGTGGAGACTGCTAAGCAGCTGCATCAGTGCAGGTCCCTGTGGCATGAAGAGGATAGCTTTGGTTCTATGGTAGCTCAGAGCAGTCAAAGCCAGTTCTTCAGACTACTAGAGATGAGCCCAGTGTTATAAGCCAGGAGATGAAGATTTTATACCCTATGGAAAAGAATTTATATTTTATTCTAAAGCCTATTGAAGACTTTTAATGAAATCAATGGTTTAATCAGATTTCTGTTTTTAGGACAATCACTCTGGTAGTTTGGGGGAGTGGGGTGGAATGAATTAAGGCATGAACACCCTGGCTTGGCCTTAACCAGTTAGATAGGACAGCACTGCCATTTGCTGACTTATCCACAGATAAGTCAAGAAGACACAGCCGATTTCAGAGGGGGGAAAATCATCCCATTCACCAGGATGACCCAACCAGGAAATACATGGAACAGTTAGAAGTCATATTGAGCAATCAAACTATGACAAATCAAATTTTAAATGTTGTATTTGTTAAAGGAGTTGAGGAAGACAACATAATGGTTCAGAAACGGTGTTACAAATGAGAGAAAAAGATAAATTGCAATAACCACACACATTGGGAAATCCTTCCAAAAGATAAAAATTACATGCTATATTTTAACATTTATTGTCACTGGAAGGCAACCATTACAGTAAGTAGATTAATTAAGAAATGAATTTAAAACTTGGGCAATGGCTTCTCAAGACACCACCAGGTCAGTAACCCATTGTTTGGATCATAAGATACATGCAAGGTATCTCACCCTTCCATGAGAGACCTGCTGGTGGCCAGAGTCATCAGTTTATGAACAGCTCTTAACCACTTACGTTTCATAAATTTTTCCCACAAAGTTGTCCTTTTCAATGTATACCATGGGTTAGAAACCAAAAGCACTTGCTTTCAGAAATAATTTTTGTGACTAATCCTTTTTCACTTTATCTCAGTGCTTGTGATGATGAAATGTGCACATATCACCAAATACTCAGAAGGTCTCACCCAGTCACAGTTAAAATGAGTTAAGGAGTTAAAATGAGTTAATGCTTCTATGAAATTAAAATGTCATCTACAGATTTAGTGAGATTATCACTAAGGGGAAAAAAAGTTCAAAAAAGTAAGAAAAGATTTACAGATTTTAACATTATGCTAGCTTCATTGAAATAAGCAACCTCCTAGGTTTTACATGTAGAAAAAAAATCTATTTGGTTTTCAATTAACCCTCAGATCAAACATTCCAATAATCTGATATTTCTGCATAATATATGCATCAAGGGAAATATTTATATAATATTAAGTATTTATAAACACTTAATTTACATAAAATTAAGCCCCTAAAAATTTCAGAGTTTGGTTCCATTTTTATGTCCAACGGTCACAAAAACATTCTCTGACCTCCCTTGCATCTGTTGTTTTAAAATAACTCCGTAATAATGTATGATTTCTATTCTTATTTTGTTGAAACCACTGGCATCTGCCCAACCCGTAAACAAAAACAGCATTCTAGAAACCACCAGACATCAAGTATGCAATTTTCTTCCCTAATACTTGGTCTAAAAGAAAGGCTACACTCACACATTTACTGTAACCAATGTGAGTGCATCATATTCTACCACCATCTACTTAAATTCATTGTTAATGAGTCACATCATGAAGCACTATATATTTTTGTTGCTAAATTTATTAACATATACTTAAGGTCATATAGTTATAAAGGTTTTCTTGTGGTGTTTGTGTTTGTACCAATTCTTGCTAATTTTCTTTTGTTTTTCCAAGGAATATTTTTGTCTTTCTAAACCTCAACAATTACCTTTGATGTGGTTTTCAAGAAAAAAATTCAGCAGTTTTAGGATCCAAAGGCATATATTTCTAATATGTATTATCCATATATTTTGAAAATTCTTTTGGAAGATAAACCTGGCATGTAAAGTTTACCTTCAGAATTTCCTCCACTCTAATCAGTCCTGGATTTTAGAAATATAGTGAATGTATTATGGAAATAAATTTAATAATTATATTCAGGGTCCATAGGTTCCAGTAGTGAAGCAAGTGATCCATATTTTCAACAAGAATAAAAAATGAAGTCAGCAATGTGAGACAGTGGAAGTGAGCATGGGCTTTGGCATGACCAGACTTAGTTTGAATCAGAATTTTAAAAACATTATTTACTCTCTTAAAATCTGTTTCTTCTACTGGAAAATGAGAATATTATTACCCACTTAAAAGAACTGTTAAAATAATTAAGTAAACTCTGCTTGAAAACTGCTATACCTTGGACACATGAAGTAAATTAATATAGAGCAAAACAGCAAGCTAAAAGTTTTGTCATTTTATTCTGCATACTTGTAGGCATTTTATATGTAAATCTACACGTGTTCATATCATAGTATGCATATGTACATCCGTATAAAGCAAGTAATACTGACACACACAAATATCCACAATGGAGCAGAATTATGTGAAAACCTGAGTTAGATAAAGTGTAGAAAGACCTTATTTTCCTATTAAGATCAGTTATATACATGCATCATTGCTAAATAGGAAATTGGAAGTTTATTCAATGTCAAGAAAAGCCATTTATCCACTGATGATTCACATTTTGCCTTGAGTAGTCTGGCAGGAAACTGGCATATCACTTGTTGGCAAATCTGAACAATATTAAATTGAACAGGTAAAAAATAGACTTGGGAATTAACCAAATTAAATTTGCAATACATATTTCCGAATGGCATGGATCAAGGAATGGTGATGTAATTTACAGAAAGTATAAGGATTCACAACATAGTCATCCTTTCCAAAATCAAAGCTCAGCAGCATTCTAGAACCTCTGCCTCTGGGGTAATGGTGTGTAGCTGCAGACTGCATGGTCTTTGGACCTCTGTCTCCTGAAACCAAAGCCAGAAGCCATTGGTCCTTTTTCTGTCAGAAAGATGATATGGTAAGTCAAAGTCCATACACATCTACCTACTTCACTCACTTTTATAAACCACAGCCAGAAGACATTGGTCCTTTTTCTGTCAGAAAGATGATATGGTAAGTCAAAGTTCATACACATCTACCTGATAACTCACTTTTATAAACCTTCATTTATCTCCATTTCTAGTTCATGTTCCTTGCCATTTTGATTCTAACTCACTTCTTTACTTTGATTTCCAGTTTCTATTTCCTGAATCCAGACCATCTCTATACTTTCTCTGATTCATGAGTTTCAGTCTTCACTGATTGTGGTTGTAGCTTGAATCTCTAATTCTGTTTCCTCTCTTCCATTCCCCATTGTCTTTGATTCCACTGGTGACACCAAAAAAACATCTGTAGAGTATTCCAGGTAGCTACACTCCACGGAGACAATAAGGAAAGGATTTATCTCAACATTCTAATCACTGAACAGGAGAAAGAAGTTCCCATTATACTTCTAGGAATGAAATTATGCCATTCAGCCCAAGGGAATATGAGTTAGTTCTCAAAGAAGAACTGCTTGTGCTGCATGAACATTTTCAGAGAGATATTTTTTACTTTTGTGTGTTCAACATAACAACCAAAATACAATTTCAGGGGAGGTAGGAAGAACCTGGAATTGCCTCTCTTAGATGTTGACTTTTTTAGTTTTTCCACAAATCCAAGTAAAATCAAAATATAACTAATTTAGAATACTAAACTAACTCCAAAGACTTTACTGGATCCTTCAGCAAAATTAGACCTCCTGGGCACAGTCCCAAGAGACAAGCTGATGTCCTGATGTTTCAAAAACAGTAACAAAGAAAAATGAGGTTTCCAACCACCAGTCTTTTTTCCATTTTAAACACACAAGTCTTGGAGTACTGATTTTAACCATGGCAAACCCATCTTCAGCCTACAGTCTGGGTATCACTGGAAGATACAGGCTCTGTCAGACTAGCACCTCTCCATGTCTGGGATGAATGGTGATTTTGCTTCCAAAGCGTTTTATATTTCTATGTTGCACTTCTCCAACCCTCCAAAAATGTCATAGCTATTCATTGGTTTATTACAGTGTTGCTAAATTGATGCCATATGAGATGCCCATTCCAAAGCCACCCACTAGCTTTGGTAGCCATTTATATTCTTCCTTCCGCCTTCCCCTTTGGAAAAGTGTCAAAAGTTCAGTGGGACCCATAGTATACAGCAAACACTTAATTGCTTTCTGTTGGGAACAGAGTTTTCTCTCTCTCCCGCCCCATGTTATTCTAGGTACCATTTTACATTTTTCTTCTCCTACCTAAATTTCAGTGTTACATCTTATTAGACAAGGCAATCTACTTCAGGAGCTTTTCTTTTCTTTATCCTTAATGGCCTTATAAGAGAGTCACTATTCTTTCATGCAATGGGATTCAGAAGAAGAGCAACAAAAGGGAGTTGACATTTTTCCTAAATGAAAGAAAAACACCTGTCATTTTGAAGTCATGCTGTCATGGTGTCATATAGAGCAAGCCTCTATTAGTGTTCTGTAATGCATAGAAAACCAAAAGTCTGTAGTCCTAGGCATATGAGGGCAAAAACAAAAAATAAAATAAAAGTATTCCCCCCTTCACCCAAACAATTAATGCAAATGAAATGAAGATCAACAACACAGAGGCCCTTGGGCTACAGGTGTGCCTCTCCATACACAATGTAGGCTTGTCACAATACAGAAAGCTATAGACCTCGGGACACTCCCGGATACCTGCCAAGTCATGCTATCTTGGAAAAAACTATAGTCAAAAAAGAAGAAACAATTCTGTAAGGATAAACTCAAGCTCCACTTCAGAAATATGGCCTAACTCTACCACTTCACAAAAAAGAGGCTGAGAAACACATCTGTTATGTAACAGGCAAAGAATGGTGTATATGTGCAAAAGAAAATGGTATGACAAAGGCAGAGAGGTAATGTTGAGAATTGCGAAATGCATGCTTCAAGTCTAAAAGACATAATACACGAATGCTTGTTCTTACACAGGAAAAGATCTCATTTTTATAGCCAAACTTTCAACAAATATTCAGTTAATACCACATGCTTGATCCATAAGACATACAAAGTTCTGTTGATAAGTTGCTCTTAGCACCAGGCAGAGGTAACTTTAATTTTAGTTTCACTATTATCAAATGCCTTTCACAGTGCATTAATTTCACAGTTGTCTTTACATATTCCTAAATGATTCTTCACAACTATGGAGGGCTTAAGGGAAAAGAAATCTACCTGTCTATGAACAACTTTCCAACATAGACCAAACCATATATACAACTTACAGGGAGCAGAGATTATAGTCTCAGCATTCATAAGCATGTATCTATAAAGATTGGGTCATCATTCTCCCCCTCAAACATGACCTAAATTTGTGCACATCAGTTCTCACAGCCAGTGCATTCTTTTAATATTGAACATGAGGCATAGAAAGAGCCCCATGTTTGATATTAGACAAGAAGACTGATGATGAGATAATATATGTGGGATAGTGTCCATGTATATTAAGTTATAACAATATTGAAAATTTTATTTCCAATAAAAGAAATGTCTTTTTAATTCTGTTAAAGTAAATGATTCACAGGATGCCTGCAATGCCTTTCCTGATCAATTAATTGTTTTCCTTTTTAATCTCCAGTTGCCAAGTGTATGGAATGTGACTGGATGGATAAATGGATGGATGGATGGATGGATGATTAGCTGTGATTAATTATATATTTTCTTCTTCACATTTATTCATTTAAATTTCCAAATTTTCCACTATTCTCTGAAATATATTCCCTGACATTTTTTAAGAACTTTGATTTAGCTATTTTCTTCTCTTTTATTAATTTTCAAGTGCTGTATTTCTTCTACTCTTCCACAATGCACCCAGTACACTCAGGATTTCTCAGCTCCTTAAAAAGGGCACATGGAGCCCCCATTGCACCTCTGCCTACCATAAAGGACCTGGGTTTTAATACTTGGACTTCATGTATACATCTTTCTATCAGCTTAAGTTCTATCAACAAAAATTAAAACACTTCTCCTGAAAGCTGCCTTTGCCAAGGGCTCTGATGGATGTTTCTCTGCTAAATGATCAAATAATAATGATCATTTAATCATTCAAAGACTTCTTAATGACTTGTGCCTAGAGAGCCAAGGCAGGAAAGCTCCTTCATGCCAAGTGTCATCTAGTTGTTGTTCAGGAGCTGAGTAATGTCAGTGGGAAGCCATGCAAGAAAATAGAAAATTGGTGTATGTAACAGCATTTCACAAAGGTTAAAAGCTCAATGTAAATATAATGTTATCAGGGAAAAAACCAGGCAGCTTAGTGGTTAAGAGTATGAACCCCGGCAACCACTAAGTACCATCATTCTGGGGCTTGTCATTCTGGCTGGGCCACACACGAATGTTCATTGCAGCACTGTTTACAATAGCAAAGACCTGGAACCAACCCAAATGCCCAACGATGATAGACTGGATAGGGAAAATGTGGTACATATACACCATGGAATATTACGCAGCCATCAAAAACGATGAGTTCACGTCCTTTGTAGGGACATGGATGAACCTGGAAACCATCATTCTCAGCAAACTGACACAAGAGCAGAAAATCAAACACCGTATATTCTCACTCATAGGTGGGTGCTGAACAATGAGAACACATGGACACAGGGAAGGGAGCACTACACACTGGGGTCCGTTGGGGGGAAATGGGGGAGGGGTGGGGGGGTGGGGAGGTGGGAAGAGATAGCATGGGGAGAAATGACAGATACAGGTGAGGGGACGGAAGGCAGCAAACCACACTGCCAAGTGTGTACCTATGCAACAATCTTGCATGTTCATCACATGTACCCCAAAACCTAAAATGCAATTTAAAAAAAAAATTAAATAAATAAAAGTTCATTTATCTCCACTGAAAAAAAAAAAAAGAGTATGAACCCCGGCAACCACTAAGTACCATCATTCTGGGGCTTGTCATTCTGGCTGGGCCACTCGCTAGCTGTGTGACGTTTAGCAAGTGACTTGCTGACTCCGTATCCTAATTTCCTCTGTAAAATGGGTGTAATAATTGCACCTACCTCTTAGAGTTAACAAGAGAATTAAATTCACTGAATAATGCAAAGTGCTTAGAATAGTGCCTGGCACAAAGTACTCAAATGTTAACAGTTATTATCATTTTTATTATAATTATTTTAATTACTGCTTTGAAGAGAGAACAAAAAGAAAAAAAAAAAAAAGATTAAGAAAAGAACGTAGAAAAGCCCAGAATGGGGAGAGTAAGAAAAGATGGCACCAGCTTTTGACAGTCAAAGGCTGCTTCATGCTATCATGTTGTGTTTAATTCGAATCTATACCCCACCCCACAGATATAAGAAAATTTATAAACAAAGTAGTTCACTAAAATTCCCAAAACAATATGTCAATGGCAAACCTCCTTTATTTTCCATGAACTATTCATTTTCTGTAACTGCTTAAAAACTAACTGAAATGTCCCATTTTCTTTAGGTATAAAATATTAGAAATATCATCAACTTTTCAGCAGTTGACATATCTTCAGATTAACTCTACAACCAAAACTTCTTCCTATAAATAGCCCCCAAAATAATCTCTTTTGTTCTTTATTCCACAAAGTATCAATCCAGGCTCTAAATACTCCTTTACTTTGAAATCTCACTTTTTCTAAACCACAGATACTGAGAGTTTTATTAGTCTTCTTAGATGCGAAAACTATGTATTACTTTCTTCTAGAAATTCCATTGCCTTATGTAAAAGGATGACTTTCCTTTCAGTGCTCATGAGGTTTGTTTTCAAGTAGACCTAAATTCTCCCATTTCTTCAATCTTTCTTATCTGACTGTTCTATTCCTTTCTAGTCCTCTCTATTGTACTCTCTTTTGTTCAAAGAATACTTTATCTCCTTTTTTCAACTCACC
Source organism: Saimiri boliviensis (assembly GCF_048565385.1). Lineage (NCBI taxonomy): Eukaryota > Metazoa > Chordata > Mammalia > Primates > Cebidae > Saimiri > Saimiri boliviensis. The sequence continues at coordinate 42,637,044 of NC_133453.1, forward strand.
CACATGAATCTCTATTTTACCACCTACATTTTCAGTGCCATGCTTGTTCATGTTCATTTGACGGGTATTTATTGTGTGTCTACTATTGTGTATCCTAGCATTGCTGATACAGCAGAGAGCAAAAATGGACAACTTTCCTATATAGCTTATATTTTAGCTGGGAAAGGAAGACAACAAATAAATATATAATGTCTAGGTGGTAATGAGTTTTAAAGAAAACTTAAGCAAACTAAAAGGTCACTATCTTGAGATAGAACTCTCTAGACAGCTTGGTTAGAGAGGGCCCTTCTGATATGATGATATTTGAGTAGATGTATGAGTAAAGTGAGGGGGTCAAAGATGTAAAAATCTGATGTATCGTTCTACATAGAAGCCCAGTTATCAGCATCTTTAACATCAGGAAAATTACTTAACTTCTATAAGCCTCGGTTTTCTTATCTGTAAAATAGCAACGATGATAACACCATTGTTTTGGGGTTATTTTAAAAATTAAAGCTAATGTCTGTAAAGATCACAAAAGGACCTAGTACAATAAATAATCATCATTATCTCACAGAGCTATGTAAGAGAGTTTAAAAATTTAGGATACACCAGTAATACTTTCTGGAAATTTAGGATACACCCATAATACTTTCTGAAAATTGCCTAAAAAGCATTTCAGAGTTTATAGTAAATTAAGTAGCTTCTTAAACACAAGTTTAAAAAACCGACAAAACTCTGAGCCCCGGTATTCTAATTTTCTGGATGTAAGATCTTGGGAAGCTTATACAATTTCTCCAAATTTGAATTTCTTTGTGTAATGTGTTATGTTAAGGCTGAGCGCAGTGGCTCACACCTGTAATCCCAGCACTTTGGGAGGCTGAGGCAGGAGTTCAAGACCAGACTGGGCAACATGGCAAGACCCCATCTCTACTAAAAATATAAAAAATTTGCCTGGCATGGTGGCATGCATCTATAGTCCCAGCTATCCAGAAGGCTGAGGTGGGGAAAATAGCTTGAGCCAGGGATGTCGAGGTTACCATGAGCTGTGATCACGCCACTGCATGACAGCCTGGACAATAATGTTACATCCTGTCTCAAAAAAAAAAAAAAAAAAGAAAGAAAGAAAGAAAAGAAAAGAAAAGGAAAAGAGAAGAAAAAGAAAGGATTAAATAAGTTGATATATGAAATAGGCCTAGCACAATGCTTGACCTAAATAAATATTGATTTCTTTTTCCACAGCTTCTTCTACATTTACTTAGGTAGGGTAACACAATTTGTTTGTGTAATTTGATGCACAGAATTAAACATGTTACTCTTACAGATGAAATAGTTAAAGGTGATCCCATATGCTCACAATAACTTAGAGGTTATTGGGGTATTGGGAGAAGGTAGAGAAGAGCAAGAAAAGCAAGTAGCTGGCCTGTGCCCAACTGCTTCCACCAAATACCCCAAAGGTAGGACCCTTTTACAGAACAGTTTTTCCTCAAAAAAAGTTTAAGTCAGGAGAGCTTTACCATTTTACCAAAAGTGAAGTCCTTGAAAACACCCAAAGATATCCTTAACTAAAAATTCCTCATGAAGTTTAACCTTCCTAAAACTCCCAAAATTCCTAATCCTATTAAAAAGTAGGGGAAGGGATGGCGAAGCCTCTAAAAATTACTACGTCTTCAACAGTCTGGCTGAATGCTGTAATAAAATTTTTTAATAAAAATTACTGCATCTAATATTGATTAAAGGCAAAAAACAAAAAAACAAAAAAACAATGTGTTCAAAGTCAGTTGAAGAGAACAAAGGTTGTGAACACAAGATAAAGTAGCATCACTTTGAGGAACTAGTTTAAACCAGAAAGCAAGCTTTAAAACAGAAAAGAAAATACAATTCAAATCCTGGCTGAGTTCCAAATTTGGACATAAATCCTTTCACAGATGATATGCTAACATGGATTTGTTCATTCAGCAACTATTACGAAGAGCCTACTGCATGTCAGTTATCTCCCTGGGCACTGGGGAAGCAAAAGCAGACACAACAGACAAAACCCCTGCCCTTCGGAGCGTACCCATGGATGGCGACAAGAGATGATACACAGGAGAGAGATACGGCAAGTCAGAGGGTGATAACTGCCATTGAAAAGAATAAAGCCAGAAAGTTGCATGAAATGCAGGGTCCACTAGACAGGGCTACTTTTTTTTTTTTTTTTTTTTTTGAGACGGAGTCTTGCTCTGTTGCCAGGTGCCAGGCTGGAGTGCAGTGGGGCAATCTCTGTTCACTGCAGCCTCTGCCTCCCGGGTTCAAGCAATTCTCCTGCCTCAGCCTCCCAAGTAGCTGGGACTACAGGCGGGCACCACCACACCCAGCTAACTTTTGGATTCTTTTAGTAGAGACGGGGTTTCACCATTTTGGCCAGGATGGTCTCGATCTCTTGACCTCGTGATCCACCCGCCTCAGACTTCCAAAGTGCTGAGATTACAGGCTAAGCCACCGCGCCCAGCATTTTTTTTTTCTTTTTCTTTTTTTTTTTTTTTTTTTTTTTTTTTTTGACAGAATCTTGCTCTGTTGCCCAGGCTGGAGTGCAGTGGCAGGATCTCCACACACTGCAACCTCTACCTCCTGGGTTCAGGCAATTCTCCTGGCTCAGCCTCCCGGGTTGCTAGGACTACAGGCATGCGCCACCTCACCTGGCTATTTTTTGTATTTTTAGTAGAGACGGGGTTTCACCGTATTAGCCAGGCTTGTCTCGAACTCCTGATCTCAGGCAATCCACCTGCCTCAGCCTCCCAAAGTGCTGGGATTACAGGCATGAGCTACTGCACCTGGTCAAGGGCTGTTATTTTTTAAGAGTGGTCAGGGAACTTCTACCTAGTACCTAGGTGACTTTGGGGAAAGATATTATGCAAGTGAGGAAGTGAGTCATAAATGTATCAGAGAAAGGAGCACTCTAGGAAGAGAAAATAACAAATCCCTTGGAGGCAGGGATTTTCCTGGATTATCAAGCAAGTGCAAAGTGGGACATGTGGCTGGCATGAAGTGAGCCAGGGAGAAGAGTAAGGGAAGAAGCTAAGAGGTATCTCAGAGGTCAGATCCAGTAAAGCCCAGGGGTCATTAACAGCACGGTGGCCGTCACTCTGTGCTGGAGAGCCACTGGTGGGTTTTGAGAAAGGGACTGAAATGAACTGATATTTAACCTCTACAGATTTGATGTTAGGGTGTATTGGAGTGGGGAGAAATGGACACAGGAAATGATGACAGTGGCTTGGACTACTGTCTTAAAACTGACGTTTTATCCTGAAAAAATTCCTTTCTAAGACAGGAAGGACTGTTAAGAAGTGGCTTGTTTTGTGAAGTTGGGATGGAGTTTGAGAAGCCTGTTGGACATCCAAATAGCAATGTCCAGTAAAAACAGAAGTTAAATACACACGCCAGGAATTCAGGGAAGTAGTCCTGACTGGAAATAAATAATTAGGATATTTTAGACTATTGACAGTATGTAAAGCCTGAGCGATTAGAAGAACCTAGAAAGCGAGTGTAGAGAGAGACACCTGAGCTTCCCAGGGTTCAAGAAGATGAAATACAGGCTGGGTGTGGTGGCTCATGCCTGTAATCACAACACCTTGGGAGGCTGAGGTGGGAGGATTACTGGAGTTCAGGAATTCGAGACCAGCCTGGGCAACACAACAAGATCCTATCTCCATTTAAAAAAAAAAAAAAATTTTAAGTTTTTTAAAAGATGAGACACAACTAACAAAGAAAGGAGTGGAGCAAGAGCTGGTGGTGAGGGAGGAGGGCAACAAGAAGCCATGTGAAAGAAATGGTTTAAAGAGGAGGGAGTGAACCCCTATAAGAAAAAAGAAATGCTGCTTCTATGTCAACTAAGATAAGGACCAAGTCATCACCTAGGAGGCAGCAATAAGTAAATAAATAAAAGATGAGGGCGGAGGACTGACAGATTTAGCATCATGGAGGTCCTTGATTTTAGGAAGAGAGCAACAGTGGAGCAGGAGAGGAAAGAAGGAGGGGTGGAAATCTTAGGACATCAGATACGAACAACCCTTTAGTAGATTCTGTTCTAAAATGAACTGAAAAATGGCCACGTGCAGTGGGGGCACGCTTGTAGTCCCAGCTTCTTGGGAGACTAAGGTGGGAGAATACCTTGAGCCCAGGAATTCAAGATCAACCTGGGCAACACAGTGAGAGCCAGTCTCAAAAAAATAAATAAATACAAAATAAAATGGATTGAGAAATGGAGAGGCTGCAGGAGAAGTGGGGTGAAGACAGAAAGGAGAAATTACAGCAGAGAAAGGGAACGTTTGATGATAAGGAAAAGGACAAAGCAATGCTGAAGTGGCATCTGGCGTCAGGCTCCAGCGGAGTTAAGGGGCTCTCCGACCAGGAGAAGGGGCTGGTCTCAGAGAGGCTGAGAAGAAGATGGCCATGGTAACAGCAGGACACAGAAGCCCTAGCAGAGGCAAGTAAGAGGCTGAATGTGGAAAGTCAACCTCCAATGTGTTAGACCAGTTAATGCTACTGGTACTGGTCTCTTTGAAAGGTAACTATGGAAATCTATAAAAAGCCAAAGCAGCTGCACCCACAGTTGATGTGAACCTGGAAGGTATAGCCATGAGAGAGGACTATGTCATTATTATAGAAGGAGTTCTTAGAATTGCCACCCAAGTAGATTCTGTCAGAGATGGGAAGAGAAAGGGAGGAAAGGGAGTAGAGAAGGCCACACACAATCTTAAATCCAATATTTCACTCCCATTAAAGATAAGCTGCTTATAAGCTCCAGTGTAGGGCATGTAATTCTATGTAAAAACTCTGTGGTTCCTCTTCCCACACGTAAATCATGATCATTCCACATTCTGCTCTCCGGGCGCCCTCAAGGCAAAGAGACAACAGTGCTCAAGGTATAGTAATAAAAGTCTGGGTATTATAAAATCCACTCTGAGTTCTAAGAAAAGCATAGAAAGAAGGAAGCTCTGAAAAGTACTAATTTATCAAAGTACAACGCAGTTTTGTAAATTTTTATTTACATCCCCAGGAATCCAAATGCCTACCTTCTTGATACCTGAGGGGTTTTTTTTTTCACTCAATTATGGCTATCTATGGTTTAAAGATAAACTATGAATTCTCTTTAAAATAACTGCCTTGATAAAATAATGGGTATTAAATACATGTCAGACCACAGAAAGGACTTAGCATCTCAAGTCTTTGTGGTAGCTGAGGAGTGCCCCCTACAGTCTGATATGCACAGTGCAAGCAGATGAAGAGGAAAGACTGAGCGGCAGTATTTCAGGATTCTCAATCAGGCATCAATGAAAGAAAGGTAAGAAACCTTTGCTGAACAAAATGTGACACTAAAGACTAGGAAATATATGGACACTATGAATTCTTGTTTTTACATATTTGTTAACAGCAAGAAATGAAAAACCTTTGTTTGAACTTTTCTTCTATTTGACTCTCAGCACCTATTGCCTGCAACTAAAGAAAATACAGTGTATTAGTAAAGTCTGTTTTGTTCTTTAGTTACTTCATGTCAATACTTGAATATAAATGAAAATAGTAAAAAAGACATTTTATTTTGCTGTGCGAAAACAACTACCTGGATTCAGAAATGATTTACATCAGATGTTAGCAACAAGAATAAAATGTAACGTATTTATTACAATGAACTTAAATGAATTCTAGTTTGAGGTTTTATTCCTTTTTGTAAAGACTCCACAGAGAAGTATTTGCCTTCTATGAATGTTACCACTTAAAATGCTAATGATTCTCAACTAAAAATCACAAAAAGTCCTGAAAAACATATTCTATGATTATTATGATTATTAGTAAGTTTAAAAATACATAAATCTATATATATGTCAAAATATATTACTACACTAATATTCAATATTACACACTATATAAAATATATTGTAATAATATTTGAGAGGCAGAAAGTTATATGGTATATAAGCTAATCATAGTTAATAAATTACATATATAACAACATATTCAAGTTTAATTTTCCTTTTGTAAGAGGAAAGAGACAAAATATCTACCAAAACCTTTACATTTTTTATTAGAGATTTTTGAAAATTAATACTAGTGCAATCTAAATGTACAAATCTGCTTGATGTCTTTAAGTTAAAACTCAAATTTCATAAATACTTAGATATGGACAGAATAGTATCTATCCAAATTAACAGCCTTTTTACATGATCTTCGAAGAAATGTAGATCTTTGGAAAACTGCATTTAACATCATAAAATGTTCATTTAGACTCAATTTCACATACACTCAGGAGAGATACATAAATGTATGTGATTAAATTGATAAATTATATTTCCAAGCATTTTCATAAAGAAGGTTTTTCACACTCAGAAAGAGGCAATTAGGGTCATGTGTTGATGACTTCTTTTTCTTACGGAATTTAATAAGATATAATCAAATATTTATATATTGCTTCTTCTAAAATTTTTCAAATTGCATAATAATGAAATTAGAAAATATGTTCTTTCCTGTAGTAATAAAAGCTGGTGTACTTACAAAAAACTGCTTGATATATTAATCTTCCTTAGTGTTCTGGTTATTGACCTAATAATCACAATTGTCTCTTCTTTTCCTCTTCTAATAATATATACATAATGCATTCAGATGTTAAAATGCAGCACTTATGAAAATGTTATTAAAAAATATTAACATGTAGGCCCCAAAAATGTACAGTACATTCAAATTAATGAATCTGACTGTTTTTACATGTAATTAACCTTTTGAATGCACTCACTCTCATTATAGAATCCTTGCCAAAATCCAGTATAAAATTAAAATTATGCTCTTTGTAATTTAAAACATTTCAATAATATAATGATTCTTCAATTTTTAATCCAAAAAGGAGGAAAGAAGGAAGGAAGGAAGGAAAGGAGGGAGGGAGGAAGGGAGGGAGGGAGGGGAGGAGAGGGAAGAAGAGAAAGAAAGAAGAAAGAAAAAGGGGAGAAAGAGAAAGACAGAGGGAAAGAATTAGGCAAGTCAGCCAACAGATTTAAGTAAATGAATCAACATTTATAAATGTGCACATTGTAAAATTAATAATTTTTCAAAAGAAAGGAATTAATTTACAAGAATAGCATTGATTCAGAGATAAACATTATTATTTTTAGATAACAAATATGAATAAAAAATCAAATGTGCCCAAGGCTTAAATATTATGCAATGTTGATTACACAGTCTTGTCTTGTGGAAATGTACAAAAGTACAATTAAGACAATTCTGAATAAACTTTTATTCAAATTGAAAACAATTTTATGTCGCATATACTCCTTCAGTGTTTAGAATATATCATAAATTCAGTTACTTCCTCATGCCCCAGAAAAATGCAGATATTTTTTAGAAAGGCTATTGCTTTCATACTGTTTCTAACATGAAAAATGCTACCTTTTTTGGCTAATACAAAGAAACCACAATTAACAGTGAAACCATAAATACTTTCTGTGTTAACCACAAATGGCCTTTTCCATAGAGAAATGGCTTACATGTGTTCTAAATGTGTTTGGTTTCGTTTTGTATGGAAGGAGCTGTGGGTATGTTTTTATCTAAGAAAAGAATATGGCATGCACATGCACAACTTTCTAAAATGAGAAACACTCATTGAATTTAATCGGAGTTTCGTCTGGGGCGGAAATTCAGAATTAAGCTCCATGGGCGATGGTTTTGGATTATCTGGACAGGACTTCAGGGTCTACTTGCCAAACTTTCTTGGATTCTCAGTGCAACACGAGGCAGAAGGGGCCTTTGCCTGTGTCCTATTATTGTATCTGAAGTAACTATGGGTCGATCTCCCCAGGCGCAGCCTTCACACACCTTCACTTTATCAGTTTCGTTTGAGTCAGTCCCATGCACAACTGTCCACTGCTCATGACTCTGCTCTGCCTCAGTCCTTTGTGTGTGCCTGTATGTGTGTAACAGCCTCTCATTTCTTTAGTATTACACGTACTGTGAACATCAGGAAGTCCATGGAAATCTACACATGTTGATGTTTATAATCATTTTTCTATTTGAATATAACATGGGCTGGGTCATCTTTATAAATGTTGGCAACACTCTGAGAATACGTAAGAAAGAGGAAGTTTCTTTTAAAATGTGACCTTTGCTCACTTGTATTACTGAGTCTCCTTGGAAAAGGTCTAAATGAAAATTAAACCAAATTTTTGTTTTTTAGTTTTTCAGTGGTCATATATAAAATAAAAAATAAGGAAATCGAATTGAACAAATGGACAAATTCAGAAGTTGTTTAGAATACTCTCTACCCAATTGAATTTACACCAACAAAATAGCACATCTAAGCAGAAAGATTTCCCCATAGAAAGCATATTTTAGAAAACTTTCTGTAAATATGTATCCCACGAAAGATTCATCTAGTTCTCTGTTTATCTTAATAACTTATAGTACTAAGGTTATTAAGATAAAGAATAAATAGGTAACCTCCAAATAATAAAAAGACAAGCTTCTTATCATTTGTAAGCTTAAGACAACAAGCTGAACATTTGTTTCCTCAATCATTCTGTTTACTTTATATGTGCTAAGAGAATTACTAATTTTAAAAGAAGAAAGCTATCATCTTTGTGGCACTGGAAATTATTTTATTTTTAAAAAGCTAGATATTCATAGCACTGAAATTAGTCTTTTTTAAAAAAAAAAGAAAACGTTCAGTTCAGAAATATTAATAAAAGCCTTGTTTAACAACACGTAGACAAAGCTATTAATTGACCTATGGATTGATTGCATTTTGTGAATTTGTGATTAATTTGAATATGGTTGTAAGTAATGCTAATAATTGGCAATTCAAAATTAGTATTGTTTTGGTTGACTGGTTGATTTGTCTTCATGAAGATGAGGTATGAGGGTATGTGGAGGCATCAGTGGGGGTGGGTTCCCTTGCCTAGAGGAAGATTTAATGGAATTATCCACAGCTATGGCTCTTCATCTACAGAGTAACTGTCCATTCACCCCCTTATGTTGAGCTATTAAATATACATAATAAAACTTGGAAAGTCTTTTATTCTGCTTTCACTCAATTATCTTTTTGAAAGTGGATTCAAACATACACAGTCAAAATACCTGTATTAGTCTTTGGTATGTAAGTTTCTCTGTCTGTAACTAAGGTAGCTACCTATATTTAAAATATCGTCAGATATATGCTACTAAAAAAATATGTATCATGAGATATACTCTGATTTTCATTACAGTTTAAAACTTAATTATAGTTAAAAACTTAAAATGTTTTCTTTATGAGAATTTTCAGTATTTTGGGAATGAATGGCAACCATGGGTGAATGATGAGAATTCTTTTGAAAGGAAATTTTTTACATTCATTTTATAAATCAGGTGAATCCAAAAGATGAGGTGGATAATAAACTTGTGAGACATATAGTTTGATTACAGTTAAAAACTTCAGACAAGGTACAGAAAAGGTACAAGTACATAAAAATAAAATATTAACCTAAGATTATTTATCCTAGAAATCATCTCAGTATAAGATGGTGTTACAAGACATCAGAAACCTTAAAAGCTGTCTTATGACACCATTTTATACTTCTCAATGTATTTCCATTTACCTTTCCATCTGTAATACTAACAAAAGAAAACAAATATCATTGCACCCCCTATAATCAAGACCATTTTTACTATCACATGAATATTAAAACAATCATGTCTTACAAACAGCATCAGTCTTATAAATGAAGTCTTAAAAACATACGCTCTCATCTTTTGCATTCACCTGATATATTAAATGAATGTAAGAAATTTCCTTTCAAAAGAATTCTCAACATTCATCCATGGTTGCCATTCATTTCCCAAATATTGAAAATTCTCACAAAGAGCACATTTTGGGTTTATTGTCTACCTCATTTGATGTCTCTTAAAATGAGGCCCATGAACCACTTACATCGAAATTTATCTCTGAAATTTGTTAAAATGCAGATAAGAATCTCCAAGGTGGAGACTGAGAATATGCATTTAACCATCCCTGAAGGGCTTCTGACACATTCTTAGGTTGAAAACACCCTCAAATGACAGTTTCAGGAGCACAGGGCCTTATTAACCTATCTGTCCCCTGCACCTGGCACAGAAGTGCACTGAGCAGAGTGCAGCTGAGGTGCATATCTGGCTCGCTGCTGGGATGACCTGAGACCACAGCAGTCCTTCTCAGCTCACAGCTGCTCAGGGTGGATGCCTGTATCCTCACGTTCTCCACAGCATTCACCATGCACCCAGTTTGGGATGCATGAGCACCGAGGAACCCTCGCTTTGTGTGTTACTGAACTGACCTGACATTCTAACCAGAAGATAAATTCTAGCAGAAGAAAGTTCTGTTTTGTTTCTTTTGCTCATTCAACATTCATTGTATAGGCTGTACCGAGCACTTACTTCATGCCAAATGCCATGTTTAGAACTGATGTATAACAAGAATAAAATAGACATATTTCTGGACCATTGGAAACTCCTTGACTCCTGGAATGGTTCTCAGGAGAGAGAATTCTACACCTAAGTGACAATTTAGGTTTACAGTGTGTATTTCTATCTGCTAGTAGTGTCAGAGCATTTACAGATTACATACATAGTATCTCATCATATACTTCCCTTTTATATTTCCTATATTTTACAGTTACAACATCATCGATCTTTCAATGATGTGCACAAGTAAGTATTATCTGTTAATTTCATTTAAGATTACTATATTGGGTATCATAAAAGTATTTTTGTAATGGATAATTGGGTATAATATGGTTGAAAATCATTAACTTGGTAAATTTGTTAATATTAACTTGGAGATTTCCTTAGCACTAACTGGAGAGATATTTACAAAGTATTTACCTAATAAAAACATATAACTTAATGGATGAAGTAATAATTTCACTGGTGACCTCTTGACTGTGCTGTAAACTTTCCTTTAGTCAACAAAAGCTTTCACGTAGTTCTCAGATATATGCATTAGTGGTCTTTAGTTTAATAATATGTCTACATGACTAGATGGCCAAGAGGTTTCATGGTTTGTCAGCTAATTAAGTTAACTATGGTCAGCACTTACTATATCGCCCTGAGAACACTCTGACCAACTAAGTGGTGGCCATTCTCTAATGACTTTTTTAAAAACTGAACTGCTCACATTAGTATAACTATACTATCTAGACTCAGTTCCATTCCAAATAAGCAATCCAAAATTACCACCAAAAAAAAAAAAGTAGGTGTGATTTATCCTACAAGTAAGGCATGTTCTTGATATTTTCTTACACTTGAAGGACAAACAAATGAAAATTTGTTTTCATTAATTAAAAAGCAATATCAATTCTATACCTTGGCAGCTCTTTTCTTCATTGGAATTCTAAATCACAGAGACACTAACAAAGTTTGACTTTCTTTACATGAATGATTTTAAATACTTATCTTATTCTGGCTTAAACTGATGGTGAAACAACAGCACCTGATACATCCCTTATATTTTCAATTCAGGTATAGCAGGAGTAATCAATCTTTGGCATCAGAAAATACGCTTTATCAGGAAATGAAGAAACAAAAATGACACCAAAAGATGAAGGAATGACCCAGGATAGTTCCACTGAGCTTTTATCACCATACTGTGTGAAGACCATCACTGTATAAGGAATGGCTCTTCTCACCTAAGCCCTCTCCCTCAACTCAAACTTGTGTTTCCCTTTTAATGAGCAGTAACCACCAGGATGCCTATTACTTAGCTTGCCAGAATGACTATAGATTTATAGGAAAGAGGCAAAAATAAACACAAGTAATCTAAAATGCATTAAGTAGGAAATGCCTTCTTGGACTAAACTACATTGTACATTTTATTAAAAATGTCAGAAAATATTTGTACATCTTATTTTTCCTTTCCACAAGAAAAGTGGCACCCATGTCACTCAGTTCAGCAGTGTGAACAGTTGTGTGAAATGGAAAACTCTTAAAGTAGCAAGTAGCTTTCACTAAACTAAGAAGCCTTGAATTAAAAAAAAAAAAAGTCATATAAAATACAACTTTTTCTTAAAATTATTTTTTTCAAGACTTTTGATTACCCGGGCCACAATCAATTTACTATATGCATTGATATAACAATCTCTTTTTATTCAACCAGTAGAAAGCAGAAACCATGGATGTCATGGGTTAAGACAAAGGCCTAGGACGGTGGGACATGTTAGGCCATAAACATGTACACATGTGAAGTGCAGTTACTCCCTTTCAAAGGAGGATGTGAACCACAAGACACACTCCTACGATGTGTACAGTAGTGACTGAGCCATACGGACACAGAGTGCTCAGGATTCTGCAGTATCTGATTGATTTTCAGTTATTCCAATACCTCCTTCTACAGCTATGGTTTTTAGTCTGAGCTCTGGTACAAAAGAGCTGCAACCCAGGAGGAACAGAGGTTATAGAAAGCATCAGAGCTACTTACTCCGTGTCAGAATAGTGATGAGAACTAGAAACCTTCAGAAGTCTATAAACTAGAGAGTACCATCTCAGCACGGTCTACAGTTCTCTCTGCTTCAGCTCAAGATTTCCAACTCATTCCATTTCCTTCTTCCCTCAGGAGGATAATGGAAGAAGAATAGCTTATGTATTTTCATATGAATATTCCCAAAAGAGAAATAAGAAGAAAGGAGTAAATAAGAGGTAGTCATAATTATCTGCCTCATTACATCCCCAACTTAAATCCTCCTGACCCCAGAGGCAGAATGCACATGGATTTAGTTGGAATCCCAGGACCAAAAAAATATGTCTCAACAACAACAAAAATGATCACGCTTGTCAAAAATGATCACGCTCTCAGGTCTTTGTATTCATACCTACCACAGAACCCGGCTGAAAAGCAAGAATGACCATTGACTGCAGTGTGCTTGAGGGACCTGATCCAGGTTTAACCATATGTATTGTTATGAGATATTTCACAAAGACATCCTCACTCCTTAAAACTCATGTATTCCTGCAGGTTCACAGGGAAAATGTCAAAAAGGCAACTTCCACGTCCAGCATGTAACAAAATCATATTGATTTTGACTATTTAGCTATAAATAGTCACTAAGTCTTGAAGCCCTTTGTTCTTTCTCTTTACCTCCTACCACTTTCTCACTGTTGATAGTGGACATCTTACATCTTTCACACAACAGCTTAAATCACTTCTGTAGGATGTTATCCCCAACTCACATCATCAGCATGACTCCCCTGTCATAAACCCTGCACTCTCTCTTTTTAACACTTGTTACACCTGTATTCAAAGTTTATCTTTTCTGGCAGGGCACAGTAGCTAATGCCTGTAATCCCAGCACTTTGGGAGGCTGAGGTGAGAGGATCACTTAAGGCCAGGAGTTCGAACTCAGCCTGGGCAACATAGTGAGACACCATCTCTACCAAAAAAAATAATTAACGGGGTGTGGTTGTGCTTGACTATAGTCCTAGCTACTCAGGAGGCTCAAGCAGGAGGGTTACTTGAACCCAGGAGTTTGAGGGTGCAGTGAGCTATGATCACATCACTGCACTCCAGCCTGGGCAACCAAGTGAGACCCTGTCACTTAAAAAAAGTTATCTTAGAATGCAAGTTTCATGACAGCATGGACCATGCCTATGTGCATCACCACTATATTAACAATGTTCATTCCTTGCATGGGGTAGGTGTTCAATAAGATATCAGTTGAAGAGAATAGTATTTTAGTACCAGCTAATGGCAAATATTTTCTGCCATGGGACTCAGTAATAACTTCTCCAGTGAATTATATGGATTAACTATAACATTGCTATAAAGACCAAAATTCTTAACATCAAACCCTACCACCTTTTCCAGGTTCGAGTTGCACTCAGATTTCTCTTACTATTCATTCACACTATTCTTTCAGTTCTCTGCAAGTACTATGGACTCCTTTACCACCATGGTTGTTTTAAGGGGCTATTTTCTTTGCTGGAAATGTTCTCAACACCTCCATCTTGCATCTGTTCCTCATATTCTTTCTCACAGTTGAATTTTGCATTTATTTCTATAACCTTTCAATTCCTCACCAGATCGTGCCATCTGTGAAACTAGGACAGTGTCTCTTTATGTTCACTATAGTATCCCATTGCCTAGAACAATGTAGGCACCTGATAAATATTGTCGCATGATTAGATGAATGAACAGATAAATATATTTTATTGTGCCTTAAATCAACCAATTATATTACCATCTTCTTATTGGTATTTATTGCAATGTTGCATTTGAAACTATAGATTTTTCTATTCTTTATAAAATTGCTACCACCATAGAATACAAGAAAGTCAAAAATGTGCCACCTACTTCATAATTTTTCTCCTTTATCAAGCCAGGAATTTTCCACAGATATACATCAGATTTACCAATTTCTAGATTTCTCCAAGAATATGGCCAGCCTATAGGAAAGGCCCATCTTTGCAGCTAGAGCTTTGTGATTATAACTTTGAAATGTGGTCTGTCACATTCAGTAGCCCCTAGTATTAATTCTTAGCAGATAATAAGCTAAATGACTACTCCCTTAACAAGTCCTGAGGACTAGACCAAGGTGGATTTACGAGCTATGTTAGGCCAATGGATTCAAATATGTCCAAATCACTCACATTTTATGGGAGACATACTCTCTATCTTCCACATACAGCAGAGATGCACCTGCCTCCCTGTTACTCATCTCAGGGTGGATGACTGGAATTGGTATTTTGATTTCTTGCCTCAAAATGGCATGATCTGACATCACCTCTCATCAGAAATATCTTAAATTGATTTCTTAAAATGGGATGAAAATGACTTTATGGATTACACAATGGAAGGCTAGACACAGAATTACACTCAGAACAAATAGATAAAAAATTACTTTGCTTAATCTCAGGAGTGCTGTGGGCATAGGCCACTTGACAGCATGCAGAGCACTGGCTAACATTCTTTTCTTTCTGCTCTTTTAAACCACAGGTCCTCTTAAGTAGATGTACCCACTTAGTCAATCCAACAGCCTTTTTTCTGATCTGGGTCTGATTGTGACAAAATGTGTGGGATGTTGACTTTGGTCACCAAACCCAAGCTATTCAAAACTGCTGACATGCTGAACACAGGTTTCCTTATAGACATATGTCAAAGGCACACTGTGTGCTCTGGCTCCCAAGCAGGGGTTTTAGAGTTGTTGGCTTCCTAGCTTGCAATTTAAACCCTTGAACAAAAGTATTCTTCTGGGTAGTGTGGGTGCAGCTTTTGCAAGCTTTAAGTTGTTTAAGCTGAGTTGCCCCAAAAGGCAATTACTGGCACCATTTCACTATCTTTCTGCTATTTTGATGTGGTATTCATTTTGTTTGAGGCATTTGCCTAATTTAGGAGATATGAATTTTCTGTTAGGATTATCCCTTAACCCCTCCTAGGGTTGAGGAATGGGTAGTCTCTGCACAAACCACAGAGCCCACAGCATAAATTGAAACACACACACACACACACACACACACACACACGCACACACACACACACCACAACTGTATATCTAGTATAATGAATCCAGCATCTAGGCAAAAAGGCTGATGTCTACAGATCACAGGACCTATCCCCTCTTGGTTTATCAAACGTTGCCCCCTTCTCTCATGAGACATTGTAGTAAGTGTTTTGAAAAGCAACAAAAACAACACCCTGCCTTTAGATTGACATTTGAAAGGTATATCCACAACTCTTCTCCCTGATTGTAACTTTACGAAGATCTCGTGGCCTTAGGAAAATGTCTTCAAAGTGTGAACATATCCATTTTCACCTAGAAAAAAGTGAACCAGGTGGATTTCAGAGCTGCGTGAGTAGAAGTAGCAAACAGGCCTGGAGAATGCGCCCACATGTCCCTAGCAACAGGTCAGCATCTGCTATTTTACTATTTAAATTATATCAGGGCAGGGCCTAAGTAAAAGTTTGAAGTTCTGTGGGCACTGGAAGAAGGGAAGAGTTTAAACTACATGCCAAGTATGTTTCCAGGTGAAAGTGGGCCGTGCACTTTAGTTCTGATGCAAGAAAATAGAGTTGCTTTCAAACATCAATAAGGTCCATTCTTTGGATGTGAATAAGAACAAATTTTGTTTCTCTTTTACTTCTGGAAAGTAAAATGAGAACAGGTAGATTTTGAAACAGGTTGTAAGCAATGGATCCATTTTCATTATTTCAAAACTTTGCTTCATTGAATTCATACTAGCTTAAAAATTCAGGTTATTAATGCAAATGTTTAAAATAGTGTGGTAATGAGAATCAATGTGTATATATTAAATAATTGTGCACTTTTGTATATTGGGCATGAATATTACTAATGGTTCAAACCTAAGCTGGCTTTTTCTTTTTGCAAAATGACTAAACCATTCTCACATTCTCAGTACTAATGATGTTATTCAGAATAATCTCTTAAAAAAATACTTGCGACTTTTTAAAAGGCCTTTGCCACAGAATATCTAGTTGCTACTAATATGAATTCAGGAAGCATGGAGTTAAAGAAGTTGGCTTTTTTTTTTCTTAAATCTGAACATTGGAATCAGCAGTTTGCATTATTTTAAAAATGAATGCTTAGAATCAGCAATTTTCTTGGTTTTTTTTTTTAAAGATCTTGAGGGTTTTTTTTATTTAAAGTGGAAAACTACATTAAGTGCAAGGCAGTCAACAAAGAAGCAGCCATAAAGCCTAAGTATTCCTAGAGTTATAAAATATGTCCATTGTGCCAATTCCACTGCCAACAATGAAGTTTTAAGCATTAATATGCCTTCATTGCAGTTTTAATGCCTTAATATTGACTCTATAGCTCTTTTGGGTAATTTTGCTTTCTCTGGTACTTGAAAGGTGATGATGTCAGCGTTCTTCACACTGATTCATATGCAGGTTGATGAAGCTGAGTTATTTATTGAGTTCCATTATATTTTCTATAAACATTAGTTCTCAATAAACAGAGACATTTAGCCGAGGGTTTATTTATTAAATAGGTACTGTACAGATGGTTTTGCCACACATGATGTGCTGCAGAGGATATTACTCAGGAATAATCAGCTGTGTTATAGCTTGGCTAAATTAATAAGATGATAATGATGAAATTGATGCTTTTGAGCTAGGCTTGGTAAATGGTTTTTGCATAAACAAACTGATAAATTTGAGAAGCAATTACTTGCTTGTCAAAGATAAAAACACAACAGGGCCCATTTATAGTTAGGTCCTATTTATTTTTAAAGATTGTACCAGATTTTATGTTTAATATGCTGCAATTAAAAAATAATACTTAAATGAAGGAGGATTAAAAAAAACTAACTTTCTGAGTTCTTCAAATCTGAAGAAACCCCATTGCTTGATTAGACATCAAGAAAACTTTTTTGCTGCATGTGGAGGGAATATATATATCTGAAAAACAACAGTGTAATATTGTACATAAATTTTTTCACCATGTAGGCATATTGCACAAACTGCTAATTTACAACTCCTGCTATCTATTTTTCACCCCCTTCCCCAGAACACACAAACAAACACTTAATGAAGGGCTCTACAGAAACTTATCTAGTTCCCAAATAGCAAAGGCATAATTTAACCTAGTTAATGATGTCCTACAAAAATTACAGTATTCACCAATCTTCTTCAACTAAAGGTTGTTCGGTTTTTACCTGAAGTCCGAACATGAAAACTACATACCTATTGATGAAATTTACTGATATGTTTTTATTACATAATGCTGGCTTTTTCCACTGTAAAACTCAGAACTGACTTCTAAAATCAAGGAAACATTAGCTTCCCTTCTTAACTTTAGCAGAATTTTTTAAAGCCCTCAGAGCCCACATTTTAGGCCTGGGTATGCTCACATAAGTTCCATTAGTATCAATGTGAGCTACACAACAAATATATATTGTCTACATCTGTGTGTGTGTGTGTGTGTGTGTGTATGTGTGTGTGTGTGTACGGATGTGTGTGTGTGTGTGTGTGTGTGTATGTTTTTAAAGTATACAAAAATAACCTACAGGCTATCTCCTTATACGCTGCAGTCTCTTATCAAAAGCTATTGAACAGCAGTTTTCATTTGTCTCCTCTTTAAAGACTTTATGATTACCAGTAAGTTTTAGCACATTTTTACTACTTAGATATATTTACTGGTATCTACAATGAACTATTTGACATAGAGAAAGAGAATCACACACAAAAAAAATTAAGTATTTTAATTCTAGATGTTAGGAACCAGAACTTTTGTAATACATCTATTTAAGAAAAGAGTAACAGAGGCAGAGAACACCACTTTTCAAAACTATAACATGATTGTGAGATGAATCAGATACTTGTTTCATTAAAATAGTTATCTTGCCTTTTGTGAAAAAAAAAAAAAAGACTTGGATTTTCTTTATTTTAAAATGTGTTACCTTAAAATAAATTAATGCTGTAACCATTCAGTGCAAGCCACAGTGTTAGAATGAGTATTTTGCATTTTATTGGTTTTGGGACATAAAATGAACTACAGAAAAATGGTCTGTATGTACATAGTAGAAATTCTATCCCTTTGGGAAGCTCAAAAACACCAAAATATTTATCTTCTCAGGAAATGCCAGTAAGTACAAAAATGTAATGATCATAAATAAATGAGAATGGGCAAATTTGTTTTTAAATATATTTAACAGATTTTTATCACAGAAATTCATAATACACTGGTCTGATATGAGAATGCCTAATGATTTGTTATAAAACTTCAGTTGTGATTTTCTCCTCCTGGTTAATTGGAAACAACTGCTCCCCAGGACTAATTACAACTCTATCAAAAAGAAAGGTGAGCACAAATACGTCTTAAGGGAATGTAAAAACTTTAAAGGTGAGGGCCCATAAACTGAATTAAAGGATGAAATTTAAAAACACTCTATAAGCTATGCTTTCTAGAGACTGTTGCAATGAGCATCAAGGAAATAAATCCAAAGAGTTTCCCAGTGATGATAACAAGAGGCATGAAAGCATAACATACTGACATGCCTCAGATAGTGAATCCACATTGATCAGCTCAGAAATTGCTTACTGTGAATAGAAATTCTACAGTTGGGTTTGAAATGTCATTTGCTTTACCGAAAATAATTTTTGGTAAGTGCTTAACAGAAACTGACTGCTTGAAACTGGTCTGAATTACCTAAGAGCACTAATATGCACATGAATGCTGCCCTAAGGTGTCATCTTGGTAATAATCCCACCTAATATGTATCATTTAGTTGATACTTGAAAAATTCAAGATATTTTAAACTACCTATGAGATTAAAGAATGTATAAGTGCAGTGGTAGCTGTGTTTTCTTGCTTTGCTGTTAAAGATTGCAATATCTGAATTGATTTCTCTTGATTTCCAATGTGCATGACCCTATGTCACAAACCTGAGGATCTCGTTTTGCCCTTCCTTTTATAAATCGTCTGCAATGGTGATTCTCACTAAGACACAGCATACTCCTGACAACTAATACCAGGGTTATTTGGCTCTAATACTAAAAGGATTTGTAAAGATTTGCTGTTTATTTGGCAGTCTAATGTTCAAAACAAATGAGTAATGATGAACTTAAGAAATATGTCTTGATATTAAAATTGTCGCACTTGTGAAGTTTCTAATCAGTGTTCATGTGATACTTTTTTTCCTCACAAAAAGGGAAATACTCTAGTCAAAATTCATATGTAGATACAGAAAAAGGGAAAGCATTTTACTAGTCAAAAATTATAACAAATAATTTCATGATTAAAAGATTTTATTGTTTATGTGCTTCATCACATATTTTATCAACATATACTAATTTATATTCACCATTTGCTACATTTAATAGTCCTATACTAAATATTGGTGATCTATTCAATTAAATAATCAAAATAAGAATCAAAGCTCTCTTTTTGACACATTTTGACAGCTATTTTTGGTTTATAGCTTTAAAAATAGTACTATTTCACATTTTAATGATAAATTATATTTTTAAAATAGCAAAACAGTCAGAGACATTTAACCAGTTCTAATATACATGAGCAAAACCGTTCTAATATATTTACTTGCAGTACCAAAATGTAGTCATGGTTTCTCTTATTTATGAAATTCTCCCCTTTATATTAATTTTATTGGTTAAAATAATCAAAATCACATTCATTAAATTATTATTTCACATGAAATGAAAAACACTGGATATAGCAGTGGTGAAATTATAAACTCTAACAGAGAACACAGAATCCTCCTTATAGACACATATCGGAGCAGCCTCCTCAGCTAGAAAGCTGAATTATGCCAATTACAAAGCAATTGTGTAAGATGGCTTGCATAGATTAGAACACTAAGCAATCATTCAAAATGAGAGTGGGAGAATGTCAAAGGCACCAAGAAGAATAGAATGATGAATTCCTGCCACTCTGTCTCTTCGACTCTGTCTCTTTCATATTTACTTCTTACTTCACTTCTACATGTGGGTATCTGTCTCCAAGAGGCTAAAATGCATTCATTCATTTATTCATTTTTTTCTTTCATTCATTTACTGAGTACCTGATGTGTGCACTACAGGAATGCTAAAGTGAATCAAGCAAGGGCCCTATCTCAGAGACCTCAGAACAGTGGGGAAGACAGCAAAGTATAAGAAACATGTATTCTAGTCGCCAAGTAAAGTATAGAAAAGAAGAAAAATTCATTAACAGGTAGCAATTGAACCAATATATTCAGCTCTATATGTGCATGAAAACTGAAGAATCATAAATCCTGGGAGAAAACCAGGAACATGAAGTCTGAGGTTGAACTGATGAAAGAATATGGTGGCTACCCAAGTGGACGTTCTGCATCCCAGAACATGTTCCCTAAGATAAGAAAGGAGAAAGTGGGACCAAATGTTCAGTTCTAAAATGCAAGGAAGATAAAAGAGAGATGATGGACAAATAACTGAAAAAAGTCCTTTCAATGTTGGAAATGTCTAGATCTCCTGAAAATACTGTTCTTTGAGCAGTAGGTAATTATTGAGTGCTTATATCCCCAAAGACTTCTTTATCTTAGGTAACAACCGCTTCTCCTTTTCCCCCATTTATCCCTCTGCTTCTCTGCTGAGACTTCCAACAAACATGCCAATTAGCACCAATTGTCCTGATGTTTTGAGATGTAGACACCTGTCTTCTAATAACTGGACTGAGACCACCAACTCATTTCATACAGACCATCGAACAGACATCAACTAGTAATGGCCTACATTTACTATCAACCTGGGCTCAAGCCAAGACCTTCTCCCATGGAACTGCTTCAGCATTCTTGATAGCAAACAAGTTCAATATGTGTTCACTGTCCTCCAATAAATGGGCCAATGCCTGTGGCAATAAGTGCCACGAAATAATCATGTCTGTCTCTCATTCTCTATGTTATCACCATATTTGACCTTTGTACAGTAAGCCTCTCTTAAGCAAGTATTTTTAAGACCCATTGAAGTGGAATGCAGATTAAGACTTATGCACATTTTTTAAATATGGAAACTACATTTACATATTCATGTCCCACCATAAGATGAGGAGGTAAAGAAGGCCTGCTGTATGTTAAATTCCAAGAAGCAAAATAAACAGTATCAACAACAGGGATGCATGAATTCCACGTAAAGCATTTTATAACCAACTGCATATTGTAGTTCTCTAAAATAATCTTTAAAGTAACTTTAGATTACTTAAGTTCTAGATTCTCAGGTTCCTGTATACACTTTGAACATTAAAGAGGATGTGCGTTTCTTTTTCAAGTGTTAGTCTAAATGATCAAACACACACACACACACACACACACATACAAAACCGATTTAAAGCAAATGGCAGTATTTGAAGAAATTAAGAGATGAAGTCCTAAAGAAGTGCAGGATACAGAGAAATTATTTTTAGTTCCAGTGGTCAGAAATAGGATTGAAGAAGTACGTTAGAGTTAGTCCCTAGAAGGCTAAAGAATTTGTTGGGATGGGAATGCTTCAGGGGTATTAATGTAACAGAATAAAACATACCTTATATAGAAAGACCAGAGGCAGGAAGGGAAGGTGGAAGATAACAGTAGTTGCCTCAGAAAAAGCTGAAGTGGGGAGTAGCGTTTCTTAGAGAGAGTGTTGGTTGAAATGGATAATTAGGGAAGAGGCTGTAGCCTTAGAAATAATAAGACTTGGAAATTGATTAGCAGAGAAGGCAAAGAAGTAAATGAAGCTGACCCTTAGAAGTACCTGGGTATATAGAAGACAGTGAGCTAGCAACAACAATCAATTGATCAATCAGTCAATCAACAGAGGGAGAAAAAACAGAGGAGGTCAGAGGTAGATGCAGATGCGGATGCGGATGTGGATTAATTTGGGAGGGACATAATCATTTCAAAGTGCTACTGAGACAGCCAAGCATGGCTATCACACGAGCATCCACAATTTCTGTCTACTTTGGGAGTCACATGAGAACATATAATGAAATGCAGAAGGTGGATAAAAATGTAAAAGGCTGCAGAGATAGAAAACAAAAAGACAAGCAACCTAATCCCTCAGAAGTACCTTGTCTAACGAGAGAATAGTGCACCTTCGTGACAAAACGAAAAAAAAGAGAAAGAGTTGGTAAAAGATGCAAAATGTTAGCAACACAAATCATTTAAATGTATACACATTTATTCTTCATAATATAATATCTCTGACTCATTTTAATAACCTAGAAATTTTGGAATTCTGAGTCATGAAAGCTGAAGGTTGTCACTGTACAGGAGTAACTCTCAAACGAGGATAATTTTTTCCCTCCAGAGGACATTTGTCAATATCTAGAAATATTTTGGTTGTCACGACTGAGAGGTACAACTGGTATCTAGTGAGTAGAGACCAGGGATGCTGCTAAACATTGTACAATGCACAGGATGCCCCCCACCACAAAAAGTTACATGGTCCATAATGTCAATAGCACGAAGAAACCCTGACACAAAGTCACTTTGGGGTTCTTTCCTTAATATTATCTAAGATGCTTGACCAGTAAAGTCCACCAATGAGATGAGCTAATATATCACCTAACCTCTATTCGAGTGGTTAAGATAGTTATTCAAGGTACAGAAAAGACACTAAAATGTTCTAAGGTAATTTCTACCACAATCGAAAGTAATGTTCATGGCAATTTGTATAAATATGTAGCTAAGCATTTAGAATTTCAGCCATTTAAAATGTTCAACACTTTGCAATGTACTTGTTTTCTACATTTCTATTTCCCAAAATGCCATTAATTAGTTCATTCCTCACAGTTCCAATCCTTTAAAATACTAATATAACTTAATAGATACAGAACTGTACCTTGGCTGACCTTATTGCTAACTTTCCTCTTTGACCCCTTATAACCTCTGTAGCATTTAAATTTCAGTACACTCTGATGTGTGGTGTTGTGTTATTTATGCACATAGATCTCTGTGAACACTTATTCTTCTTCTATGAGATGTTATTTTGGCAATGCTGCTACTGTTGCATAAAAGTGCCTTCACCTAAGCCCTCTCACGATGAAGCCAGCCACAGAACCACTTAACATCTGTGATTTATGGTTTGCAAGGCACTTCCATGACATCATCTTACTCTTTGGGAAAGTCTGTGACACCATGTGTTACCTCATAGCACGTGCCAGGAATTATCACCATGTTGGGAAACTATGGCTTAGAAATACTCTTAAAGATTGGGCCCAGACCTTGAGCCCAAGTCAAGTTGTGTGATTCTGGGTCTGTTTAACCACATCCCTTACCGATTGTGATGAACACACTGAGTGCCCCTTTCTCCAAACTCCAGGTTCCATGTTCACAAGGTCTGTCACTGTGTTTCCACCTCGTATAATGCCACTTGTGCAGGCAAAATAAATTTCTGAGGCTGCTAGTAAAGCTCAAAGAACAGGTGGCTTCAATGGACAAGATTTTGATTACCACACTTTTTCTAGGGAGACTTAAGCTAACCATTCAAATAGGGCTAAAATATTCTGTTTTAGCCAATCCTTCAATTCTCAGTAGGAAATGGTAGGTTGCTGGCTTAAAATATTAAATCTGACAAGATTCTATTTACATGGATTTTCTTGTTGGATATCCACAGAAGAGTTTGCATGTGAGAAAGAATTCTGCCAACATATGTCAATAATCACTTCCACTGCTAAAGAGGTGTCCCCTTGGTCTCCACGTGTATTAGTCTCTTCCTCTCTCCACCACCATGAAACTCCTCTTAACATCTTAGAAAATGGGTGCTGAGGTAGTGGAGTCAGTTATTAACTGAAAGCTCTAAGATATGGCTAGAGATGATCAAACATTATTTGGGATCTTCTCTGAACCATATATGGAAAAGTGGAAAGTGTTCTTTGTAGCTGATAAGAACTCATGAAGAAACGTAGGATAGAACCATAGAAGGCATCTTAGAGTTCAGTTGTCCAAGAAGCTCATTTTCAGCTGAGAAAACTGAGCCTCAGAGAAAAGAAACTTTAATACAAATAATGGTCATTGCAAATACATTAAAAATGATTAAAATCTCTGCTGACCATTTACCTTCTGCAGATTATCCTTCATTCCATTGCACCAAGTACCATTTTCTCTGTATTTTTTTTTCCTTCTGTTATTGACTCATCTTTCCCACTGCTGTAAACTTCTTGTTGACTCATCACTGAAATGAATTATTTATTTAACATTCAGTCTGCACTTTTCTTCCTCATGTTAAATATGTGGACTCTGGGACTACCTGGATTTGAATCCTGCTTTTATCAGATGTTGGACAAGAGACTTAATCTCTCTGGCCTTCATTTCCTCATATTTAACGTGGTGATAAAGTTGTACCTACATAATAGATGTTGGGAGGGAATAAAATGAGATTATAGATGTAAGAGTGTGTGTGTTGTGTGTTTTGTGTGTGTGTGCGTATACATGTGCACCAAGTGCATTAAGGCACATATGTTTAGCACCATGCCAGGCTCATAGCAAATAATGTCAGCTGTTATTTCCAAAAATAGTAGATTTAATTATCAAACTTCTGGTATGCAATTGAATTCAATAAATAAATAAATGTCATAAACCAAGTCACCTATTTGATCTCTATGTCTTTCCTGGAAATCGGAGTTACAAACATGCCTTACAAAATAGTAGCCATTCATTGAATAGCACTGTTTCCCCAGCTCTGTAGTAAGAATTCTTGTTGTTTTGTCCAGTTTGAACCTTACAACAATCTAACCCTCTTTTTCTGTTCAAAGATGAGAAAAGTTAACCAAATCTGAGAGGAGAGATGACTTGCCAAAGGTCACTTAGAGACACTGGAGACAAGACAGGAAACAAGAGGCGTCTCATTTCAGGCCCTTTCTAACTAAGCCACTTTGGTTTTTCCTTCTCTTGAGTGTGTCCTGCTCTGGAAAGTGTATAATCATGTTCCCAAACTATGCACACAGAAAACAAGGCATGTGCTATATAGCAGCAAATGTGCAAGGCCCTCGTCCCTCTAACTCTTGGCATCTACAGTTTAGTTGTCTGAAAGTTTCATTCCACAAAGTTTGGATTTTAATTTTAAACTTACATGACACACCTCTCCCTGCCTAATCATATAACCATTATTATATCTTAATTTAGGTGTCATCTTATTAAAAATGATTCAAAACAAAAGCAGTTAAAGCTCATCATAGGTAAACGCAAGAAATTTTTTATAGTTCACCAACCTTATGCTATCCATACAAAATAAAATTAAGTCATTTTATTAATGGTTCACTGCTTCCAAAATATCTCTCTTGTGCCAAGTGTACTGCCCTTGAGAATCCACAAAGACATAAAATCACGTTTACTAGGCATTCCAGTCTACAGAAGATATCAATTCAAAAGAATAAGGGGTAGATTTTTTTCTGGCAACGGAAGTTGAATGATAGGAAAAACAATGTACTAAAAAGTAATTTTTATTACTTTTCTTTTGGAGAGGAATACTATTTAAACATACACGGATGTGTGTGTGTGTGTACGTGTGTGTGTGCGTGTGTGCATGCACACGCATGTGCAGTATGTGTTTGCTTTCATAAAGCCTCTAAATAAAATTGGAGAGTGTATAATCCAGGAAACTCTAATGTCAATCTTTATTTTACAGGCACCAAAATGTATATCAGAAGAAATTGTCATTCATCATGACACTTCACATGTACTGCATTGTTTTAATAGAAAAATCTAAAGTTTCATTATGTTAATGTTGAGCAATGAAAATAAAACATCATAAAAAAATAAGCACTTTTTGGTGATTGGCTATAGCAATTTTCTGTCAGCTTCAAGCACAATAAAAGCATACTGAATGGAGACAGAACAAACCCCAGGAATCCAGCAGCACCAAAAATGTTTTACTGGATCCCTGGAAATCTAGCATTCATAAGTGCCAGCCAAATAAAATCCAACTTCTCCAATAAACTATGTAATAATTGTTTCAGAGAAGTATTAATAGAATGATTCTTTCTATACACCAATACTGAAAGAAATTTGTCCAAATAACATTTCTCATTCAAAATGATGGACAAAGTGACACATTTAAAATTTAATAATTAATGCAGGTCAAATTCAAGATAGAGAAATACTGCAGAGAAAATGCAACCCAGAAGCCCATTTGTTATTTGATTTTTTTTTTCCTTTTGTAGACAACACAAATATAGAATTGATGTACAATATTAACAGGAGAACTGTCTACCGTATGATTGTTGTACAGACAAAAAAACCTACAAATACAATACTGTTATAAATAAGCTTGAGTATTTTCTGTTTACAGACACTTATAGGAAAATTAACTAAAAGTGTAGATTGATATTAGAGGGAAGTGTAGATTTGGCTTTACATAAAATACCTTACTCTAAAAGGTAAACTATTTCTTCTTATGTATAAAAATGTCCACTTTTAGAAGATTTTATTATATTCATATTTTTCCCTCTTCACTTTTTGCTTTAAACTCCCTTATTACAGCAATTCTCTTTGTAATAAAACAAATAGTTTTTATATTATGTGATGTGCTAACCAATATATAATACTTATTTTATAAGAAATTATAATAAATGATCAGTAAATATTTATTGAACTGAATTAATATTTAACACTTTCACATAAAAATATTTCAAAATAAACCACTCTATTTGAAAGTAGATTAAACAGCATTTCCCTGCAATGTTCTAAATTCAAAATATCCTTCCATTCATTTGCAAACCACTTGAAAGAAAGAAAAGACATGCAGGCTAGATTATTAGGTCAACAGTTTCTCTTCATTTTTTGTAGCAGATTATTCAGATATAATACAATTTATAGAACATTTTCCAGGAGATGATTAAAGATGTTTTAACCTGTCTTTCCTGAGACAAGTGAGTAAAATATTGTTTAATATATCCTACCCTTGCATGAAAAAAATATTGAAATACTAGTCAGTTTTACAAAATTTTTCTATTTTATGTCCAAGAGTTTAAGTAGTATCCAGACCCTAACTTTGTGAAACTGATTTTTCTTTCCTATTCAAATTCCTTTATATGGCAGAACAGTAACTGTACAATAAAAGCAAAAGCTGAAATAATTGCCCAAAATAGATTTATAACCCTTTTTTGCAAATCTGGATTTGTTTTTTTGTTTTTTGTTTTTTGTTAATGTCTGATACAAATTTTGATGAAGGCTTAAATGAATAGACCTCTTCTTTTAGTGAGGGTTTATAGGGGTTTGTGTTATTTTCTATATGTCTTACAATACAGAGAATTACAAGATATCAGTATTTTTCCAACCTTCTGAGAGTATCTATGTTATTACAAACTTCACAGCCTGAATATTCCTGCTTAATTCTCTTATATTCATTTTATAGAAATGAGTACTTTCCAGTCTGCAAGAGGATAAGCATTATCTAACCTATGCCATGTGAACTCTTGAAAAGAGTTCATATGATGACCTGCAGGAAAAAATAAATGAGTGTCCACTTTGCAAGAGTCCTAGAGTTTCTTTTGGTTTCTAGGACCCCTGGATCTTTTTAGTCCTGGTGTTCGTGCTTCTCTGAAAACAGAGACAGTTCATGTTCAAACCACTGGCACTGCCAAACCTGTGGCCGAACTATCTGATGGAGTTCATGAAGATCCCTCTTTGTTCTGTTGTCTGTGCAGACAACACTCACCCGACTGTGTAGAAAAAAGTGCTAGACTGAAGCTCTGTGCACATAAGTAAAATATTGTTGAATAGTGCCTAAGGAAATGAAGAACATTATTTTAAATTATCTCGATCATAAAATCCAAGTGAAGATTTGGCAATATAGCAACAACAAAAAAAAAAAAAACCCTCAAAACCAGTGATTCTTTTTAAATAAAAACAAAAATGAGAAACAGTAACTATTAGAAATCCCACCTGGTGCTTTTCCTGTGTTAATGATGCTTCTTAAATTGCATGTGGGTAAATGGTAATTTTGTCTCACACCATTAAAAACTAATGGAACCCTTGATGATAAGAAATGCCATAGCTAGCTTGTTGGAAAACGTTTAATTAATAAAGTAATAAAATTATTGTAAACTAGTGCAGTTTCAGGGAGAATTCAATGGGATATAAAACAGATAAAACATCCTAGTGAGTTTGTATAGAAAATAAACATTACTATATAAAATACCATATAAAGAAAAAGGGGTTTCTCTCACATAGAATTAAAATTAGCTATTATACTAATAAAAAAAGACTTTTCTTTCAGGGAAAACATGCTAGAGAACACAGCCTATAAAAAGCCATTTTCTATCATTGAAGAAAAGTCAGAAACAGAAAAATAGAAAAACAGAAAAAAAGGAATGTTACTGTATTTTTCCAGAAGTTGGAACTCAGAATTTAGGCATAAATATGTGTAATAATCTTTGGATGACTGAACAATAGGTTAAAATTAAAACAATGTTATTCTTTCACCTGCCTTTTCTAAAAATAAGTTAATTCTTTAGATAAACTTCTATACTTTTTCCAGAGCACTTTGCATTTTTGTCAGATATTGAAACTTGTTCAAGAATCTCAAAGGGAGACAATTTTGTCATTCGAGAATAAATCGCTAAATAATAAATATTCTAATGACCAGCCCAGTTTTTCCATAACTCTATAGTATAGTGCTGATTCTTTTCCAATTCTCTAAATCTCCTTAGGAGTTAATACTATTCTAAGACTAAATTTTTAAAAGGAACAGATTTAATGTCCTTACAAACAGGAAGATTGGGAATCTTCAATCAATGCCTCAAAAGGAATTTGCAACCTTCAATTACCAGTTTCACAGTGACAAGGAGAGTTGCCTCTGTAATGGTGCTGTTGCTATCTTAACTGTAATACTGATTAATACTGAGTTTGAGAGTTCTAATAATTCAAATTTTCATGTATTCCTTTATATCCGCTTAGATGTATGCATTCATTCATTCATTACAAAAATGTTATTGAGCAACTTCTGTGTTCCACGTGCTGCTATGGGGGGACACAGCAGTGAACGAGACAAAGGTCACTCCCCTCATCCACTTGATATTCTAGTTCTCATTTCTATTTTGTTTTGGAATTGAACAAGTTTTTCCTTTTCTAGAGACCATTCTACAATCTGTTCTAATTGTATATGTTTTTGTCCATAAATCCCTAATTATTTTTTATTTTTCACTTGACCTTTTATCCCTAGTTTTTTGTTTTTAATAAAAAATTACTCTATTTATCATCTTGGGAAAAGGGGTCTTGGCAAACCTCCACATCAAAAATCATAAGGAAAAGTTTGACTTCACTATACAAAGAGCTTTTTATAACCAATAAACAAATAATAGATAATTTAAAAATTAGCAAAGAAACTAAGAAGTAATTTATAAAAGAGAAAATGTAAAAGGTTAATAAACATAAGAAACATAGCATTATATTAAAAGTGAAAGAATTTCAGATTAACACAGTCACAAGTTTTTTTTCCTCTCTGACAGAGAAAAAAATCAAAAGTTTATTATACCAAGGTAGGTAACAGAATGTGAAAAGATTTACTCTGAAATTTAGCTGATAGTAAAACTTCTAGGTGTTAATTTGAAAATCCCAATTAAAATTTAAAATATGTACAATCTTAACTAAATGATTCTGTTTCAGAAATTTATCAAAGGGAAAAAATGGAAAAATATACAAAGATAAGTAAAAGGATATTCATAGGAACATTATTTATCAGTTGAAAATTTAGGGGAAAAAATAATAAGGGACTGGCTAAATAAACTACACGTACATAAAACAACAACATAATAAAAAAAATAGCTCTCTATATATTTAATTAGAAAGATATCCATGACACACTGTAAAGGAAGGCAGATTATGAAAGACTATGTATAATTTAGTACCATTAAATGTATGAATGTTTCTGTATCTGGAAGATACACCTTAAACTTTACTGTTTCTAGTGCTGAGATTATGGTAGATTGCAAGCTACTTTTCATTTTCCATTTTATATATTTCTCATTCAATTCTCTCTTGCTTGTAATGAGTATTTATTAGGTTTGCAACCCAAAAAAGGAATACTTTTTTCTTCAAGAAATTTAAAAAGTCATTCTATTCTCAAAGATGCAGAAACCAAATATAATTTTCTGGTTCAGGATGCCAAAATCAATGGCTTAGAGTTTAGAAAATGATGCTTTTTCAATTTTTGATGAGTTTGAAAATTTCACATTGTCATAACTTATGAAAAACTTCAAATTTCTAAGATCAAATATTTTACCTGGAAAAAGAAAGAACATGCCCAACATATATATAAATGTATCTTTACATGCATTTCCAAAACATGCAGCAGAGCATCCCTGAGCATTCAAAGCATTGTTTCTTCACAGAACAGCAAGAAAGTTTACTTCAGAATTACATCATCATTTGCATACAGTTAATCATCAGCCATAAAGACAGATGGAGGCTTAGGATTTGTTTAATCTAGGTACCCAGCAGTGCTAAAGATATCATTAGATAGGCCAGACTATCTAATAAAGATATCATTAGATAGGTGGCTCATGCCTGTAATCCCTGCACTTTGGGAGACCTAGGCAGGTGGATCACCTGAAGTCAGGAGTTCGAGATCAGCCTGGCCAACATGATGAATCCTGGTCTCTACTACAAATACAAAAAATAAGCTGGGCTTAGTGGTATATGTCTGCAATCCCAGCTACTCAGGAGGCTGAGGCAGGAGAATCGCTTGAACCCAGGAGGCGAAGTTTGCAGTGAGCCGAGATCGTGCCACTGCACTAGAGTCTGGCAACAAGAGCAAAACTCCATCTCAAAAAAAAAAAAATCATTAAATAACACAACAGTAATTTGGGAATTTTATATATATTGGATTTAAGATATTTTAGTGAACTGGACACTGTCATTGTCATTCAGAAATTCATGAATCGTGTGGGTATGTGGGTGTATGTGTATACTTTTATGTATACAAAACAGCTGTTCAGATTACCATAGTGTATATCCCAGCACATTCATTCTGGGCATTCACAAGAGACGTTACTGAGAAGCCATCGTAATTCACAAGGCTCCTCTCTCTCTTCCAAATTTGTCATCAAGCTCAGGTGATTCTATCTTAACGTTGCTCTCATCTTTCCTCCTATTCACCCATCCTTATAATGGCAGCTTCAGCTCAAGCAATTTCTCACCTGGCTTTCTGGTCTCATGACCCCACCCTTACTTCCTTCTAATCCATCCTCCTGATTGGGGTTTCTAAAAGACTGATTGAATTATGTGGCTCTCTTGCGCAAAGCCCTTTGGTGAATTCCCAAGCTTTCCTAAAATCCAACTTCCTGCTTCCTTTGTTTCCCTTATAAGATTGAGACCCCCTTTGAAGGCAGAGATACATTTGGCATAGTACTTGGCACATATTAAACTCTCTGGAAATTTTGGTGGGCTGACTGAGTGAATGAGTGATTAAAGAATGTATCATCCTGTACCCGGGAAATCTGCACATCACCAGATATTTTCATTAATAATTATATGACTGAAAACCATCACTGATTTCCACTACTTAGTTTAGAAACTGAGCTTTGGTGCTCTGATGGACCAAAGTCATTTTCAAAAAGTGAAATGAGAAGCAAATATACTCCTAGTGAGATTTGCAGATTGAGCTTAGCCCAAAAGACCATCAGTACCCATGTTAAAAAGTAATTACATAAAATGGTTTTGTCATCTAACCTGATGCAGGGCTTTAAGTCCACATGTTGTTTAAGATAATGGTGTTTCTAGTGACAGTCATACAAAAATATGTCCTCAAAATAGGTTACTAAACTGGAGGGAATCTCTTTCCATTGAAAAAATGTCTGGATCTGTGTATGATTTAATAGTAACAGCAGCTTTATGGTGTGATGAAGTTAGTCAACACATGATATAGCTGTGGATTTGAAGGAAATAAAAGCAGCAGGCAGACGGACAGATAAGCCTTGCCAAAAAAAAGTAAGAATAAAGGAAATTCTTAACAGCAAAGATCAACCAAGAGGCAAAAGAAGAGAGATAAAAAGTGATTCAGAGGCCAGCTGCAGGATGGCAGTGAGAGCTCTGCTAGGAGTAGGAGCCATGTTTGAATCCTGGCTTCAACCTGTGAAGTGGGCATATCCGAATTCCTAGCTTTCAGTGTGTGTTGGCGGCAGGGGGCGGGGGATGAGAGAGAAAGAGAGAGAGAGAGGGAGAGAAGACAAGGTGAGGTAACTGTTTTACAGTCACTTAAACATTACATGGTACAATATAAATAGAGAAAATGTCATTAAACTACAATACACTTATTCAAAGAAACATGGTTGGAAGAGGCTGCTGCTCACCTTCAGTTTTTCTAATTTATACCTTCATCTAGAAGTATTCAAAAATCTGTTTCATCTCAAAAAAATTTTTTGAATGCAGTCTTTCATTGACATCTAGCTATTTTTAAACTGCCTTGTGTCTCATTTACCTAAGAGCCAAGTTTCCCAAACAAATAACCAAAAATTCCCTATTGTCTCTTATGGCATTGAGGCATCTGATCCCAATTCCTTGGCAGCCTTGGCTAATGGGTGTTTTTAGTCTTCATCTTGGTTGATTTCTCTGTGGCTTTTGATATTTATTCACCATCTCTTTCTTGACTCTCTCTTCTTTGACTTCCATTTTCTACTGGTCTTCCTCCAACACCTTTGACTGCTCCTTCTCAGTCTCCTTCACTAGTTCTTTTCTGTGTGTTTCTAAAATTATACCCCTGCCTCTACTCCAACCAGACACACACACACACAAAGAGACAGAGAAAGAGAGAGAGAGATTTCTTGTCTCACTTTCTGAAGTGCAGATTATCTGAAGTACCTTAACATACTAAGAGGAGATTCATACAAAGTGTGAGTAAGGATTAACAATAAAGAGAGAAATAGAAACACTAAACTCTCTAAGAAGGTTGCAATTAAAGAAACTCTCTAAGAAGGTTATTGAGAAGATGAAGGTAGAAAGGTGTCAAATTCCTATCCTCTATGTAAAGAAATCAGTGTATAATATCTAAAACTGAAAAATGAGCAGTCTGCGGTATAAACAAGTTATTTCACATAACAAAAGAAACAACATCAGGAAAACAGAAAGTCAACTAGAAGCATTAAAAGTGCTTCCCTGAGGAGGGAGAATTGTGGAAGAGTCCCAGGTCTGCTAGGCGAGGGACTGCTGTTTTTCACAAGACCTCTTATAATGCCATTTGGCTTTTTAAACTTCATACACATTCATATAAAAGCTGACAAGGATACTATTCCAAAGCTACCAGTTTCTTGAAATATAAAATCAGTATTTTCATGTAAAATTTGCCTAAATGAAAAAAAGATAACTGGCACCATTCCAAAGCAGACCTCCAAGAATGGAGCAATAAAACAGAAAAAAAAAAAAAAAAAAAAAAAAAAAAAAAAACGCTAGCATGGCAGTTGAAGGAGGAGATGCAAGAACTGCCGCATGGAATGATAAAGACTTAACTGCATACCCCTTTTCTATTAAGCACAAAACTATATTACAATAATCAACTCCTAAGTCTTCATAGTATCTGTGCATACTGTGAAGCATTCATAAGCAACTCCTGTGATTGCCATTAGGAGTCTCCTAGGTAAAATTTCATCTGCCAATTCTTTTTTTTTTTTTTTTTTTTTGGTATTAAATCTGTTCTAAATATATTTGATTCTTAATTTAGATGTTAGACTAAATAACATGCTCTTACCTTTTAAGTCATTTATGTTGGTGGGTAACACATTCGTTATTTATCTCTTTATGTGCATTAAGTATAAAAAATCCAAACATAAAAACCTTGACAATAAATCAAGGGGTTCATATTTATATGACACGTCTTTTGCATACAAATGCAGTAGTATGAAAGAATTAAACACAGAACTTTCCACAGACTCCTGTATATTCCATATTATACATATCTACCATGAAACCCTAGTGTGATATCTTGTAGAAGCCTTTGGGGTTTTACAAGTGTTACTGGATTCCAGTTCCAATAATTGGTTTAACATATCTTCTTTACAAGCATTCCTGATTAAAAAACATAGAAAGACAATCCAGAGAATGGAAGGGGTGAAGGGGCATTCTTTAGTAATCTCAAACTAAAAGGTAGTCATAATCCATAAACTATTGATCCAATAGACAGAAGTTTCCCTTTGTTTTAAATCAATTAACATTTATACGAGTCATTAAAAAGCTATCATGCTTATAAGCCATTACAGTGTGTACCTATTGTATTGATTAGCATACAGTTATTAATTAATGACTTCATAACTCTCAAACCTCTTAAAGGCTTTAGTGTCTTAAAGAGACATGCCACCCACCAGAGTTAAGTACCGTATATCTGACACTATAGCCTTGAGCAGAATACTATGTTTTCATGGATCTTCTGTGTATCCTTCTAATGCACGTTGGCCCGTACTTCATGGTGTGTCCTCTGAAATAACCCATTGCATTTTATAAATAAGTCATAAAAATCTCCAGTGACAAAATGGTTTTAACATTATTTGTATGAGTGACAGAAGCATATTAACTTCTCAATGCATACCCAAGATGAAAAGTGTGGTAATTTGCAAGATACGTACAATGACTGCCTTCTAAAGCTAAATGCCTCTTTCATCCTAAGTACCCTCTCACACTATTCCTAGTGTCCTGACAAAGCAGGGCCTAATGCTGCACAAAAAACACAAACTCTACGAAGTCTGAAATATCAAATATGCTTTATTTAATGCAATATAAACCAGAATAATACTTTTTAATATTTTTTAATTATTATCTTCAAAAGCTTGTCTTTTTAGAAAAGAAAAAATGTCTTCAAATCTTTGAAAATGAAATGTTTAGCTCAAGTTTCTGCATGGATGTAAGAGAATTAGAATAAACCTCTAAATCATATTGTGAAGCAGTCGCACTTAAAATACTACAGCCATTTAGATAACACACTATCACCGTTGAAGAGTCTTATTAAGTACACAATAAAGTAAAATTTACCCTGGGGAATCTAAAATCTATTAAAGAATGTTAACAACATCTTTCTATCTAAATCAAATTAACCTCTGAAGAAGACACATATACCACAAAATAACTATTATTCTGCCCATCTCCTATTTATCATGGATAAGCAAGTTATCTGGTTTTTTTCCTAAAACTGTAAAAATAATACAGACATTTAATTGACATTTCTTCTTTATTCAACTGTACTTTGTGATTTTAAAAAAATCTTCTCACTAGATTTACATTAAATAGGCACAAGAATGAGATCAAATCACCTATTTTTTTTTATTTTCCTACTGTGTTCTTCTCTGAGATCTTAGCAAATTATTAATTATCCTCATTCAGAGTCATTGGGAAAAGAAAGGTGGAACAAGTTTGTGTTAATTAAATCTTTTGAGGTTGAAATAATGTTATGAACACATTAAGTGTGCAGTATTATCTCTCCAGTAACATCCTCTAACATAACTCAGCCTGGAAGATGAAATTTAAAAGCACCAAGTAAGATAATGGTGGTTATTAATATTACTTTGCCTCAAAAGAGCTCTCTCTACCACCAGCCTCAAAGGAGCTCTCTCTATTATTAGTCTCAAAAGAGCTCTAACCTTTCATTAGATTAGAGCTCAACCTGAAATAATCTGAAATGATGGTTACAGCATGAGGGCATAGAGTAAGAAGTAGGTTAAATAAGGCTCCTGTGTCCAGTATCTGGGCCTCAAATAGTAATCAGGTGTATCTTCTTTTATGAAAGATTTTGGTTCATGAAACAGTTTTTTGGGTGGGTTTTTTTTTAAACCACAACAAAGTTATGCTTATTTCTTCCATGAAGGAAGACATCTTTTTTTTTTTTTTAATAAAATTGGCAGTGAGGTTATGTGTAAGGCAAATTGTGCCTGAGCCAATAATCTGTCATTCTTACCATCCAGAATGTTCACATGAAGACATAAACAGAAAAAGAAGCCACTTCATATGTAAAGAAAAAAGAAGAACACTCTTCCTCAGGACCTCAAAAGCTCAGATTCACACTCACCGTGCTCAGAGGGAAGAGTGAGGTGAGCAGCAGAGAAGGTATGAAGGGAGAGAGAGAAAAAAATACTAACGGGGCAACAGACACCACAAATGATTTCACAGGAGGGACTTTCCTGTACAGTCTACACAAGCGCCTTTGGTAGGCCCAGTAATGCTGCTCTGGTTTTAATCAGACAGGAAATCATTATCACATGCTATGTGATCCTGACACAGGTATAAGCAGACTTTTCTTCAGAAATAATAGCTCAACCTCTAATGTCCCCTGGTCATGCAGTGGTATCTGCAGGATCTTGTCACAGACACATGTGCCATTTCTGCACTCCATCCGAAGTCACAACCATGAGATTAGTAACAGATTAATTACATGAGAATGAACTCATGTTAATTCTCTCTTTGTTTTCCTCCTTTGGTACACTGAGGCCCATGTTTTTAAAAGCTTGTCCCTTCATTCAAGGAGAAATCCACAGGTAGTTGAAAGATAATCATTTGGTGTTTATGTGCATCTAACTGTCTCAGAAAATTATAGAAAAGTTCAGTAACTCTAAAAGGAAGCATTTGTGGCGCCAGCCTCAATGGCTCATGCCTGTAATATCAGCACTTTGGGAGGCCAAGGCAGGTTGATCATGAGATCAAGAGCTCGAGACAAGCCTGACCAACATGGAAAAACCTTGTCTCTACTCAAAATACAAAAATTAGCTGGGTATAGTGGCAAGCGCCTGTAATCTCAGGTACTCAGGAGGCTGAGGCAGGAGAATTGCTTAAACCTAGGAGGTGGAGGTTGCAGTGAGCCAAGATGGTGCAACTGAACTCCAGACTGGGCAAAAGAGCAAAACTCTTGTCTCAAAAAAAAAAAAAATTACGTTTGTTGACCGGAAACAAAGGAATATGTGTATGTGTGTATATATATATATATATATATATATGTGTGTGTGTGTGTGTGTGTGTGTGTGTGTGTATGTATAGTGTGTGTTTATATATGAATATATAGTGTGTATATATGTGAATATATATATATATACACATATAATTATACATGCCATAATGATAAGGATAGGTTCTGAGAAATATGTCATTAGGTGATTGTCTTTGTGCAAACATCATAAAGCATACTTACACAAACCTAGACAATACAGCCTACTACACACCTAGGCTATATGGTCTAGCCTATTGCTTCCATGCTACAAACCTGTACAGCACACTCCTATATTGAACACGGGAGACAAATGAAACACAGTGGCAAGTATTTGTGTATCTAAACATATCTAAAGGCAGAAAAGGTAACACATAGCACTACAATGTTATGACAGATATGATATCACCAGGCAGTGGGGGTTTTTTGGCTCTATTATAATCTTATGTGACCACCTTCTTAAATACAATCAATTATTGACTGATACTTCATTATATAGTACATGACTGTATAACAAATACAGTAGTTAATTAGTTATTTGGAGCAGATCATTTTACTGACACTTATCTGATGTCAACTTCTATGAATCCGGGAACCTATCCACTGAAGATCTTACTTTACCTTAAAAAACAGATTGGCACTTACTTAGAATTATATGGAGTCCCTTGCTATTCTGAGGTCAGAAAGGAGCAGTGAGCTCAAAAGAATAAAGTTTATTAAGCAGCTTTTGTGTATCAAATAATATAGTAGGTGATTTAAGCATTGGTCCCTTACAACAGGATCCTTATTTTAGAGGATCCTGAGACCCAGGGCAAAAACACAGCTCATAAGTGCTAAAGGCTGGATTTGAACCCAAATCTTGCTGATTTCAAAACCTACTTCCTCTCCATTCCACCAGTCTGCTTTAATTGCAATAAACTGGAGATGCTCCTGTGATAGGTATCACAAAATTTCCTATAACAAACAGAACTTAGTACCCTGCACCCAATGAAACAGCAAAGTAAGGGTTTTTATTTTTATTGTTCCTGCTATTAATACTGCTTTAAAGCATGGATCAAAACTCAGACAGATTATTGTATGTCATGGCCTGCTGTGTATTACCTAACATAGGACTCTCTGGCATACAGTAGGTATTTACTATTTACCAAGCTTTTCTTCTCAGTGGTGAAGAATTTTACTTTTCCATTAAGAGTTTGATAGAGTTATTTAAAAATCAGTCAAGACAAAATGGAAAGCAATTATTTAAGCCTCTTCAAAAACTTTAAACCTGCAATTTAAAAACAACAAAAATGGCAAAATTAAAATTGATAGAAGCATGAATTTTCATGTACACAAACACACCATATAGCCATGTGTGCTTTAAGGGAAATGTTCCCTGTCTTATTGAAAGAGAGGCAACTTGTTATGATTTGTGCACACTTTCATGAAATACCAAAGAGGGAAAAAACCCTCCTGTCACTTGTCAGCTAGTTCAGTCACTGCTGCTGTAGAGGTACCATAACATATGCACGTCCCCCTTCTGAAAATGTATCAAAAGGGGCTTTGGTAAACTCCTGTACAAGCATATCATATGTGCTAAAGCCAAAATGACTTAAATTCCATTCCCTGATGGATCTGCACATCAGATGTATAACTGATTAGTGACAACTGACACAGAAACAGAGAAAATGTTCACTGTTCGGATGAACACACGATTCACAAGAAATGCTATCAGGATGGCATACTATACTTTTTGTATGCACGTAGAGTATGCTCCTCTCCTAGAAGAAAATTCTAGCCAAATAACTTTGCCTTTTAAGTACTAAACCCTCAAACTGGCTTGGAAATACGTCTTAAGAATGCTTATCAATTTAATATGTTCATCATTAAAACCCTGAAAAGCAGCAAAAACATTCTACTCTTGAGTTAAAAATAATTCATTCAGATATATTTTTCAAATACCTATTCCATGCAGTGTGCACTTCCCCAAAGCATAAGTGACAGAAAAAAATATATATACTGGTAGCATAAAGAAGTTAAAATGGAAGTTGATTGAGTTATGTGCATGGCTCATATACTGAACAATTCTCAAAGATGTGAAAAACGTCAGAGATTTCGAGTGGCCCTTTAAGAATGAGCAAAGTAAACCAAGATAATATTAAAGGATCCAAGAAAAAGATAATATTCACCATGTATATGAAAGACAAAACTGCAAAGCACCAAATTCTCTACCTAGTTTATTTATATTTGTTCTTCGAGAAAGTCACATGGGCATTTCACTACCATATGGAAAACTACGCCCTACCATTAGGAATAATAAAGAATTTAGGCCGATCACAAAACAGACTTAAGAGAAATTATTTTTCTTCCTTCAAAAAATGTAAAAATATATTAGATGCATAATTTCTACAAGTTCTTGCATAAGCAAAAAAAATATTTTATGTTCCCTTGCTTTCATTTGACGTTCTTTAAGGATTTTTTTTTATCTTTTCAAAAAGTTTTTCTCACCACGAATGTAGAGATGATCCATTTTATGATGCCTGTCTTACCAGATCTGTCAATAAAATTTCAACATATTTCGGTAGTTGTGTCCAAGGTCTCAGGTAGTCAAATAAAAGACAGTCCTGGGTTATTAAACCTCCCACTTTCCTCCCCTGCCCCTACCATTTCTTATTCTGAATAATTTGCTTTATTTGTTTAGTTTTCCTTCCTTTGCAAGCTCACCTCCTTCCCCCACCCACCAAGCTCCCCCCACCCCGCCAAAAAAAATCTGCCAGTTTCAAGCTCTCTCTGCTATTTTCTCTGCTTGTTCAAATCACATGTAAAGATGTAGATTAAAGAAAACATCTTAATTCAGTTCGCCTAAAACAAAATGCCTTATGTGCCCATCTTAAGTGCTGCAACAACTGCCAGCCATGAAGAGACATGAATTACTGGTTGGGGAGGGTACGGGGCCAGTCCTCTCACATCGAGTCTGCACAGGATGAAGGAAGCAGCCAAGCACAGGTAACATGCTCACTTCTTTCACCCAAAAGACTTAGGGTTAGAAGAGGATCCCTTCCTCCACATGTATTCTAAAAACCCTTCTTTTTCCTTTCCCCTCCCCT
The DNA here is from genome assembly GCF_048565385.1 of Saimiri boliviensis. NCBI lineage: Eukaryota > Metazoa > Chordata > Mammalia > Primates > Cebidae > Saimiri > Saimiri boliviensis. Next base: position 42,677,433 of record NC_133453.1, read on the forward strand.
TGCCTCCTTTTCAGGTAGTAGTCTCATAAAAAGTCGCTGCAGATGCTCTTTGTGAGATGGTGATATTCCCATCCCAACCCAGGCTGCTCTGCCTGGCACTTGCTCTGTTTCCTGGGTGTCACGGCCCTTTGGGAGCTCTGCTTACCCACGCTTCCAGCCCGGATGCCAATGCCATATTCTGATTGCTGTGAGGAAGCCAGTCACTCCAGGAGGCTATGTATTTAAAGTTTTTCATACCAGAAGAACTGCACATAGATAAAGATGCCTTTCATCAGTCCTGTGAGAAACCAACACCAAAACAAAACCCTGGAGCAATTGAATCACTTTCTTAAAGTGAAACCCAAATAGCCAGAATTCTAGGCCTTTATAATGTCCATCCTTAGGTTCTTTTTTACAAGTAGTTGCTTTTGCATTCTTCTCTTTACAAACGGCAGAATAAGATCATGTCAATTTTATATAAATATTAAAAAAAAAAAACCCTCTCTTAAGACTCCTTTTTCTCTCTCCTGCCATTGGCACTAATACCCTTGGTATTCTGCTGTCTATTTTGCCTGGTATGTTTTTAGCATGTTTTTATACCCTGTGCTCAGTACTGTAACATATAATAAAGGTTTCCAATCTCTGCTTACATTATTTGCCAGGGATGGTTTACAGAAAACATAGCCAACTTATATGGAGAATAACATCTGAAGAATATTTCAAACTTATGAGAAAGATGCTCACAGGAGAGAATATTGCTTTAAAAATATGTAAAATAAAATAAATCAGCTCACATGCCAATTAACAGCTTACCAGAACGTTACCTTTTTCTATGTGAATTGACTGCCTTTTGCACTAGTTACTAATGTTAATGGAGGTGATAAAGAAACTGCAAAATATAAAGGAAATATGTTACAAACCAACCTGTTGATATTTTGAGTAAGAAAACTCCATATACTGCACCAAGTTAAGCACTAGTTATAATATAATATGTGGGACAATATTCTAATGTGCTAAGGAAGTCCCTTAAGGTTTAAATTCTGATGATCTATTCACTTTTGATAATTTTTATAATCCAAAGTAGTTCTCTCTCTAATATAAAACATATCTCTAACTACCTACTAGTTATGAAAGCCATTAAATTCTTGTAGATTGAAGGTGGAAAAATAAATTGTGTATCTTTTAGACCCTGAATGATCTTCCTATAGCAATTTTAGAACAAACTATGAAGAATTCTGCAATTTTAATCTCAGTAGCTTCCCATTACTAAACAAGCAAAGCGCCACGATACAAATGTAGACGTTACATGTCATCTTGATCTGCTGCTTTTTTCTTTCATTAAAGCTTTAATGCAGCAATTATGGCTACGTTGCCCTATAAAAAAGGAAAAGGCAGTTTACTTTAAAAAGTGAAATTGCATAGCCTACTATTTAATTATACACAAATGTAAATGGCCTATTTTTCCATAACTGGTTATTACAGCACTGTTTTACTTTCTGAGTTTTCACAATCTCTAAAACCTACAAAGCTTCCTGCTATATAATTGTTTTGTTACATTATTGTTTTCATCTTATTTTTTCTTTTAATGTGAGTGCAGCGGGATAAATCTTGGTTTTAAGCCAGCCACTACTTCATCTACTTAAGCTTTTATAGATGAAGATTGCTGTAATTATCAGAATACCCGCTTATTTCTGAAGTATTATCCTGGCAACCTGCTGGCATTTACAACCAATTAACAAGCTTTGCCATTAGTTGCATCAGGGGTATCGCAGAGTAAACCCATTGTGTGCTAATTTTCTATTTTAGATAATCAGTTTGGCCATCCAGAATAGAAAGAAAAAGAAAAGAAAAGGTTTGACACTCAGTGGCAGTCATGGAAAAATTACTGCGTGCCCCTAGAGACAAAGGTATCCTGCAACTCAATGATTGCTTTCTTGCCATCACTATTGGTTCTTAAGTATTTCCCTTTGTCTCTTTTGGAAGAAAAAAAAAGTGGAGATTCAGCAACGTAATCATGTCCTGTCTCACACACTCTCGGTCTTTTAAAACTGACTAGCTTCTCTTGCTGTCCTGCCCATAATTTGACCAAATTGTACAAGTGTTAAACATCTAAAAAAAAAAAAAAGAAAGAAATTGAGCATGAGTTCTTGGTTTTGTTTCTTTTTTTTTTTTTTTTTTTTTTTTTTTTTTTTCTAACAATGCCTTTCAACCTCTGTCCCCTCCTCTCCCCCATTGCTATTAGAGTAAATTAATGCATGGGCTTCCTCCAACCGGGCTGCCTTAAAATTAGCCTGCAAGCTGGATTTAGTTAAAGTAGTGTGTTGTTTTATTGCTCTGTTTAAACAGTCTCTGATATTAATATGTCATGAAGTTCGGTCTAAAGCAAGACAAGAAGGTGCAGTTAAGTTTTGCTCTTAAAGCTCAAGCGTCACCATAAAAGGGTAAATGGCATCATCAGACCAAGAACTTCAGTGTGGGGCCACAGGAGCCCTCTGGGGGTTATGTTCAGAAACAGTCTGTCGCCCTGTATCTTAGGCAATACTAATAATTGTTTCATCCAAATTCTCTCTATGTCTATCTGAAAAGTTCTCCTAGTCAAAAACCTGCCTCCTTCACCCTACCCCCAGATGACACCAAATCAGATGCAACTCTTCTCTCTAGGAGAAAAGGCACAAACTCATTTTAAAAACACTAGTATTAATCAGCACCCATACTGGCATTTGTAAAGCTCTTTCGCCACAGAGCTCCTTAAATTTCCATGCCAAGAGCCATTTAAAATCATAGTGCTTGGCACCTCCAAGGTGAGTTAATAGGTTATCTCCCTTTGCAAACCTAGCTTTAGAGCAGACCAGCATCCTCCTTGCTTTGCTGCTTCTCAAAGGATCCATGTAGGAAAGCAGTTGTAAAGTACCCATCTCTAAGAACCTAAAGCTGCTTTAGCTGGAAGTCATTCCTTGCCGTCCCCTCCCCCAACAAAAAAAAATCTGTGAAAGAATACTCACTATACCACGCATAAACTTAAAACTTCTAAAAATCTCCTTTTGTCGAATAGTTTGGTCACAGATGCAGGTAATGAATGTGGCTAGAGACAGAGCCATATTATCAGGGCATGACACCACTGTACTAGATTTTTCTATCTTCATAGCCAAATTCAAGAGTCATTATGCCACTGTATTTGAACATATCTTTCCAGCAAATAAAGTCATTATTATGCTTCTCACAAATACAGCTTATTGAAATCAAGAAGAGACATTCTATTCAAGGTTTGTTATACTCTCATTCTATTGTAAAATTCTTATGAAGAAAATCCTAGCTAACTTTTCAACTTTCACAGCACGAGGACCTAAATGCATGTGTTTTGTGCACGGAACCACACATACATACACACACAAACACGCAAACACACACACACACACACACACAGAGAGAGAGAGTCAGAAGCCACTTAAAAGCTTGGACAGGAACAGAGAAGTAAATTTAAATGTTGGAAGTTCCTATGTCATTATTTATATCTCTTGAATATTTCAGACAGTTATGTTAGTTAGCCCTGTATTATAATGTTATATTGTTACTACTATAGTTATTTTGAGAGGCTCTTATTCTTTAACTATTATGGCTGTATTAGTTTCTGGTTTAAAAATTGCTGATTTCAGAACTTAGCTAGTTGAATTTAAACCTCACTTATCTCTTGGAGGTGTAGTGGAAAAGGACAGAGAAAACAAAACCAAAAAATGACTTTCTGAAGAATGCTGGAATTAACAGGATCAACAGGTAAGTGAGAGGAACATTCCCTAAGTCTTGTTCCCTCAACAAGCAAGAGAGCCACAGAATGTCTCTGCATCTAAGAGGCATACATTTATTCCTTTTATTTGTGCTCTATGTGTATTCCTGCATCCCAGAAGTGCTGGAGTTGTAAAAACAAGGTTTTCAACAAATTTTTAATCTCAGTGATTATGAGCATCATCTCTGAAGTTCCTGTATTTCTCCAACTGTTTCTAGCTTTGTGATCTTGGTCAAGTTATTTCTCTGTGCTCAGTTTTCTCATCTGTAAAATGTGATTGACAATAGCCACTTCATAAAGTCATCTTCATAGAGTTAAATTTAATAATGCATACAAAATGCTTAGCACAACGCAAAGCACATAATATATACAAATGCAATTTTTGTAATTTTAACAGTGTGCTGATTATGCTAATCACTGACAGGCTGCTCACATTGATCATGGAAGGAGTCCTTGTCACATAGAGCTTATGTAACCAACCAAGTAAAAATCCTGGCAGAGGCCAGAAGGGAAGAATTTAAGAATATTTCATAACATTTCCCCCTGAGCATAAGCAGAAACCAAGACTGATAGTTTGGATTTTGTTAAACAGGTAAGGCTGAAAAGATTGTGGTGAAGAAGAGCTAATCCCAGACATGATATACTGGTAAGCACATACATAGTGCTTCATAATCAGTTAATTTTCAAAGAACTCCAGAAGAGTAAGCGAAATAAATAGCAGTATATGGCTATTACTAGTCAGTATTTGATATTTCAGAAATATAGCTCAGCTTGAAATAAGCTAAAAGAGTTTATCTAATAACTGGAGGTTTTATTTTCAAAATTACTGTCATTAGACTCAATAGAAAGTGTTTCCCATAAAGAGAAAAAGTTTGGTTTCTTTGCTGATAAACTCCGTGACCCTATCTAGTTTGTTTATTGCTGCCTCTCCAGCTCTCAGCCAGGGTTTAACACAATTATTATTTGTTGGATGGATGAATGAATGATTTCATTATCTGTCAGTAGTATTTCTATCAACCACTGGTCTTTAATAGACTATTAAGTTAATAGGTGTTAAGCATCTAGTGCTGTATTAAATATGGAGCTAAGAATATGAGGGAAATGATATGGGAAGATTCTGTCTCTGAATAGCTTACTAAATAGTTTTAGAGCCTCTTTAGGGACTTCCCAGTGGTAATATTTCTATGTACTATGTGCTAGAATGGTATTAAGCTTTGCTGAAAACTGCAATAGTATTCTCAAACTGCAATTGTTTTGTAAATAACAAATTCAAACTTCTTGTTTCATGAAGACTGCAGCAAGATAGAACAACTGTTCATCAACCCCCAAAGGTCGATTAAAAATCCCAAATATGCTTTTTTCAAGTAGTGGTTTAAGGTTTTGTTCAATTGCTAGGCCAGCCCTTGTTGATCTAATAATCCATCATAAATGTTGGAAAAGAAAAAGCAGCATCTGCATCAAAATATTAGACAAAGGAGAATTTAAAATTGAATATGTCTGTTTGTAAAATAAGTTGACAGTTTTCCATTTTAAAATAAAACCAGAACATACCTTACAACCTGAAAACTTCTGAGCCACATTTCTATTGCTGTCAAAAGGTGAAATTGACTCCACCTCAACAGCCTCATCAAAGTTCTCCAAATGGCAGCTTTCAGCTGTTGAGAGTTACATTTCGATTATATCTGAGATGAGTTTTCTAGTGTGCTTTTTTAATTGGCAGGAGTTTTAGAAACATTTTTATATCACAAAGGGTTTCCTTTTAAATTAATGAAAGCAAATAAAGTCTTGCAAGATTATCATTTGAAGTTCATATTTTTCTACATGATGTTAAATTAAATAATATCCCATGTAGCCATGGGAAACTCAGAATAAAAGTATTGCAGTTTAAAGGCAGTAAAATGTGGTCTAATGAGCTAGATCCTTTAAGATATCTGTAGCTCTTAAAGAAGGAAGCAAGGAAAGACAGTTATATTTATGTTTCCAGCCCAATAATTAGGAACACATTTTAATTGCCATTGTTTTTTAGTGTTAAGTTAAAACATCTTTTCAAGGGAATGTTAGTCCACATAAGGATGTGAATCATCTGTGTTTCTTCTGAGTTATTTGGCTATTATCATGCAAAATCACAAGTCTGAATTTGGCCCCAATATCACTATTACAGGTTTGATCTATGATATAAAAAATTTATATCAAGTCAATTCTGTCATTATGACCAAACTTGTCAATGTCTTCATAACTTAGGTCCTTCTAAATTGTGGAATGTCAAATTCAATAAAACTTGAAAAGGTTATAGGGAATATGACATTCTTTCTAAAGTGTCTACACATCATTTTTCACCAATGTAAAATAATTTCAAAACTATATTTTATTTTATTTTCTGTTCTATTAATTTATGGTTGAGAGTTTTTCAACCATACACATACACATGCAAAGAACTCTTTATCATTTTTTACAACTGTATTTAAAAGTGTTTTCAAGATATTTGTGGAAGGAGCCCAAATCAGAACAAAAAAATAAATAAGTAAAAGTGCACACAGACTCTTAGGAAGGTGCTTTATCATGTCACCACTTTTGAAGGAGAAAAGAACAAAGGTCAGGAAAAGCAGTTCCATAGCACAACAATCTGGAAAGGAAGAGAAGTGTTGTTTATAATGACACAAAACTCATGCTCACAGATAAAGTGTTCTGGGTTGGGGAAGGGTGACCATCTAAAATGGTTGCTGCATGTGGTATCAGGGTTAGGGTTAGGGTTAGGGTTTATGTTAGGGTTAGGGTTAGGGTTAGTAATCTCTCCTCTTCCATTTATCAGTTATGTAAATCTTTAGCCTGGTCAGATTCAATCATCTTTCCAAGAATCAGTTCCTTTTCTTTAAAATGAAAAAAAAAATAAGAACTTGTTTGCAGTATTGTGGGAAATTAAATAGAAAGTTAGAGACCTAGAGACATATGGTTTATTACCTGCAGACAGAAAGTGCTCAATAATGTAATAGTAAATTTACTAAAATCAGGAAAAGTTAGATTATGGACCCAGGGAAACTGTGTGGGCAACATTATAGTTCCCCAAAGATGTCCATGCCCTCATCCCTAGAGCCCTGTGAAGATGTTACATTACATAGCAAAAGGGACTTTGCAGACATAATTAAGGTTAAAACCCTTAACATAGGGAAATTATCTTTGATTATCTGTGTAGACCCAATCAAATCACATGAGCCCTTAAAAGCTGAGTACTTTCTCCAGCTGGAGGCAGAAGAGTGATAAGGTGAAAGAAGTCAAAGAGGTTTTAAGTATTAGAAAGATTTGCCTCACTGTCCCTGGCTCTGGGATGGAGGCCATCACAGGCACAGTGAGGCCTCTAGTAGCAAAGGGTGGTCCCAGCTGACAGCCAGCAAGGAAAGAAGAATTTCAGTCTTGCAACTGCAAGGAACTAGATTCTGCCAACAACCTGAAAGAGCTTGGAAGCCAATTCTTCCGAGAGCCCCCAAATAAGAGTTTGCTGGTCAACACCTTGACTTTAGCCTTGTGAGACTGGGCACAGAGAAGCCAGCCATCAGGCAGGCACAGTAGCTCACACCTATCATCTCAGCACTTCGGGAGCCCAAAGCAGGTAGATCACTTGAGACCAGGAGGTTGAGACCAGCCTAGCCAACATGGTGAAACCCCATCTCTACTAAAAATATAAAAATTAGCCAGGCATGGTGGTGCACGCCTGTAGTCCCAGCTACTCTGGACGCTAAGGCAGGAGAATTGCTTGACCCTGGGAAATGGAGGTTGCAGTGAGATCACATCACTGCCCTCCAGCCTGGGCAACAGAGCAAGACTCCACCTCAAAAAAAGAAAAAGAAAAAGAAACAAGCCATGCCCACATAGAATTCTGATCTGTAGAGCTGTGCAATAATGAATGTGTGTTAAGTGTGTGGTAACTTGTTATGGCATTAATAAAAATCCAATACATGAATTACTAGTATAAATAGTTATTTTACTTCTAGATTTTGATAGTATCACTAATAACAGTCAATGCCCTCAAAAATTTACTTAGTAGAGCACAGTGCCAAGGGCTTTATATATATCATCTTTTTTCTTCACAAAACTCTGTAAGGTAGGTACTAATATCATCACTGTTTTACAAGTGAAGAAGTAAACTAAAGCACAGGAAGGTTAACTTGGCAATAATCACACAGCCCACCCATCGAAGAACCAAGATTCAGACTCAGGAAGTGACTGCATAGCCCATGCTAGTAACTGTAATACTATGCTTCCCTCAGCACAGCACAGGGATTGGCATATAATCTATATTCCATATTTTACTGAGTTATTGAACAAATTAATAAATGGATACAAAGAAATATGGATACAAAGAAATCATTTATCTTCACTGATTTAACCAGTCTTTTCATAATCTGATTTATTCCAAGTACAAAATCAAGCCAACCAAGGCAGTATTATTAGATTATTCTACTAGTGAGTAAAACTAGGCTGTGGTAACAAATAGTCCCACAGCCTCAGTATGTTGGCATGACCAAGGTTTATTTCTCATTCATGCAAATTCTGTTCTGAGCTCGGGCAGCACCCTGGGCCGATTGTCTGCCATAACGTGGAGAACGTAGGCTCCTTTGACTTTGAGGCCATGCTGCCTCCAGAGGAAGTCCTGCAAGTTGCTGATGTACAGGAAAAAAGCACCTGGCTACATTACACATATTCTTCTACACTTCCGCCTTAAGGTAACATCAGATATACTCAAAACCGTTGGACAGTACTAATCATATTGCAAGAAGCCTAAGATGTGCAATCTTCTATGTGCTAAAAAGAGAAGAATCAGATGTTGATGAGCACAAGAAAAATCAATCAAAATCATTAAATCTCACCATCTCCAGAAGAAATCGTTATTAAAAAAAAAAATAGCCCCCACTTCCTGTATCAATTATCTAAAGAAACCCTATTTCAGCCCAGTCTGTTCAACATCCTGCCCTCCCATCTGCACTTCAAATTCTTCATGACAAAGGAAAAGTTACCAGTTTTCATGTAGGAAAGGCACTACCTCCTTTCTTGGTCTGTACAGGGCCAACCACAGGGTAAAAATTTAGACAGCCCACCTGCCTTCTGAAGCTGTAAGAAGCTTTACCAGGGACTCTCAGCCTCAGGGTCTGTCCTCACACCATACCCTAACTAAAGGACTTTCATAACTGATGTTAACTGATATCAGTCAAATATGTATCTACTCTCAGCCAAGACAATTCAACGATCAAAGAAGACAAACAGAGATTTGTTTGGGTTTTTTTATTATTAAAAACTTACCTCTGAAAGTTATTTCAATGTTATAGAAAATTCCTTATCCTGATCAAATAAGGCTTTTATAAGAATCTCATTTAGACTCTTAATTCTTTTCTTAAATTAATTAGTTGAGTAAAGGTCTTATTTTGAATTAATGAAGGTGTGAGAAAGAGCAGGAAATGTTTTCTAATAAGTAAACCTACATATCTGCATAGTCTTGCCATTAGCGTTCTGTATGTGTAATATTACAAACCTGATAAATGCAGCTTAAACCACAGTGATATTGGTGTTCACCTTGGAGGGATTGACTAGATCTCTTATTTTAATAGAAATCTGCAAAATTGTAAGATTTCACATTTTTGGAAAATGAAAAAAATAAGTTTTACTCCATGTCTGGAGAATGCTAGGAGGATATTTTGCTATTTATCAAATTTAAAACAATGGTTCTTAAATGTCTAATGTATAGAAAGATGATTTTCAGAGTTTATTAATAACAAAGATTTCTAGTGACTCTCCTCCCCAAATGCCTTATTTAATAGGTGTTCTAAGTATCCCTAAAACTGCATTTTAACAAGTGATTCAGGTAATGTATCAGGCAGTGCTGCTCAAAGTGCCTGGGCCACAAAGTATTTGTTTTCGGTCTACAATGAAATAAGGAACTCGTGTCGGACTGTAAAAGTACATAGATTCCTTCTTCAATGAAGTTTTGCTAGAAAAAAATTGTTAGCTACATTTAGCGTATTTGGTGATGAAGATGATTTATATTCTGAAGCAATATTTTGTCTTGAGCAGACAAAAAAAAAAAAACAGCTGAAAGACCAGAACTCCTGCACGTTCCATACTCTGAGGAACCATGGTAGATGTCCATACTTGAAAAACCCAGCTCTAAGAATACTAAGATGTGGGCTTATCCTTTCCTATAAAATATGCTTCTGTTTCACAAGTCACTATGAAGTCAGACCCTTGAGAATGGTGTCTACCCTTTTCTTACTTCCTGCTTCTTATAATATATTATAATGTAGAAATATAGCTATAAGTCTTTCTGGGTGTTCTGATGAGGGTTATGTACATGTAGGCTTAAATAAATATTTCTAGTACTCAGTCCAACTGCTAGATTCATTTGATTTAATCAATATTTTATAAATACTCATGCAGTGCATTGTTATTTACCAAATAAAAATAAGTTTCTGGTGCAAAATACAAAATACTCTTTCTACTTCCAATGAAATCTATTAAAATCAGAATGTCAATTAAAAATTGTGAAATCTCAATTATCCCTGATTATGAAGATAATGAGTCAGTTTTAATCCAAACCACCAGATAATATCATTCAATACCTACATTTTTAACTTTTTAATCAATTTTAATATATTTAGTGTTAAATCACACCTCGATTTAGAAAAAGCCAATCTTAAGGGCAGTATTCAAACTTATCATACAATACTATAGTATCCAATCCATGAAAAAGGTATTTTCATGTAGAGGAATGTACCTGAATATATGAGTTTCTTATTTTATCCTTTTTTTATTATGAAATTACAAATTTATTAAAGGTAGAGGGGCAAACAGCATGATAACTCATCTTTATAATTCTCAGAATAACTTGGATATATAGGGCTCACAAATCAAATAAATTTAACCATGAATTTAATTTAATTTATTTCCTATGGTATGCCTAATAATGCCAATTTTAACTTATTTTGGTCCAACCAACAAGTATATATTGAATGTCAACGATATTCCCAGTACTGAGCTAGATGGAAAAATCACTAAGACGAAATTCTTGCTAAGTGTTTGCATTCAAGTCTGTGTGACAGACAAACTAAACAGATAATTACAATATTATATGATAGTGCTTAAAGTAGAGCATGTAATAATAATAGTGGCCAACATTTCAATGGTCATATGGAACTGAGTAGTACTCTTGGAACTTTTCTTGTCTTTACTTGTTATTCCTCAGAAACACAAATGCACTGTTTCAGGCTCAGTTATTGGATGCAAGCCACAGAAATTGACTCTGACTACTTTAGGCAAAAGGTCAGTTCACTGGAAGACTTTTGTGCCCCTCACAAAATGAACAGGAAGCTGGAAGTCTGGGCTTAGGTACAGGCAAGATTGAAGGCCCCTTCCAAGGACTAAGAAACACGAGCAGAAGCACAGCACTCAACTAGCTTATGGATGCCACCACCATTACAGGCCACCATGGCTGCCACTGCTGCTCTTACGCGAGTTTCTAGTCATGCCTCGGGCCTGGTCACATCCTCAGATTTGACGTACCCAAAGAGGGTGCATAATTGGCCAAAACTGACACTCAATTGCCCATGACGGTACTAGGGAAGAATACTAGTAGAGATGCAATTTCCTAAAAGTCAGGGAAAGTGCTTGAAGAAATAACAGATTCTGGACAACCAACAATTGACAAATGTTAGAATCAGTGTAGATAAGACAAAGTCTAAAATAAAAATTTACTGTAAGAAAAGAGTGGACAGAGAAAAGTGTTTTGTGATATATTAAAGTTAACGATTTTCCAAACTAGAACTTTAATTAGCACATAAAAATTTGAATTCATTGCTGTTGTTTAAGGAAACACCTAAATTATTTCACTCCATTCTTGGGCTATTCAAACTTGTAAAAACTGTCTACTGCATAAAGTCAATTGAGAATTATTTAATACAATCTATTCACTCATTTAATAAATATCCATTCAAAGTCGCTTTTGAGATAGATAGCTATTATACACACAATGATACAGAAACGCAGACTTCTTTGGCCTTTCAGGTTCAAGAGTTTAAAAGCAAATTTAATCATAACAAAACTCATGTCCCTTATTCCTTTTCATAGTAATAACGCTTTACATTTAAATGACATCTTTTAACTAAGAATACTTCACTGCCTTTATTCCTCACAATACTTTTATGCTTTAAACTGAGAGTATTATTCTTTTCACTTCAGAAAATTAAGTCACTTGTTTAAAGTTACACTGACTATTTAGAGTAAGAATTATCAGAAGATCATTTATGCTTACCTTTACAAGTTATGTTATTTACAAAATTCAACTATTGTTCTAAAACTCCTACTGCTTTAATAGAGACTAATCGATGAGAATAATGGATAACCTATGTTCCAAGATTGTCTCACAAATTTTATTGTACCTGAAAATATTGGATGACGAAGTGCAAAGTGACAGTGAGTCAAAACTTGAAGTGTTTATAGAACTAATTTTTTCAGTGGTAATAGAAAAGGCTGGGAGGAAGGAAAGACTAAACCACACCTATAAATGGCAGATGAATCAGACTGTGACTGCAGAGTTTTTTTCTTTTTTTTTTTATGATCTTGATGCAGGATATGGGCTACCACAACAAAAATAATTTGTGGTAATCAACCTCTAGCATTCATATAGTTGATGAGAACAAACTGATTGTGTTATAGTCATTTATTTCACCCAGGACAGCCTGCCTTGAGTGAGGGGAAAAAAAAAACACTTTTGGAGGCAAAGTTCACTTTTCACAGCCAGGGACTACTAGATTATTGTAAAGACTAAATGAGATAATATATATGAAAATACTTTGTAAACTATAAGAGAATCTGAGGTGCACCATAAACCAGTGATTGGTTTGATAAACTATCAGAAGGCCACGAAATTTTTAATAAATAACAAGGAATTTCAATGACTGAAGACTCAAAATAGTTAGGAAAAACTTCCAGTTTTGCTAACACTTTTCCATGGTCAAAAGAGTACTATCCACTTTTGTGAGACTGCTGCTGACACTAGAGTATTTTTGCATAAAATATTTTAGAGATATCAGAAAGAAGAGGATCAGTGCCAGCAATCTGTTGAAGAGAGTGACCTCAATCTTGCGGTACTTTCTCATTCTTGACTTTGCCTTGCTCTGATATGTCCTCTATCATTGACACCCCATTGTCTTACACACTCACTTCAAAATCTTGATAGGACAACAAATCACAACCTGATCTTTAGTTTCTCTTCCCAATGAAGTGTGGAAACTGAAAACATTAAGAAATTTTACCTCTCCCAAGAAAATGTATACATACATAATTGGGATCCTTGCAGTTGATAAGTCACAGTGAAATAAAGAGATGAGATAATAATGGCAGAATTTTAGGCATCAGACCAATGAAGAAGAAAAGGATTATACAGGCATCAGAACACTTCTGCTTAGCCTGAAACCATCCTCCCAAGGTCATGATTTAGTTGAAATAAATGGAGGGTGAACAAAAAATAAATTGCAGTACACTCTAACATTATCAAAATCCAAGTTGCAACAAGCGTATGATTTGCGATAAGCCAGCGTGGTACGCTATTGCTCTCAGAAAGGTAAGATAACTTGCCCCCTCTGAAAACTTGCCAGGAAAAAAGAAAAGAAGATATCTTGCCCTCAGAGATGACCCACCCCACAGGCAGTCTGATGTTAGCTTCACCCACCTGAGTTTGCATCTCTGCCATGGAGGACTGGAAATACAGTAGACATTTGGCTCATAGTTCTCTTTTATTTTTCTCATGCTCGGTTAGTTGATGCATCATCGACTCTAACAAGGTCAAAGGTGAAAGAAACATATGCACCAAAACCTGAAAGCTGCCCCTAGTTCCTTTTAGAAACTTTCTGACATCCTTGAGATCTGGGGACATAATAGCATACTTATTTCCACCACTGGATTATTAGGAAAATGTTCAGAAGACATGACAAAAATTTCATCTATTCAGCAAATATATATGAATTATGTGTCAGACATCGTTCTACGCACTTAATTTAAGAGAGAAATGTGAACCAGAAAACAAAATTAATTTATTTCAGTAGGAAAAGTGGCAAGACTTTCAAATCAGATCTTCGGGTGAAAAATCGGGTAAAACTGAGATAAACCCAAAAAGATTATTAGGTATCCTGTCTACCATAACCTTCTGGGCCATCCCTACCTTTTATTTTGAGTTATTTTGTATTTCTGTGACTTATAGAAAATTAATAATGCGAATTATTCTAGTTCATAGAAATACAGTGTGACCTGTAGAGTGCAATTCATTATCGCCTCAAATAATTACACATTTTTCTTCTATTTGTAAATTATTTCAGAATTATCTGCCTATGTGTGGATGTAAATTTGAATTATTTTTGAGTAGGTTGTAACATTTTACTGCTTTCTTCATCAATTAATGTAATAAAATATTTAACATATGTTCTTATATCTGTGTAAGAATCATAATTACACTTTTAAAAAAAATCCTTTAACAGTTTATAGTAACTGTTCATTATGGGACCACCTACTTCAAAAAAATACGTTTAGAAAAAAATAGTAAATTGTTTCTAAAGCTCTTCAAATGCAAAGTATTAAATGCAGGGAAGTAGTATCTTCTTAATATAATGTGGTATTTTAAGGCATATTTGATAAGGTCTCAAAGTGCCCTCATATTACTGATTCCAGATAGAAAAATAGAGCTGAGCTAGGGTGGAAGAAAAAAAAGAATATAAGATTTCTTGTTATTTTTTGCTTTAAAGAAATAATAAACTGCATTGTTGTAACTCAGTGTAAGTAGATTCGAGTAAGGCAATAGATATGGGTGCCAGAAGCTACTCATATCGTTCTTTAAAATGGAAATTTACCGTCTGCTGCATCACATGGACAAAATACAGAACTATTTTTCACAGCTTGTTCACTGAACAGATTATTGTAGAAAAAAAAAAACTTTTACATTTTCTGCAGATTCCCAAATCTCAGTCAAAAAACTCTTGGCAATTTTTAGCAGTGAAACAGATTTCACTTTCAGATTGAGATACTCCATTTAGCAGTAGTCAGATGATCTTCCAAATAAATATAGACTCGTTTCACTCTTGATTTTATTTAAAAAAAAATGTTTTCATGAGGTGTCTTGGAGGAAACTTGCACTTATTTGGTTTTCCCAAGCTAAAGCAAAGAAAAACTCGAAGGTCTAAAAATCAGAGTTAAATAAAAAAAGAAATGTTAAACTGAAAATGTTATTACAAATAATGCATGTTCATCACAGTACCAATAAATAAATAACCCTATAAAACTTTAGAATTAGTTGCAAAGATGCTACAGTCTTTTCTTCCCTAAATCTCAGCTCCCCAAAATATTACTAAACAGAAGTGCATGTGTTCGGTACAATATAACAGGCAGCAATATGTTGAGATACTTCACACAAAGAGGTCCCTGGGCCACTTTTCTCTTTCGGGATTAGCTCTTTCACTTAGGTGTGAGGCAACTGCACTTATAAGTTTATTTCTATGACCAGTTTTTCCTTAACTACCAGTTATTAATGCCACAGAAAATAATGGCTTATTTCAAATTAAAGATAACATTAAACCCATGACTAAAATGAGAATAATAATTTTAATATAATCCTATTTCTGAGATCCTACTTCTATAAACTCTCTGCCTCCTCCCCAAATTTCTGTACTAAATTTTGCCAGCGTTTTTTTCTGTTCATGAAAGGAAGCTATATTGTAAAGTCCAGAGGTATTATCTTACTTTTATATTTATAAAAACATATGATGTATATATGAATACCACAGGATACTCACTAAATTTCACCAAATTTTGTTGCTATTTTTAACAAGTTTTTATAAATTTGTTAAAAGTCCATCCATCCCAGTGACATTAAAGATGATCTCAATCATAAGCCAAACAACCTGGAATTTAAAGCAGATGCTTTGAAGTAGAGAAAACCAGAAATAGCTCATGCTGCTAAAAGCATTTTATTATTCTCCTAATGAAAATTATACTGTCTAGGGATTCATTGTATCCAATCTCAAAAGCCACATTTCTATGTTTAAAGTGACATAGAAGAATAGGTCGGTTTTTGAACTCACCATAACTCAATGAAAAATTTCAAAGAAAAAGAAGCATTTTTTAAATATCCTAATTCTGATTTTAGAAATATTTGGATAACATGAAAGAACAAAATATTTATAATTATTTCTTCATAAAAATTTAAACTATTATCATAAAATGTATAAAAAATTGAGTAAATCTACTATGCCATGATAAAGTGTTAAACTTTATAAAATCTTAATAAAACCAAGCTGCTTGGCTCCAAGGTGATAACTGAATGAGACAAATTTGCTGTGCTTTTGCATTTAAGTGTTGGTTTCATTTATAGGTCAATAATGGAGGAGTGGGGAGGATGGATTAGAGAGAAAAATGTAAAAGCTTAATATTCAGACATTTTTCCATCTGAAAAAAATATTTGAAATAAACCTAAAGAATTTTTGAAATTATAATTCAAGCAAATGGGAGAATGAGAACTTCAGACAAAAATGTTACCACTACCAAATAATAAACCTTTCCTTCTTTTTCTAAAATTAATTCAAACCTCTGTGCCTGCTTTTAAAAGACTCTCTAGAATAAAACATATTCTGAATCTCTAACTGTTGCAAGTTTAGACAACTAAAGAGAATAACTTGGTACATTTCTAGGTGCATACAGCCAATTGGCAAACCCACCACAGGGGCCGGTACTGAGCAAGTGACTTTGAACTGAGAGGAGGACAGGAGGAGCTGCAGAGGAAGAGGGAGAAGAGACAACGGCACTTGCTCCTAATTTTTCTCAACATGTAGAGTTTAAACAACTAAAATAAATAAATAACAGAAGAACGATAAATTGAAATATTCCCACACGTCTCAGAAATTAACCCCAAATTCTGATCTTTTCTTGTAAGAACCATCTGTGAGCCTAATATATCAAGATAGATACTAACCCAAATCATAGTATTATAATAACAACCACAAGAGATGTACCTAAAATTAAAAGATCCTTTTTATGTCTTATATTGAATTTTGGAGCTTACACTCTTTAGGAATGTATCTTGATGCTGGCTACTAGCCCACACTGCTGAAGTCAGTACCCAGCCTGGAGAACCTAGACCTATTCACGGCGATCTTCCTTACTGATGATGGTGCCTGCCTTCTGGATTGTTAAGTTTTTGGAGTCTTAACCCTGTAGAGTGCCTTTATCAGACAGCTGAATTGAGCCCTTTAATAGAGCAAATGTCATGGGTTGAGTCGGCAAAGGACATACCAGCTACCAAGACTCTTAGTCCATGCTTACAGGCTTGTTGCAAAACATCTCCCATGGAAGGGGTTTGTGTCAATTCATCATAGCTAGACTTTAGCTAACAGCCCACCAAAACACTCAGCTAACAGCCAGTGTTTCCCAGCAAATGAAGAAGATAATGAAAGCTGATGGTGTGGATCTACTAATGCCCAGCTGCCTGCCAGACACCCACAGCTAATGATGTGACACCGCAGGTCTTAGGAGTTTAGAGTATCAGGTACAGGAGTCAACTGGAATTTTCCTAAACAATTACGGCTTTTACAGAAGACTACAGCTGTGAAATTAGGAAGGGTTTCTTTACAGGCTACAGTTGCTGTTGCTTTTTCTTTTTTTAAAGAGGACTAAAGGCAAGAGGGTTAAAGTGGTGAATTATCCCTTGAGTAATTTCTATCACATGGCCCTTGTCCTGCTAATGGTTATCTTTTCCTCACCACTCAACTTCCTCTTTACCTCTGGCTCAGCCACTCAGTCTCTGTGACCTTTAGATTTCCCTGACCTAACTACTTGCGCCTGTGCACTTACTTGCTCAAACTCTTACCTCATTGCCTTGCCATTTTAATAAAGTGCTTATATATTTTTAGCGGTTACAAATTATAGCATGTAAGAGATGAAAATCCCCTTGATCCTAAATGGAGACACCTGCGGTAAATGTAACTAGCGCATATTGCTCGCTCTGTCACTTTCTCTCTATATTGCTCGCTCTCTCACTTTCTCTCTATATTGCTCGCTCTGTCACTTTCTCTCTCTTTTCTCTTCTTGTCCCTTTGATCTTTTATTTTTTTATTTATTTATTTATTTTTTTTTTTAGTAATGGGAGAAAGAAGGAGTGTTTTGCTTACTCTGGAATCTTTGTTCAGTAAATGATGGCTTTTCATTCAACATTTACCTGTTTTGTGGTGATACCTGCAAATTTCATTCCAGCAATTCCATTGCTTCCAATAGTCGTTTTGCTCTTCATTTTCTAGGTAACCTTTAACTGCTTCCTTAGTGCATGTCAAACGCATTTCTAAAATTTTTTACCAAAATTTGGGCATGTTACACAGAAAGGTCATTTAGTAAGAATGTGAGCAATACTTTTTAAATAAAAAGGGAAATAATAAAAGGCCATGCTTACAGGCTTGTTGCAAAACATCTCCCATGGAACGGGTTTGTGTCAATTCATCATAGCTAGACTTTAGCTAACAGCCCACCAAAACACTCAGCTAACAAATAATAAAAGGCATTTTATTCCTAACTTTCTAATTTGTAGGATTTTAGAACTTTCTGTGATCCAAGAGATCATCTAACCCTAAATTCCCATTTTACACGTGAGGAAACCAAGACACAGAGCTCTGTCAGACCTAGAACTGGTCCTCTGGGCTCTTAAAATATATTCCATTACCCCCATCTAGTAGGCCTATAGCTTATTTCACCTTTAATTTTTATTCTATTATATCGCAACTAATTAAGAAGAAAACATCAAGTCTGTAGTTACTTTACTTTGTGAGGACTTCCTTCATAAAATTTCTCACACCATTAAAAAAAGTATCTAAACTTGTTACGCATTTATTTTATGACTTAACTGTTCATAAGGACAATATAAAATATTATCATTTACTGGTAAGAAAATTTGTAGTCACTGGCTGTGACACATAAGGTCAGCCGATAAATTACAAGAAATTGGGTCCAAATGTGTATTTATTTTTGATTTAGATTTTCATGGTCTCTTTCACTCCAAAGAATCGTTTTTACATGAGTCTTTGTCCCAGGAAGAAAAGTTGTGATTAAATTTCACAGGCAGACTCTCTACTGCCCAGCTGATTAAAGCCCAATTCTTCCGCAGTGTTCAGCAGCCTCTTTTTTTAAGCCACAAGTTTGTATTTTTAATTCATAGCCTCTGAGGAAGCTATTAGGCATTTGAATGCCACCCTTACTTGGGCCGTGCTCACAAAAAATGATAGAATGTAAGAGATATTTTACTCAGTAAATTACAAAATATAATAATCATTTGAAACTCTAGGCGGGGAAATTAAGCTAAATGTCAATGGTATTCTCACATAAAGTTTACTGTAATGTGAGTCCTGACTGCCAGCACAACTTGGGTATTTGCATTTGGAAGGGGTTTTAGGTCATTCCATTGATATCAAATCTATCAAAATGAGCAGAGATCAAAGCTCTGAACGTCTTGGCATCTCTGATTTTTTTTTTAAAGTTTCCCTCGACTTCCTGGCTGGATGTATTATTCTCAACAGATCTTGGTGGTACCAATGATTCCGATTCTATAACCTGGCCCTTTTAATTATTCTGGGTATTGAAACCGCCTTTTCACTGTGAAGACATAACTTGTGTTGGTGCCACAAATGATGGAAAGAAAATTATTAATAACTAAGATTTAGAAAGAATATTCTTTTGCCAGGTTTAACTTATTTTATGCAATTTGCTTTAATTCCTTGTAAAGAATCAGGGAAACTCTCAATAAATACACACAAAAAAGTTTTTTAATGTGATAAAAGTAAGAAAATTGAAAGTGAATAATTGTTCATTCAATCTTTCTTTTCTTTTTTTTTCTTCTTTTTTTTTTATTTTTTATTTTTTTTGGGGGGGGCCCTAACCCACAAATAATTCACAGGCCACAAAAGAAGGCTTAACAAGTTGGTGAAAACATAAAATCTCTGTACCAAATAAACAAAAAATTCCATGTCCTCATTTGTATGGTTGAGAATCTATTTTGTTAAATAAGGGAGATTATTTTGTTTTTCATTCCAAGTAAGCCTAAATATTTACACCCTTCATTATGATTTAGCAATTTAAATTAAAAATGTTTTCTGCTTCTATTTGTCAGTAAATAATGAGCTTCATCGTATTACATTTTCAAAGGCCAATGTTCTGCTCTCTACTTATCTTACCATTTTATTTTACATCTCTTAATAAGCTAATCTTTTTGCTTTTAAAATGACTTTTCCTGTTCACCTACTATACAGGCTGCAGATAAAATCTACATAAATTTACAATTGTAAAGAATCCCTTTTACAAGAGCAAAAAACCAGTCATCTTTAATGCATTGGGCTTTTTACGATTATACCACACATTTTTTATTTTACTTTTAGAAAAAAGAAAATAATAATATCTTAACATTTATGTTATGCTATGCAATAAAAACATCTCATAACTTTTTCTCATATTTCACCAAGTTTTCTGTTAGAACTTCTTTCTGGCAATTTAAATATGCTTAAACTAATGGTTTTCTGTAATTTGTCTTTTTTCTTTGGAAACATACCGTGCCATTGTCAGTTTTTAAAAAGAAGCAATTTTCTGACTTTTAAGATTGAGTACGTAGGTCAAGAAAAAATTACTACTGTTGAAAACCCGTAATTAAATAGAAAATGCAGCTGCACTTATGAGAAACTAAAATTAAGTTTATTAATACTTGATTCTAAAATGGGTTTTTGAATTTTTGGTTAAGGTTTCACTTAGAGCCATGCCTTATCTATACCCTATCTTTGCTGATTACTTTTCATAAGTAATATGTAGTAATATAATAATCCTACTTTTATGAAAAGAAATTTCTGATCTCTTTCTCCTTTCCTCCTTAAAATATCAATTTCAGAAGTATTTTTAAAACAAATGACATGTTCTTTGTCAATTTGCTTTTTAAATTATGATTACTCTAGATAAATATATGTTCTCCCCAAACATTAAAACTGTATGTCCAATAAATACATTTTAAACATAAATTTTTATGATCATTTCATAAAGGGTAGCATTTTAGAAATAAAATAATCAAAGCTTTCTTTTTGTATTGATTTTCATCTTCATTAATTTTTCTAACTGTAACATATACCACATATACCATTTCATTTCATTAAACAATACTCATAAAAGGAGGTTTACTAAGAATACAAGCTAATTTTTGTATTTATGAGATTGCCACATCTATTTGCTGAGTATAGCTCCTATTTGAACAATTCATCAAATTAGATTACTTTTAAAGAGTTAAACTATTTTGTACAAACATAAAACTAATAAACAAATAAAACCACTTAGAACAATTTAAAAAGTCATAATATTTGTCACTGCTTAATTTTAGTGGTGCATTTTAACAAATCAAGATAAACACCCTTTAACCTCCCCTACAAAACTCTTGGATTGAAATCTGAATAACATTTACATAAAATTAGGTATAATGTGAAAGCCTTCTTAAAGCAAATGTGAGTACTATAAAATTATTTATGTATCGAAATAGTAGTAATCTCCATTTCGAAACTGAAGCTGAATGTCAGAATATACATAAATGTTTGCTGCATCTTTCATTATAAAGCTTATGATTTTTCATAAGTATATGTTAAGTGGCACAGCAATGTAAAAAAAAATAGTAATTATTTAACTGCAAATATCTAGAAGCTTAAGCTTTGAAACTTAGTTCTACTTTTGAAAAAATAACTTTTTTTCTGAGAAAGAATTTTCTGGTTCTGTTTTTGCTTTTGTTTAGAATCATTTTAAACACATCTTCAACCAACATGTTGATTTTTTTATTCTGACTACATACTCGTACTCTAAAACTATGGGATAGTGGCTGGGAGACAGTGATATGCAACAGTGTACTTTTCAGTTACTACAGATTTATGGAAAGAAAGTACTAGGAAGTGAGAAAGGCACACAGTTTGCATAGGAAGAATTAAAATAAAACTGAAGCCTTAATGAACACACTTCTCTTTGACATTTTATGTCAGTTCTGTTACCTGGTCATTTCAGTTCATTTGCTAATGTGCTAAGGCTCTTGGAATTCTATTTTCCAGATGCTTATATTCCACAGAGTGAAGGAAAACTGATCCATGAAGTTGATATTTGCATAAAATGCAGAGGCATCTGTCACAGGCTTCTTCCTGCATGCAGGGATTCTGCAGCTGGTCTACCACAGCATTAGGTCCCCATGAGGGCAAGGAGAGTCACAGGTGAGGACAGCATCTAGGGGCAGGGCAAGAACTTGCTCAGTTCATAATCAGCGTGTTTACAGTGATATTTTTGATAGGATAATGACATCACCGGTCCTGTCTCTCTCTGTGTCTCTGTCTCTCTCACACACACAGACACACACACAACTAGTTCCGACTCAGCTTAAGAGCAATTGTAATTGACCACATTTTTCTGTAAATACATTTCTTATCAAGATCATGATAAATTAATCATAATCATGTTGCATAGTATTCTGTAGCAGAGAGGGTGGAAATTAGAAGGCAAGGTTAGTTAGGCTTATTTGCCGGCCTTTATTTTAGGGGGGATTTTTGTTTTGTTTGCCTTTGGTTTTGTCTCATCTTCTCTTGAGTCTCATCAAAAGCCTATCAATGTGGGTATCTTTGTGCCCACTTCACACATTCACAGAAAAGAAAATTGCTTCTATTGCTAAAGTAAATTGTAAAATCAGGACGGATCAGGCCCGTCATGGTGGCTCAAATAAACTTTAAAGAGGTATACCTGCAGTTTCATTATGTTTCAGCATTTATTCCTGCGTGACACTCAAACTAACAATTACAAGTGTCAAGTTCAGTGACCAAAAATGTCTATAAACTCTATGACTGCATTGTTGCACAAATGTAGATATGATTTTCCACAAAGATAAATACAAATCAGCTCAAAGCCAAATCATTTGTAATATTTTCTAAAGCACATTTTAAATGTATCTCCAAGTGTCTGATGTAGTAATACTACTTACAAAACACTTCTTAATAGTCTACCTTCATTTTTGAGTGCTGATATATTCACTATGACCTGTTTCCTGAGGATAGAGTTACTGCAATCTGTCTGACAATGTCTTTGTGAGTAAAATGGCACAAAGAAGCAGGCATAGTAACCAGTTAACAAATTCAGACTTTGAAATAATAACAGTTCTTTGTAACAAACTGGGATAATTGGACTAAAAGTTTCTCTGATGCAAGTTCATCAGTAAGCAGTAATCAGATAGGAGGCTTCTCTGAAACTTTTCTGATTCATAAATAATATAGTAGTTTACAAAGAGGAAGTTTGTGGGAAGCAGCAGTAAACAGTCTCGCGATCCATCTGTTATTATGGAATCCAGAAGAGCTGAATCAGGATCCACGTTGTTTATGATACAAAAGATGCTTGGGAAATGTTGCTGAAATAATTATTAACCAAAAATGTCATGTTTTTACTTTTTAGAAGTCTGAGTCATATGTGGTTGTGATGAAATGTACCCACCTGTGTGAATAAATGCAGGACGTTTACCTGGATTAATAATTGAACAGAATACCAAATGCAATTCTTAAAAAGTTTTTAGATAGGCATTGCAGAACTTGTTCTTATTTTTTTAATTACTGGTTAATTTTTAACAATTACATTCAAATATATTATTTTTAAGCATAATAGGATTCTTAGAAATAAAGCTTTAGAATTCCATTTGACAAAAAATAGGATTAAATTCAGTACTCGGTATGAAATTAAAATAGCCAAAGCTAAAATTGTTTTTCTACTCTGTCTCTTGACCTTGCCCTCACCCCAGTTTTCTCCTCACCAGCAGCCCTAGCACACAGACGAACACACACAGAGAGAAAGAGAGAGAGTTAAAGAAAAGGAAAGATTTAGGGTGAGAGTTTCAGTGTTGCCTCCTTTTCAGTTCCAGGAATTATTCCTCAAGACTAACTTTTCTGCTATTTATTTAATTCTTAACATTTTGCAAAGAACAAACCAACAAATGTGTTACTACAAAGAAATTACAACAGTGAGACCTACTTTGTTTCATATTTACTCTAAATGAAATAAAAATGTTTTTCCTTGTACATCTTTTTGTCTGAAGCATGATAATAAATACATACATCCTATCATAGTAAGATAAGCCCCCACAGCTGGAAAACGTGGCTGGTCGGTAATATACAACCAGAGCAGAGGTTTTAACATCCTGAAATAATAGCAACACAATTATGTCTGTGGATTTCCGATAATACCAGCTTAGAAATGTAATACAATTAATCCATCACTTATCCTTAATTAGCTAGAAATAGATTTTGCTCATTATAGGGAAAACAAACTAAAAACCTAACCAAAATAGAATGCCCATATGAAGATGCAGCTATACTGACCATCGGGAAAGTAACGGGTATATGAATCTAAAACATTAATCATGTATCATTTTTCTTGAGTTTCAAATTGGCTTGGATTTTTTTCTGTATTTTATAGAAAACCTATATAACAAAAATCTACACATAATCCTCCTTTAAGGGCATTCTATTGGACTGAACCATACAGAAACCAGCTTGAAAAACAGGACTTCATTATTCTCTGCCTGCAAACATTGACAACAGTGCCATCTTCTGGCTCTATAAAAGCAACGACCACATTCCACTTGTCAAACTGCTGAAAGTTCTTTCTACCGAGAATGAATAATCCTCAGCCAGGGTTTCGAATACAATGGTCTTTATTAACAAGTGTGAGATTGCGCCTTTATAATTAGGACCAGGACAACTTAATTCCTGTGTTTCTTTTGCTTTGACGTATATACCTTTGTAAGTAGGAAACTTTATTTCTGTTCTTTCTCACTCATCCATTCTTATCTTCAATTTCTGGTGTCTTATCTTAACTTTACCCATGCCTACCTACTTGTTTTGTTCTAATAATTTGTTTCTCTCTGCATAGTTCTATGTATGTGTCTCCACTCTTTTTGTTCTATTTTATCTCCTCAGCTCTATTGGTAATGTTTGTTTGGAATTAATTTCATGCTTTAATTCTGTACTGTCTAGTATTTCCTTTTCTTATCTCCTCATGGCTTTCTTTTAAACCTCCTCTTTATTTTTCTAACATCATCCAAATTGGTAAAATTTAACAATTAGTAAAATGTAAATGAATAGCTGTAATTGCTTTAAAAATCTCATAGCCATAAAATACTATCTGCTGTTGATGAACGTTGGAAGAAAAGCTACATCTTTTCATGTACATTCGGCAACAGATAAATAACCAAAATAGTAATGTCTCTTTCAACCTTTCAATATGTTCAGTACAGTTAAACACCAAATGGAGTAATGGTAACATGCAAGGGGAATTCTGCATCTCCGTAACAAGTTTAAAACTACCACTGGAAGAGGAATAGCAGTGCTTTGGACAGGGTGGGTGATCAACAGATGCTGAATGAAAAATAATTAGGTCATCAGCTCCAAACAAGGACACAGGAAATGACACAGGTGAATGGAATACGAGTTTGTAGAAAGGAGGGCAGCATGTGTGTAAATTTCCTAATCAAATGAGTGCACAAGACACTGGAGCTTTTTTCCCTTCAAAAAAAAAGTTGCATTTTTTTAAAGCACTAAGCTTGTCAAATTTTAATCAGGGAGATAGATGAGTGACAGATGAAGAGTAGTAGATGAGAAATTTTCAGTGAGTGTGAAAATGGAGAACAAAAGGTGACACAGGGAAGCGAGCTAGATGTTTGGGGGAAATGGGGGAGAGAAGGGGAGCAGCCAGGGTGAGACCACAGAAACCCAGGTGAACTGAAGCTCTCTCTTGAACCTTGTGCCAGAAGAAAAAAAAACAGAATATTGATTGTTGTCTGGGGCTTTGTGAACCAAAGTAATGTGCCATCCAGAGCAAAGTGAGGATAACACAAAAAAGCAGATTTGAGGGTCTGCTAACCTGACTTCAATGCCAAGGGAATTATGAAAATTCCTGCGGAAATTATAACCCAGCCGCACAATGCCACAGGGACATACCTCCTTCTTCACAATCAATGTATGACAGCGTTGCTCTCCCGCTAGCACAGCAGTTCCCAGACTTGGCACCTTAGCATCACCTGGAAAGCTTTTGAAAGTCCTGATGCTCACATCACACTCCCATACAAACTATTTAAATATGAATTTCTGGGGGCCTAGCAGGCATTAGTAAACATGTTCACAGATCCTCAGATCCGTCCAATGTGTAGCACAGTTTGGGAAGCACTGAACTAGACTAAAAATGTTCCCAAGGGCAAGGTCTACAGCTTGGCCCCTTTTGTTACCTGCAGGGTATTAGGCATAGTGGCTGCACCACACGCCCTTTTTAAGGGAAAGTAATAAACATTAGCTTTTGACCTTCCACCTTTGTGTGTGTTTCAGAGTCATGGACTTTCCTTCCTTTCTCCTGAACTTAAGTGTTGAATATTTCTGCTTCCTAATCCTATGACCTAGGACGAGCTACTTAACTCTCTCGGCTTTAGTTTCCTCGTTTGTGAAGTGGGCTTTATCACAAAGCTGTTGAGAGGATCAAGTGAGATAATGCGAGCAAATCCCTCGGCTTAGTGCCTGCCAAATAGTCAACGCTCCAAAAATGTCAGCCGGTATTATTATCCATTTATTCATGAGTTAATTCCGTGCCAACATAAAGGATTTTTTAAAAGTCTTTTGAGAAAGAAAGTATCAAGAACTTTATCACAGCAGCCTGAAAAAGGGAAGTCCAAAAGACAAGAGGAAGAAACAATCTTTTTTTGAAGGGTTAGGAGAAAGTGAAGATGCATGAAGGATGAGGTATTTAGTTTAAATCCAGCTCAGTGCCTTATTTTTCAGCCCACAGCTCCCAATTAAAGAAGGTGAGATTTAGAAAAGCAATAAATAATTAATCAGTTGTTTGGAAAAACAGAAACATGCTTCAAGGGAGGGAACATTACAGCAAGTGAAGACCAAGTTTAGCATCCCTCACTTCCTCCTGTCCCTTAAGCCGGGCTCCTGGAGCCTAGACAAATGAGCGCATGCCTGGCGTCCAGTGGCCCCTGTAAGGTGGTGTAGGTGGAAGTTGCCCAGTGAGCCCTGCCTTCTGACCCACTTGCAGCTGGTCAACCCAGGAGACCTCACTTTGTCTTCATGTGGCCAGAAATTCCTCCTGAAATAGAGCAACTCCTGAAAACCTGAGACCCTGATTTTTAATTGCCCCGGCTGGCCTCTCTGCTAGAGTTTTGGAGACCCCGTACAAGTTGTCCAACTGCAAAGAACTCAGTTACTGCACCCCAAATGAGGGGTGGGCACAGTAGCAGAAGTGTTGGGGCAGGGCTGCCAGGGTAGAAGAAACTGCACTGTGAACAAGACGACAGCTTATAATTGAGTTAAATGTATTATCTTTAAGCGCTTGAAGTCTGAAAGGCAAATTAACCTAAGGAGCTCACCATAACCATTATGGTGAGGTAAAAAGCAGATCACTCTGGGTAGGAAGGGTTTCATCAAAGGCCAGGAAAGCTAGATGATTGGCCATTATGTGTAAATTGGAATCTGTTTTCACAATAATCAACTTGTTAATTTTCAATGAAATTATTTCAAAGAAATTTTAGCATTTCCTGAACTCTCTTTATTTGCCTCTATCCCTTTCTTTCATCAGATGGACATAATGTCAATGTTTAAAAGCAAGTATTTATGCCTTTCTTTCAGCGGTTAATTACTACCTGTCAGGCAGTTGAAGATATCAGGCAAGCCTGAGCAGAGTAAATTGTGTCGCTTTTCCAGGCAGAAATTCACTCACTCAGAAAACGCACATTGAGTACCTGATGTGTGCAGAGCACGTGGTTGTTTTACTGAAAGCTGGTCAGTAAACTCAGACAGAGAAAGACCATTGCCCTCCACCATTCTAAACTTACACAAGCAAGAACCCAAGATGTTATGGATTGGATCGTGTCTCCTCAAAATGTGTATGTTGAAGCACTAACCTTCATTATCTATGAAGGTGACTGTATTTGGAGATAAAGCAGGGATCCCTAATGTACACCCACCCCTTCCTGCCACAGACCAGTATCAGTCTGTGGCCTGTTAGGGACCAAGCTGCATAACTCAGGTGAGCAGATAGGGAAGCATCACCTGTGTTTCCAGCCACCCACCATTGTTTGCATTATCACCTGAGCTCCTCCTCCTGTCAGATCAGCCGAGGCGTTAGATTCTCAGAGAAGTGAAAACCCTATTGTGAACTGTATATGCAAGAGATCTAGGTTGCATGATCCTCTTGAAGCCTCTAATGACTGATGATCTGTCACTGTCTCCCATCACCCTCAGATGGGACCACCTACTTGCAGGAAAACAAGCTCAGGGCTCTCACTGATTCTACATTGTGGTGAGTTGTATAATTCTTTCATTATATATTAAACATAATAATAATAGAAATGGAGTGCACAATGAATGCAATATGCTTGAATCGCCCCCAAACCATCCACTCCTACCCCACCCCCTACCTGTGGAAAAATTTTCTTCACCCAAAAAACGTTGAGGACCACTGAGGTAGAGCCTTTGAAGAACTGTTTAAGTTAAAGTAAGGCCTTTAAGGTGGGCCCTTATCCAATCTGCCTGGTGTCCTCATAAGAGGAGGAAATTTGGACACATAAAGGCATGCCAGGATTCCGTGTGCACCGAGAATAGACTGTGCAAGGGCACAGTAGGAAGATGGACGTCTACGAGCCAAGGAGAGCGGCCTCAGGAGAAAGCAGTCTTGCCAACACCTTGATCTTGCCCTTCTGGCCTCCAGAACTGTGGGAAAATAAATTCTGTTGTTTAAGCCACCCATTTTGGCTTATTTTCTGATGACAAAAGTATTTTGTTATGGCAGCCCTAGCAAACTGACATATAAGCCAAATATTTATGGGACCAAAATGCCTTAGTTCTTCCTCATACATGGCAGATTCTAGTTCCTTCAGATACCATTTTGTGTCCTCTTTTTTCTGGAAGTCTCAGCCCTAAATTAGTCCCTGAATCGTCTAGACAAAAACTCACTACTTTTTCCTGTAACAAAGGGGTGTGTGTGTGTGTGTGTGTGTGTGTGTGTGTTTTGGGGGGGTGTAAATATCCTAGGATCAAAAACTGTTCCTTAGTGAATTACAGAGACAAAATGCTAGAAAAAGTATGTGCCATCTTGTTACATTCTCTTAATTCCCTTTAGAGTGAGTACAATAAAGTAAAACTTCGTTTTATCATGGAATATAGTTTGTACAAAATAGTACTACTTCTACATTGAAAGATTAGTTCTGCCTGGATCCAGTACACATGTCATATTTCTGGAAAGTCATTTGACATGAATCAGTCTAAAAAATAAAACAAGCAGGTGCATAATATATTACCCAGAATAAAATAAACATGGCTTTATTTTTAAGTGCCAGAGTATTTCGTCCATTAAATCTCCACCAGCTACTGCATGCTTGGCGCCCTCTTGTGTCCATTTTGGGATAGTTTTTCTGTGCGTGTGTGGAATTTGTGAGCCATTCACCCAGGGCATCTCTAATTCAATCCCCCAAAACTGCCAGAGAGCACTCAGTAGAACTCAATCTCTCCCTTGTCTACATCAATTATACCAGTTGTGAAAACACTATTTGGTTAAATTATGTAAGATTTCAAATTTTAAGTAAACATTTCTATACCCATTGACTTCCTGAATATTTAAGCTTTTTGCTGTAGATTACTATAGAGAAAAGTTTCTTTCTCTTGCTTTTGTAGTTAATAGGTATTCATATTTATTTGTTAATCCTTCAATATTTTAGTTCTGAAATGTACTCCCTTAGGTGTCCTTTAAAAATTAATTTTTAACCCAAATGATCACTGAAAACTATTATGCAACATATTTTTACAAATCAAACCATAAAGCATGTTCTCTGCCATGACTATATCTGTAGAGTTTTGTCTGAGATACCAATTGTTAAAACCACAATTGCTATTTCCACCAAAAAGATAAGTAAATGTAAGCAAATTGCCAAAACATGACCTCATGCAGATTAGCTTAGTACATTGGTGATCACAGTACAAAGGCCACATTGCATGTTAAAGTTAATTTCCCCAATTCCAATCTAATAAGGCATCCACCTTGGTTATTTCCTTGTTTCGTGTAGATATCATAAAATATGAATTGGCATCTATTATCACAAATCATCTGGGCCTATCCCTATTTCTCATTACTAACACTTAGTTTAAATACCATTCATCAAAATCTAACCACTCAATTTACATTTACACTGTACTCAGATAAATAACCATGTTCATCTGGGGCATGGGCTTTGTTTCTTTTGAAGGGATAATTAGGGCCGGGCACAATGGCTCATCCCTGTAATACCAGCACTTTGGGAGCCAAGATGGGAGGATTGCTTGAGACCAGGTCAAGGCTGCAGTGAGCCATGATTGTGCCACTGCACTTCAACCTGGGCAGCAGAGTGAGACCCTGTGTCTCAAGAAAAATTTAACAATTTTAAAATAAAGGCATAATTAAATTCCCCAAGTAAATTTATTAAACTTTACTCCCTAGGCAAGGGACTGGCAAACTGACAAATAAGGCCTATTTCAGAAGCTTCCAAAAGATGCAAAGGCAAAATAAATACTTTATAAGTCATAAGCAAGATGGACAACTGTTGAGAACAAAGAGAAGCAACTTGAAGCTGGAATCAGCAAAAGCAGCTGTGAGGTAGGACAAGAACGTTTGACAGCAAAGCATGCACCAGCCAGGGACCTTGGTCAGATCATCACCAGCAAAATAGGGATAATACCTACTGTATCCACTGTTAATGGGATAGCACATAGGAAATACTTAAAGAAGAGGATGTGAGTAAAAAATGCATTTGATTAATAAATGCAGTTTAGATATTTAACATAGGGTTGAAACAAATATACGAATAATGCTTTTATTCTTAGAAAAACATCTTTATTCTTTCATACTCAGAGAGTTAGTCTGAAGTTGCAGACAAGTGCAAAATTACAAATAAAAACTCAGAATTCACCTTTTTGTAGGGGAACATAGGAAGAAGGTAAAACAAACTGTCTTATTTTGTATCAACCGGGTTAGGAAAGAGTGCCCATTTGTTTGGTCAAACATCAGTCTAAATGTAGCTGCAAAGGTATTTTTTAGATAAACTTTGAATAAAGCAGATTACCCTCCATATGTGGGTGAGCCTTATTTAATCAGTTGAAGGCCTGAATTCTAACAGCAGATTTTGAAAATGCCAATATTCATAATGGCATGAGCCAATTCCTTTCTTATAATGAATATTTATTTCTTACACTCGCTCTCTTTCTCTTCACACACACACACTCACACACACATTCTTTTGGTTTTGTTTCTCTGGAGAACCCTGGCATATATAACCCATATGGTTTATAAATATTATATACATTTATATTCACATATATACGTATATGTCTTACACATTCTCTGTATGCATATATATGGATGCATGTGTGTATTTCTCATAGAACCAGGTCAAGAGTACCCTTGACAAGGGTACTTTTATAAATAGGTTATAGCTTTCTGGCAAAGCAGAAATTAGATGAGGATTAAGATGCTACAATCTTCTCCAGGCCTGAATGAAACTATGGCCTAAGATTTTCTAAGTCCACAAGAGCTCGCCTCACCCTGTCCTCTCTGCAAAGTACCAGGTCACTGTGGGTCACGTACCCCTCGCTACACTGAACCCACCCCTCTTCCCCTCCCCACTGTCACTCCTTAGTCTGTGTCCCCCCTTTGCCCATGACGGTGTCCTCTCTGGTCAGCCTTATTCCAGTCCTCCTCCCCACAACCTTCTCACCACTGTGACCACCACCTTCTCACCAGGGGAATCAAATCACATCACCCCCTCACTTTAAACCTTTCAGTGGCTGTCGCTGTGCCTCTCCTTTGCCATTGTCATTATTTTAAAACATAATTATTTGTAGTTCCTCAGCCATACCCTCATTGTGTACTACTACACACCTTTACAGAAGTGGCCACCTCTTCTTGGAATGGTCTCCTCTTGTCTTCTCTTGTCCATCTCACGCAAACCCAGTGTAAGCATCACTTCCTCTGAAAGCCTTCCCAGCCAATCCCTCATAGCAGCATTCCTCACTGCCTCTTCCGGGAGACTGCCTGGCATTGCACCCCGTGAGAGTGATCAGCCCCTAGTTGATTCATCTTTGCCTACCAAGCACATGGCCCCAAGGCCTGGCACACAGTGGGCCCTTCCTGAGTGATCACCTGAGAGAAACGAATTGAACTCATCAAATGCCTAGGGGCAAGCTGCCATCCTGACTACCTATTAGGGAGAGGGCTGCAAGGGGTGGGGAAGGTGTCTGTTCACAGCCCTAGCTAGAGCCAAAGAAAAGATCTTCCATCTTTTAGGAAATCTAAAGCTAATGATCTGCTGCCTGCCTGGCTGGGACAAGGGTCTGAGGAAAGCAGTGGTTGGGGACTGTGTAGGGCTGGGATTAGGGGATATGGAAGAAGACAGGATATCCTGAACTGACAGAGAAAGTGGACACAAGAAAATCAGAGGCCATCAGGCCTGAGCTTTTGAGAGAAAGATCTGGAGTAATGTAGAACCTGGAAAGTGGTAGCACAAAATAACGGTGATGGCGATAACAGCAGCCATAAGCAAAACTGAAACCGAACGTGTGGCAGAAGTTTGGAGGTAGCAGGAAGAGACAGTGAATGAGCAGACACAATTGGAAAACCTTGTATTGACGGGCAGTGAGCAGCCGGCAGATGGAGAAGAGGGTAGCGGGTGAAATATTACTGTTTTAAAATCAATAACTTGTCTTAAAATGATAACTAAACTTACTATTAATTTTGTTTCATATTCATCTTTCATAAAACTTCCTTTGGGAGTGATAAGCCCTCATATGATACAACTTGATCCTCTCTTTGAAGTATCCATGAATTTTTCACAGCTTCCAACATTAATTATATTATTTATCATCATTTCTCTTTTTGAAAACACTCCTAAAAATGTTTTAGAATGTGGGCATGGAAAAAAATTACATTATCTTAAATTAATACAAATGAAGAAGGTAAGAACATTCAAGGAAATGACAAAGACGGAATTAAATGCAAGTTTTTTGCCAGGTTAACTCTAGCAAACAGTAAATAAGGGATGACTTGAGAAATCAATAATGTGTTTCTTCTTTGCCTATAGAATCAAATTGGTTCAAAAAAGGAGCCAAACATTTTACATTAAGAACAACTAGCATACTAAAATAATTATTCGTAAGTAATAATATGTTAGTCTGAAACTTTAGATACCAGTCCTGAGTCTCAGGACTGGGAAAACGCACTTGGCCGAGCTCAGAAGCCACTGAAACATTGTGGGTTTGGCATCTCATGTCAAGCCCAATCCCTTTGCTATTTGAGTTCATTTATTCTTGGCAAAATGTAACTTCCTGCCACTAAGAAGAAAGATTTTTAAAGTTTCATAAAAATGATTCCGAAGTTTACTTGGACTTCAAAAGGCTCTTACAAAACAACATTTTTATTAGCTAAATTTATGGAATATGGTGCATAAGGATTACATTTTCTTTTTTCTTAAATAAGTAACAACTAGGGCAAAACCAATGGGATGTGGAGTTTGCAGAAGCTTGGCAAAGAAGAAATTCACAGGGGACCACTTCGCCGTAAGTTACAGGAAAAAGAGAATCTCCACAGAGGAAGTGTGCTCTCTCTAGGAATCCTAGAACTGGGGTACAGCTTAGTTTTGCTACATATCATCAAAGCCCAGAGCTTACTACCTTACACTAAGGTCTCTGTGCAACGGCTCACATCAGGTCTGACCCAATATCAGAAGGCAAAAAGAAGCTGATAATGCGTATTGCTGGCATCTTACTGGACGGGTCATGTTCTTCAAAAGATGAAAAGATTGAGTTACCTTCTCCCGTAAAGGCTGAGCACCAGCAGGAAGAGCTGAGGTGTGAACAGGAAAGTCCCAGGTCATAAGCCTTCCAATTTTCACAGCCTGAGCAATACCCAGTCTCACAGAGAAGATCCCAGGAATGAAGCTCACCCCTTCCCAATGCCCACTCTGCTTGATTATTAATCTATATTTTGAGTGGCAGGTTAGGTTAAAAGTCTTGATCATTAGCCTACTATATTTATTTGGTATAACAGATCTATGTTAACCGAGCATTCATTTGTGACTTCCTGAAGATGCCAGATTGCTTAGGAAAGCAAAAATCATCATAACATTAAGTGTTTACTAGTAATCTGACAACTTATAAAAATTACTCCCCACTCCAGGAGTCCTCCTGGCTGGGTCCATCCTCACATAAAGTCAAAGCTTTGTTCATTAACTTTTCCCCAGATAGTCTGCTGTTGGAAATGTTGGACACTGTAGTGATAAATACTACAAATTGATGTAAGTCTTGCAAAAGATGCAGGCTTTCATGCAGTGAAAGTGACGTTGGTGGATCTGCTAGAATTGCAGGCAAAGCCATTCCATATCCTACCCTGGAGGATGTCCAAACAGACAGCTGCAGAGAGGTTCTGCCTATGATCCCAGGCATGATCAAGGAGACCCCGTGCAAGCACAGCTGATGGTTGAGAGGGAGAGGGAAGAAAGGGAGAACTCAGAGTTGGGGAGCGAAAGGCAAACACCCAGGATGGATTGGGAGCATCCTGCAGGTACCAGAAAATGTTTGTCATGATTTCATGAGGTAAGGGATGTAGATATGCCTATGTGTATACCAATTTACATACATATGCATATATGAATTATATGCACAGATTTGGCTGCTACATTACTTTATAAACATATGTGTGTATATAATACATGTGTTCTGGGTAAGTAGAAAAGAAGAATAGACAAAATGATTGGGAGTGAGCTGAACTAATACAGAAATAGAAGGAACTCTCTCCAGAACTGGAAGGGCTGATCAGTATCCTGGTCTTGTATAATAACCAGGGGACCCACATTTAACCTCTCATGGTCACAAAATGACCAAGTGGAAAGAAGGCTCAGAAGGCTCAACAATGTGCTGTAAATGACAAAACAGAATCAGAGTCCAAAGAGGAGGGCTCATAAAGCAGACCGACTTCCTCATCTCCTAGGAGCCAAAACCTCTAGATAACCCACAAATTCTTACTCTAACAAGAGCACACGCTTCTAATAATGCTAAAAAAAAAAAAAAAAACTAAAACTAGCTCAGTGAATCATAACGTTGGGACAATGGCTATGTAGTAAACCATGCGAAGCTGAAAGGATATCTTATTTCTGGGGAATACATCTAGTCTCAAAAAATTAAAATCTATATGCCCAATGAGGACTGAAGATGTAACAAGGAAAACTTGATTATTTATGGACACTCAACCTAGTGATCAGTGTGCAGGCTTGAAGCCCCTGAACTAAATAAGCAGATCTCACACCCACCCACAAGTTTTGGACTGAACAGCTCGGATCTTGTCATTTTCACTGGCCTGAGACCACGCATCATTTTACTTTGGGTTAGTAAGTGTATTGCGACCTGAAATCCTAAGGAGGCAACCTCAGGAATAAATGAAAATGAGGATAAACATTGCAGTGAGAATCCAGATAAGGAAAAAACCTTCTGCTTAATTGTTCTAGTGGTAAGTGTGTTGAGCACTCTTAGAACCCTGGTTACTTTGTGTTTGGTCTGTTTTGAAAGATTTTTAATCTTTGTAAGGTAATCTGGCCTGTTAAACTTGCGATTTCTTTTTCATGAGATGGAGCCATGCTCTGTCACCCAGGCTGGGGTGCAGTGGTGCGATATTGGCTCACTCCAACCTCCGCATCCTGTGTTCAAGCAATTCTCCTGCCTCAGCCTCCCAAGTAGCTGGGATTACAGGTGCCCACCACCATGCTTGGCTAATTTGGCACTCTTAGTAGAGATGGCATTTCACTATGTTCACCAGGCTGTTCTTGAACTCCTGACCTCAAGAGATCCACCCACCTTGGCCTCCCAAAGTGCTGGAATTACAGGCATGAGCCACCCTGCCCAGCCCTAAACTTGTGATTTTAATTGTTTAAGAGTGTTTATGTGTACTAGAATTATTTAAATGTTGGGGAAAATTCTATTTTTAAAGTAAATTCTGTAAGTAGTATGTTAATATTTAGTATTATTGCATACTTTTTAAAACACTAGTCATTTGATGAATAATTAAGATGAATGAAGCATTACGCAAAGTGATCTTGTATATGTTTCCACACTCAAAAGGCCATTTCATGGAGAAGAATCTAATCTTTGCTCATTCTAAAACCAATGCAAAGCTGTAATCATTACTTGTATTTTTTTAAGTATAACTTATTTTTATACATTTCATTCCCTTCTCCTAAAGTTTTATGTAAATTAGCTTGAACTTCTTGTACATCAGTTTACGTACAAGTAGCCTGGGATGGATCTTCCCACTAATTCTACATCCAATCCTTCCCAGGTCAAAACCTTTTATAACAGTAAGTAGGGAAGGACATAGCAAAGGCTTTTGTTATTTCTTTTAGAAGGCAGAGCTGAGCAAACTTGTGAATTCCTCTGCAGGGAAAAGACATTTCTGGCTGGGTGTGGTGGCTCACGCCTGTAATTCCAGCACTTTGGGAAGCCAAGACAGGTAGATTGCTTGAGACCACGAGTTCAAGACCAGCTTGGCCATCTCTACTAAAAATACAAAAAAAAAAAAAATTGCCAGATATGCTGGTGCATGCCTGTGGTTCCTACTACTTGGGAGGCTGAGACGCAAGAATCGCTTGAACCTGGGAGGTGGAGGTTGCAGTGAGCTGAGATTGTGCCACTGAACTCTAGCCTAGGCAACAGAGCAAGAATCTGTCTCAAAAAAAAAAAAGGGCAAGTCAGTGAGTGAGTGTGATGGGTAAACGTGAGGGCTTTGGACAACACCCTACCATAAACTTTATCAACACTGTGCACTTGGGTCACCCTAAACTTATTTTAAAATCATTTTCTTTCTTTAGTAATTCATAACCCTTAGCTTACTGTAACTTTTTTACTTTATGAACTTTTCAATTTTTAAAATTTTCTGACTGTTATAATAATACTTAGCCTAAAACACAAATGAATTGTATAGGTGTGCAAAAATGTTTTGTTTTTATTTTTATTTTGTGGGCTCTTTTTTATTTTTAATTATTTTTACTTTTCAAAATTTTTTATCAAAAACTAAGACACAAACACTCATTAGCCTGGGCCTACACATGGTCGAGATCATCAACATCACTGTCTTTCACGGCCACATCCTGTCCCACGGGAAGGTCTTCAGGGGCAGTAACATGCAGGAACTGTCATCTCCTGTGATAAGAATGCCTTCATCTGGAATACCCCCTGAAGGACCCACCTGATGCTGTTTTACAGTTATTTTTTTATATTAGTAGAAGGAGCATACTACAAAATAATGATCAAAAGTATAGTAAATACATATGCCAGCAACATAGTCATTTATTTTCATTATCAAGGACTATTTACGATACGTGACTGTATGTGCTAGATTTTTAGATGACTGGCAACACAGTAGATTTGTTTGCACCAGCGTCACCACACACACATGAGTAATGCATTGTTATGACGTTACGATGGCAGTAATATGACAGGTGATAGGAATTGTTTAGCTCCATAATAATTGTATAAGACCTCCATCATATAGTCTATTGTTGACCAAAACCTTGTTATACAATATATGACTGTCTATATATAAACACAGAACCATATTTTTAAAAAACTTCAATAATGTATATAAGAGTAAAAGTCTGGGGTTTGTTTAAATTCTTCATAAAAAAAGGAAGAAAAACAGGATAGAGAAAATAATACAGCAGAATCTTGCTAAATGAGTGCTGCTAATGTCGACTAGATAGGTACCTATTCAGCTATATCGGGATTCACTACAAACTTTATATTTGTGTATATTTGAAAGTTTTATAATAAAAATTAAATACAGTATCTATTAAATATGTATGCCACTTAGCAATTAATCCGTCTTTTTTTTTTTTTTTTTTTTTTTTTTTTTTTTTTTGGGCCTTGTTAGATTTTATTATTTTATGTTGATCAAGTAGCATCAACATAGCCTGGGTAATAAATATAGTCAGACCTCATCTCTAAAAAATATTTTTAAAATTAGCTGAGCATAGTGGTGCACACCCTATGTTCCACCTACTCAGAAGGCTGGGGTGGAAGGATTGCTTGAACCTGGGAAGTGAAGGTTGCAGTGAGCCGAGATCGCGCCACCGTACTCCAGCCTTGGTGACAGACAAGACTCGTTCAAAAAAAAATATATAAATATAAGAAGTGTTGCTGGTGAACCTATAGTGCCCTGCATCTAGAAAAATGAAGTTACTTTCAAGAGATTAGTATAGAAGAGATCATTGATGATTCCTTGAAGCCAGAGTCATATTTGGAATGGGAAGCAGCTCAGCTAAAAAAAAGAGAGAGAGACAGACAGGCAGAATAACACCACCCTTGCTGGCGCAAGGACAAAGGGTAAGTTATCACTTCCCGTTTTCTAGTGTTAAGTAAATTACGTTTAACAAAGACGACTCTTGTAAATTTGGTATCACTTTGACTCTTAGTTTCTAAGCAGCACTGCTTGCTATAACTTAGGCTAGAGAGTTACTAGCAGAAACGAAGCTGTATCTGAAATATGCTGCAACTACTCCTTTCAGGAAGGATATAAGAGGAGTAACTTTTAAATGCCTGGCTTTACATCTTAAAGACAAGTTTTCGATAAGGTGAGAAAGGCAACAGTATAGAATGAAAAGCATACACAGCTGGATTCTAAGACTGACTCCGCAATTAACCAATTATGTGACTTTAAACTAATCACTTACTTTCTCCAACTCTCTCCGGTGTTCTTTGTTTTTGTTTTTAATAAAATGGGCTGGTGGGTGAATTGGACTCTCTCAAAGATCTCTCCCAGGACAAAGACCTAGTCGTGCATATTCACCATACCGTATCCAGCATCTAGCACAGCTCCTCAAACATAAAAGAAGAGCAATTCGTATTTTACGAGGAAAAAAAAAATCACCAGAATATCAAATAATTGGTTACATCTGAAAACAACTTCAAATCCCTGTCGATCCGGAGAGTTTCTCACATTTGTCTCTCTCCTTGCCCTGGATCTTTTCAAGTTTAATCACTTTTTCCCCCAAGAGAGCCTCCGGAAGTGAAGACGGCGTATAGTGCAATCTGACCACTAGATGGCAGCACGAACCCACCGCAAAATCATCCCTAAAGCGGCCACAGACCCCAGACCAGCTGTTCCAACTGAGCAGATTGTGAATAAAGGCTGCCCTGGCTGGTGGCTTTCCCTATACCCTTCCTTTTGTTTTGATTATAAAGAATCTATATGAGTTTCGTTATTGATAGGAACATAAACGATCTGTTGTTTCAGCCCTAGGATATTAATATTGCCTTTATATAAATTGTTGATATTTTGTTCATCATGGGTTTCCTTTCATTAATTTTGATTAATGCAAATTTTAAGTTACTTCCACCTTAGTCCTGAAAAAACAAGACTGCTCCAGGGACCATCAAAATAATCTTACATAGAAATTAGGTATAAATAGCATGGGAGATGTGTCCGTGCACACTGGAGACCTCCAGTATATGCCGCAGGAGCTCAGTAACGTTTTTCAGTGAACCAGGACAAGGATATTCAGTGTCTGGGTACTTTAAAAAACGAATGGAAGCACAAAAGGTGAGGCCTTCCTTTCCTCCTGTTTATTTTTTTCACTAATTCGTGGACTTCCTCATCACCTCTCTCCTCCTTCTAGAGCTCCATCTGCTTCCCTGGGTGCCACGTTTTGAGCCACTTTACTCCCTCCCTGTTTATCTATTTATTTTTATTGATTGATTAACTGATTGAGACACAGTCTCTCTCTATTGCCCAGGCTGGAGTGCAGTGGTGCAATCATAGCTCACTGCACCCTCAACCTCCGGGGCTCAAGGGATACTCCTGCCTCTGCCTTCTGAGTAGCTGAGACTACAGGCACCCACCACAACACCCAGCTAATTTTCTTTTTTTTGTAGAGATGGGGTCTTGTCATGTTAGGCAGACTGGTCACAAACTCCTGAGCTCAAGTGATTCTCTCACCTAGGCCTCCCAGAGTGCTGGGATTACAGGAATGAGCCACTGAACCTGGCCACCCTCCCCCTTTTAAAAATCTTCTTTCTATCCTCGCTCTGCTGTCCCACCTTACTCAGAGAAGTTTTCTTTAGTTCCGTCTCCTGTTCTTTTTTTTTTTTTTTCTCAGATACCAGAGGAAGTAAGAAGATGGGCTGGGAAGGGAAAAGGGGGAGAATCTCAGACAATGGAAGGATCAGAGAGCTGGAGGCCAAATCTAGACTCTAAGCTCCTGGGCACAGAACATCCCTGCCAAACTTGGCACAGTGCCTTGCACAAAACAGGTGCACAATAAATATCCATTTGTATGGGTGATTACTTGTATCGATTAGCAATATACTCATACAACTAATGAAAAGTCATACAGTAATCTTAAACAATATCCTATATACAACTATCTCAAGGACTTACCCAAGTGACAACATCCATTAACACTGTAGCTAATTACCTTTGTGCCTCTCCCTTCCTCCCAGTAGCTTCAAGTGCTCAGCTCTTAAAAATCCTGAAGGTCAAAGGGTAAGCAGATTCCAGGCT
This sequence comes from Saimiri boliviensis, assembly GCF_048565385.1. Classification (NCBI taxonomy): domain Eukaryota; kingdom Metazoa; phylum Chordata; class Mammalia; order Primates; family Cebidae; genus Saimiri; species Saimiri boliviensis. The sequence continues at coordinate 42,717,856 of NC_133453.1, forward strand.
CCCCTTGAACTTTCCCTGAGGCCCAGTCAACATCAAGGCCATGGGCACTGCCAAACTCTTTTTTAACCAGCATTGGTAAAGCATGGACTGTGGATGAGGTCCAGGACCCAGGGCTCTATTTTTCACTGATGTATCCGTGCTTGGTATCTTTGCTTTGCACCTCCAGATTCACTCCGCAGACTCCTCTACCTGCTCTCTGGCCTGGAGAGCCCCATCATCAAAACCCTCAAGCCCTCTGGATTCTGGCTGGGTGTAGCCAGTAGGACGTTTTGGTATCACAGAGAGATTATGACCCTTTGCTTCCTTGCTGCCAGGTTATCTGCAGATGACACTGTCTAGAAAGTTCACCCCTGCTCAAAGGCAGCAGTCTATAGCCCTGTCTTCTCCCTCCATTCCTAGCAAGGAAAGCTGGTACTACTAGCTCTGCTAGTACTATCACTATGGTCCTCAGATTCAGGCACGTGGGACCTGACCAGTCTTTCCTGAGCTCTCCACTTGTAAAACACACTGTGTACTCAGAACTTAGCTTCCTCATTCAGATAGACTGAGGCCAGCTTCTAGGGTCTGCTCAAGTCTAATCTTCAGTTCTCTCTCAAGGAGGTGGGAAGCTGTGACCCCAGACCCAAGGGGTAGTGGGGCAGTTAGGGTGGGTGGGAAGCTGTGGCCCCAGACCCAAGGGGCAGTAGGGCAGTTATTTGTGGAACTGTGAGCAGAGTTTGGACACATGGCCCAGGGTGTCTGCCCATAAGCTTGTCAAGGTGTTTGCTATGTGCAGAACCGAGGGAAGGACGTCTGTCCCTCACCTCCATGTTCTGGTGGCATGGTCTGTAACCTAGAGAATACAATCATTCTATGTGCAGACCTGGCCTTCAAAAAGTCATTAACTAAGTCCCTCATTTGTTGAGGTAGAGAACAGAACGGATTTTATTCAACTGTGTGCTTGCTTGAGTTACAACTTTGAAATATTCTGACTCGGACCACGTGGGCCTCCATCTGTACTCTTGCCCTGGGCCCTGCAGCTGTCAGGGGAGCACCAACTACCTGCTCCAGCGACTGCACCAGTCTTCCGAGCTCCTGACACCCACACAGTGTGAACAGCCCCTGCTGTGCAAACTCTGGAAATCATCTCAGTTTGAGAGTTCCCTCTGTTTTATCTTGGTGCTGTTGATTGACAGATATCACCAAAGCCTAATGGCACCTGGCACACAGGTTCTCTGTTTTAAAGTGTTATTGACTGGAATGAGTGGAAAAGGGGAAGAGAAACAAATCCTCATGTAAAACTAACTCAAACTAAACACCGAGGAGCAATCAAATCAGCTGCAGCAGCAGGGCTAGATCAACATAGTGCTCTTAGGGACACGTGTTCCTGTAAGATACAGGCCTTCCAAGGTCATGGGGAAGAGATGTCCAGCTCCTTGGGTGGGATGCCTGGACCAGCCACACTGGGCCACTGCACTTGAGGGGGCATGACCACAGGGGGCTACATCTTGTTCTTCTTTTCCAAAGATTAAAATTCAGTTTGGGGTTTTTGTTTTTGTTTTGTTTTGTTTTGTTTTGAGATGGAGTCTCACTCGGTCACCCAGGCTGGAGTACAGTGGCGCAATCTCGGCTGACTACAACCTCTGCCTCCCAGGTTCAAGCAATTCTCCTGTCTCAGCCTCCTGAGAAGCTGAGACTACAGGCACACACGACCACGCCCAGCTAATTTTTTGTATTTTTAGTAGAGATGGGGTTTCACCATGCTAGCCAGGCTGGCCTTGAACTCCTGACCTTATGATCTGCCTGCCTTGGCCTCCCAAAGTGCTGAAATTACAGGCGTGAGCCGCTGCGCCCAGCCGAAGCTGCTACTTTTCAAGTGAGATGATCTTAACTAGATCCTTCTGGTAAGTTGTCCTGGTCCCTGTACCTTTCTAGAAACGTCCATAGCTATTTCCCTGGTTTCCAATGTCTATGCTTCCCTCAACAACCTTCTCTTTACATATTGCTTTCTCCCACCTTTGTTTATATATTCATTTAAAAATATTGAGCGCCAGCATGTCCCACAAACCATTGTGGTGTTAATCTGTCATGAGATAAGAGTTCAAAATTTTTTTTAAAAAAACTATCGTGGTTGCTGAGGAAACAATATGGAGATAGATAGCAGTTCCAGTGGGAGAGACAGATAACATACAGATAACCACCCATCCATTTAACTGGCATGTATTGATAACTTCCAACGTGCCAGACACTGCTCTAGTCCTGAGGATACAGCCCTAAATTAAATACACACACACACACCCTGAGGATACAGCCCTAAATGAAATACACACACACACACACACGCGCGCACACACACACACCCTGCTGTATGGAGCTCATATTCTAGGAGGGAAGATAGATGATAGTGTTGAAAATCCAAGTATATAGTATGGGATTTATACTTTGGGGAGTTTCCCTAGAAGATAGAACCTGAGGCAACAGCTTTTGGCAAACACTTCTTTGACAGTGAAATTCCAGAGAAACAGGAACGAGAGAAACGATGAGGCAGGGAAAGAAAAAACGAGGGCTGAATTGCCAAGCTGGCTACAGCTGCCTTAAAAGCAGCGCTCGGTCCGGGTGGGCCTGAGCATGGAATGGGAGATTGGAAGTGGCTCTTGCAGAGGGCCCAGCTGCCCAAGGCCAGGATGCTACCTTGCCACCCCACCAGGATGGTGACCGAGCTCCAGGAACCTGCTTTCAGGCAAGGGCAAGCCCTCCCCTCTATGGCCACCAGAATGTGGTGGCTGCCAGCTGATCTTCCCAGAGCTTCATTGAGCAGAGAAGCACGGGCCAGTGAATCCAGGAAGGGGCATGGACTGGGTCCACAAGAGTAGTTAAGAAGCGTGGCATGTGATGAGGAGACAGACCAGCAAGGGTCTAGGAAATGTGAGAGCAATAGAGATTTGCAACTTTAACAGAGTGGTCAGGCAAGACCCTCTGAGTAGGAGATGGGCATTAGAAGGGAGCCCAGAGAGAGATACACTCTAGACAGAGAGAGAGGCAGCAAGACTGGAGGTCAGCGTGGAGGGAGGGAGTCTGGAGAGGACAGGCTGGTGAGGATAAACGGTGGGGTCAGGGAGTGAAGGCGGCTGCTAGGGAAGCCACACTGGGAGGGGCTGTGGCTGAGCTGTGAGGGAGGCAGCAGGCCCTCAGATGACCGGCAGACGGACCGATCCTGCACTGAAAGGGAGGCAGGAAGGTTATGAGGCCATGGTGGGAACCCAGGCAAGAGGCTCTGATGACATGCACCAGACTAGAAATGGCAGAAGGCCAAGAGGCAGACAGGCCTCAGATAGACTCTAAGGGCAAAACCAACGGGATGCCGGGAAAATGCATATGCAGTAAGAGAGAGAGGGAGCAGGCAAGGAAGACTTTAACGATTTGGGCTGAAACAATAGAACAGCCGGAGCTTCCATTCACCTTGACAGAGAAAGCCTGGGAGGGCAGCTTAGAGGGATCAGAAGTTCCAATTTCGGGCATCCAAGTGGAGATGTCAGGGGTTGTTTGTAAATCTGATCTGGGGTTCAGGGGAGAGGCCCCTGCTGGAAGGGTGACTTTTGGACCAGTTATGAAGTAAATGGTCATTAAAGCCATGAAATAAGTAAAATAGTTGCAGATGGTGAGAAGTCCGATGAGGAAAAGCAAGCAGGATGATGGAGAGAAGTCACAGCGGAAAGCTGGCCAGGTAGGACGGTGGGAAGGCCTCTCTAAACAGGGGAATGGTCTGCTGCATCTCGAACATGTCCAGCATCCCCTATACAAAACCCCTGGGGAAAGGTCAGTTTCAGAATTGGAATTTGGGGGTTTTAGACAGAGAACACAGTGCACACACCGTATTGTATATGACACCAACAGCAGGATCTGTGGCAGCAACTCGGGATCCATCTTATAAATACTTCTGCGGAAAACATGTATTTATCACATGAAGTGGGATAAAACACACCAATGGCTTCATCAGTACAGATTACATTTGATGGCCACATGAGTTTGCAAGAAACAGACTTTTTTCACTTTACTTTTTTTTTAATCTGACAAAGTTTACTCAGCTACATGGTTTTTGTTGGTGTGTTTTTGTTTTTGTTTACTTTTCAGTGCAAGGCACTGTTTTAAGTGCTCACACACATGAATTCATTTACTCTTTATTACAATCCCAGCGGGCAGGGGCGCTGTCACTATCACCACGTTACAAATGAGGAAACAGAGGCAGAGAGGGCTTTCTTGCATTCCCATAACAGCAGAGCCCGGCTTGTCCAGCTCCCAGGTCAGCCCTCTTCATCGCTCTGCCACAAGCATGTGCAAAGGTCCTCAAGTGGGAGAAGTGCAGAGTGTTTGAGGACCCAGGAGCTGGAGGTGGCAAATTGCAGAAGTTGGACAGGATGAGACAGAAAAGCCTGGCAGGGCCTGATCCTACGATCCCAACTCCTCTGTAGGGCTGAGTGCCCTAAGTACAGCATTTGTTTCTCCTAAATGTTTCTGTTTGTTTGCTTTTGACCAAAATAATCTGATCCATGTCTTCATAAATCCATGCCAGCTACTCTATAGGGAGAGATAGAGAAGGGTATCATGCAAGCCAGTAGTCGGGTCAAATCTCAAATCCCACATTCTTATGTCTGCCACCCAGCAAACCCTAGGAACACGTAAAGTTATTGAAATTAAAAGAAATTTAAAAATGGGAATTTGCATGTTTTATTGGCCCCAAATTGGACATATTTAATTCATTCATTTATTATTTTTTTAATTTACTTTTTTGAGACAGGGTCTTCCTCTGTGGCCCAGGCTGGAGTGCAGTGGCATGTGGCATGATCTTTGCTCACTGCAACCTCATCTCCTGGGCTCAAAAGATTCTTCTACCTTAGCCTCTCAAGTAGCTGTAACTGTAAGCAGAGGCCACCATGCACAGCTAATTTTTGCATTTTTCATAGAGACAGGGGTCTTTTTACATTGCCCAGGCTGGTTTCGAACTCCTAGGGCTCAAGCAGTCTTCCCACCTCAGCCTCCTAAAGTGCTGGGATTACAGGCATGAGCCATCATGCCCAGCCTGGACACATGTAATTAAAAAGCAAAATCAGCCCAGGCACAGTGGTTCATACCTGTAATTTCAGAACTTTGGAAAGCCAAGGTGGGAGGATCGCTTGAGCCTAGGAGTTCAAGTCCAGCCTGGGTAACATAGAAAGACCCTTATCTCTACAAAACATTTCAGAGTTAACTGAGTTTGGGGGCACATGCCTGTGGTCCCAGCTATTCAGAAGGCTGAGCTGGGAGGATCACCTGAGCCCAGGAAGAAAGACAAGGCTGCAGTGAGCTGTGATGAAGCCAGTGCATTCCAGCCTGGTTACAGAGCAAGACTGCATCAAATAAACAAACTAAAAAAGGGGAGAAAAGAAAAGAGAAAAATTGCCCCCAAATTTGCCATCTACAGTTACATTCCACATAAATCCTCAATTTCTTCACATTAACATGTCAGTATTTCTTTTCTTAACCTTACCTAACTGCCATCTTTACATTGTTTTGTGTCTTTTAAGGTTTTTTCCTAGCCAGTTATTTCTAGTAAATATTCCCTTGGAGCCCCTTGATGGTCTGTCTCACTTTATCACAATGATCGGAAAGGACCCCATGTGCATGCTCCAGGCTGCTAAACCCCACAGAGGGTCATGTTGCCCCCGTGTCCACCCACAGCCTTCAATAGACTTTGGGAATATTCTGCCTGGCAAACTCATTTGTGGGCTTCTGAGGAAAATTTTGTTTGATATATCATTGCTATGTAGGGTTGAGATCATTAAATATCTAACTGTACAATCAAAATCAAGGCATTTATAAACTGGCATGCAACAATATTTCTTATCACAGCCTCGTAAATACTTCTCCCAGAACTAGAATCAAGCTCATATTTGCTAATGCCACCTTTTCCTTTCCTCAGACCTTTTCTGTCCAATACAGTGGCCATAAGCCACATGCAGCTGCTAAACACTTGAAATGTGTCTTGTCCAAATTGAAATGTGCTGTAAGTGCAAAACCCACACCAATTTAAAAATTTAGTACCAAAAAACCAAAAAAACTACAATATGTCTCATTAATAATGTTTATATTGATCCCATATTAACATGATAACATTTGGGGTATATTGGGTTAAATATATTTGTTATTTAAAATGAGCATGTTTCATTTTACTTTTTATCGTGGCTGTAAATCGTTAAGAGGAAAGGGAGAGAGACACGGGAGGGAAGAAGAGGAGGTAGCGGAAAGGGAAAGAGACGGGAAGGGGAAAATAGAAGGACAAACTATTCTGTTCTTAATACCATGATCTGTTTTATCTGGAATGGCCTGATTCCGGGTTTCCAGGACTCAGTGGTATTTCTATAGTTCAAAAACATCTCCAATACTCATAATCTTAGCCTACGAAGCCACTTTTATCTTTGCGAGAAGAAATGAGCTACATGTTTCCTTTGATCAGTATGTGTTTCCTTTGATCTCCAGGAGGAGTCTTCCCCTGGCCGCATCTCAGGGAGGTGGAGCCTCCTCACTTCCCAAATGTTACCACAATGAGTGGGAACCCTCCTAGCCCACTGAAGTTTCTAAGATTTTTATCTTAAACAGCGTAGGTAAAATGCCTCAAGCCCACACCTAGCTGGGGTCTGGTTCATTAAAAAATAAGAAGATGGAATTAATCATTTTTTTTCCTGCAATGTCTTATAAACTTGTAGAAAAAGTAACAAAATATAAGTTTTTCTCCTTAGAATGTCTGTTTTTGAATATCATTAAGGGCAAGCCTTATTTTATCATCTTGCTAAATATTATAATGTGCCTAAATACTATTTCATATCTTTATATGACTGTTTTATAAAGTTGGCCTCTGGTTAAATTGTTAAAATATTGCAAAAGCACCTTCTCTAACTCATTTCTCTTGGAAAAGAAATGAGTGACATCATAAAAGGACATTTTATAAAAGTCTAGTAATTAGATGTGATCACTTATAAATCAAGAATATTTATCAAGTTACTCTAAAGCACACATTGGGCCTTCCTCATCTTCCTTTGCAGTTTGGAAGTCATTTTATTATACACATCAGAAGATACACTTTGGGGATCTGAACCAGCTCTGGACAGAGGTCTCTTCCTTTCAGAGTATTAACTCTAAGAGGAGGGTTAATTGGGCAACATCCTTGGAGAATGTGTTCCCCAGTCCTGCAACATCAAAAAGTAAATATTTACCTGATTCTGTGCTTTAAATTACTTTTTTCTCAGCTATGAAAAATGTCCTAATTTTTGTTGTTGTTTTTACTTTCTAACTTTAGAGAGCACTTAAAAAGTCAGGGCTTAGGGTTTTAAATGATTGTCAAGTGTTGGTAATACTAAGCCACAGGATAACTTAATTGTCTCTGCTCCTCAGCTTCGACCACTGATTGTCCGGAATGCAGACCACAAAAGTGGTTCAGCCTTTGTTCTCCAAAGCATATAATGAGTGCCACGCATTTTCTGGGCCACAACCTCATTGGTCAGGCCTTAGAGCATGGGCTTAACATAGCCTATTATTCTTTTATGTCCAGGGATTGACCCTCACATAATAAATTGTGGATGCTTGGCTTCTAATAAAATAAGTGGAGGAAATTTTATTAATATTGGAAGACATTTTTTTCATTCCTATGGAGCCCAGGACTACAGAGCTCAGCATGACTGCCAGCCTCCTAGCCAGGGGGTGGGGATTCCTGAATCCTACCCAGGACCTGTCCTTCCCTCCACCCCACACAGAGAAATGGAACAAATGCCTCTGAAGCCAAGATACTAACGCAATGTGTGTCCATAGAGAGAAAAGGCAAGGTGTCAGGAAGACTGGGGGAGAGAACATGTGTTTCCTCTAGTAGCAAAAATTACTCCTTTCAGCTTCCACATATGCCCTCTAGAGCCTGGTCCACTGTGGAAACACACTAAACTTTGAGAAGACTTTGTCTCACCACACATAGAAGTGTACCTGCTACTTGGACCTGTTTTGGCTAAAGAATTAAGTTGAGTGAAGGAAAGGGCCAGCTAGGCGGGTCGTTTGCCATCTGTGGCAGCCTACTGGTTGCCTCCACAATATCCATCTCCTCTTCTTTCTTGGTCACAGAACCGTGGACCAAGTGCTTAGCAGATAGTGTCACACTATCCTCTCTGTACATCCAGTTAGACGCAACCATCTATGTGGAACCAAAGGGCTCGGTCCATGCACCGAAGGGCTAATAGGGAGATTTTAGTACAGCCTTGCAGATCAAGTTGTCCTATTCCCAAAAATCCAATAAAAAGACCTTGTATTAGTCAGGCTCTCCAACGAAATAGAATGAATAGGATCTGTACAGATACAAACAGAGAGTTATGGGAAGGACTTGGCTCATATGATAATGGAAGCTGGCATGTCCAAAATCTGCAGGGTGGATGAGCAGGCTAAAGAGCCAGGGAAGAGCTGTGGTTGCAGCTTAAGTATGAGGGCAGCCTGATGGCAGAATTCCCTCTTCCTCAGGGAGGTCTGTCTTTCTTTGTCTCAAGGCCTTTAATTGATTGGATGAGGCTCACCTATGTTATGGAGGGTAATCTGCTCTTCTCAAAGTCTACTGATTTAAATGTTAATCCCGTCTTAAAAGTGCCTTCACAGTAATATCTAAAATAGTGTTTGACCAAATATCTGGCTACCATGGCCTAGCCAATTTGACACATAAAATTAACTGTCACAAACCACCAAACAGAAATGCCTATGAACAAAATGTAAGGAAACTTATGCCCATGCGAGGATCCAGTGTCCAGTCAGCACTGGGAGCTGTGTGTGGCTGCTCTGGGCTTCCTGTTCCTCCACACTGCCATCCAGCAAGGAGCGTCTGTCTCCTATGGTTGCTGACAGTTGTCGCGTTCTGAGTGTCTGTGCTGAGACTGCCAAGGCTGGGTCTCGGTATGGGGCGAAAAATGAACCTCAGCACTCACCTCGCCCAAGAGTGAAAGCAATTAACTGGAAATGGATCATGCATCTGAAAGAATAGCTAGAACTATACAACTTTTAGAAGAAAGCATTTAGAAGATACTATTCTTAATAGTTAAAAACAGGGAGTGCTAAGTCATGTAATGTTGGATACATGCAAGTGCACGTGGTAAACTCTAAAAAGATGCATGGAAATAATTATGTGGTAAAATTATAAAGAAATGCACAGGAATAAAGTCAGGACAGTGGCTAATTCCGTGGGCTGGGAAATGACACTGGGGGGAGGTTCTCAGGGCACTTGAAGGTCCTGGTAACATCACTAGACAAGCAGTGCACTCTCTTCAGAGGTCTAGATTTTAGCTCTGTGGGTTCCTCCTCAAAGCTCCTACGTTTTAATAATTCCAGCAGCTTCCATTTGTTCTCCTAGTTCCCGGGATTGTAGCTGCTCCCTGCAGTGCAACCTCTGTGACACCTTAGTGCCTTGTCTTCACTCTCCCCCTACCTAGTTAACAACTGCACAAGCACTTAGCAACTCTTCATATTAAAGTCACTTTGTTCAAATAACTAGTATGGCTTCACTCAGCTGGCTGGACCCTGACTGATAAAATATTCTTAAATTGGTTTGGAATAGCCTGTGAGTGTTCGTTTCATTGATATTCTTCATCATACCATATGAACATAACAAATATATTCTTTTCTATCAAATATTTCACTATTTCCAAAATGAAATGATTTTCACATCAGATCACATTCCTCCCTTGGTGAGAACCCTCCAGTGGCTTCCTACTGTGCTGGGAAAAGTCTCCAGGCCTCCAGCCTGGGCTGAAATGCTGGCTACCATGTAACGCCCTCAGCAAGACCTCTGTGGTAGCATGTGATCACAACAAAATTTCATCACATTTTAGAAGCCTTTAGACCAATATCCTTTAATCTGAGAATGTTCTGTTCTCCTCCTACTCTCCCTCCCATATGCTCGCTCCTAATTCAGTGAGAAGGCCCTTCTGGAATAAGGAGCATAAACCACTCCAGGAGTTGTTAGCAAGTGATACCTGCCTGCTTCTCACCCAGGCAGCATAGACGGAAGCCTGATGATCAGAATATACACATCCCATTTTCATAATAATAGGTACCATTCTCCCATTCTAGGGAGAAGTCTGCAGGGAAAACAGACCTACAATTTCAGAAGAGATCCATGTCAAATGCCGATACAAAGCAACATAGGTTGGTTACATTTACATATGAACAGTATGGGCTGATGTATGTTTATCTATCTATCTGAGATAGAATCTCTTTCTGTCACCTACGATGGAATGCAGTGGTGTTATCACAGCTCACTGCAGCCTCAAACTCCTGGGCTCAAGTGATCCTCCCGCCTCACCATCCCAAGTAGCTGGGACCACAGGTGCACACCACCATGCCCAGCAAACTTTTCTTTTGTAGAGATGAGGTCTAACTAAGTTGCCCATGCTAGTCTCAAACTTCTGGGCTTAAGTGATCCTCCCACCTCGGTCTCCCAAAGTGTTGGGATTTCAGGCATGAGCTACCATGCCCAGCCTGTATATATGTTTTATTACACAGTATGACATGATATCTATCATTGATACATACATACTTATATATATATACACACACACACAAACACACATACACACACACATATATACATATATATATGTATGTATGTATATGTATACATATCAGGTTTTTGAAGAAAACCAACATCATTAAAGAATAGGAAGTAAACTGTATTATTGTTTGCAATTTTTTACTTCCCCTACTGGTGACAGGATTATATAACTCGATTGATTGTATTCACTGATCTGTGACTTACAGAGCCTCCTGTGGAAGATGCATACTTCCTATCCTCTTGATACTGGATTTACCTTAACTTGCTTTGGCAATATATGTCCAAGCAAAACTGTTTTTTTTTTTTTTTTTTTTTTTTTTTGACACAGACTTGCTCTGTTGCCCAGGTTGGAGTACAGTGGGGCAATCTCAGCTTACTGCAACCTCTGCCTGCCCAGTTTAAGCAATCCCTGCCTCAGCCTTTCCAGTAGTTGGGATTACAGGCACCCACAACCATGCCTGGCTAATTTTTGTATTTTTAGTAGAGACAGGGTTTTACCATCTTGGCCAGGCTTGGTCTTGAACTCCTGACCTCGTGATCCATCTGCCACAGCCTCCCAAAGTACTGGGATTACAGGCATGAGTCACTGTGCCTGGCCAACTTTTTTTTGAGACAGTCTCGCTGTGTCACCCAAGCTGGAGTGCAGTGGCAATTCACAGCTCACTGCAGCCTTTACCTCCCAGTCACAGGTGATCCTCCCTCCTCAGCCTCCTGAGTAGCTGGGACTACAGTCAGGAACCACCATACTCAGGTAATTTTTTGTACTTTTTGTAGAGACAGGGTTTTGCCATATTGCCCAGGCTGGTCCCAAACTCCTAGACTCAAGCAATCCTTCTGCCTTAGTCTCTCGAAGTTGGAGTTACAGGAGTGAGCCAGCAAAACTTTTAAGAACCCTGTGTGTTTCTATCAGTACTCCTGCTCTTTTCTGTCTTCCTTAAAGAAAGGCATAACCCATATTAAGCCCCATTCTTTAGCCTCTTGGGATGAAAAGATACAGGGAGGAGGAGTGGAACCAGTATTGACTTTCGACCAACATAAACAATAAACAAGAATACACCTTTGTTCTTATGAGCCATAGAAATCATCTGTTACCACAAGAAAGCTGACAAATACAAGGAAGAAAATTAATAAGCAGAATAAGGAAAGCTGGAAGGAACAGAAATAATGTGGAAAATGGAAGAAAAAAAAAACAAAAACAAATACATAAGGAGTAGCCTCCGGGTGTTTTGAGATGGTATGCATCCATAATCAGATTAAACTCTGATAAAAATGAGTAATCAAACATTTTAAAAGGGCACATACAATTCAAAATCTTATCTGAAATAAAAACAGAACGGTAAGACTGTACAATAAAATCGGCACAGTGAAGACTAGGTGACCTAGAACGGAGCTCCTCGGCTTCTTGGTGTGTACTAGTCCCTGGGAGTCTTATGAAAATGCAGATCCTGATTTAGTTGGTCTCAAATGGGGCCTGAGAAAATGCATTTCTAACATATTCTCAGGTGATTCTGATGTTGTTGGTCAAAGATTCAGAATTTGAGAACCACTGTTGTAGATTCTTGCTATTCAAAGTGTGTGGTAGCTTCCACATCACCAGGGAGCTTGTTAGACATGGGATACTGATCCTCAGACACGCTTTGAGTAGCAAGGGTATAGATGAGTATCTCTCAAACTGTTGGCCCCATCCCATTAACCTCAGAATTACCAGATAATTTGTCACAAAGGCAATGTATTGAACCCCACTCTAGAACTGTCAAATCAGAGCCCAGCAATTTATTTTTTAGCACGTCTCCAAGATGATTCAAGTGCACAATACAGTTGGAGAGCCACTGAGTTAGAAATAGTAAAAGGCAGCTTTACAAAAGACATATATAACTAAAAGACAAAAAAGAAAATGTGAGAAAAAAGTCAAACAACAGATGCTAGACCATCTGTTAAAAGAAGTCACAGAAGAAGAAAATAGGTACAGTGGAGGTGAGTAGGGAAAAGTTTCCCATAAAACACTGAGCAGGATGAATAAAAGTGGACCCACATCTACATACCATCATACAAATGTGCAAAGAGATAGTTCTAAAATCATCCATATAGAAAGCATTTTTTTGCTGAATGAATATGAGGCAATTCGCTTCCTCTTTTAATTTATGAACTCTGTAACTTGGTACTTCTAGCCTCCCACCCAAGATGAGTAATACGGAATTAAAATAAGTAAAGATTAAAACCTCTCAATGTTCCTCCCACCTACTCTTTAAATTACTTTTAAAACCTGTTTGGCAAATTATTTGGTGTTTTTTAAATTTATTGAGGAACACTGGAATAAAACAAGCATGATGTCAGATAAAAGTTATAGCTTACATAATTTTTTTTTCTTGATGTGGCAAAAGTTCTTAAATTAAATTATATTTGGATTTTGTTAATCTTAAATTTATTTTTTCTATTATACCACTTCAAAAAAAAACTACAAGTAATTTTAATCACCAGTTATTAGAGAGAAGCCGATCTAGCTACAATTTCTTTAGCAATTTTGTGTCTAGAAACATAAATATTAAACTGTGTAATTTAGTTAAACACATATACATTAAATTTTAAAAGATACAAGATTTTAGACAATTTAGTCTCTGAAGGATTTGGTTTTGATAAATTAGAGAAACTGATCATATATTTGTAGAAGGCAGAGGTTACAAATATGTGAGAAAGTTTCATGACCTTTATGCAATTTGGCTATGAATTCTTTGACTCAGTTCCAAGTTGGTAGTCATTCATTATGCACCTAGGAGGCTCTGACACAGCAACAGTAATGACAGCCATTGTTTTTGCCCTTGTGGAGCTTACATTATCCTATTGAAGGCAAGCAGGAAAACAAGTGAAGAAAGAAACTCACTGCAGATGGGAATAGGTGCTGCACAAAAAAGTGAGCAAGGTGCTGGGAGAGAATCAAAAGTGTAGAGGGGCATCCTTCCAAGGAAAGCCAGCAGCCCGATAAGGTAGAGACCAACAGGATGATCAGCACCCTTTCATGCAGAGTGAGGGCAGCTCTGGCAGGGGGAGGAGCAAATGTACAAGCCCTGAGAGGGGAAAGAGTTTAGGGTGTCCTGGGAAGTCAACAGAAACCAGGGTGGCTGGGGGCACATGTTGAGTGGCAAGGGAAAGGCACTAAATGAGGTTAGGAAAATAAGCAGGGGCTAGATATGTCCAGGCCTGATGACTATGATAGAGAGTAATTAAAAGCCATGAAGAGTTTTAAGCAGAAGAAAAGATTATTTAATTTGTATTTGTAAAAGATCACTCTGCACACCCATTAGAATGGCTATCAAAAAAATTAAAACCTAAAACAAAGTAAAGTAACACATGTTGGCAAGGCTGTGGAGAAATTGGAATCTTTGTGTATTATTAGTGGGAATGTAAAATGATGCAGCTACTGGGAAAAATGGTATGACAGTTCCACAAAATATTTAAAACAGAATAACCACATGATTTAGCTATTCCACTTCTGGGTATATACTGAAAATCATTGAAAGCAGGGATTCCAACAGATACTTGAACACCTATGTTCATAGTATCATTATCCATAATAGCCAAAAGATGAAAACATTCTAAATGTCCATTGAAATAGATAAATGGATAAACAAAATATGGTGCATACATACATGGGATGCATGCTACTATAAGGATGAACAATATTAAGCTAAGTGAAATAAGCCAGCACAAAAGAAATAAATATAGGATGATTCCACTTACATGAGGTAACTAGAGTAGTCAAATTCAGAAAGAGAAAGTAGAATTATAGCCATGGGTACTGGGGAGAGGGAGGAAATAGGGAGTTCATTATTTAATGAGTACAGAGTTTCAGTTTGAGAAGATGAAAGAGTTCTGGAGATGAATGGATTGTGGTGATGGGATGGCTGCACAAGAATGCATGTACTGAACTGCACACCTGAAACAGTTAAAATGATACATTGTATATATCTCTATATATTGTATACATTCTCTCTCACACATGCTCTCTCTAGTGCTCTTGCTCTCTCTCTTTCTCTCTCTCTCTCTCTCTCTCTATATATATATATATATATATATAACACACACACACACACACACACACACACACACACACACACACATAAAGAAAGCCTTTCCGGTTTTTAACTGACATCATATATATATCATATGATGTATACATATCACCAGTGAGCCTGGCCTGGCCCATGTATACATCATATGATATATTTATGATGTCAGACAGTTAGAGAGAGACTCCATGTCTCTCTCTCTCTCTCTCTCTCTCTCTGTATATATATATATGTATATGTATATGTGTATATATATATATATATACACACACACAGAGAGAGAGAGACAGAGAGTAACAAGGATATAGAGGAGTATCTCTCAAACTGTTGGCCCCATCCCATTAACCTCCGAATTAAGAGATAATTTGTCACAAAGGCAATGTATTGAACTCCACTCTAGAACTGTCAAATCAGAGCCCAGCAATTTATTTTTTAACATGTCTCCAAGATGATTCAAATGCACAATACAGTTTGATGAGCTCACCCTGCTGCACCTTCATGAGTGACAAGAAGAAGCTGATCTCCGTGGAGACGGACATCATCAGGGATCACTACATGGAAGAGAAGTTTGAGGACGGGTCACTAGCTGCTGAGTGCCTGTCAGAGAAGATGGAGGAGCTCATGGCCTGGATGAGAAGGGTGCTGGGGTCGCATGTCACCAACGTGAAGGTGACCCTCCGACTGGACACCCACCCCGCCATGGTCACTGTGCCGGAGATGGGGGCTGCCCAGCACTTCCCGCGCATGCAGCAGCTGGCCAAGACACAGGAGGAGCAAGAACAGCTCCTGCAGCCCACGCTGGAGATCAACCCCAGGCATGCACTCATCAAGAAGCTGAATCAGCTGCGGGAGAGCGAGCCTGGCCTGGCCCAGCTGCTGGTGGATCAGACATACGAGAATGCAATGATAGCTGCTGGGCTCGTTGATGACCCCAGGGCCATAGTGGGCCACCTGAATGAGCTGCTTGTCAAGGCCCTGGAGTGACACTGACAACCAGAGGCCTCTGCCCAGGCAGGGGAAGAAGGACTGACACCACAGATGACAGCCCCACCTCCTTGAGCTTTATTTACCTAAATTAAAAGTTATTTCTTAATTTAAAAAAAAAAAAAATATATATATATATATATATATATATATATAGAGAGAGAGAGAGAGAGAGAGAGAGAGTCTTGCTCAGTTGTCAGGCTGGAGTGCAGTGGCGCAATCTTGGCTCACTGCAACCTCCACCTCCCGGGTTCAAGCGATTCTCTTGCCTCAGCCTCCTGAGTAGTTGGAACTACAGGCATATGTTACTACGCCCAGCTAATTTTTTAAATATTTTTAGTAGGGACAGGGTTTCACCATATTGGACAGGCTTGTCTTGAACTCCTGACCTTAAGTGATCTGCCTGCCTTGGCCTTCCAAAGTGCTGGGATTATAGGCATGAGCCACCATGCCCAGCCATGTTAAGTATATTTTACCACAATAAAAAATGCTAGTGACCTTCAAAGATACATATCACTCTGGCTGTTATGTGAAGAATGGTTTGGAGGGGAACAATAATGAGGTGGAAAGAGAATTGGAAGACAGTGACACCAGCTGAGGTGAAAGGGACCTGGTGGATTGGACTGGAAAAAGGGGGACCCTCTTCCCATTGGTGATGGCATTTTAATATCGGATTCTGTAATGACTATATGAAATAATCTTCTACATTCACCACTACAAGTAAGTTGACCAAGGATATGCACATTCTTACTCCAAAGAGTTCCACTTTCAGTCAATTCAATTACCAACCCACAAAGCTAATACGCATCAGTGTTCTGTGTGTTTGCGGGGGGAGGTGCATGCATGCCAGTGCTTTGTGGTACCATGCTCTAAAAAATGAGAAAGTCTTCATGTAAGTCCACATGTGCCATTAGCTCAGACTTCCAGCTTTTTCTTTTAATGTAAATGATATCTTAAAATCATCAAATTAGGTAAAAATACAGATCCCACCAATTCTGAACTTTTATATGACATGCGTTAAAATTTTCCTGAAGACTTTATTTCAACTAATACCAACACGAACTGTTCTGTATGTATTTTACTTGATACAATTTTATATAGTATAAGTGGACAGACATTTTATTTGACCTACATGATACACACACACATGAAAAAAATAGTGATTACTATACTTTTAAGTATTATTTATGCAAAATGTCCTTTCTCTGATTTGAACATTGGAAATATACTAATGTCTTTCTAGATATGTTTCTTTTTAATTTCACATGAAGTTCCTTGGATTTCTGTGATACAAACTGCTCCTGGATATATTGTAAAGATGTGAGAGCAGCTTCCATATCAACCCCTAGGTATAGAGGGTTGACATATCATAACCTAAAAACACTGGAGGATTGTGTTTTTTCAAGAGCATGTTTGACAGACTGGGGCCAAAGTGTGAAATGACTATGTTTATCTAATACCTATGTGCAGTATTTGATACCCTCTTTCTATACCCACGATCTGTTTAGGAGTCATTTTCTTTTAATGTTATAGATGAAAGCTTTTCTTAAGAGATACTTTTAGTCTGTACGTTGGCTTTTCTTTCCTCCTTTTACAAATTATGAAAACTTCTAAGTGTATTACTTGGTGAAATATTTCAGAGTGCATTATTTAATTCTGTTCTATTCTGAAAGGAACATTATAAGACAATTCCCACTGGTACATGAACAAATAGCTTCCATTTGTTAAACAAAGCCTTTTTGGTTTTTAACTCTCTGACTTCCTGAAAGTTATATCCAAGGAAACAAATCTAAAATGCTGTATTCTCTTTGTTCAGATGGAATTGCTACTTCCTAATGAATTAATGTTCAGAAATTTTGGCATCTTGGTCAGCAGCCAAAGGTCTGCAAACTTTGCATGTAACAGCAGCAGAAAAGGAGGTGACAAAGAGATCTCCACAAATCCTCTGTAGACCACTGTGTAACCTTGGACCACGTATCTGGAAAATCTTGCTACTAATTGGAAGCATACACACACTTAATGCTTTTGCAAGCTGGGAAGTTGAAACTTTTTCAAATGTGAGCAGAAAAATGTGCTAAATGACTTTTCAGTTGAGGGGTTTTAAAAACTGGTATTTTCACACAGCTACTCCTGCATAGCAAATAGCTCACTAGTGAAATTAATATTTCTAAGAGCTCTAAAACAAAACAAGTTAGAAGTAATGTTATTGTGAAGTTAATTTCTAATTTGTTTTCAAGGAAAAAGCAGCTCATTTCATTGTAATCTTTTGCAATATAAGACCAGGAGTGGGATTTTATTTTTCCTGTATTTACTTGGAATTCCAAATTAAATCATATCACAGTTTTCAACTAGGCCTGGCCCATTAAGTATATTTCACCTTGGTATGAGTAACAGTAGTCCTTCTGCAAAGAGCTCATACTAAGCAATTATATTTTAATGAGTCAAAAGCAAAAGTTATTTTAGTCTTATACATATGTAAATTTATTTTAAAACTGTCTGATTTAGAATTTTAGTCTAAATATTTTAAAAGATAAGAGATAATCCTAAAAAAAGATTCAAATAATATTTAGCAGCAAGTCTATATGGCAAATGCCTAATGGGAAATGTTCTTCTCTTTCACAGATACAGAAAAAGGAATTAGTTGAGATATTAGCTGACAGGAACCAACTATTGCCTCTAACAGAAGAATGATGATTAGCTTGACATATTTAATGCAAAATGATTTCCAGCAAATGAAACCAATGTAAATACAAATTTAAAAAAAGATGAGAGGATTCCATATTAATTTTTAAAACTACTAAACTGATATTTTTACTTTCTATAAAAATATAATGTAAAAATAATAGACTTTATGGTTTACTTTAGCCAAAGTATAGGAGAGCTATTGAAGACATCATATTTTAGGAAAGCACTTTACATATTTTTTTTCACACCCATTTGTTCACCCAAGGAGCATTTTTGCATTTTGGCATCAACGTCACATTGAACAAGAAAAGCTAATTGTTTCAAAGCACAAATTAAATGGCCATATAAACGTCTAGAATTGTCTTTTACAGGTTTTCCAATGAAAGTAATAATAATTGCATTTGGTTCTTATTAAGGACATGCAAATGCTATACTCCAGTGTGCCTCAAACTTTTGTGTGTGCGTGAACGTCCTGGGGACCAACATATGGCAATTACATGGATTAGGCCTACCTAGCACAGGGCTTGAGAATGTACATTTCTAACACAGGGTATGTTGTTACCCCAGTCTACTAAATGCTGTACTTTACCCACTGTCTACAATTTGTACCTGTTTCGACATAGAAGATGCGCACTATCAATTTTTAAGTAAAGAAAGAAAGAAAATTTCTAGTAGCATATATTGTAGAATACCATTTAGTGGGAGAAGAAAAGCATTTCCTATATGCCAAGAAGAGATGATTAAAAACTATTTAAAACAACAGCCGATCAGAACTATTTCTGCCCATCAGAGGAATGGCGTGATTTTTCTCTAGCCTTAAATACCCATTGTTTAGGAAAGATGTCTGAGCAAGCTTGTGTGTAGCAACCGAGATGCTGCAAAAAATGGTCTGAGAAGAACCATCGAAACAGACCAAACATTGAATTGTTCCCCAGAAGGACAGTCACAGGATCTGGAGCAGAAGGAGGGGTGAGTGAAGAGAAACATTAGCTGAGAAAGAGAGAGAGAGAGGCAGACAGACAGACAGACTGCTCAGCCCAGTGATGCAACAGGTGGCTTACACTCTCATATAGCAAGGCATCCTCAGGATGAATTAGCTAAAGGAATTTTGAAAATGGAGATGTGTTGCAGGTATGCTGTGTTCTTCTGTAACATTTTCCAGCCCCCGCCCCCACTCTAACCCCAGCAAGGGGAATCTCAGGATCAAGGACTAGGAGTTGTGTTCCATATCTGCGTCTACACAAGAGACTAGACACAAGGGAGATCAAGACAGCCGTGGAAGCAGGAAATCGAAGCAAGATGTGACCAGGAAAACTGTTTGCCCAACCCCCAAGAATCCCTGGGGATATGGTGAGAAATAAAAAGTTTTCCAATGTAAAGGAGGTCCTGGTGTGCATTACATGTAAAATTCCCAGAACAAAATGACTCCCACCAATTATAGGACCTGGGGTCATTTAAGTAATTGATATTTATGTGATGCAGACAGAGAAAATATTTGGAAAAATACACACCAAAATGTTAACTTTATATTTTCTTCCAGTAGTGAGATTGTGGATGATTTTTTTCTTATCTATATTATCTAATTTAGGAAATAAAATGCATTTCTTCAAAATAAAATCTCACCCAGTGATGCCACACTCCAGCAGAAATGATCTTCAAGCTGAGATATAAAGAATAAAAAGCATTATCTGAGTTAAAAGTTGGAATGGCTGGGAGAACTTTCCATGTGCCAAGGCCATAGGACAGGGAAGAGCCAGCTGCAAGGGAACTGTGGAGCAGGTCGAGTGGGTGAGAAAGAGCAGATGACCAAGCTGAGACTACATCAGCAGTCATGGGAGGAGAACAGAGAGCCTCAGAGGCTAGAAGAGCAGTGTGATTATATTCTGACTGCAATGGCAAACCATCAAAAGGTTTTAAGCAGGCAGTGACATGATCTGGTGCATGTTTTTTAAACATCAGGGCAGGAGAAGAGATGGAAGTGAGAAGAGATGGAAGTGAGAGAGGGGGAATAGTTGAGGCCAGGAAGTCAGATAAGAGCCCTTTGCAGCTCCCAGGGAAAAGGAACAATGGAGTTAGTGCCAGTGATTGGGTTATAATTGACAGGTTTTGGAGACAGATGGGCTAAGAAATAGGAAATTAAAAAACAAGCAAGCAACAATCAAACACATACACACACATAAAAATAGTCTCCAGGGTTCAGTGCTTGAGGAAATAAGTGGTGGAGGTAACCTTTTCTGAGATGGATACTTGAGGAAAACGGGTGTTGAAAGGAACAGCAAAAGTTCACTTTTAGAAATATTAAGTTTGAAGTGCCTGTAAAATAGGTACGGAAAGATGATTGGTAGAAGATTTGATAAATAAGTCATGGATGAGCTGGGAACCACTGGTCTCTAAGTAAAAAGCATATATAATTTATCAACCAAACTGGGACACTTCTGAGAGTAAAAGAATATGTTATTAAGAATTTTGCTGAGACAACAGGCACAACTATGGGAGAGTATTAATGGAAAAGAGAAAGAGACCTAGAACTGACCTCTGACAAATTCCATTATTTATCTTTAGGTAGTAAGTGGAGAAGAAAGAGCTCAAATTCCCCAAATGTGATTTGGAAACTAAATCCCAATGCAACAGTGATTAGATCATGAGGGTTCTGCCCTTGTGAATGGATTAATACAATTATTGTGGAAGTGGGTAAGTTAACATGGGTGTGTTTTCCTAATTAAATGAGTTCAGCCCCTTCCCTACCCTCTCTAATGCCAGTACTCTCTTGCTCTTCCACCTTCCCACCATGAAATGAAACAGCAAGAAGGCCCTTACAAGATGCCGGCACCTTAATATTGAACTTCCCGGCCTTCACACTATGAGAAATAACTTTCTTTTCTTTATAAATTACCTAGTTTGTGGTATTCTGTTATACCAACACACAATGGTCTAAAAAAAAAGGGAAAGCTCAAATGAGTCAAATCTGATTAGCAGTTCTAATAAGATTACTGAAAAATGTTTATTGGATTTGGCAATATGAAAATCATTGATAACCTCAGCAAAGCTAGTTTGGGCTGAGTGATGGGTGTAAAAGCCAGAGGGGATTGAGTTGAAGAGTAAATAATATCTGAGGAAGTAGAGACAGTTTTGTATCACTCTTAGAAGAGTCTTGGCTGGGAAGGAGAACATAGATATCTAACAGTAGTGGCAAGGGAATCTGAGACAAACAAGGATAGGGACAAGTGAATTTAGCATAGGAGACACTACAGACTGAAAGATCATAAAAAAGATCCAGGAAAAACTTTCTAGTAGAATAAGTCTACCAAAATATTCATAGTAGTATTGTTCACAGGAGCTAAAACCTGGAAGTAACCCAAGTATCTATCAACAGAAGAGAAGATGAATACATTATGATATATTTATGCAATGAAATATTATACAAAAGATGAATGAACTATAGTAAAACAAAAATGTGGATCAATCTTGAAATATATTTAAAAAGTAAATCTCAAACAATTACATACCTTATTATGCTCTTTATAAAGTTAAAAATAAACCTTTAAGATTCTAAATAAATGCAATAAAATTATGTAAAATCAAAAAAAGGAAATGATGAACGTGGAATTTTGGGGGATGGTCATCTCATGTCATCTTATGTCAGAGATGCAGGGTGATGACAAGATGGAGTAGAACCTAGAACCTGGGATTAATATGAAGATCATTGCAGGTTCCCAGGTTATGTTTCAAGAAGTTGATTTATAGATGGTTACTACACTGTAAAAAATAAAAATAGCCATGAATAGATCTATTTTGGGCATATTTTATGAATCACATTTATGATTAATCTAGGTGTTTGCACTCAGGCTCAATGGCCAGTTGGAAGTGTAGGGAGAAATTAGTTTATTAGTTCTATAATGATCTTGAGACAAGTCACAAAATGCTTCCATAAAAATACATGGCTATCTCCAATATAACAGGTGAGGCAGAGTAAAAGATATTGCTGCACAGACAGAAGCAAAAACTAAAGAGAAAAACTTGTCTGTCTTTAAAAGTAAGATAGTTCCAGCATTCTCTATAGACAGTAGAGAGATGTTAAGCCATTCTCAATTATGAGATTTCCTCTTACCTTTCTCTGGGCATCAGAGAATATTTACTCCACCAAGATGAGTTGTTTGGGGACTATTTTATTTTTGAGATCTGCTATTCTTCTTGCTTCAGTTACAGCAGCAACTTAATTGTCTCATGTATGGTGCAATGATCTTTTAAAAATCATTTTATCTGTGGTATTTCTATTGATGTGAAACAATATACTTTTTGTATGTTAACACATTTACATGATTCATAATTATTATATTAATATCTAAACTCCCAAAAGCTTGCTCGGCAGTTTTATGGAGCTTAGATTTTGCCCAGTTGAATACTATGTTTTTATTTCTCCTCCCTCACATGAGCTACTTTATTAAATTTCCTTTTACTGATTTCAGCCCATGTCTCCCATTTATCAAGATCAAATTGCATTTTAAGAACATCTCCTAAACTATTTGTAATTCTGCTCCAATTTTTTATCATCTCCATCTCATTCCAGTAGAGTACTTTCCACTTTCATTTCTGAATGCTTCAGAAACATATGGGGAAAAAATTGAAACAGACACTCAACAGTAAGCAAGTCGGAATTTTGTTAGACAAAAGCAAATAGGGTAGGACAGGCTCAAATGACGCATTTCTCACTGCTTGGTTGGCAGCTGTGATGCACACTTGTGAGAAAACTTCCAGTAGCTTAGCTTTTGTTCTATCTTTATGACAATCCCAAAACATTCTTTAAGACTGCAGGTAGGGGGAGATCACTGTTTTCCTAGGGGTTATGTTAACCAAATGTTTTCCCTAGAATCAGCTATGGTCCCTTTTTCTCCCCTAGGAATTCTTTTGAGTAGAATCCAAGGCTATATAACGCAGTGCTCTAATCAGCACCAGCAGCACTGTGACCACTCAGACTGTTTCTGCAGACCGCACAGCACCCTGAGAATAAGACAGACAGCTGACAGCCAGATTGTCAACTCTTCTGCTGGGTTCTGATTAATTCATTGATTTGTGGACTTACTAATCTCTTCATTTACTTAAATAATTATAAAATCTAGCATGCATTTGGTCTATTAAGGGTTTGGATCTAGAAGATCTAAGTTAACTGGTTTTACTGCAAAGATCTCACTGTGGTTCCCCCATCCCATGTTTCGATGCTGCCTTCCTCCTCCATGTGGATCCTCCTCTTGAACAGAGAGGCAAAGATGTTGCAAGCCAAGACTTATGATTTGTAAGATCCAGCAGGCTGGAATTTAAAAAGCTAGGCCATAAAGAATATTAGGCCCAGAGTTCCTGCTACAACAAAAGATTGGAAGGAGACTAAAAAAAAAGCCAGGCCATCCCACCTTCATAGACACAGTCTGTTCACACTCGTGAGCAGAACTTTCAGAGAGGTGGAAAGAACAGCTTACAGGCTGTGTCTGCCAGGCCCCGTTCTGGCTTAATCCCAGAAGAAGAGGAGCACCATAGAACTTTCTTTAGTTATGACAACAAGCGCCAAGGCACCTGTGTCTTGCTTCCTGGATGAAATCTAGAGAATGGAGAACTTCAGGGGAAAAGGTCTCTACGACAGTAAGGCCTGGAAATAGAACACTTCTCTCTGGGGGTTTTCAAGGGCAGCAAGCCCCACAGCACAGCACTCCCCATGCCACCTTGCATGGGAGACAGATGTTTGCACGGAGTGCTAAGGCTTTGGTGAGCTACCTAAGAAGTCCATGTGTTGATAATGGGGTGTGATGAGGCATCCCAATGTTTCCCCTGGCAGCAAAGAATAGTGCAAGTGGGATACTGAGAAGCAGCAGGCAGGCGTGGATCTTACATTCCTAGTGAGAAATTACAGACTCCAGTGAGAGGACACAGACCAAATGGCACAAGGATTGTGTGAGTCAAGCTCAAAGGGAGACTGGGCTGCCTTAATAGGTACAGTGGGGGCTGTTGCTAATCACTACAACCAGTGGACCACTTGAATTGCCAGAAGATGCCAGGAAGACCAGTAGGACCATCTCGGTCTAGAAGTCCTACCTAACAACACAACAGGGACAGCAAGGTCTCCTCCACCTGCAGATACAAAAGAGAAAGAAAAGAAAAGATAAGAGAAAACCAAGATTGACTGAGAACATCTTGAATTTGAATAAGAAAAATCACTACATATTCTCACTCATAGGTGGGTGTTGAACAATGAGAACACATGGACTCAGGGAGAGGAGGATCACACACTGGGGACAGTTGTGGGGAGCTAGGGGAGGGATGGCGGGGGGTGGGAAGGGTGGGGAGGGACAACATGGGGAGAAATGCTGGATATAATATGCACTTATGCAACAACCCTGCATGACCCGCACATGTACCCCACAACCTAAAGTAAAATAAAAGAAAAAAAAAAAAAAAGAAAACTCACAGAAGGGATAAAGTTTACCTGGAAGTAAAGAGACTGAGATTTTTGCACCAAGAATAATGTCATCTCAAAATAGAGGTTAGGTCATTATAGAGAATTAAGTTAAATTCTACTTTTACACTCCTGGGTGTCTGACCCATGAAATGATATCTGCTACACAGATAATTAAAGTAATACTCCTTGCATTCAAGGAACCCACAGTCTAGCAAAAAGAAATAGTGCTCATAGTATTTATTTATTATATTACAGTTTCTTGTTCCTAAGCTTGGTGTGGCACTTCCTCATAAACTCCACGAGACTAGGAACTACTTCTGCCTTTGTTCACTATTGTGGTCTGGCTGCATAGCACAGTGCCTGGCACACAGTAGATGCTCAACACTTATTCATTATATTCATTAGGGTAATTACTTTGTTATACTGATGAATATTCATTGCTGATTACTGAAATAATTATTAAAGAAAATAATAGTTTTAAGCGATTTTTAATGTGCTAGGCATCCCACCAAAACTTTGACACACACCATTTGACAAATATATAATCTTGTCTTCAGTGCTGTGTAATAAAAGTTGAAAAGTGCCATTAGAATTCAAGCACAATAAGATTATTGATTGGAAGTCCCTGTATCTCACCTTGCTCTCCTCCAACCCACACTACAGTCATACTTATCTTTCTAAAATACATATCTGACCATTGCCCATATGAATTTATGAAATTCAAATAGAAATAGAAAATACCATAAATAGATAAATAGAAAATACCGTATTTCTATAACTCTGTAAATTTTATTCTGAGCCCATAGTCAGACATACTGTGGAAAAATTTAATCTCAGTCATAAATGTGCCATCTCCTTTTTTGGGGTCACACAAAGACCCTTCAAGGTAGAAACTCCTTTGGTCTTTAGCCAACAGGGCTCTTTTCTGAAGCACCCAGTGTCTGAGTTTCCTGTCCCTCAGAGTTAAGGAATCACTGTTCCTGTGCCCAGCAACAGGCGAGGAGTCCCTGAGATTGGCCAACCTCTCCTGGAGCCCCTCTCATCCACTCACCACCTGTTCAGGTCCACACATCAACTCTCAGCAGGGTCAGAACCCTCGGACCACAGGTCCTTCCCAGACTTGGGGAAATTATTCTCTCCCCTACTAATACCCTTACAGGCTCTTCTCCTCTACTCAAAGTATCGTGTCTTTTGCAACTTTCACTTTGGTTAGCTAGATAAGCCTGTGGTCATTTAGGCAGCTTCTCCTTCATGCACTTTTTGTCCCCACCAAAAGTCCTGAGGCAAGAAGACCAAAAGACCAGGATATCAGAATCATTGGATAAAGGAGTAAAGGAAGAAAACAAATTTTTAAAATTATGCTACCACTTGATTATGTTACTTAGTTGTTTAAATCCTTTAATAGTTTTTCATTGCTCCTAAGAAAAAGACTAAACTCCTCTATAAGGCCAACAAGATGACTTCCCCCATACCCACCTCAACAACAGAGAGACCCAAAGCGGTCTGATCTCACCCCACTTCTCTAGCTTTATGGTGAAGAATGTTGTCAAGTGCCCGGTGAGATGATATTTTTCCCCATTTTTTCAGAAACTGTGGAACACCAAAGAACTAACTACCTCCCATTGTAAGATCAGAGACCCAAAGAACTGCTCATTGTTAGGGCTTTCTGCCTACTATCAGGACTGACAGAAACTGCCATTTCTGCATATAACCATAGCACCACTGTCACCACAACCAAATATTAATAATAAGAGGACTGAGGAAAGAGAAAGTTTGCTTTCGGGGGGGCGGGGGTTGGAGTCTCACTCTCATTGCTCAGGCTGGGAGTGCAATGGTACAATCTCAGCTCACTGCAACCTTTACCTCCTGGGTTCAAGCTACTCTACTACTTCAGCCTCCCGAGTAGCTGGGATTATAGGAATGTACCACCACACCTGGATAGTTTTTTTGTATTTTTAGTAGAGCCAGGGTTTTACTATGTTGGCCAGGCTTGTTGCGAACTCCTGACCTCAGGTGATCCACCTGCCTCGGTCTCCCAAAGTGCTGGGATTACAGGTGTGAGCCACTGTGCCTGGCCAAAAGTTTGCATTTTAAAGGACTACAGTGTCTGTGAAATAGACTATTCCAGCTGGGCAGGTTGGCTCATGCCTGTAATCCCAGCACTTTGGAAGGCTGAGGCAGGCTGATCACCTGAGGTCAGAAATTCATGACCAGCCTGGTCAACACAGTGAAATCCTGTCTCTACTAAAAATACAAAAAAAACTAGCCCGGCATGGTAGCAGCACCTGTAGTCCCAGCTACTCAGGAGGCTGAGGCAGGAGAATCGCTTGAACTCAGGAGGTGGAGGTTGCAGCAAGCCGAGATCATGCCATTGCACTCCAGCCTGAGCAACAAAAGCAAACTCTATGGACTCTCCCTATCCTAAGATAACTCTGAGGGGAGTAAAGGGAGTTGTTACTATCCCCAAATCTGAGGTTTGCCCAAGAGAATTACTCTCAAAGAAGGATGTTAGCTTCACTCCATAAGCCAAGGACTAATGGTGATTTCCTCTCTTGTCTGAAAGCTGTCTCAATCTAAAACCCTATATATCTGTTGCTGCTGAAATTGCCACTTTAGGGTGCTGGGGGAATTAAGAGGGAGGTAAGGGAAGAATCCATTCATTTCCTGTGGGCAAGCGAGCCAGAGGAGAGTGGCTGGGTTTGGGCAGTCTTGCTAGTGCCCAACTAAGATGTCTCACTACTGGTTAAGTAAAAACCCAACATCAAGAGATCATGGAATGCAGCATGTAAGGTAGGGAGTAGGGAGTAGGGATGAAGAAGTTAGACCTCAAGCAA
Organism: Saimiri boliviensis; assembly: GCF_048565385.1. Taxonomy (NCBI): domain Eukaryota; kingdom Metazoa; phylum Chordata; class Mammalia; order Primates; family Cebidae; genus Saimiri; species Saimiri boliviensis. The sequence goes on from NC_133453.1 coordinate 42,745,453, forward strand.
GATCTTCCATAGGTTCTATTCAAGAACCACACATAGGCAAGCCTTTGGACAATGTTTGCCTCACAGATGCATCCAATAGGAAGGCAGTATTAGCTAGAGAAGAGGCCAAATGAGTCATCACACAAGGAGATCTCAGCCTCCATCTACCATCTTTTTTGCCTCAACACCAGAAAGAAGTGTAGGAAAGGGGAGAGGGGGAGGGGTGTGAGAACTAACCATACCTGCCTTCCATTTCTTTGGTTTTTTGGAAAGACAGAGTCTCACTCTGTCGCTCAGGCTAGAGTAGACTGGCACGATCTCAGCTCACTGCAACCTCCACCTACCACATCAAGTGATTCTCCTGCCTCAGTTTCCCAAGCAGCTGGGACTACAGGTATGCACACTATATCCAGTAAATTTTTGCATGTTTTAGTAGAGATGGGGTTTTACGATATGTTGGCCAGGCTGGTCTCAAACTCCTGTCCTCAGGTGATCTGGCTGCCTCAGTCTCGCAAAGTGCTGGGATTACAAGCATGAGCCACCACACTTGGCCATGCCTTCCATTTCTTAGTTTGCATCTCTGCTCACATCTCCCTGTGACCATAAACTCTTCTGCCTCCCCTTCTACTTTAAAGAACCCTTGTAATTATTGGACCCACCCTGATAATATAGGCCCAGCTCCGTATTTTAAGGTCAGCTGATAAACACCTTAATACCAGCTACAGCCTTAATTCTCCTTTGTTATGTAATATAACATGTTCTGGGGTTAAAATGTGGACACCTTTTTCCAAAGCATTTGTATTAATCAAAGTTCTCCACAGAGGCAGAACCAATTGGGTGCATAAAAGGGATTTAATGAAATGGCTCACATGATTGTGAAGGTTTAGTGAGTCCAAAATCTGATGGAGGAGACTTGGAGGCTGGAGAATCAGGAAAGAATTACAGTTCGAGTAGAAAGGTGGTCTGCTGCAGAATTTCCTTCTCTTGCTGGGGAGAGGTCAGCCTTCTGTTCTTTTCAGGCTTTCTACTGATTGGGTGAGGCCCAGTTTGGAGGGTAATATATGCAGGATGTAGGAGAGCAGTTGCTTTACTCAAAGCCCACAGATTTACATGTAAATTCCACCCAAACACACCCTCACAGAAGTATCCAGAATAATATTTGATCAAATATCTGGGCCCCATGGCCCAACCAGTTGACACATAAAATTAACCATCAGAGTGTTAACTTACCAAAGAGTTAAAATGTCTCAATAATTCATTTATACTTACAACTTGTCACTCTCATCAAACTTGCCCTCTCTGGTGTATTCAGAAAGCAGACACTCTCTTGTTTCAATCTTTCCACCATACTGTTTCTAACTCCAATGCACTGTTTAAAACTTTCTTGAGGAGTCCTTTTACATGCACTCCCACAATAATAGCTAATATTTATTGAGCATGAGAAAAGAAAAATAGCTCAGAGCAGTATGAACTATGTGAGGTATGCAAAATTTGTCAGAACCAGAGACATGAGTATGGGAATTCAGTCACCCCCTATCCCTACACTCTTACCCAGAGGCAATTGTTTCAAGGTATTTTGTTTATAGCTGGGTATAGTTTCTATAATCCCTTACTGCTCAGGAGTCATGTGGCCAGAAGTCACAAGATATGAGACTTCCCCAATTGCTCCTATAGATATTGTTACTCTAATAGAACCTAAGATGATATGTGGTTTTTTGTTTTTTGTTTTTTGTTTTTGTTTTTGTTTTTTGAGATGTTTTTCAGACTGGTCCAACCCAGCTTTGTGACTCATGACTCAACTAGTCCTGTGGCCTGTGGCCCCACTCAGAGGCAGACTCAGGACACAAGGACTACTTTCCACACCCTTATGGTTTTATCCCTAACCAATCAGCAGCACCAAATCTGCCCACCAAATTATCCATAAAAACTCTAAACCTCAAGCCTTGGGGAGACTGATTTGAGTGATAACTCCAGCTTTCCCTAAAAAGGCTGAGAATACCCAAGATCAGAACGCCTCTCCCTCAGCAGGGGATCACAGTTCCTCATCAGCAACAGAACAAGGCCTGATGGAGAACGAGTGTGTTCCATTAACAGAAGTAGGCTTCAAAAGGTGGATGATAAGAAACTTCCGTGAGTTAAAAGAACTTGCTCTAACCCAATGCAAAGAAACTAAGAATTTTGAAAAAAGGTTTGAGGAAATGCTATCAAGAATAGGCAATTTAGAGAGGAATGTAAGTGAATTAATGGAGCTGAAAAACACAACATGAGAACTTCACAAAGTATGCACAAGTTTTAACAGCCAAATTGATCAAGCAGAAGAAAGGATATCAGAGGTCGAAGACCAATTTAATGAAATAAAACGAGAAGACAAGATTAGAGAAAAAAGGATAAAAAGGAATGAGCAAAGTCTCCAAGAAATATGGGACTATGTGAAAAGACCTAATCTGCATTTGATAGGTGTACCTGAATGTGATGAAGAGAATGAATCCAAGCTGGAAAATACTCTTCAGGATATTATTCAGGAAAACATTCCCAACCTAGCAAGGCAGGACAATATTCGACTCCAGGTAATACAGAGAACACCACAAATATATTCCTCAAGAAGACCAACCTCAAGGCACATAATCGTCAGATTCACCAGGGTTGAAATGAAGGAGAAAATACTAAGGGCAGCCAGAGAGAAAGGTCAGGTTACCCACAAAGGGAAGCCTATCAGACTCACAGCAGATCTCTCAGCAGAAACCCTAAAAGGCAGAAGAGCATGGGGGCCAATATTCAACATCCTTAAAGAAAAGAACTTTCAACCCAGAATTTCATATCCTGCCAAACTAAGCTTCATAAGTGAAAGAAAACTAAAATCTTTTGTGAACAAGCAAGTACTCAGAGATTTCGTCACCACCAGGCCTGCTTTACAAGAGCTTCTGAAAGGACCACTAAACATAGAAAGGAACAACCAGTATCAGCCTTTCCAAAAATATACTAAAAGTAAAGAGCATCAACATAATGAAGAATTTACATCAACTAATGGGCAAAACAGCCAGCTAACATCAAATAGCAGTATTAACTCACATATAGTATTATTAATCCTAAATTTAAACAGACTAAATCCCCCAATTAAAAGACAGAGCCAAAACCCATCAGTATGCTGCATCCAGACCCATCTCACATGCAAGGATATATAAAGACTCAAAACAAAGGGACGGAGAAAGATTTACCAACCAAATGGAGAGCAAAAATAAATAAATAAATAAATAAATAAAAAGCAAGAGTTGCAATTCTCACCTCTGATAAAACAGACGTCAAAGCAACAAAGATCAAAAGAGGCAAAGAAGGACATTACATAATGGTAAAAGGATCAATGCAACAAGAAGAGCTAATGATCCTAAATATATATGCACCCAATACAGGAACACCCCGATACGTAAGATTTATAAAGAGACTTAGACTCCCACACAATAATCGTGGGACACTTCAACATCACTATTAGACAGATCAACGAGCTAAAATTATCAAGGATATCCAGGACTTGAACTCAGATCCAGAACAAGTAAACTTAGTAAACATTTATAGAACTCTCCACTTTAAATACACAAAATACACACTCTTATTAGCACCACATCACACCTACTTACAGGTTTAAATGAAATATTGGTTGGCTGCTTGTTTGTTATTTTCTTCCCTCATTTTTTCCTGTCTCCATTATTAAGCACAATTATTGGTATAAAAGAGGTTTTCAATACCCATATATAGACTGTATTCTAGCCTGGGAAATAAAGCAACACTTCCATTCTCTCTCCCTCTTCCTCTTCCTCTTTCTTCCTCTCCTTCATTCTTTTTTATTTATTTACTTATTTTTCTTTCTTTCTTTTTTTTAAAAAAGAAAAAAACAAACAAACATAGTGGCTTCTATAATCTTCCTCTTAATTTCCAGGCTAGAGCACCCAAGCAGAGAAGGTACCTATGGAGTACATGAAAACTGCCTGTATTTCTTCCATATTTAACATAGGACCATAAAGTAGACTGCTAAAGAAATGTGCCCATAGTAGGGGTATTGTTAGGACTACCTAAGGTTTCAAAACTGTTGACTCTGAATAGCTTTTGATGAGCAACAGCCTCAAATTCAGCCACAATCCCCATCTCTCCCTGATTTTTTTTTTTATTTCCCCCACTCCAACTCACTTCAGGCATTTATGTTACCAACCTAAGAAAGCAATGGAATTTGCAACCCCAGTTTCAACTTAGATAAAAGCCAAAACTACCTATATCTTGTTCACAGTTATTTCCCAGTGCTTAATACAATGATTGGCACACAGCAATGTCTGGTCATCAAAATAGGATCCAGTTAGAGGTGACAGTGAGCAAACAGGGTCAGAGAAATTATAGTTGCCTAGTAGCAGAAAGTCAGAAGGAAGCAGCTTAGGACTCTATCCTCAGACTCCAAAGCCCATGTTTTAAAAGCTCACTACAGTATTATGGTGTAAATGATGTTTCATTCTGTTTATAGTTTTGGTCAGTTATTTCAAATAAAGCTGTGATATATAAATAAAAAGAAAGATTGGCTTAAGAGAATAACTTAGCTTTTGACATAATAAATCAAACTTTACAAAATGCATTAGTACCAGACACAGTGGCGCTTGCCTGTAATCCCAGTACTGTGGGATTCTGAGGCAGGAGGATCGCTTCAGCCCAGGAGTTCAAAACCAGCCTGGGCAACCTAGCGGGACCCTTTCTCTACAAATAATTTTTAAAAATCATCTGGGCATGGTTGGCACATGCCTGTGGTCCCAGCTACTCAGGAGGCTGAGCTGGGAGAATCACTTGAGCCTGGTGATTGAGGCTGCAGTGAGCCAATATTATGCCACTGTACTCCAACCTTTGGGTAACAAAGTGACACCCTGTCTCAAAAAAGCAAAACAAAAAAACATAATGTTATCATACATGGCATTTGGGGACAGGAGAACTCTACATAGTCCTATTCTCTAGGAACTTATCTCTATAGAAGCTGACTTGGATAAATTAAAATCATGAGCTATCCCAATCATGAATGGAGTTTTGCAAAATAAGGTTAATGAGTCCTCTACCCACAAGATTTCAAAGATTGGAAGTCTATACAGACTTCCTTATCTGTGTGCACTTTCCTGACAAAACTGACATATGAAGGAAATAGACAATAAACCAAGCCACAGTCCAGACAATTGCCAGTTTGCCAACCTCGATTATGATTTATTAGACAAGAAAGTATAACAGTGCTACTCAACTATTAAACAACCTCTGATTTACAAATGTCATTGTTCGGCCTAACAGGTATTATGGAGATGGGACGAGAAAGGAATAGTGGTGAAGTTAAAGGAGGTTCAACACGTTTTTCAGTAAATCACACAAGAGACTGTAGCAAAATAATAAGCTATAAAGTTATGAAGACGGATGTAACACACAGATAAAATGGTACGCGTTAACAAGGGCCAGTGGGCTTTCCCCAAAAGCCTTTAAAATAGTGCATGCAACAGATATAAACCCTTTCAATCACAGAATCTGGCATATTGTTTAAAATAACACAAGGCCCGGCACAAGTGGCTCACCACTGTAATCCCAACACTTTGGGAGGCCAAAGTGGGTAGATCACCTGAGGTCAAGAGTTTGAGACCAGCCTGGCCAACATGGTGAAACCCTGTCTGCACTAAAAATACAAAATTAGCTGGGTGTGGTGACATGTACCTGGAATCCCAGCTACTGGGGAGGCTGAAGCAGGAGAATCTCTTGAACCCAGCAGGCAGAAGTTGCAGTGAGCCAAAATGGTGTCACTACACTCCAGCCCGGGTGAAAGAGTGAGACTCCTTCTCAAAAATAAGAAATAATAGTAAATGTAACATAAATTAGGTCTCTCTAATAGAATGTTCTACTTTGTAGCATTTTTCAAAAATGAAATTATTTAAACAGTAATTTTAATTTCCTCTTATATATCTGTTTTATTTATTGACAGAAATCCCTAATCCACATGCCCCTTCCTTCTTAGCATCAGAACTCCACTTTTCTTTGGCTCAGCAATGTACTTAGCTACAAGGCTGAAGTTCCAGCTTCCTTCAGACTTAGGTACAGCCGTGTAGTTCAGAGATATAAATTAAACTCCTGTGTGTAACATCTAGGAAGTCTGCTTAGGGAACTGACTCAGTTGGGAGAAGAAATATTTTGTTCTTTTGTTCCTTCTACTTTTTCTCTTTCTTTCTTTTTCTTTTTTTTTTCTTTTCTTTCTTTTTTTTTTTTTTTTTTTTTTTTTTTTTGAGATGGAGTGTCACTCTGTCACCCAGTCTGGAATGCAGTGGTGCCATCTCAGCTCACTGCAACCTCTGCCTCCCAGGTTCAACCAATTCTCCTGCCTCAGCCTCCCAAGTAGCTGGGAGTACAGACACAAGCCACCACATCCGGCTAAGTTGTGTATTTTCAGTAGAGACAGGGTTTCACCATATTGGCCAGGCTGGTCTTAAACTCCTGACCTCAAGTGAGCCACTGTGTCCTGTTCCTCTCTCCCTTCTTTCTTGGAGCTGACACAAAAAAAATGGATAAGATGCAGATGGGGCAGGAAGAAGGAGACCAGAGAGATACGAGAACAGCCCTGAATTCTCTAACTCCAGATTCCTTATTTTTGGGAGAGAAATAAACCTTACTGTTTAAGCTAGTATTATTTCTCAATTACCACAGCTGAACCATATCCTAAGTGATAGACCACAAAGGATCATAACCTCCAGTATCAAGATACAGTATGTCTAGCCTGACCAACATGGTTAAACCCCGTCTCTACTAAGAATATAATAATTAGCCAGGTATAGTGACATATGCCTGTAATCCCAGCTATTCCGGAGGTTGAGGCAGGAGAATTGCCTGAACTTGAAACTGAGTCAGTCAATACAGAAAAGGTCCTCCACCCTACTCTTGGCTGATCACCTTTGCCAGATGTTGTTTAACCTGTTTTATCCCCACTGTTTCCTATGATTTGGAAGTTAGATTTCTAAATAATGTTAATTAGACTCAAGTTTGATTTTATTTTTTTTTATTTGAGCAGGGTCTCACTCTAGCACCCAGAGCACTGGAGTGCAGTGGTACAATCTCATGTCACTGCAGCCTCAATCTACCAGACTCAGGCGATCCTCCTGCCTCAGCCTCCTGAATAGCTGGGCCCACAGGCATGCAACCACCATGCCTGGCTATTTATTATTATTTGTAGAGATGGGGGCTTCCCTATATTGCTCAGGCTGGTCTCAAACTCCTGGGTTTAAGTGAATCTTCTGCCTCAGCCTCCCAAAGTGCTGGGATTACAGGTATGAACCACTGTGCCCAGCCAGGTTTGGTTTTTACATGATTTTTACTTTACAGATGATGCCATGTTCTTCACCCTGCATCATATTAGGAAGCACCTCTTGTTTGGTTTTCTCACTTTTAGTAATGCTTGAGATTAATCAGAGTTCAGTTCTCCACCACCATTATTATTTCTTCTCCTTTTTCTTCTTCTTCTTCTTCTCCTTCTTCTTCTTCTTTTTCTTCTTCTTCTTCTTCTCCTTCTTCTCCTTCTTCTCCTTCTTCTCCTTCTTCTTCTTCTTCTTCTTCTTCTTCTTCGTCTTCGTCTTCGTCTTCGTCTTCGTCTTCGTCTTCGTCTTCTTCCTCTTCTTCTTTCTTCATCTTCTTCTTCTTCCTCTTCTTCTTTCTTCTCCTTCTTCTTTTTCTTTTGAGAGGGAATCTTGCTCTGTAGTTCAGGCTGTAGTGCAGTGGCATGATCTCGGCTCACTGTAAACTTCACCTCCCAGGTTCAAGCAATTCTCCTGCCTCAGCCTCCGGAGAAGCTGGGATCACAGGCATGTACTACCACCCCCAGCTAATTTTTGTATTTTTAGTAGAGACAGAGTCTTGCCACGTTGGCCAGGCTGGCCTTGAACTCCTGAGTTCAGGTGATCTGCCTGCTTCAGCCTCCCAAAGTGCTGGGATTATAGGCGTGAACCACTGTGCCCAGCCTCCACCACCATTTCAATGACTATTACCCGCCCCAGATAATTTATTAGAGCTTACAAAGTAGTTTTTTTCCAATTTTATTATTCCTTCTGCATTTATTATCCAGAATTTTTCCGCACAGAAAACATTTCCCTCATCAACCAATGCCATTTGATTATCCTGAAAAGAACAGTTAATACCAGAAAGCCGAGATGAATGCTTCATTATTTTCCTTTAGTTATCAACGTTCAGAGTAATGAGCTGAGTCCTGGTTCCTCTTGTTCTTAGTCAGCCTGAAAGACCCCAAGTACGGCTTATTCATCATTGCGCTGGCCCATGCATGTTAATGAGTGTTTCGCTACTGCTCTCTACAAGACCTTTTCTCTCACTTTATTAAGCTTTTCTTTATATTTGAGGAGCATGGGGGAGCAGACAAAGCAAAAGGACCAAGTCAGGGCCAATCGTGGTTAAAATTGTAAAAATAGGCACTTCCCTGCTTCCTCTGTTCAATACCCTGCCTGGTTATCCCCCTTAATTCTCAGACATCTTAAAACACCATGTGGCCACTCAGAGCTGTTCTAAGCCTACTCCACTCAGTGAGGCCTAATGCCTCTAAATTATTCCTCTCCCCATCTGGGTACAAACTCCTATAAGCCCCATCTTTTTTCAGTTGCCAACTAGTACAGGTGTCTCCAGCCCTCAGGACACAGACGCTAGTACTGATCATTGGCCTGTTAGGAAACATCCCTCACAGCAGGAGGTGATCAGGCATTGCTGCCTGAGCTCGGCCTCCAGTTGGATCAGCAGCAGTATTAGATTCTTATAGAAGCTTGAACCCTATTGTGAACTGTGAGGGATCTAGGTGGCTCCTTCTGATAATCTAATGCCTGATAATCTGTCACTGTCTCCCATCACCCCCAAATGGGACCATCTAGTTCCATGAAACAAGCTCAGGGCTCCTACTGATTCTAAATTATGATAAGTATGGAATAATGACACAATACATGGAATGCACTTGAATCACCCCGAAACCATGCCCCACCCATCCCTGGAAAAAATGCTATCCACAAAACCAGCCCCTAGTGCCAAAAAGATTGAGGACCACTGAACTAGTACAACTTAACATACATGGGGTTTTAGAATGGAATATTGAAGAAACGTGATACTATCAACTTAAAGCATTTCAGTAAGAACAATGGTTGATGCTGACTGGTATAAAATGTTTCCCAAGTCTTTTGCTGTTAACTTTTTACCTCACATTTCAGCTATGGCCTATTTTACCCTCAAGTAGAGTTGGCTTCTCAAGTATAAGATTTCATCTTATTCATCTTTGTATCTTTTAGCTCCTAGCATGGTTCCTGACCCATAGTAGGTGCTCCATAAGTATTTTGAGTGAGAATAAATAGTGAAATGTTTTCCATGAATAAAAGCTAATGCTGTATACTACAGACATACCATCTGTGCCAGAGCTTGGGATAAAATAAGAGAGGCCACCTTCTGATCACAAATACCTCAGCCATAGTAAATCTAGGGGTTGACAGAAATGGAGGGGTACCTTCAAGTGTCTGCACCTGTTATGAACTGAACAGTTCAACTGTAACTATTGAAAGAGGATGATGTTTAGTACCATATGGGTGTTTACTTAAAGAAAAATGTTGGCTGGGTGCAGTGGCTCATGCCTGTAATCCCAACACCATGCGGAGGGGCTGAGGCGGATCTCCTGAGCCCAGGAGCTTGAGACCAGCATTGGCAACATAGATAGACTCCATCTTTGTAAAAAATAAATTTGATTTAATTTAATTTTAAAAAAAGAAAATGCCATTTCACAACAACTAGCACTCTAGTTATTGGCCATTGGGAAAAATTCAAAGTCCAAATTCGAAGTTCAAAGAAATGTACCATTTCTTTATTATTAATATTCTCTTTTTTTATAACTCAGGGAAATTTTTCTTTTTAAATAATTATTATTATGGGTTTATAATTATTCATTTCCCAATCTACGTAAGCATATAAGACAAAAACTAAAAGAGATGCAAAAAAAAAATCATGTGAAGGCTCAGCATTCAATTTCCTTTCATCCCACTTTTACAATAAATCTCGAACACGATGCATTTGCATATTCTCCCTGAACAGGCAGATGGCTTTGGGAAATTTTAGTTTGATTTAGGAAATACCTAACATTTTTTGCCAACCCTTTGTTCATGTGGGTAAAGGTACATTGTTCATGTTCATTTTCAATTACACTGGGAAATAGAGCCATCATTGCTGAACTAAGTGTATTTCAATTTGTAGATGTTTGAATCACTATCCGGCTAAACATTTCAGTTTTGGTTGAGGTTGGCTATTCAATTCATGCAAATCTTTGTTGAGAACCCTAATTTATGCAAGCCTAGACATTCATTTTATCACCAAAAGAACTGTGCCAACGATAATATCACAAATACTGTGATTTCTAATCTTAACTGTGCAAGGAGGCTGCTGTTGCGTGTGTGCATATATTTAAATCCCTAAAGAAAATCTTCAGTGTCACTTTGAGCTGACAGGTATTTTTATCTGATTGTTCTCTGGTAATACAAACACATAACCTTCCAACTGCTATTTAATCTCTTACACTTTAGACATATTTATAAGACAAAGCTTTGTGAAGCTTAACTTTAATATCTATGCACTAATAACTCACTTCTTCTTGTACTTCCAATTCACTAGCGAATCATCTCATGGTGCCCTTCAGTACAAGCAATGGGAACAACAACGTGCAGAGAGGGACAGTCTGTTTCCCTCTCTGCACCCCATGGAATGGATACTGGGGCTCTGTCTTAGCATTTATCAAACAAAAATGTGCCTCCTTTCTTCATCAGACCAGACCTTTGTTGATTATTTTTCCTTTATTTGATCAAAGTGAAGCAAAAATTGTAAGTCATCAAAAAAGAGGTCAGTCAAAAGAAATGTACACTTTCTTCTTAATCTCTATCAAATTCCACATCAAGTTGTATTTGCTTATTTTTTTAATGTGGTTACTAGAAAATGTAAAATTTCCTATGTGATTCACATTTGTGGTTTGCATTGTATTTCTGTTGAAGAATGCTCATCTAAATGGTACTCATCCTCCCTCAGTCCTGACCTTTCCTGGAAGGCAGAACTCTTTCAGCCATTGCAGGGGTTCCCAACCACTTCATGGCCTTTTAGGCACCAGGCTGCACAGCAGGATGTGAGCGGCATACAAGTGAGCATTACTGCCTGAACTCCACCTCCTATCAGATCAGCAGAGGCACTAGATTCCTGTAGAAATGTACATCCTATTGTGAACCATGCATGCGAGGGATCTAGGTTGGCCCTCCTTATGAGAATCTAATGATAAACATAATACTTTTGAATCATCCTGAAACCATCTCCACTACCCCCTCCGCCAAAAGAGTTTTGGACTTTTTCCAAGTCCGGGGGGAAGAAAATGTCTTCCATGAAACCTGTCCCTGGTGCCAAGACTGCTGCTCTATAGAGTCCTCAGCTTTAGAACTGACATTGTCACTCTGTTGTTGGGCAGAGGACAGAGGAATCATCCACAGCTTGTAGCCAAGCCTGTGTGAATACAAACCTACCTGGGCAATGTTCCAGGTGAGGAGATGGAAGTAGCTCTGATCCCTTTATTGCTTTCCAGGGGACAGAAACTCTGGCCCCATTATGACATCTCAATACTCTATCAATTAGAAACATAGGGGAGAGCAGCCTTGTCTGTACTTTAAGTTCTGGGGTACACGTGCAGATCATGCAGGTTTGTTATATAAGTATACTCACGCCATGGTGGTTTGCTGCATCCATTGTCCCATCATCTACCTTAGGTATTTCTCCTAATGCTGTCCCTCCCCAGTACCCCTACCCCCTGCTATTTCTCCCCTAGCCCTCCACCCCACAGGCTCCGGTGTGTGATGTTCCCCTCCCTGTGTCTGAGTGCTCTCATTGTTCAACACCCACTTATGAGTAAGAACACATGGTGTTTGGGTTTCTGCTATTGTGTCAGTTTGCTGAGAATGATGGTTTCCAGTTTTATCTATGTCCTTGTAAAGGACATGAATTTTTTTTTTTTTTTTTAGATGAAATCTCACTTTGTTGCCCCGACTGGAGTGCAGTGGCATGATCTCAACTCACTGCAACCTCCTCCTCCTGGGTTCAAATGATTCTCCTGCCTCAACCTCCTCAGTATCTGAGACTATGGATGTGTGTCACCACACTCAACTAATTTTTTGTATTTTTAGTAGAGACAGGGCTTCACCATGTTGGCCAGGATGGTCTCAATCTCCTGATCTCATGATCCGCCCACCCAGCCTCCCAAAGGGATTACAGGCATGAGCCACCACACTCAGCCAGCCTTCATTTTTAGGAACACAGATAGCAAATGAGCCTGATTCCCAAACAAAAAGGAATAGAGGCATTCTCAGAAAACTGACACAAGACCAGAAAACCAAACATCCCTCTTGTCCCTCTAAGACAAGAAGGAGGCATAGGTAGTAACTTAGCCAAAGTCACATGTGTTCCTCCTTCACATAGATCTTGTCTTGGAAGGGGACAAGGATGTGAATAAACCCAGGCAGAGAAGACTGGTCCATCTCCATTATCTACTAGTAAAACCCATTACCATTGCAAACAGAAATGGTCACCTGGTGATGTTAGGAAGTGTAAGCCCCCACCAAAAAAAGGAATTTTCTAAGTGTCTTCCATGGAAGGCTCACTAACTTCCCAGGCTGAAGAGATCAGCACTATGTCACCTGTGAACTGGGCCATAAATATCTTGGTGAGAATACAGTGTATCCATTTTTAAAGGTTTAAAAAAATACTAATTATCAGGATTACCTGGGGGAGCTTTTCAAAAGCCTGGGCTCCACCTTAAACCCACTCAGTAAGGATCTCTGGGGGTTGTTCAATGTGAACCAATGGCCAGAACCTGCATGATGCTCACCCTTCCTAATAGGCAAAGAGAAATTCTTACAGGAATAAAATGAGGCCAGCTTCTGTTTCTTGATTCCCCAATGAGTTTTTAATTCTGTAGGGGAAGAAAAGGGTGGTGTGGGACATTGTGCTAAGAACTAAAATCTGGGCATATGTTATGGAACATGTATACCATAAAATAATTCATGGATTATACTCAGCAAGCTTATCATGTATAAAATATCCAAACAATATTAGTTGTTAGATACGTTTAGACATAAATTCTATGTATTGTTCTCACAGTATTTTAAAAATACACTAGTGTGTCATGATTCTGTTCCTAAAAATAAATACGTGAGGATGTGGTATTATTGCTGGGAGATTTAGCTCCTTGTTGAAGAGCAGAAAACTCAAATATAAGGTAGTATGAGCATCTGTTGTTCTTACCCATTAGGTGCCCTCTTTCCACCTGGAACATGCTCTTTCCTGGTCCATGTGATATCAGAGTAAGTGTCAATTATAATTATAGGATCTTTTCTGACATCTGACCACAAGAGTGAGAAAATGATCCAATCCTTGACTTCCCAATTATTATATTCCATACTATGATTGATCCAAGGATCAAACAAGATCAAACCCCGAAGTAGGGGGTCACATTGCGATAGAGAATATACAGCTCCTGAGTGACTGTTTTTCTTCTCTCTGAGATTTTGACGTGGGAGAACCTTGGAGCCAAGAGCTTCTCAGAATCCTTTTTATTTGTTCCCAGTTAAGTAGGAACCACAGTTTAGGGGAACTGGCCCAAAATTCAGCTCCAGGGACAGATCTTAATTTTCATAACTGTATTCTCATCTGCCTTGCCTCAGTGAACAGTTCCATCGGTGTAATGTGCAGGATTTCTGTTTGGTGACTAAGGTAAAAGGGAACCCTTCTCTTGCTCTGGACAATATGGTGTATCACTGTGACACCTGAAGCTGCTACAGCCATTTGACTACTGGGAGAAGTTAGTACAAGAATGTAGTCAACACATGAAGGACAGAGCCAAAAGAAACACAGACAGGGAGACAGCCCAGATCAAACCTCTGCCGTGCAACCTCTAATTATGTAAACCATGTAACTCCTTCATTATTAAAGCCAGTTTAATTATATTTTCTGTTCTATTCTATTAAAAGTAGAAAAACAAAAGATAGCAGAGAGTATTGCAGGCTTCAAGAAAGAGGAGAGAAGGATCTCTGGGCCTGCCAGGCTCATCAGACATCATGGTCTGATCTCTGTAGGCACTTGAGTTTACAAGCCCTGGGGAAACTGCCACGCAACTGATTTAGGGAGAGGAGGGAGAGTCAGGGAGGAATATGGTGTTTAAATATAAGCCCAGTTTCACTGAGAGGGGCAGAAAGAGTATTCTGATAAAAAGGAATATCATGTACAAAGACCCTGTGACAGAAAAGAACATCAGCATACAAAGGCTACAGAGCCAAAGAGGCTGGAATGAAAAGATAATTGAGGAGCCAATATTTGGTTGACCCTGAAGAATCACTCAACAGCATTTCTTCTCAAAGCTTAACCTACTCTAATATTCAATTGAGTTCTACATCTTAGAAAGACAGTGTATTCTAATAGCCTCTATTGATTTCTTCAGACTACGTTTAGTCATTTAACTAAGGCATACATAAAATCAGGAGGCTGCCATGATCAAAAGAGTATGGCCATGTAATAATCCTTTTTAAGTTATTAATATTTAACTGCTTCAAATCTTCTCATTCATAAGTTTATATTGTATCACAATAGCTTATGCCATGTAGTATGCTAATTTTTTCCATTTCTGAAGCCCACTAAGAGGTGTCAGTATCTTTGTAAGAATACTTTCAAATACAACACCAAGAAAGAATATCATACAAAACCCAGTTCAGATGGAGCTGTTACTGTAGAGGTTTTGCAAGATGAATGATATGTGAAAGTGAGCCATAAGGAAATGTATATCTTTTTGTGTTTTTCTTTAACAGCATACATTCCAGGAACGGAGCAGTAGGAAAAGAAAGTTGAATTGTATGCTCTTTAAAAAACTAATATTTCAAGGGTGTTATAATGAACTTTAAGGCAATATCCAAGAGGTAGGACAATTAGGGTTCTGTGTTAGAGCTACAGCCTCTGTAGACAAATTTTGAGTCAGAATTTGCAACAGCCTCTGTTTCCAATACTTCGTACCTCCTGAGCCAGGACCAGCCTGAACCAATTTTTTAAATGACCATGATTGAGATCAGATGTTTACAAAATCTTACTAAGCAAAAATCAGTGTGATTTTATGTGAGACAGTGAAAGAGAATCAAATGAAAACCTAGATTTACTAATATTTTCTCTTTAGTTGTAAAGAATAAAGGATAGGACATGGTGTGATGATATAAAACACAGAGGGAACTTTCCAAGCTAAGCATAGTTCTGCATGGGGAGATAGAGCTAGACTTCTTAAGAGTGAGGACAAGGAGTTAGCCTGCCCAGTTTAAATCTGTATCATTTATTACCTTTGAAACTTTGTACAAGTTACTTACCCTCTCTACCTTTCTGTTTTTTATATGTAAAATAGAGATGATAATAGTATCTCATAAAGTTGTGAGGATTACATAAGCTAATCATGTTTAAACAGAATAGCATCTTGTACATGAGAGGGTCTTCATAAATATTACTATATTCCTGGTACATAAGTGTTGTCATTTGCAAGTTGTCTAGTAAGACAAAGAAATATTATAGGTTTCCAAAGCTTGTTATTTCTAGGAAACTGCTGACCACTGTCTTAGAATTTGTAGATTTCTGCTGATGACCTGGAACTTTGTTGGACAATTCATAATTGATTCCCTAAGCTATTTACCTTCAATATTTCCTAAAGGTTCATTTCTGAGAATGTCTGAACAATATTTGAATTTTACAGTTCCATGTATTAAGTAAATTATTTTTGTTAAATGAGTTCATTTCTGAATACTTATTGGCACACGACACAATACAATGGCTGAGGCCACTTTTCCCTTTTGCTTTATAACAAAACTCTTCTTAAGGTAATACAAGGAGCTGCTATTTTAGGCTTAGGAATTTCCCTGCACAAACAGGATGTAAGTCAAGGCTAAAAATTAGGTTACTGTGCAAATAGGGGAAAAGTGATGTGCACATTACTTATTATCCTATTTTTAGTTTCACTGCCTGCGACACTGCGGCTAGAGTTATATCTGAAACGCAGATGGGATTGTGTTATTCTACTGCTTAAGTCTTCAAATGGCATTGCCTAGAAAACGTTTGAACTCATTAACAAGCCCAAGGCTCGAAACAATCTGGTCCCAATCTGCCTTTGTAAGCTCGTCTCCACTCATTTCTGTCTCTGCATCCATGCTGATGTTTGAATGCATCTTGCGCTTGCTTCTACTCCATTGCTCATGTGATTCCTGTGACTGGAATACCTTCTTTACCTGGCATATTGTCTCCCACCAAGCTCAACCAATATGCTATCTGTGTCAGGCCTCATGCTTACTCCACCTCTCACTGACTTCCAGGCAAAATTAATCATTTTCTCCTTAGATCTTGTAAAGGCTTCATTTCAAGTACTGTGCTGGGGACACAATGGTAAGTCAAAACATTCTCTCTGCCTTTGTGGAGCATACAGTCTAATGGAGAGTAAGATATTAATTGATTAATGTCCCAAATATAAATTAAAACTATGATAAGAAGAGAAACATGGCAATATAAAATCATTTTGGATGTTTAAGGGATTTTCTAAAAAATCTGAAGAATTGCAGTAAATAAGGTGATGGATGGTAGAAAGAGTATTCTGAAAAAAAGGCATATCATATGCAAAGGCCCTGTAGCAGAAAACAGCATCAGTGTGCAAGGGCTGAAGACCCAAAGAGTCTGGAATGGAAAGATCATTGAGGAACACAGACCCTGAGAACTCACAAAATAGCCTTTCTTCCCAAACCTTAATCTACTCCAATTAATCAATCCTCTTTGTCATCTGGAAGAAGATAATGTGAGATTTCAAGAAAATTCAATATGGAATTAGTCATATTTTCAATATCCTATTGATACAGAAAACTGATCCCTAAGAACTACATAAATCATATTTCATAAATAAAATAATAAATGATCTTCTAGCCCTACTTTTAGTATTCATAAATGATTTTTATTGTATCATTATTTTAATTTATAAAGGAAAGAGGTTTATTTGACTCACAGGTCCCCATGGCTGGGGAGGCCTCATGGTCACTGCAGAAGGCAAATGAGGAGCAAAGTCGCATCTTACGTGGTGACAGACAGGGGCTTATTTATTCTTTTTAGGTCTTTATGGACTGCTTCTGATTGACTGTTCATGAGTTACAAAAGCTGTGCTCAGAACCAGGAGTTGCGACAGCTCAGAAAATAGATACAGCTTGTTTTTACTCGAAGGAGAAATCAACAACCTTCTTCTGACTTCCACTGCCGGTACAACCTTGCCCACTGCCCTCAGCGCACACACACATACCCAGCATATCCTGTAGAGCATATGTAAACTAATTGTTAGGGAAATTAACAGCCTCTAATTTATTAGGCTACATTCTTCACAAGATTTCTAGTATCACTGATATTAGAAAATTGAGTATATTGTTCTGAAAGTAAATTCTTTCAAATATTCCTGAAGAGATTCATTTGCTAAAGTCTTTCATAGTAAAAAATAAGGGAGATATTTGATCTCTCAGGATTCATTAAAAAAACAAGGTTTTTCCAATGGGTGGTAGATTCTCTTTTTTTTTAAGACAAATAGTTTTATATTTATCTTTATTACAATTACGGTTAGAATATGCAGTGATTTGACATTTATTCCACTTATTCAATATATATTTATTATTTACCATGGGTCCTTCACTATGACACTTACGGTCACAAATATTTTTGATCAATGTGTTTTATTTCCTTAATTCAGAAAACTGGAGTATCGCAGAAAACAAAGTAATTCCTGTAAGACTTACTTATCTGTTCTATCCATTTGATCTTCATATGCAGAAATAGGTATTACTTTCCACTTTGTGACTGAGGACATTAGCATGCCGTAACTAATTATAGTGCTGGTCACAGAAATGACGGATGAGGTAGCAAGAATTTTGAAGATGAGTCCTGAATCACAGCACTCTATCACTTCTGATAGAATTAGAACAAAACTTTCCATTCCGTTTATGTGAAGTAGGTGACAGAGTAAAGCAAAAATGTAACCAGTCTCTCTCAATTCTAAAATTAGGGTTTTTGTGTTTTGACTAAATGCCTTCGTTGGCGATTCTCTCCACTCAGGACAAGAAGTCCCACAGTGATATGGAGAAAAAGGACTCATGGTAGTTGAGTCTGTGCCCAATTTGTGCTGGTCACCCTCGTATTACTACAAAAGGACCCTCGCCTGTTTGTCCACAGGCAGCCTCTCCTCAACTAGACATCCAAGCTCACTGAAACAGTATTCCCCGCTAAGTTCAACTTCAGGTTCTCTCTGTTCTTTTTAAAGGAAAACTTACACGACTCTTTCTTTGTATTGTAGTAGTTCGTACTTCTGTCTCCGTCTGTCAGGTCTTTAAATCCTTACAATATCAAACACTCAACCAGAAATTTACAACTGTGGGGATACTGAATATCCTCCAAACAGAAATAGGAGAGGTGGCAGTATCTTTTTCCTCCATTAAATCACTGTTTCACAAATAGTTATCTTTGTGATTTTGGAGAACACACTCAATATTTTATTTTCACCCAAGGGTCACCCTGCTTCTTATGTTTGTGTGCGTTTAGATACCCCTTTTTGAAAATAGTGCATTTCCAGTAGGATGACCTCTTTAAAGTCACTTTTTTTTTTTTTTTTTTTTTTTTTGAGACGGAGTTTTACTCTTGTTACCCAGGCTGGAGTGCAATGGCGCGATCTTGGCTCACCGCAACCTCCGCCTCCTGGGTTCAGGCAATTCTCCTGCCTCAGCCTCCTGAGTAGCTGGGATTACAGGCACATGCCACCATGCTCAGCTAATTTTTTGTATTTTTAGTAGAGACGGGGTTTCACCATATTGACCAGGATGGTCTCGATCTCTTGACCTCGTGATCCACCCGCCTTGGCCTCCCAAAGTGCTGGGATTACAGGCGTGAGCCACCGCACCCAGCTTAAAGTCACATTCTTGAGAATTTTGAAATTATTATGGGTAGAACCTGAAAAAAAATCTAAAAACTGACATTTTAAACCTGTAAAAATGTTATCTTTCAAGATACAGTAACCTCAGTTCTCTTACGAGACTTACAATTTCTTTGTTCTTGATTATGAGTGAATGGGCTCCCTTAGCTATAAAAATAAAACACAAATGTTAATCCATTGTCTTTGGGGATAACTCTGAAGCCCCATAAACACTTAAGCTGGCATTAGGAATGAGAAACTATCAGCTTGGTGTACTTGTATAAACTGGATGGAGTCTCTGCTGACATTGTTGCTTTATTTATGACGCAGGCAGTCAGAAAGAGAAAAATGTTTCTTTTTCCTTTGGAACTGAGAGTATATTATGCCTAAAAATTATCCTTATTTGTGTGAAGAGATTGTATTTTTGTCTGAGTAGAAACTCTTAGATGAGATGAGAAGCTAGAATCAGAAAAATCAGAAAACCTGGGAAAAGCATGTCTATAGCCTTTTTTGAATCAAATTTTAAAAATGACCCAAAAGAGACTGGACAAAACCTAATGACTTCCAAGCAGGAACACACTGTTAATGTTCTTTTTGTGCTACTTCACATGAGACAAGCCAGACTGAAAAATATGCTGACTTTGGACCATTATGTTTTGAGATCATTAACTTATTGGCCAGAGTATGAGGTCACACCCACACCCAATAAGCAGAGTTAGAACTGTCCTTGAAGAAGATAGTGGATATGCCTGTGTCAATTACCTGTGAAGAGGTAGTTTAACAAACCCTTAGCCTTTGGTGAGGGCAAAACTTTTACCTATTTCTTGCCTCATGACTATTTATATTAGTCCTACAAAACCAGACAATTTCTGTTGCTTTCCTGGTAATGAAGACCAAATCACTGTCAGCTGCCTGAAAGTAGGCTGGGGAGAGCTCTACCTGTACTAGAGCTAAGCATGATTGTCTGATAAGACTTCCCAGGAGCAGGAGTCTAGGTCTGCGGATTCCGAAAGTCATCCCATCCTGTAGCAGTTGTATATTTTTCAGTGCTAAACTTCCATTGGATTATATGCAAGTGTATGGTTTAAAAAAACAGTAAATAACTAAAATGAAAAACACACTAGAGGGGCTCAACAGCATATTTGAACTGGCAGAAGAAAGAAACAGTAAACTTTAAAACAGTCAAGTTAATATTATCCAATCTGAGGAATACAAAAGAAAAAGGGTGTAGAAAAATGTATAGAGCCTCAGAGATCTGTGGGACACCATCGAATGTACCAGTATATCCATAAGAAAAGCCCAAAAAGAGAAGAGAGAACAAAAAGGTCATAAAGAATATTTAAATAAACAATGATTGAAACTTCTGAAATTCAATAAAAACTATTAATTTTTTAGTTTATTTCTTAGCACATCTAAGAAGCTTAGCAACTCTTAAATAGAATAAACTCAAAGAGAGCCAAACCTTGATATACAGTTAAATTATGCTAAATTTTACCTGAGGCTGCCTTCATAATATATAAAAAACTGCATCCTAACTTAGTACATAAATAAAGACTTAAAAGTATATTTTTGGTAACAACTGGCTGCATCTCAGCCAATAACAGCAGTCAAGCTTCAGCCAATCCCAGACAGCCAACTGATCAGATCATGTTGGTATCAGGCAAATACCAAGCTATAAATAATCAAGCTGTTCCTGTACCTCACTTCCATTTCCTGTCTATAAATATTCCTTATCCATATTATGAAGTGGAGCTCTCTGAACTACTGGGTCTGATTGGTAGCCCAATTCACAAGCCATTATTTGCTCAATTAAACTGTGTTCAGTTTAATCTGTCTAAAGATTTTCTTTCCACAATATTCACACTGTCAAAAGACAAAAGCAAAAAGAGGATTTTGGAAACAGCAAAAAAATGATTCATTATATACAAACGATTCCCAATATTATTGACTACTTATTTCTGATTAAAAATTGTTGTAGCCAGAAGGCAGTGGAATGATGATATTCAAGGAACTGAAAGAAAAAATTCTGTCAACCAAAAAATTTATATCCAACACAACTATCTTCAAAATTGAAAGAGAACTTAAGATAGTCTCAGACTTTAAAAATCTAAGAGTCATTGGCAGATAACTCCAGGCCAACACCAACCTATCTTAGGTTACTTATACCTTGTAGCCTAATCTCTTCTTATATTAGAGTTGAAACACTTGGTCCTCAATTTATTCCAAACTAAAAATGGGACTGTATCTCTGAATTTGTTTAGAATGTATTTTATACATCAATGAGAATTGATAAACACTTATTAAACTTTAAGGTAACCAAACAGCAGATTTAAAAGTACACCTCCTATTTTGAATTGAAATGTAAATGCAATTCTGGCTCTCTGAATTTAAACATATGTCCATAATATAATTTATGTTCTATCCCTAAATGTATTTATTGATCCAGCAGGTAAGAATCAAGAGAGGTCACTAGGAAGGTGAAAAGAAGTCACTAACTATAACTATTTTCCAAAATTCACATCAAATTTTCAGTAACTCCTAATAGTTACATAGGCTAATGCACTTCAAAAAAAGATGCTCATTATTTGACAGCTCTGAGTACAGACTTTGCTCATCTTTAGCAAAGATGCTTTTTGAAAAATCAAGCCCTATATTCACCTGCTCATCTGGATGTACTGACTTCAGTCTGATTATCTTTAACAACTGTGTTCAAACCAACCTCCTCTACTCCTAGAAATCCTCACACAGGACTCTTTGGATGTTTCCTTTTTTTTTTTTTTTTTTTTTTTTTTTTCTAATTCAGTAGTTCCATTAACATCTCTGGATTACTTGTCTTTTAAAACAAAAATACATCATCCTCTGTAAATCCTTTTCTGACATCCTGAAAACTGGTCATTTCCTCCTTGGCAGTTCCATTTCTACTTTTATTTCTAAAACATACATGTTGTATTATCCAGTAATGACTATCCACAAGGCTGCCACTACCACTAGACTGATTCCTCCAGGAATAGCACCTCTCATGGATTTCTGTATCCCTGACACTCAACACAGTAACCAGCAAAGAGAAGGGCTCAGTGAGGACTGGCTTAATGAATCACCTGAAATACGTTACTACATTTCATTAATGAATTATAGATATAAAAGCCTACACTGGAGTAATTGGAGACTCTTAATGTAACAGGGTCTAACACCAATGACCTGAAAATAAGATACTCTCTGATAATTCACCAATGTAGAGAAAATCCTCTGCTTCTTCATGACTACTAGTGATATAAAAGGATGTGAGTAGTCAATGTACTAGGGTACTTTGTGTATGTTTTATTTACTTTAACACATGAAGCAGTAGCCTTAAGAAGTAATCAATATTGGCCAGGTGCAGTGGCTCACACCTGTGATCTCAGCACTTTGAAAAGCTGAAGCAGGCAGATCACTTGAGGTCAGGTGTTCAAGACCATCCTAACCAACATGGTGAAACCCCATTTCTACCAAAAAATACAAATTTAGCTGGGTGTGGTGGCACACACCTGTAGTCCCAACTACTTGGGAGGCTGAGGTGGAAGATCACTTGAACCTGGAAGGTGGAGGTTACCATGAGCCAAGATGGCACCACTGCACTCCAGCCTATGTGACAGAGTGAGACTGTGTCTCAAAAAAAAAAAGTGATCAGTGTTAACCTCACCAATTTGATCACTCATGCCAATCTATGTCTGATCAGCTCTCTTTAAAAGTATTTCAAATGTGTCTAGGCATGTCTGAAAATAACAGTGAATTCAGGTTTTGTCAGGGAATGCAGTATATACACTCAAGTAACTTACAGCACGTAAGTTACTCATTTTATCTCCTTTTACCCAGTCAGTGTTTGGCATAAGATTGATGATAAATGGGTATTGAGTCAGTTAATTAAACACAATTGCCTTGATTTAATTAATATGAGTAATTCCTGCATCTTTTTCTTATGTTTACTCCTGCTTCTATTCCTAGTTCAAGGCATGATCCTCTCTCTCTCTTGACACACCTTGTCACTGAGGAAGTAAATCCTTTTTTCAGAATGATTTTCTGTAGTCATTCCTCTTGAGATCAATTCAGCCTCCATCTGCAACACTTGATATCTCAAATAGAATTGCTTTCCTAGTTTTCCATTTCAGAATTTCCACTGAAATAGTAACAAGTATAATTTGATCACACAAAAATAGTCTCTTTTCATTAAATTCACATCCCTTGTGAACCTTCTTGAGTTTATTCTCAAGACCTTTCTAAATGATTTTTCTGCAAGACAATAATCAAACTTTTCATCTCCCAATTTTTCTTCAACTCTTTCTTTTCTAAAACCTTTAATATTTTTTTTTCTACAGTACACTCTCATTTGCATTTCTTTTCCTGAGATCCACACATTGGTCTAAAGATCAGTCTCGATAATGTTATAGTCTCTTGTCCTACTTTTAAATACTATGGAGTCACCCTTTTGTCTGTGGTCAAATAGATTTCAGTGTAATCAAGATACTGGCAAATGAAGTGCTTTTTCACTGTCCTCTAAATAATGGGTCACTTGGAAAGAATTATATCTGTTATATGAGAAATAATTCTAAATATATTTCTTTATCAGCCATCTTAGATGAATTCATGCTGGTAGAATATCAGTTTCTAATTACATTAGTCTGCTTGGGCTGCTATACAAAATACCTTTGATGGAGTGACTTTAAACCACAAATATTTCCCACAGTGCTGGAGTCTGGGAAGTCCAAGATTAAGATACTGATAGATTTAGTTGCTAGTGAGGGCTCTCTTCCTGGCTTGTAGACAGCTGCCTCCTTTCTCACTGTGTCCTAACATGGGTGAAGACAGAAGGAGTGTAAGTTTTCTGGTGTCTCTTCTAAAGCCACTAATCCTGACATGAAGGCCTACCCTCATGATCCAATCTAAGCCTAATTATATCCCAAAGGTCCCATCTCCAAATACCATCACACTGGGAGGAGGGCTTAACGTATGTGTTCTGGGTGGACACTATTTGGTCCACAGCAGCAACATAAACTTGTTAAATAGAATAAATTATAGATAAAACTCAGCCATTTCATTCTTCCTTAAAGTATACATCTTTCTGATTCACATTCAAATTGTCATCAAAATTTCTGAAATGGTAGAATTTTAAAATAATTGACAATATGACTAATGATCTCAATGAGCAGCGTAACTCTCTGCCATATACTCTGAATTTTCTTTTAATTTCATCTTGACCAAAGGAGGCAGGTCAGTTTCAAAGGTTTCAACTTCACTTTTTCTACTATGCTATTTCTTATGGACAAAGGCTGCAATGTGGGTATTATTTCAACTGCGAAGTGTATCAATCCCAATTATACATTTAGAGAGGCTGGGCACGTTACCACTAGGTAGATCTGCAGAATGTGAGCCTGACTTCAGTTAGGATTGTATTTGTTACTGGTCTTTATAGGTCTCCACCCTACCTGGGGGTCTCATGATGAATCTACTCTCCAAATAGGAATGCCAACTCAGATCCTGAGTCTGCTCTTCAACTGTGTGTACTCTTCCACTGAAGACAATAAAGACATCCTTATTATCTATAAAGAAAATTGTAGAATAATCTTCTACAATTAGATTATAAGGATGCCTCTGGCTCCCACTTAGAATTTATTCTTTTTGTTTCTATAGACTTCCTCTGTGGAAGCCACTTAGATTTTAACTACTTATTAATCTCAGTTTTTCATCCCTCTGCCTGGGAGCAATAAATCATAGCAATAACCAGCTATCTCTACTGTCTTTATGGGTAATGCTGCACTCTTATCTTTCAATTGCCTGAATTATGGCACCTGCAGGGGTATTCTCTTCCACAGGGACATTTTCTCAGATCAGTTCCAGTGAAACCTTTAGAAATTGAACCACCCCTATGCACCAGGAATAATCAATGCCCTACATATCATTCAGGGTGGTGCCTTTTTGCCTAATGGGAAGTGAGTAAGCTAGTCCCCAAATATTCATCTTATTGACTATTTTCTTGGACCTCCCCATGTCCAGTACCATCACTTTAGTTTGGATCCTCAACAAATAGATGCATAACAGTTAAGAAAATTTTGGCCAGGATGGGAGGACTTCAAAGTCACCCATTAGAGGAATCTGGTTTCCTGAACTCATACTGCTAACAAGTTCAGTCATAGGCTGGAAGCAGCCAGGGTGAGTCTTGACTCAGAATGTGGTACTAAATTAGCTGGACTTGTCAGTCAAGATCTGGAACAGGAGGTCTAAGTGACACCTTTTTTTGTGGTTTTTACAATAGAAGAGAGTCCTTATTTGGGGAAATACACACTGTTATATTTAGTGATATTGGGCATTATGTCTAAAATTTGTTTTCAAATATTCCAGAAAAATGATAATAGATGAGAGAGATTAAACAAATGTAGCAAAATGTTAATAGTTGGAGAATATAGGTGAAGGTTATTTGAGAGTTTTCATGCTGTTCTTGCAAATTCTCTGTAAGTTTATAAGTATTTCAAAATAAATTAACTTTTAAAATTATTTTTTAAATCTAAGTTGTTTTGTAAACCTAACTTATAGGAAAAATAAAATGTTTCATATTTAAGGTTAATTACATGATAAGGAAACAAGTCCACATTCCTTTCACATATAAATTAAATTGGAGGAAGAGACAGAGTAAAGGGAAGACTTTTAAAAACATTAAAGTGAATTTTTATACTAAAGAGAAGAACCCCATTTTACCCCTATAAAGACTTTAAAAAAAAAAAAAAAGACAATACTGGAGGAGAGAAAATGTCTTCAGAAGGTAAGAAGAGAGTGAACCCAGAACACATGAAGAGAAATTTGCTTTCTACAGGAGGGTGGAAACTATTGTAGCTAGAGGCAAAGCAGACACAGCAGGTTGAAATGGTGCTGGAGGGTAGATAATATTTTTTGGAAAGTTTCCATATTTTCAACGAAAGATGAGGCAATCTTAGATACTTGATAGGGAGAGGTATCAGAGGAGTTTTGTGAAGAAAGTAGCCTGGAAATAATCATTTGGGGATGACTAGTTCAGTAGGAAAGCAAACACGCTAGGAGGAACAGGGCTGTGGTGAGACAGTGGTTAATGAGTGGTCATCTAAGATTTGCTCTATGTTTTGGCTCCTTATTGATGCTCTAACACATCACCCATAACTGTGGCTTGAAACAACAGAAACTTTTACAGTCCGGGAAGTCAGCACTCCAAAATCAGCTTTGTGGGCCTGAAATCAAGGTGCAGTCAGGGCCACATCCCTCTGGAGAGTCTAAGGGAGATGCCATTTCTGTCCTTTTCCTAGCTTCCTGCATTCCTTGATCATAATCCCTCCCCCTACCTTCAAAGCCACCAGGGTAGCATCTTCAAATTTCTCCCTCTGTCTGACTTCTGATTCTATCTTCACAATTCCTACTTTGAACTTAAACCTCCTACCACCCTCTTCTAAGGATTCATGTGATTACACCGGGCTCACCCAATAATCCAGGATAATCTCCCCCATCTCAAGAGCCATAATTTAATCCATCTGCAAAGTCCCACATTCACACGTTCTGGGGATCAGGACATGGGCATCCTTGGTGGGGGCATTATTCTGTCTACCACATACTATGACTTTGAAGTGAGCACAGTCAAAAAAGTTGCATTTTTCTACAGCTGATGGGAAAGAAGCCATGGAAGAAACAGAGAGCTTGGTTTGACCACAGTTGTAACTCTGCCAGCCCTGGAGGGAGAGAGGACCAAACTAGCTGAAGAGAATTATAAAGATAGACCTTACAAGCTAAGTTGGATAAGGAAGAACAAGAAGACACATTGATGGGGGTGAGGGTGATTAATAATGAGACAGTGGTAAGGCCAGTAGGTTAAAGGTCTGGATGGAGTCAAAGCTTTGCTAAATAAGATACCCCAAACAGACTAGTAGATGCTAGGACTCAAGATTTCAGAAGCATAAAATCATAAGGTCAAAGGTATGACCATAGAAAAGAAGTGCTGAGGTGAGGTGAGGTAAAAGGACACTTACTGGGTTCGAAGAGGCCCCTCAGGAATTGCTGTGATTAAGAAAGCTGGAAAGAGGTGATTCACTGAATAAAAGGAGTTAGGTTGATATTTGTCAACAGATGCAGCCCATAAAAACTAGAGTAAAACATTTGTTTCTAAACAGGTTTATTCCAGCTAATTCTGTAGCTTTGCTCATTAACAAAACTAAAAATCAATTCATAAGTATTACCAGATAGAAAACTAAAATCATTCCTGTGCTGATCTCTTTCATGAATTGCTAATCTGGGTTACTTGGTGTTATGGGGTAAATTGTAGCCGCAGTGATGCCTGTGGTAAAGCCCCACCCCCCAGTACCTCAGAATATGAAGGTATTTGGAAATAGGAGCCTTAAAGAGGTGATTAAGTTAACACGAGGGTGTCATAGGATGGACTGTCATCCAGTCTGACTGGTGTCCTCATAAGAAGAGGAAATTAGGACACGCACAGACACCATGGGTGGGTGCACAGAGTAACAGTCCTGATGACATGACAAGAAGGTGGCCGCCTGTGACGCACGGAGAGAGGCTCAGGAGAAACAAAAGCTGACATTTTGACTTCTGACTTCTAGCCTCCAAAACTGTGAGAAAATTAATTTCTGTTGTTGAAACCATTCGATTGGAACGACCACACCTACTTTGTTTTAGAGATTATTAGCTAGAAATTGTTCCTAATTTTAACACCACTTCAGAAATTTCTTCCTACCTAGAAAGTTCTTTTTCTTTAGGATCTCAGAATTCATTTCATCTTATTTAATCCAGAGTTCTTAGAGTCTTAGTGAAAAGGAAGTGAGAAGTGTTAATGGGAGCAAAGGGAGGTGGTGGGGAAAATCTCGTTATAGCCTGGACTTGACTTTGATCTGCATGGAGGCAGTCTTGGTATATAGAGACTGTGTTGTGAAATGCTCCTCAGAAAAGACACACAACGGAGGCTCTTCCACAGGCTGCAGCAGGAAAAGTCTGAGTGCAAGCTGGCAGTAATTTACGAGCAACCTAGGAGTCCAAGTTCTTTCTAGCCTGCCTCTACCACATGTTTTTCTTGTGGCAGCTGATTTTCCATTGACAGGCTAAGGGGTTTTGTCATCTTTGAGTTAAGATGTTTTTGCTAAAACATTCAGGAAACAAGCAGGAGTGGAATAGGATGTACAGCTCTAAGCAAACAAGCAGTGAAACATAAAAATTAAGTGCCTTATGAAGGAGAGTTTGGCAAGATGATCTACATTCTCCCACCAAAGACATTAAAAAGGCAAATGTCTCCATTTCGAAATGTTACAATGGGAACATAATGTTGTGTTCTTGTGTAGTCCAACTCATGTTTTTTAGCCGCTATGACATTAATTTATGGATAGGTTTCTACTCTTTTGGATCTTCAAGTATTTGTAGAAACCACTAAAGTTTTGGTCACCAAATAATTTGTAGAGGTCCTGTAGTATAAAAATAAGCAGAGATTGGTCAGTAAACACAAGCTGGGTGAGAGTCTTCGTGATGTTTATTTCCCATGTCACCCGTCTGATTCATCTTTGGCAGCAGAGGCCTTTTGTAAAAGTCTACACCTGGTGTCCTCAGTTGAGGCAGGACACCTGCCCCAAGAGGAGCCAGTCCACTGTAACTATTTGGAGAATAACATTTTCAGCCTTCACGGCACCCAGCAGGTAGCACACTCCATCTTTAACTTGTCCTGTGAGGCCTTCCTGCTGTTCCATCAGCTCCTGCAGCAAGTGCAGGTTGGATGCTCTCATCCAGAACATATCTGGATTCAATGATGCTCCATGTGACACCCAAGAGTCTGTATATAAACAATCGTCTTGCCACGAACGCCTGTCACTGCCAAAAGCGCACGGCAAGAGGACAGCATGTGTTAGAATGCTTACAGCACAAAGGGGTGCATGCATGTATTTTTAAACAAACAGCAGATTAAAGCTGTAGTTATTACTCATGCCTCCTTCATATGAGTCTCCCTCACCGTGAGAGGAAAATCAATTTTAATATGTTTCATGAAATCAGAAGAGCAAAACCCATCATTTTACCAGTGAGATCCAAAGAAGACTTTGTTCAATGTCACACAGAAGGTCATGATGTTTGCTTAATATTTGATCAAAGATGCTTGTTAAAAGTTCACATGGCCTTGGGATCACAGGTTCTAATAGAGTGAGACTGGGTCAGGACTCAGAAATCTGAAATTTAACAACCACTTCCCCTTCAGTGATTTGAATGTAAGTGAGAAATACTTGGATAATTAATTGCAGTTCTCAGTCACTTCTGTCTTCAGTGGCAGCAAGCTACCTGTGACTTCAGTAGCCTGAAGGTCTCTTGCTAAGTACTTTCATCAAAACATTCTTGTTTTAAATTAGAAATAAATCTTTGGAACTCATGTTGAGCTACAGCTTGTGCATGGCTTGCAGGCAGTTAAAGTATTTGTTAATTATTCAGAGGGCAGCAAAAGGATATTTATAATAAACATTTTATTTAGAAAAATAAATTCAGCTTTGAATTAAATCTTAGAGATGAAATAGTAAAATAAATAGCCCTTAGAAAATTGTAAGTCCTATGCTAAAGTGACTGCCTTTTAATAGCAGACAAAGCTGGAGCTGAGAAACGCCTCCCTGATTTCCTCCAAAGCCCTAGATTTAACCAGTGTCAGCGAATCCACGTAGGAAGGGACAACTTGGCAGGGAGGGTCACTGGCAGGTGACAGTGGAAAGACACTAACCTGAGATTCAGGAGATGTGGCCACTGGCTTTCGCTGTTCTACTAACTAGGCAGGTAGGCTCAATTAAGTCACAAACTATTTAATCTTGGTTTTCTGTCTGTAAAAAACAAGCCTGCAGTGGCTTCAAATCTAACAGCTCATGACAACTACCTGGGGGTACAGATTCTTTGACCATACTCCCAGAGACTCTCATTTGGTAGGTCTACCTCCCTCTGCACAGAGATATTTTCAGATCCAGTGGGTTCCATGGAAATTCACATCCACATCAATGTTCAAAGATTTTACTGTAGCCCAACCTGAAGGTGGAGTGTAGGAAGGACATGAGCAACAAGAACCAATGAACTGTTCTCAATGAAACTGGCTTCAGACTCTCAACCTGAGAGCAACTGACCTGGTTTAGAGGTGGCATGTTCTAGAAGGTGCTTTCTGCCTTAACTAGGAATCCTAAATTTAGTACGCCAAACACTGTGAATGACATGTTTATTTACATAAATTTACTTTGGGAATTGTTCATGAATTCTCCTTTAGATAAGTTCTTTTGATTTTTTTTAAGTTGACAGATAATATTATATGCTCTTATAGTATACAACACAATGTTTCAAAGCATGCATACATTGAGGAATGGATATGTTGATTCTCACAGCATCCCACAGCATATCCTATATTCTCTTGAACACAATTCAAGGTGTAAAAGAATCTAGCTTTTGGATCATTTGGAGCTTGATTCTCCTTTAAATTCACTTGTTTCTAGTTATGAATGGATCTCAAATGAATTCAGCCATTTTTTCCCTCACTCTTCTGGGGGAAAATAAACGCAGTTAATGTATTTTCACTAGTGAAAGAGTATCTGATGCTTAGGCTCACATAAAATTACAACGGCCAAGGTAACATACATAAGTCTGAAGACAAGGGTTAGCTTTTAACAGTGGTCCCCAACATTTTTGGTACCAGGGACTGATTTCATGTAAGATAATTTTTCTACAGACATGGTGGGGATGGGGGAATGGTTTCAGATAAAACGGTTCACCTCAGATCATCAGGTATTAGTTAGATTCTCATAAGGAGGGCGCAACCTAGATCCCTCGCATGTGCAGGTCACAATAGGGTTCACACTCCTATGAGAATCTAATGCGTCTGCTGATATGACAAGAGGCGGAGGTCAGGAAGTAATGCTCACTCACTTCTTGCTCACTTCCCACTGTGTGGCCCGGTTTCTAACAGGCCATGGACTGGTACCAGTCCATGGCTGTGGGGCTTGGGGACCCCTAGCTTATAGAATCACTCAGACACTTGGGCAAGTATGCTATGTACCAGAATCACTAGAACTTTTCTGCAAAAGTACTTATTGAGCAACTGCTTTCTCCAAATCTTGTGTTAGAGGTTAGAGGAGAGTCAGCATCCTACAATCATCAAGATATCTGACCAGGGTAGAGGATGAATACAGAAAGACAACCAGCAGTATCTACTTCACTCACCTAAGTTGCTTATATTACAACATACAGCATAAACAGAGGTGTGCTGGAGCTGGCTAATATCAGCTTGAAAGATCAATTGTTACATTTTCAGAAATTTTGCAAATCAATTGTTAAATACAGCCATATTTAAAAATTAAACTATATAAATTCATAAAACTATATTACAAATCATGATGAATACTCAAAACTCATTATTTCTTAATAATTTTGCTACATTCTACTATTGTCTCTACTGTTGTAGTGATTTATATCCATTATATCTGTATGGTGGAAATAAAAAATTACATCTCTTTTCAGCTTTGAATTCAGTGACATCATGTTGGTAGCTTGAAATCAGCCATGATGGTCTGGTTTACACCATAGAAAACAGCAAATGCTACAAACCAGGGCTTGAATTATTGTTCTGTTGATTGTCTAAACTGGGGGTTGGCCAACATTTTTGATTGAAGTTCAGAGAGCAAATATTTTAGGCTTTAAAGGCTATCCTGTCTCTGTTGTAACTACTCAATGTTACTGACATAGTGAAAAAGTAGCCATGGACAATATGTAAATGAACATCATGGCTATGTTTCAATAAAACTTTATTTACAAAAACAGGTGGCAGCCAGATTTGACCCACAAACAGTGAATCCCAAAGGCTGAGCTCAGCTGAAGGAAATGAGGACCTTGATGGTCCTGTCACATGGAAGCTGGAAGAGACGTCCCTCAAGCCGGAGAGGGGTTGGTCAAAATACCCTGGCTTCTTCCCTCCTCCAGCCCTCCAGTCACTCATCCCATTGATCAAACCCTAAGAAAAGCCCAATGAAGGGGACAAGAGGAAGCTTTGTCTGCAGCTGTCAATCCACACTTAACAAAGTGATGAAGAAAATATTTATGCACATCACATTTAAAAGGATGTTGTGATATAATATAGCCATAACATCATAAAGAGCACAAAAATGTTAAGGAAAATGTTTTCCAACATTCTAAAACTATTTTCCAAGTCAGCAAATTCTTTTCATTTCATTGATGAAACAGCATACATTGTAGTTATTTCACTTTCATCTGACTTGCTAACATAAAAATATCAACAAACACATCAGAACTTCTTTTAAAACATATTTGTTTCAAAAATAATGTGTCTCTAGACTTTTTGTCAGGCGATTGGTCGAATATTGAAAAAGTTTTAAAATTGGCTGACATATAATCACTTAGGTGTTTTTTCCTTCTTTTTCTTTCCTTCCTTCGTTTTTTAACCAATAGACTCAGAACACTTACTTCTAGTACTTATTTTGCTAATTTTCTGTACAAATTAGAATACTTTACACTACAGGTAACAAGAATCCTAATTCAACCTCCCTCCAAAATGAAGGAACTTCCTTGACTTAAATAACTGGAAGTCCAGAATACAGAGCAGGTTTCTGAGTTGTTATCCTCTGTGGCTCTGGCTTTAGGTCCCTGCTGTTTTGCCCTCTGGTGTGTGTGGCTACCTGCTTATGAAGTGATTGCAGCACATCCGGGCCACACATCAGCTGCCAACAACATTCAGAGGAAGATTAGAAACAAAAACACTCTCCCAGAAGAGAAAAGATGCACTTTTCTCACAATCTCTAACAGAGCACTCCTTAGTGCTTATTGGCACAAATTGGGTCCTATGTCAATTCTTGAACCAGTCCCTGGCAAGGGGGATAAGCTTATGTAAAAGCCTACCCCTGAAGTTTGGTAGAATCACCTTGCCCTGAGATATGTGGACTGAGTCAGGCAGGGCTGAACACCTGAACAAAAGGGAGGAGGGAGGATGTGTATGATGAAAAAGGCACTGGAGGGATCCACTAATGTTTTTCTCATTTACCTTTTCTTTGGCTTCTCATTTTCTCTGCAACTTGATCTTAACTGAGATTGCAAAAAAGGAGGTGTGTTCATAGCAGTTATGCTAAGTAGGCATTGAAAATTACTCCTCTGGATATGATAAAATGACTCCATTGGTCTGTAAAAAAAGACCCACAGCTCATTGACCAGAGCTTCAGTTAGTTCCAGGAAGGGCCAAAGTTCATAGCCCTAAATCGATTTCAGTCAGTTAGAGCCAGTTGTGATGAAATGCAAGATTATGTTTTGATATCTCCTAGGTGACAGTAAAATATTTTCTTGCCCAGTGCAGTGGTGAGCACCTGTAGTCCCAGCTACTTGCGAGACTGAGGCAGGAGTGCTTGAGCCTAGAAGTTCCAGGCTGTGGTGCACTGTGATCACACCTATGAATAGCCACTCCATTCCAGCCTGGGCAACATAGCCAGACCCCATCTCTAAAAATTTTTTTTTAAAAAGAAAATTATTTTTATATCACTTTGAACCCACATCGTTCTGGGTCCAGCAAGAAACACAGAAACCACACTACCATTTAAACAGAGAGAATTTAAGTCAGAGAATTGGATATACAGGAGACGAAAGAGTTGAAAAATCAGAGGAAGATGAAAGATTAGCAAAAGCAAGAAGCTACCATCCCAACCCTAGGCTGGCGGGACAAAGGGAAAGTCCGTGACAGTGAAGCCGAAAGGCTGATGTTGGCTAAAGTGAGGACCCTGATGGTCCAGTCACATGGAAGCAGGAAGAAATGTCCCTCAAAGCTGAAGGTGGGGAGCAGTGGTCAAAATACCCTGGCTTCTTCCTTCCTGCAGCCCTCTAATCTCGCGCCAAGGTGTCCCATTGGTCAAACCCTGATTGAAACCACATGAGGGGGAAATTGGGGAAAACAGGAAGCACTGTCTGCAGCTGTCACTCCAGTCCCCATCCTTTGCCTACAGAGCAGAGAAAGAATGGATCTGATCACAAATAGGTCAAGGTCTGGTACAGAAGGTCTTGAAAGTATTTGTGTGTAAATTACAGAGACACTCCTAGAAGTTCATCTACACAGAGGAATGTAACCCATTGTTTTTCTGGATTATAATAGTTTTGTTTTCTTATATTCAATTGTTTTTATTCTCTGATTTTTCTTCAGTGAATATATATTACTAAAGTTATTTTTAAAGATTACAAGCTGTTTTAAAGAATTATGTTATTTAAAAAGGAATTGCAAATATTTGTTCAACAAGTCACTGTGCTTTCATAAAATCTTCTGTATTGTTATTCATGTTCTGTTGCCTGGGAGGGCATGTAGATGTAATTGATCATGAGAAATAAAATCAGATTCTTCAGCGTGGAGTATTTGCAAAGAAAAACAAACCTTCCTTTTGCTACTCTTAGCTGATTCTCAAGAATAAAATATTAACATGTTATTGTGTTAACAGAAATGATTTTTTTACTCTCAGAAAAGATCCTATCTTTTCCAGGGATAAACAGTGAAAGTAAAATAATAGTTGAAGAAAAAGAATATTTCATTCTGCCACAGTTCTAATGGTTCACATATTTGCTCCCTATGGAAGAGTGAAGTATAATTGCAGGATTCTCACAAGGCTGGTAGGATGCAATTGACAGAAAGGTGCTAATGGACAAAGCTAAAGCTACATGCAAATGTATGTAAAGGAGACAGCTTACTGCACAGAAATACACAGACAGGGAGGGTCATATCGTGGCATGTCCAAGCTTCCAAAGCCCTGTGAATACACCACATTACTGGGGGAAAGCTGGGAGACAGCATGGAATCCAGTGGGCTCATTGGGAAGGCTCTTCTCTGCCATTCTCATAGGGTATTTATAGCCACATGGCACTGTCTGCAGACACTGGCCACCTGCTTGAACAGTAGATATAAGTAACTACTAACAATGCCAACCTATTCCCAAATGCCTCTTAAATGGTTAAGAGACTAGATGAACTGAAAATCAATTTTCCTGGCATGCTACTCCCTGGTACAATGTATCTCAACCTTGACTAACCATTAAATTAACCAGGGAAGCATGTTTTAATACTAATACCAGGACTCTATGCCTAGAAATTGTGAGATGTGTGTGAACCTGGAACATCCACAGTTCCTGCTTGTCAATTGTAGCCAGGGTTTGAGATCACCACAGTCCACCAAGGGTTTAATTCTGAAAGTGTTCCTTGATGCACATACATGAATCTCTTGCTGGGTATGGTATCATAGCTACTCTACCTCTCTTACTCAAAACAAAGATAAATAGAATTTTCTATCTGTTAACATTAGACACTTTTTAAAAAAGACATTTTTCTTAACTATCACCCACTCAAAAGGAAAATTGAAGACATCCAGGTCAATTTAGCATGTGGCTGGGCAGCAGCCTAAGGCTCCTTTCCCCACACCAAGTGAAGTTCAAGAAAGGCAAACCATTTACCCTACTTCTCCACAAGTGTCTTGGCTTTGTTAATTTTTAGTTCCAAGATACATCTGTAATAAAAATTAGGCACATACTCATAAACACAAAAACCAGATAAATTTGCTGATTTTAGCCCAAGTCCTGCTTTGAGCAATAGGACCTTAGCCATATAACTTTCCTCATTTTACTGATGGAGAAACTGAAAAGGGATGATATGGTTTGGAAGTGTGTCTTTACCAAATCTCACAGCTAACTGTAACCCACAGAGTTAGACACAGGGCCTGGTGGGAGGTGACTAGATCATGGGTGTTATTTCTTACAAATGGTTTAGCACCACTCTCGTGGTGCTGTTCTCAGGATAGTGAGTTCTCCTGAGACCTGGTTGATGTGTGTAGCACCTCCCCCTCCCTCTTGCTCCTGCTCTCCCCATATAAGACACCTTGCTCCCACTTTGCCTTCTGCCATGATGGTAAGTCTCCTGAGGCTTCCCCAGAAGCTGGGCATGTGTCAGATCATACTTCCTGTATAGCCTGCAGAACCATGAGCCAACTAAACCTCTTTTCTTTATAAATTACCCAGTCTCAGGTATGTCATTATAGCAATATAACAACGGACTATACAACTGGGTCATCTGGTTTTCAATTTAAAGGTCTCTTCTCCCAGGAAAAAGTCACAGTTCCTTAAGTTCATGTCCTTTTTCTATGTTTCCCTATCAAACCACATTTCCCTCTTCTTCCCTATCAAACCACATTTCATCCTGTTTTATACTATCCTGGTATTGCCCAGTGGAGCTGGGATTCTGATGATTACAGGCCATTTAGGCTGAGATTTACACTCTTAGTGGTTTGGGAGTGCTTGGAAAATAATCAGCAGTCTTTTACTACTTAAAAAAAATAACATTACAATATGTGAGCCAATGGTACAAAGTAATAATCTCAATTACCTAAAAATCTTCCTAATTTTGTCTTAATATTATAGAAGAAGACATCTAGTAGAATGCATATTTTTAGAATCCCATACTTTTCCTAATGTTCTCACTTCAAGCAAAGCAAAGGTACATTTAAGCCATTATTTTAAAGAAAAATATCTTGTTAAAAAATATATTTTTCCCAGCTTCCACATCAATTTCCTATAGCTTTGAATAAATAAATGTTTAACTAGTGTTTTCTCATTTAAAAAAAAAAAAAGACAATTGCCTTGTGTTTTTAGGCACTAAAAGTCCCGATTAAGTAAATTGCATCTTTAAAATTTTCCCCTTTTACATGAAAATGTAGGAGAAAAAAACCTATTAAGTCTCTTTCAAACAATTCTGTAGAATTTTCTTTTTCTTCTTGCTTTCTCCATTTTGTGAACTCAAGCATTACTGCCAGTACCTCCATCTGTCTTGCAACAATGAAGATCTGCTACATACATTCTTCTCCTAGATATTGATCAAAACTCAGAGAGAAGGCTGTACTCTCTTTCACACACTATCTTTCCTGTGCTCCATAGTCTCTCACAGGCAGGATGGGAGTGCTCTTGGTATTTCTCCCCATCTCACCAGCAGATCTTTATACTCCCTCTTCCTAGTGGCATAAGAGGGAGAGAAGACTGGTTTCTACAAATACAACATTTAGTCAAAAGGAAAAACAGTGTTAGTAAAGCAGACTCCCCTTGCTGATAGGGGAAGTAGGCAACCGAGAACTGCTATTGGAAACACTTGCTTAAAAACAAAAAATAAATTCAAGCACTCAACCAACCAGGAGACAAGTTGATGGGTTGTAAGCCATGTTGAATTAAAAATTTTATGAAACATTAGGAGACAGTACTAAACAACACACTGTTGGGCTTAACCTCAATGGTCAATACCAGTTTATTATCAGCTTTTACACCAGAAGTCCTTGTTTAAGGCAAAAGGCTGAAGTTTCCTGCCGGGCCTGGGAATTATATACACATGAAAAGCAGGTCAGGTTGCAGCTGCCTGACAGCTACCCAGTATAGAAGGATAATATGTTTAGGAATTAACTGAGGCTTCTCTCCCTAGCCCCTGTTTTAAAAAACAAATAATCTTTAAACAAATTAGTTATGAAAATACATCAAAATTGTACTAAATCTTGCTTCAAGGAAAAAGGCCTTAGACCAATTCAAAGATTCAGTAGGATATTTTAGAGGAATAGAGAATGAATCTATGGCTGTTTCTCAGCCTCAGCATTATTCACATTTTGAGCCTGATAATTCATTGTCAGGATGTACAGGATGTTTGGTTACATCCTTGGCCTCCACTCCTAAATGCCAGTAGCACCAACACCCCAAGTTGTGACAATCAGAAAACACCCCCAGACATTGCCAAATGTTCCCCAGGAGACAAAATTGCCTCTGGTTAAAAAGCACAGAGCTAGATTAACATTCTTAGACTCAAATAACAAAAAAAGAATGGTTTGTTTAAAGTTACCAAAT
The DNA here is from genome assembly GCF_048565385.1 of Saimiri boliviensis. Lineage (NCBI taxonomy): Eukaryota > Metazoa > Chordata > Mammalia > Primates > Cebidae > Saimiri > Saimiri boliviensis. Next base: position 42,783,376 of record NC_133453.1, read on the forward strand.
TCTTGACAGACATCAGCTGGGTAGGTGAGTGACTGGATTCCCAGAACAAGTTTTGATCCCTTTAAAATCCCTCAGGAAATTGTTTAAATATTTCAGGAATGCTATTTCCCACCTCCCTGGAAAAAGATTGCGAATTACATCACAGAAAAATTCTGTCCCAGATCAAGTTTGGGGCAATTTTCTTTTACAACCTCCATGAACACACTTCTTTGTATTCATTACCCTCTCCCCAAGCATTTAAGTGATAACAGTGACAGCCTTTCATATGTGCTGCTGTTGAGGGAAGAAAGATACAGCATGAAAAAATAAGATGGATAAATTTCTAAATATTATTAAATGTCTAGCCAGAGTAAACATGGGAAAGTTAACTCATGAAAGCCAGACCTCCTCTTGTAAGAACTAGGCTCTTTGAAAGACCAAACATGCATTGAACTCAAAGTTTGAGAATCTGGAGCACTGAGAGTAGAAAAGGATGCAAAATCCAACATTCCCACCAAAAGAAAAATATGATAGAAATACAGAGATAACTCCCTAGTTATTTCTGAAAGGGCTCTATCCCTGACCTTAACCAAAGTTAAAACACAGATACGGCAGAAGGGGTGATATATCAGGAAGCACATCCAGATCCCAAAAGCAATAAGGGCAGGTCAAAACAAACTCTAAAGGGCTACACAAGGCTACAAAATGACCCTGTAGCAGAGGCCAAAGGACTGACCACCCAAATCAAGTTTCAAATGAGAATCACAGCTAGACCTTGGGAGAACTTACAGCTTCACTAAGAACTGGGTCAGCTGAGCCAGCAGTATGAGACCTCTGTCCACAGGTCATGCTAAAAGTATGAGGGAGTTAAACCAGTGGTGGACACCCCAACAGTGGATGCAGTAACAGGAGAGTGGGAGGGGGGAAAGTGGGGCAGGGAGAAGATAGATCTCAGATGGTACACAATTAAAAAATTTTAAACAGTTCTTGATAACAAAAGAGAACACTAGAGTTGTAAAGCTAAGCAAACTATACTGACTTCTCCTCCCCTCCTGAGGAGTTCAGGAAAACACATCTCACCTAAACACTAGCAACAGAATGATTGTAACTGAATTCCCTATGAAGTTATTATAAGTAAAAAGTAAATAAAGAGTAGAACAACATTTCTGCAAACAACAAAGTCATCCAGAAATTTATGTACAAATATAAATATATAATATCTTAAGCAAGTTAAAATAATTTAAGTTAATAGGAGCTATAAAATTGCAACCTCAATCATAATTTTCAAATCTCAGAAATGAGATGTTTGGGCAAAAGAGAGCTGACAGAGCAAAAAATTAAAACTATAATAAGGTAGTTCAGGAATTAAGATAAATTAGAAGGAATACAAGAGCAAATAATTATTCCATAAAAGAAATAGGAAATGAAAGAAACAAAGTATTAAAAAACCAAAAGGAAATGAAGAAAGAAAAGATTAAAAAGCTGAAAGAAAGCTAAGAACCCTCAGCATACGTATAACAGGAGTCAACAAAAGATCTATAATTCAATAAAGTTCCCTAAAATGAAAGGAAAGATATATATTTAAAGGACATTTCGTCTACCTGGGAAAAAAATTAAACCAGTCAGTCAAATATCAAAACATTGTCTAATAAAACTATCACGCAATAGAACAGAGGATGTGGGGATTCAGACTAACAGACCAAGTCACTTGTAAGGGGAAAATCAGATTGACAAGAACAGTTTATAACATTAGTGTTTTATGCCAGAAGATAATTGAATAACATCAAAGTGGCTCAAGAAAAGCAATTATGAACCAAGTTAGTTTATTTTTGTTTGTTTGAAATGAAGTCTCACTGTGATCACCCAGACCTCCACCTCCCAGGTTTAAGCAAGTCTCCTGCCTCAGCCACCTGAGTAGCTGAGATTACAAGTGGCTGCCACTACACCTGGCTAATTTTTGTATTATTAGTAGAGATGGGGTTTCGCCATGCTGGCCAGACTGATCTCACACTCCTGATCTCAAGTGACCCACCTGCCTTGGCCTCCCAAAATGCTGGGATTTCAGACATGAGCCACCACGCCCAGCCCAAGTATTTTATATCTAAGTATACTGACATTTCAATATAAAAGTCACAGAAAAACTGTTGTGAACATGTAAGAATCAAATAAATATTGTTCCCAACACCACTTTCTAAGAATTCTAGAAGTGGAGTTTTTCTAGAATCTGGAGTGACAAGTGCAAAATGACTGCTGTAGAGCATTAAATACAGATTTGCCCGTAATACTTACTTTTGTTTAATTTTTATATTATGATTTTTAAAATTGCTACTTTACTAAATTCTTTTTGTATATTGTACTCTTCACATTGATTTTTGGAGGCTGTTAAGATATATAATTATATTGTCTGCAAGTAGATATAGCTTTGTTTTTTCATTCTAATTCTTATTTCTCTAATTACTTTGTCTTATTTAAATTCATTGCCTACTACCTCTAAGATAATGTAGAGATGTGCAACCTTGCTGTGTTTCTCATCTCAGCAGGAAGTCCTCTAACACTTGTCCATTAAGTAAAACTGGCTTTAGTAGCCTGAGGTATATATATTTTATCTTGTTTAGAAAGTATCCACCATATTCTATTTATTAAACTATCGTTTAGTTTTATCAAATTATTTTTCTGCCTCTATAGAGATAATCATATAATTTTTCTCCTTATTTGTGTTAAAATGATAGATAATATTAGCTGATTTTCTCATGATGAGCCTTTGCTTTGCAGGAAAACAACTCATTTGGTCATAATGTATTATTTTATTAATGGGTTTTTGGGTTCTTTTTGATAATATTTTATTCAGAATATTTTAACTGATGGCCAGGAGTGCTATGATCAAATGTAAGTGTTCTCCCCAAGTTCATGTGATGAAACTAATGCGCAAGGTTTGGTATTAAGAGGTGGGTGGTCTTTGAGAGGTTATTAGGTCATGAGAATGGAGACTTCATGAATGGAATTCGTGCCTTATAAAGGAGGCTTGAGGTTACCTGCTCACCTCTTCTACCATGTGAAGATACAACAAGAAGTTGCCCTCTATGAGGAATTTTCCCTCATTATACACCAAAACTGTGGTGGTTTGATTTCATACTTCTCAATCTCCACAATGGTGAGCAATAAATTCTCTTGTTTATAATTTACCCAACCTAAGGTATTTTGCTAAAGCAGCCCAAATGGACCAAGCCAATAAGATTGACCTGCAGTTCTATTTTTTGGAGCAAATTTTGTCAGATTTTTGGATCAATTTACTTTATAAAAAGAATTTTGAAGATTTATTTTTAAAGCATGTTTTGGAATAGTTTAAATACTGTTAGGATTAACTGATCTTTAAAGTTGTAGTAAATTCCTGTGTGAAACCATCTGGGCCTCATAGTGGAGTGTTGTTTGACTTTTCTATTTATTATCTCTTAATTGGTCCATTTAGGCTTTCTATGTCTACTATGAAATTGTATTATACCATAAATTTACCCATTTCAAATTTATTTGCAGAAAGTAGTGCAAAGTAGCCTCATAATTTTTAGTTTTCTCTCCTCTGAACTTTCTTATTTCTAATTTGTGTATTCTTGAGCTTCCTTTATTATTTCTTCATTAATATGGCTAGTGGTTTATCTATGTTGTTGATTTTTCCCAAAGAACCAGATTCTGAACTTATTTTTTAGTACTCCTTTTTTGGTTTGTTTTCTAATAAATCATTTTCCCTTTTTATCATTATTAATTCCTTCCTTTTTTGTTGTCTTTGTAATTCTCTAGATTTTTGTGTAAGATGTACCATTCATTTACTTTCATTTTATTGGCATAGTTATTTAATGTCCTGTGTACTACTGTTCTGACATACTCATGGCAATAGAAGCGAATTCTGAAGATCTAGCCTGATATAGAAACTAAGAACATTACAAACATACGAGAGACTGGTTGACTTAATAGAGTTACATCCATGCTATAATGCAGCCATGAAAATAAACAAGTTAAATCTATACAGGTTGCCTGGCAGAAATTTCTACAAAGAGTTGTTTAGTGAAAAAGCAAGATACATAAAATGGTATATAGTTTTCTCTAAAATAAACAATGATAAGCCTTTAAATACATACTCAAATATGATTATCTATCCAGGGAAAAGGACTAGAAGGATAAATACATTAGTAACTTGGAGGAGAAGGGAGAGTAGGTGAAGACAAGAATATATAAAGAAAAATGTTTTTAAACATGACCAACAAAAGAAATTATATAATCATATTTAAGATAAACTATAAATGTGTGAGAATAAATATAAAGAGAAACACAAAAAGATGGTCACTAAAATGTAAAATCCTGATACCTTAAAATGATATGATTTAAGATGTTTTTAACTTTGTTCATTATATATATATTTTAAGAAAATAAGAGGATAGTTAGAAATTTAGGATATGGGGAAAGCTTCTCATAGTTACGCATGCTCATCCTAACTGATTCTCATTTATGCCCACATATAATTATATATTTTCTATTATTGCCATCTATTTTTCTTATACACTAAAAATCTCTCAAAGAGTTGATTTTCTGAGTTGAAAGGTGATCTAACAATGATTTTTGTAATGAATATTGTACGACAATGAGTAATTATCCTAATTTCAAAAATGTTTAGAAATGCAGTAGAATTCCATGAAAACTTGAATCCCATAATTTTATAGCAGTATGGTAAGCTTACTAAGAATTCAGAGAAGTATCAAAAAGATAATTAAAGGGCCTGAAAAATAAAAATTTATGGGGCAAGTTTAGAGGAAAGTATTGTTTAACAAAGTAGTTGACAAATAAAATCATTTTACATCTATAAAAGCCTTTTCTACAGAATAAGGGGGCCAGCTGGTTTTAATATCCAGAAAAGGGGGCTGGGGGAGGAGGAAATTGCAGCAGATGAGACACGGACTAACTACAGACAGTGGTGGCAAGATTTGTCAAACCTGAGATGAGTTACTAAGGGAGGTTGTGGGATTACCTCTTCCCTTTCCTAAGAAGTGCTTCCCTCATCTCTCTGGAATGGTTTAAATGCAAGCCAGCCTTGAGAAGGGTGAACGCCTTCATGACTTATAGGCTCTCCTTGTGCTACATGTGAAAGACAAATTTAGACAGGGTAAATTTAAAACTAAGACAATTACATTCCCTTCTATCACTCCCCACTCCAGTGGGAGTATCCAATAATGGGATATTTAATGTAAAAGTTTATGAGACAACATGGCAAAGATTGGCTCCAGCAGGCAATTTAACAAAGAGAATAGTCTGCGGAACAGCATAACCCTGGCTCTACTACACACAAATTTCAACAAAGAAATTTTATTGTGTCCTGTAAACCTAATCAAAATGCTTTTGCTGGTTTCCTAAACAATTTGTTTTACTTTGGACCATTCTATTGATACAGAATCTTTTTTTTTTTTTTAAGACAGGGTCCCAACTCTGTCACCCAGGCTGAATGCAGTGGCACAGTCACAGCTCACTGCAGCCTCAGTCTCCTGAGCCCAAGCTATACTCCCACCTCAGCCTCCCAAGTAGCTGGGACTATAGCTGCACACCACCACACTTGGCTAATGTTTTTATGGTTTGTAGAAACAGGCGTCTTATTATGTTGCCCAGGCTGGTCTCAAACTCCTGGGCTCAAGGGATCCTCCTGCTTTGGCCTCCTGAAGTGTTAGGATTACAGGTGTGAGGCACCGTACCCAGCCTTGATATAGAATCTTAACAGTGGCCATAGAGCTGGGCTTCTTTGCAAGATGACTATATCTTATTTTGCATTCATTTATCATAAGTAGCCACTTGCATTTATCACTTTGATTCTGAATATTAAGCATTAAGTAAACACTTGTCAGAAAGTAACAATGAAGAAGAGATCAAAGTTTATTCCATAGCATTAGCATAGAATAACCAAGTTCAAGGTGGGATAAAGTCTAAGGATTCTCCACAAAGCAATGTAGAGAAACCTATGGAAAGCAGGCTGGGAAGTCAGTGAAGAGACTTAAAATGCCTTCAAAATATTAATAGCTAATGCCTATAGGTCCCAATTTCTTAAAATTTTTAATTATGGTTTAAAAAAATATATACACACAATGGGTCATCTTAACTGTTTTCAAGTGTGATGATTAAGAGTGTTAAGAACACTGAAATTATTGTATAACAGATCTCTAGAACTTTATCTTGCAAAACTGAATCACTGTACTTATTAAACCAACTCCCTATTTTCCTCTCCCCCCAGCCCCTGGCAACCACTATTCTACTTTCTAGTTCTCTATTTTTGACTACATTAAATGCCTCATATAGGTAGAATCACATGGTATTTGCCTTTTCATATTTGACTGGTTTCCCTTAGCATAATGTTCTCAGGTTTGATCCCTGTTTTAGCATGTGGCGGGATTTTCGTCTTCTTTTAGGCTGAATAATAATCCACTGTATATGTGTTTCACATTTTTTTATCCATTTATCCATTGATGGACATTTAGATATGCCCTCTAACTTTCTAAAATTCAGCATAAAGTATTTTGAGAAGTTTGTCAGTTACGATGCTATTATTTCTCAGCTTCAAACCCACCCTTCCACACACTGTTTCAGGCTATCGGACCGGAGACTAGTGAATCCCATTTCTGCTTTGCAGGCTGACTCCAGTTAGGTTCTGTCAGTAGGGGGCGCAGGAAGAGTGCTGCTGGGGGAGGAGGAAGGCACTGTCTCCTTGACCCTGTTCCTTTTTGTACTCTTATAGTTCCTGTGTCACCCTGCAGTGTACTGCGCCAAGCAGGGCAGTCCCCTTCTGTGCTGTAGCAGCAGCTCAATGCAGTTTGCCGTTTTTCTAACACTTGCAGAGCCAGCCTTAGTGCACTCCCGCCCCAGCAGACCAGGCTCTTTCCACCTGCCTGGCTTTTGCCTGTACATGTTCCTCCTTCAAACGTCTGCCTTTCAGAAATTTCAACCTGTGCCTTTTGCCCCCAGCCTTACTGAAGGGCAGCAGCTGCTGTCACTACCTCTGAGATGGAACAGTGTTCTCTTTTTGCCTTTCCAGTTATCTTTCCATACAGCTCTCTACGTGAAATTCACACTGTTCAAATAACTGGTCTGCTTCCTTCCTCCTGACTAAACCCAGACTGGTAAGAAATCATGCAAACATGCCACCTGAAATTCTCAGAACCTTTCAGAAAGCAATTACAAGCCTGAGTGTGGCCAAATAACTAAACACAACTGTTTAATCATTCATAAGATGAAAGCAAAGATTACGGCACAGTGTGGTAAGCCTTATTAAAAGGAAACATAGGTTGTTAGGGGAAGTCAGACGAAAGACCCTCGAAGACAGAGAACAGTCAAAAACAGCTGAGGGAGGCCACCATGCTCCTATGCAGCAGTCAGTGTGCAGGACGGGCCGGTGACGCTTCAGGCCTGCACTCTCCACACCCAGATGGGAGGCCTGCACCATCTAGTGCTGCTTCTGCACTCTGCCCTCTCTCTCTAGGTGATTCTCTGTGGTCATCCTTTAAAGTTACACAAAAAAAGTGTGTGTGTGTGTGTGTGTGTGTGTGTGTTCTGTCTTCTTTATGTTCTAAGTTCTGCAAGACAGCAACAAGAACAATAAGGGATGGCCCTGCCAGCAGATCCTTGAATAGACAGTCTAGGTCTCCGTGTGCCACAAAAATTCATTCAGATGGGAGGTGTGGAGGAGCAATCACAGGGACAGGTCCACAGATGCTCATCAGAATAATAATGACATTTCCTGCAGAAAGGCTATGTGCCAGGCATTGTCTTGATTGCTTCATATCCATTAACTTCTATTTTTCAAAAACATTATATCATTATTATCATTACCACCATCTTACTGACACTCAAACAAATTAAACTCAAAGAGAGGTTAAGGAGCGTGCCTGGCCTCACATGTGCAGGATTTGAACTGTTTTGTCTCACATAAGAGGTTGCAGTGTTCTCTCTACTGCCCCTGTTACCACTCCTTTTTTAATATATTTTTCAAATTTTCTTTTTTTCTTTTTTTATGAGATGGAGTCTCGCTTTGTCGGCCAGACTGGAGTGCAGCAGCACAATCTCAGCTCACTGCAACCTCCGCCTCCCAGGTTCAAACAATTCTCCTGCCTCAGCCTCCTGAGTAGTTGGGAATACAGGTGAGTGTCACCACACCTGGCTAATTTTTTGTACCTTTAGTAGAGACAGGGTTTTACCACGTTGCTCAGGATGGTCTCAAACTCCTGACCTCATGATCCGCCTATCTCGGCCTCCCAAAGTGCTGGGATTACAGGAATGAGCCATATTTGTTCATTTTTTAAAAAAAAATTTTTGAGACAGGATCTTACTCTGTCACTCAAGCTTGAGTGCAGTGGTGCAATCTCAGTTCAATACAGCCTCAACCTCCCAGGCTCAGGTGATACTCCAGCCTCAGCCTCCCAAGTAGCTGGGACTACAGGCATACACCCCCATGTCTAACTAATTCCTTTGTTTTGTTTTAGAAAAAGGGTCTTACTACATTGCCCAGGCTGGTCTCAAACTTCTGGGCTTAAGTGGTCCTCCTGCCTCAGACTCCCAAAGTGCTGTGATTTACAGTCCTGACCCACTGCACCCAGCCTACCCACCCTTTCTATGAATGAAAATAATTTTAATAAATTCTGTTAGTCTACTGATTTGTCTTCTATTTAATTATATTGTTTTATAGATAATGTTTAAGAAATATTTTTTAAACCCAGCTGTTGGCTTTTCAATATAAATTGACTCTTGCTTGACAGTAGAAACTATTCATAGTTTATGATGGTAGTATATATAAATATAAAATCATTTTTACATTAAACTTTTAGGAGTTAGAGTAATAGAGCTATTCTGGAGAGTAACATTATGGCAGTACTTAGTCAAAAAAAAAAGTGTATATATACCCTATGACCCCAGTATCCCACCCCTGGGTATCCGTCCCAGAGAAAACATCACACAATCTAGAAGAATCTTCATTGGAGCTTTGTGATAGTAGAAAATGAGCAATCTGCTTGTCCACACTGGGGAAGTAGATAAATTAAAAAGTAGGTAAGGGCCATGTGCAGTGGCTCTCACCTGTAAGCCCAGCACTTTGGGAGGCTGAGGCAGGTGGAGCACCTCAAGTCAGGAGTTTGAGACCAGTATGGCCAACATGACAAGAACCCTATCTCTACTAAAAATATAAAAATTAGCTGGGCATGGTGGTGGACCCTTATAATCCCAGCTACTTGGGAGGCTGAGGCAAGAGATTCGCTTGAATCCAGGAGGCGGAGGTTGCAGTGAGCCAAGATAGCACCACTGCACTTCAGCCTGGGTAACAGAGCAAGACTCCACCTCAAAAAAAAAAAAAGTAAGTTAGTGTTGTTGATGCATATTACTGAGTTCTATGCCAGAATGCTAAAAAATCACATTTCCCAGACTACTTGGCAACTAGGGCTGGATCTGACTGACGCCGATCTATCAGACGTACTTGTGTTGCTGCAGGTGCTTCCTGATTACAAGGGCCTCTTGGTTTGTGGTAGGGCAGCTTGATTCTGGCATCAGCAACTTCCCAATACACATAGTTTCTTGGCGGTCTTTGGGCTTTTTTTTCTTTTTTTTTTTTAGACAGGGTTTGGCTCTGTCACCCAGGCCGGGGTGCAGCTCACTACAACCTTCACCTCCCATGTTCAAACAATTCTCCTGCCTCAGTCTCCTGAATAGTTGGGACTACTGGTGCACACCACCACATCTGGCTGACGTTTGTATTTTTTTGTAGAGATGGGATTTCACCGTGTTGCCCAGGCTGGTCTCCAACTCTTGGGCTCAAGCAATCCACCCACCTGTGCTTCACAAAGTGCTGGGATTACAGGCTTGAGCCACAGCACCTGGTCACCTTTAGGTTCCCAAATCAATTTTTGAAGTCTCAATCCTTAACCTTCCCAATGATTCTGTAAGCTGATTAGTGTGTAATAAATTTATTTTGCCCGAACGTAAGTAGAATTTCTGTTCTTTGCCCTGACCAAAACAAACACCTTTGTCTATCTTGAAGAAGAGGCCCTGGAAATAACTTGTCAGAACCTGAGAAGAGCAATCTGCCCCTCTGCTGCAGGGTAAGCAGGCTTTTGGATTTTTTTTCTTTTGCTAAAAATAAGACTTTGGTGTCTAGCATGTTTCATGGCTAGTAAATTCAGTGTAAAAAATAAAGCTTTTTAAAACTAAACATGCAGTGATATTGCCTACCAGTTATATACACAAAATGCTTAGAAATATAGCCTATCTGCATCAGTAGGCACAAATATGACTTTATTTATACTCATATCCTTGGTGCAAGACTTTCAGGCACCTCAAGTGAAACCTTGAATCATGTTTTGTTTTACTTTATACTCCTAGCTAAAATGGAATATACTTTCTTTGTTTGTGTAGTTTTACTTTGGCTTATATGAAGCTAACAATGGAATCTGAGGAATCTCAAGGAAGCTTCTCATATTCCCCTGCAGCAAAATTAGCAGCCGTACTGCTGGATGGGATATATACTGTGTCCCTACTCCTGCAAGTCATTTGCTTTCTCTTTCCAGCCATTTTCACCATCTAAGAAAGGAGGAACAAGGCTTTAAAGCTAGTATTACAGAAGGGATCAGGATTGGACCATCTGAAAAAAGTAAAGAGGATGGTGCTGGCAATGAAAGGAAGCTTCCAGTCAATGGCAACAGTTTTCCAACCACCTAGGCCTCAGGCCCCAGCACTTGCAATGTACATGAACTTTGGGCACCATGGCTAGGCTTCTTGGCTTCTCTTACCTTCATCCTTTTGAGACAGAGCCTTGTTCTACTGCTCAGGCTAGGACAGTTTTATATTTTTAGTAGAGATGGGGTTTCACCGTGTTGGCCAAGCTGGTCTCAAATTCCTAACCTCAAGTGACCCACCTGCCTTGGCCTCCCAAAGTGCTGGGGTTACAGATGTGGGCCACTGAGCTCAGCCTTACCTCCATCCTTATTCCCAAGGTATAGTCAGCTGTACCTTGGGAAAGGAATTGTGAAGAAAAACAAAAACAAAACCAAAAACAAACAAAAAAAAAAACCCATCATTTTCATTTGCGAAATTACATCTGGAAAAAGGGAAAAGTTTAACCCTTAATATTCCAGAAAGAGAAAATGATAATACCTAACCCTAACAGCATTGCTTTGAATTGTTAAATGCAACTTGAAAATTAAAAATCTGTGCATAAGTGTCCGCCCACCCCATTACTTATTAGCTCTAGACATTGGGCAAATCACTCAATGTAGGTTTCCACTTCCTCACTTTGGGAATAATTTCTTTCTGATCTAATCCCAGGATTGGAGCTGGGAACATAAAACTCTGTGTATGAAGCCACCTCATGAACTTGAGGAAAATCATATTATTGTCAGGTGTTAGTGTAAAAATACATTATACTCTTGTCATGCATGTAATGACTACCAAGTTCCTAAAATAATATCTGCTCCCCAAACTGTTGCTAACAGACATTGATCATACTTCTTTAGTAAATATTTATCAGACATACTGTCTGTTGAATGAAGACATGTATGAATGACTACAGTTGTGATCTGAGGGAGTGACTGATTGCAGTCATGCAGGGAATGCATGTTACAATGTTGCACAGAGCCAGAAGAAAGGAAGGCAGATGTTTCTTTGCTTCATCACGTGTATCTTTCACTGAAAATACAGCAACTGAACTGTAATCACTTTTGAAATCCCTTGCAGGTGTTTTGCTTGGCTCCTCTGCTCTAGCTGCAATAACTTTCCACATTCTGGAATCTGTGGGGATGTCTGATAATCATATGTGGTAACAGTCATTAAATTAAGAAAGAGAGGAAAGTGTGTGTCATGACTGCTTCCAATGGCTCCAAAACATAAATCTTGCATCTTCTATGACACTGGAGCGGTTCAGTAAAGGGTGTTATGGTAATATCCAGTGTCTTAATAGACTCACTGATGTTTTTTCCAAAGAGTCATTTCACCAACATGGTACATCTGTGTTAGTAACTGCGCAGTCTTCTAATGCACATGGTTAGCAACTGCCGGCTCTATGAGCAGCATAGAAACACCAAAGAAGTGGGAAACAATTTTGTAAGATACGTATCCAGCAGCTTCTCTTTCACTCCTTCTTTGTCTAGGGATACTGCTATGTTTGAATTTTAAAGGTAGAAGATTCTCAAATAACACTGAAATATGAACTCAATTTTGATTTTTATATTCAGCAAAAAATCACTTTTCAGATTCAGTTAATTATCGTAATGACTAGTTACATGTGTAAAACACAGGGTCTGACTTGATTTTTCTTCCAAAATTTGAAGCAAACTTAAAGCTCTTGGAGTTATTTCTGGGCTAATGTTTTATAAAAGGTTTTTTTTAAGACTCTACCATCCCAAAGCAAATAACATTAGAAATGAGAAATCTTGCCAAACTCTTTCAATTTTGATGCAGACAACCCAACTGTCTGGAAAGTGTCCCCAGGATTACATGAGACATATACTCTTTCACTAATCAAAAAAAAACTTCTCCTAATACATTTACCAATCTTTGGGTGGAAACTATTTCTTAAGAAAACTTGTTCTCCAATAATAGCATATTCCCATGCCCCACTACAGGCCTACTAAATTAGTAACAGTGCAGGGAGGGCAACGATCTTTGGTTTAACAAGCACATCAGGTGATTCCAGTGCAGCAGTTCTCTAACTTTCTCAAACTGCAGCCAGCCTGAGAATTTGCATGTCTAAAAATGGATTCCAGATGGATTAAAGATTTAAACATAAGACCTAATACCATGAAAACCCTAGAAGAAAACCTAGGCAAAACCATTCAGAACATAGGTATAGGCAAGGACTTCATGACTAAAACACCAAAAGCAATGGCAATAAAAGTCAAAATAGACAAATAGGATCTAATTAAACTTAAGAGCTTCTGCACAGCAAAAGAAACCATCATTAGAGTGAACCAGCAAGAAACAGAATGGGAAAAAAATTTTGCAATCTACCCATCTGACAAAGGGCTAATATGCAGAATCTACAAAGAACTTAAATTTACAAGAAAAAAACAACCCCATCAAAAAGTAGGCAAAGGATATAAACAGACATTTTTCAAAAGAAGACATTTATGTGGCCAAGAAACATATGAAAAAATGCTCATCATCACTGGTCATTAGAGAAATGCAAATCAAAATCACATTGAGATACCATCTCACGAAAGTTAGAATGGCAATCATTTAAAAATCTGGAAACAACAGATTCTGCAGAAGATGTAGAGAAATAAAATGCTTTTACACTGTTGGTGGGAGTATAAATTAGTTCAACCATTGTGGAAGACAGTGTGGTGATTCCTCAATGATCTAGAAATATAAATACCATTTGACCCAGCAATCCCATTACTGGGTATATACCCAAAGGATTATCAATCATTCTATCATAAAGACACATGCACACATATGTTCATTGCAGCACTGTTTACAATAGCAAAGACTTGGAACCAACCCAAGTGTTCATCAATGATAGAAGGATAAAGAAAATGTGGCACATACACACCATGGAACTCTATGCAGCCATAAAAAAGGATGAGTACATGTCCTTTGCAGAGGCATGGATGAAGCTGGAAACCATCATTCTCAGCAAACTGACACAAGAACAGAAAACCAAACACCGCATGTTCTCACTCATAAGTGTGTGTTGAACAATGAGAACACATGGACACAGGGAGGGAAATATCACACAACAGGGCCTGCTGGGGGTGGGGAAACTAGGGGAGGGATAGTAGGGGGTAGGGGGATTGGGGAGGGATAACATTAGGAGAAATACGTAATGTAGATGATGGGGGGATGGATGCAGCAAACCACCATAGCATGTGTATACCTACGTAACAATCCTGCACAATCTGCATATGTACCCCACAACTTAAAGTATAATAATAAAAAAAAGAGGTTTCCAAGTGATGCTGCCTGTCTGGGGACCACTTCTTTACAGTATTTTTTAAATCCTAGTATGACTATCTGACAAGCCAAAACAGGCTTTCCCAAGTAATTTTACTAAAGCTATCAATCATTTAAACAATCTCCTTTCTTTCATAGATGCAGTATGTATTGAATAAATTTAAAAAGCATTTTATCCTAAGAAAGCTCCCAACTAATATTTTAATAATATTGTGCTTTCTGCAAACAGCTGAGTTTTGAAACCTCTATTTTGTTGCCATTGGTGTCTATGGACATACCCCCTGTGAAGCTATTGAAACCTGTTTGGCTTTGTCATTTTCCATGAGTGGTAGTCATGGAGACAGGGTAAAACTTGATTCCAGGATCCCTCTAGTCTCATGTACAAATTTGTTAAATGCTACGTGAGTGATTTCATGGTAGAATAAGCCTTCAGCAAAGTTGAGAACAAGGATGTCACAGAAAAATTCCAGGGGAGCATGATTCACATTGCTGCAGAATGGTGGTGTCTGGAGTTGTGCTGTGCACAGCCTATACAGCCTCCCTCAGTCACCCTCCCACCAGCTACACACATACATTTAGTACTTTGTTTTATTCCTGGCCATTAGTTAACAGTGCCTAAAGTTAACCATCATACCCTCTGTCCTAAAGAGTGAGCTCTGATAATAGGCTCATGACTTCATGCAATGTAAGATAGCTATTCAACTTACATTTGAGAAGCTGACACTTTTGGAGGTGCCTGCCCAGCCACAGTCCCCTCTCTGAAACTGCCTTCTTACTCAGGGGAGTAAACTCCAACAGCCATATCTATACTACATGATCTAAACCTCTGGTCATAGCTAATTAGATCATGAGGAGTATCAAACAAAGGAAAGAGACTAGACTGGCTGACTTGTGGCCAACAAAAATCTGCCAAGAATTTGCATTAAGAATCTGGGGACTAAAAGTATTGGGAACTGAATCATATCAGTGTGAAACATTAGCAGTAAAGTCCAAGGAAATGCTAAAGTTTTTGACCTGGCTGGGATACCTGATGTAATAGGCCTAAAAGCAAAATGTATAAACACATAATTGTGTGCACAATTACTAACCACAGTAATGCACAACCCGAGTCTTTTGATGAGATCCGTCAAAAGCCTGGATGCCTGGATGTGTTATCACCACATCACTGCACCAGTAGCCCAAAGAGCCAAGATCTCAAGAAATTTTATCTTTCATAACTACAGATATGCAAAAAATACCTCTTCATTTATTGAGGAAGTTTCAAAATTTTCCCCCACATGTGCAATGCTTACACACAAAGTCAACCTTGTGATAATACACTTTCATGGAGTCACATTTGCCAAAAAGGTACATAATATGAATTAGAACTCTCTAAAAATCTACACATAATTTTATACCTACAGTATTGAAAATGATGTAAAGATGAAATACTGAGCATAGAAAATTGTGAAAATAATGCTGACAATTTAAAATAGTGAAAAAATCTTTTTAAAAAACCAACCACCTCAAAAAAAAAAAGCCACACACACTAAAATGAAAAAGTAGATTACCAGGGTACATTCTGGGCAATTGCACAGAGAGAATCAATCCATAAGAGCTGGCCAACTTTCACATCAAATGTTTTGAAGTCCTGCATCTCAATGAATAGCTGCCTATTTTATTTTTTTTTTCATTTTAGAGTTTGGCTCTCTTCAGAGAATACATTCACATTTATTTTCTTTTTTGAGACAGAGTCTCACTCTGTTGCCCAGGCTGGAGTGCAGTGGCACAATCTTGGCTCACTGCAACCTCTGCATCCAGGGTTCAAACAATTCTCCTGTCTCAGCCTCTTAAGTAGCTGGGACTGCAGGCACCTGCAACCATACCCAGCAAATTTTTATATTTTTAGTAGAGGCAGTGTTTGGTCAGGCTGGTCTTGAACTTCTGACCTTAGGTGATCTGCCTGCCTCAGCCTCCCAAAGTGCTGGGATTACAGGCTTAAGCCACCACGCCCAGCCCATTCATGTTCATTTTTTTTTTTTTTTTTTTTTTTTTTATTGCATTTTAGGTTTTGGGGTACATGTGATGAACATGCAAGATTGTTGCATAGGTACACACATGGCAGTGTGCTTTGCTGCCTTCCGTCCCCTCACCTGTATCTGTCATTTCTCCCCATGCTATCTCTTCCCACCTCCCCACCCCCCGCCCCTCCCCCATTTCCCCCCAACAGACCCCAGTGTGTAGTGCTCCCCTCCCTGTGTCCATGTGTTCTCATTGTTCAACACCCGCCTATGAGCGAGAATATACGGTGTTTGATTTTCTGCTCTTGTGTCAGTTTGCTGAGAATGATGGTTTCCAGGTTCATCCATGTCCCTATAAAGGACGTGAACTCATCGTTTTTGATGGCTGCATAATATTCCATGGTTTATATGTACCACATTTTCCCTATCCAGTCTATCATCGTTGGGCATTTGGGTTGGTTCCAGGTCTTTGCTATTGTAAACAGTGCTGCAATGAACATTCGTGTGCACGTGTCCTTGTAGTAGAATGATTTATAATCCTTTGGATATATACCCAGTAATGGGATTGCTGGGTCAAATGGGATTTCTATTTTTAGGTCCTTGAGGAATCGCCACACTGTCTTCCACAATGGTTGAATTAATTTACATTCCCACCAACAGTGTAAAAGTGTTCCTATTTCTCCACATCCTCTCCAGCATCTGTTGTTTCCCGATTTTTTAATGATCGCCATTCTAACGGGTGTGAGATGGTATCTCAATGTGGTTTTGATTTGCATTTCTCTGATGACCAGTGATGATGAGCATTTTTTCATATGTTTGTTGGCCTCCTGTATGTCTTCTTTTTTGAAATTCTACAATTTAATATACATCAATATGAGCGTTCCTTATTAAGTTTTTTTCAGCTTCTGTGTCATGCTTCTATGTTATTTTGGGTACTCAGAAATTCATTTTATATGCACCCACATGCAAACCACAAATTTGGCAGAAACAATACTGATGATGAAACAGCAACACCATTGCATAAAGTGTCTTTTTGTCCCACTATACGCATAATTATTTTCTTTTTCTTTTCTTTTTTTTTTAATTTTCTTTTTCTTCTTCTTTTTTTTTTTCTTTTGAGATGGAGTCTCACTCTGTCACCCAGGCTGGAGTGCAATGGCGTGATCTGAGCTCACTGCAACCTCCACATTTGGGGTTCAAGCTATTCTCCTGCCTCAGCCTCCTGAGTAGCTGGGATTACAGGCATACACCACCACACCTGGCTAATTTTTGCATTTTTAGTAGAGATGAGGTTTCACCATGTTGGTCAGGCTCATCTCGAACTCCTGACCTTGTAATCCGCCTGCCTCAGCTGCTCAAAGTGCAGGAATGAAAGGTGTAAACCACCGCTCTTGGCCACATAATTATTTTCAAACCAGCCAGTAATTTCATTGGCTTCTTCGGGCAAATGTGGCTTTTAATTTATTATAATCTCTTAGAATGTCATCAGCTAGAAGAAATTTTCATTCAGAAAAATGATACATTTTTAAACTGAAGTTTCCATCATTGCTGCGTCATGTGGCCAATCCACTTAACTGAATTTTCTGCCAAATGCATTGTACTGAACAGAAAAAACAACTTTTTGGTAACACCTTGAATTTGCTTTTGGAACTCTTCATTGCACCTAATTCCAAATCTGTCATTGTGATTTGGGGAGTCACTGAAATTCATTTTCTTCTGCAAATCTCACCAACTCTTCAAGTAAGTTTATAAAGTGGTTTTCCATTGATTAATACATGAGCAAGGAAATAAGTTACAGAATTTTTTGACCCTACAGGGCCATGAAGGTACAGTTGACAAAAACAATAGTAGAAAATAATAGAGACATTTTTCTTTTCTTTCTTTTTTTTTTTTTTTTTTTTTTTTTTTTTTTTTTTTTTTTTTTTTTTGAGACAAAGTTTTGCTCTGTCACCCAGGCTGGAGTGCATTGGTGCAATCTCTGCTCACTGCAACATCCGCCTCCCAGGTTTAAATGATTCTTCTGCCACAGCCTCCAGAGCAGCTGGGATTACAGGCAGGCACTACCACCTAGCTAACTTTTGTATTTTTAGTAGAGGCAGGGTTTTGCCATGTTGGCCAGGCTGATCTCTAACTCCTGATCTCAAGTGATCCACATGCCCAAAGTGCTGGAATTACAGGCATGATCCACCCTGCCCAGCTGAGAAGGGACCACTTTTAAAATGCCATCCATTAGTTAGAGTGAAGCAAGCACTAGGTCTTCTGTGTTAGATTTAGTGTTGCTTATTAAAAAGTCTATCTTCTTCAAAAAATTCTAACAAAAATAGTTAACTGTTTAATGTGTTTTTTAATACTAAAAAAAACCTCTATACCAGCCAATGTCTTTGGTTCAGAAGGTCACTGATCCTGTCAAATCCTTTTTATTCTCTGATGAGGAGTGTTTTTTGAAGGCACGTGTGGTACTATGTGTGAAGGGACATGTTTAAATAATTTGGCAGGGGAAATTTATTGTATTTTCTGCCTGTGTTTTCACTTCTATGGCCTTCAAAACACTTGCTACACTTGTATTTGGAGAGTGGTTGTGGCCTACAAATCTATGCTGCCCATTTGAAAGCCTGGTTATTGCTCAGCCATTGCAATTGAGCAATTTTCTGTTTTCATGACACCAATAATAATTCAGCTAGTGAGCCTGGAGTTCTGATGTCCAAGGCAACTGAAGAAAAAGCTGTCTCAGCTCTGAGAACAAAAGAATCATGCCTTCTGAATTTGTTCTCTGCTGATTGGATGGTGCCAAACAGCATTTCCAGCATCTTCCCCACCTAATCCACTCAGATTCACTCACTAATTTCCTCTGGAAACACCCTCATAGACACACCCAAAAATAATGTTTTACCAGGTCCCTAGATATTCCTTAATTCAATAAAGTTGACGTCTAAAATTAAGTCCATAAATTCACCCCTTGTCAGCTTGGCACCCATACACATCTCCTTAAACCATACTTAATTTCCAAGTAAAGACAAGAACAGGGTAATAGTTCCACCTAATATGATGCAACTAACACGGTGCAACTGTCCTGCAGACAACCAAAAATCCACTGACCCCTTCCCCAGAATTCAGCTTTTAGCATTTCAACATTCAGGATTTTAATATTTTGAAATTGTGATTTTCAAAAATTTAGACATTAGAGATTTTAGAGTTTAGGGATTTTGATCTTTCAGGATTTCAACATTTATGATTATGGCATTCTGGATTATGTCTCTCAGAATTATACTCAGCACTGCTGCACCTTTGTAAGCATTTCTTTCATTAGTATTTATTTGAACCATATGGGTGAATTCCATTTCCTGCTGGAACCCAGACTGGTGCCTTCCATTACAATTCCCATTACTACTAGTAATAGTATTTGTTTAAGTTGGTTATGATTGAGCTGTGGCACTTGCAAGCAAACATTATTTAACTAAGATATGCTGCCTTTTACGGGGGATTGAAAATTCCAAAAGATAACACTTTCAGGTAAACATGGTAGATGTATCTTCTTTGAATCAAAAATTTCATTGAATGACAAAATTAGAACATTTAACAGGTACCAATCCATAAGAATAAAGGAATGGGAGAGAAGGCAACAGTGAACTAGAGATGGAAGTAAAATTTAGAAGATACTAAGAGGACAGAAAAGTAATAACCAAAATTAGCACAGAAAATGCAGTCTGGCAGAGAATACTAAGAGGCAACAGGCTGATTTCCCCTCGCCACAGCTGTGAAAAAGTAAGGACTTAGAAGTAGCAGGGAAAGGTGGCGGTCAGAGGTGGGAAGCTGGTGAGACGTTTATCTTAAAGAGGAAGATTGGTTGAAAGCCTGTATATGACGTATTGAAATTCTGGATCTCCTCCTCCACTCCCTAGGAGATTTTGCACTGAAGAAATATAACCAGGATCAGCAGAGGATGAGCCTTAACATGTGGCTGACCTCGGGGGGACTGTGTGGGAGTCTAAGCATCTATTCAGCCTCCAGAATTCCAGCAGCCAGAAGGGATTGGAGATTTCTCCTCTGGAAAAAGTGACCTATTTAGAGAGAACATGCCCAAATACTGGCAACTGGAAAACTAATGAAGGGCTGGATGCATGCCTGTTCATCACAGAGAGAATCCTGCAGGTTGATGATCCTCACTGTTACACCCTGAAAAATGTCTTCTTAGCCCCCTGTTCTGATGAGTGAAAAGCCAGAGCAGAACCACTCTTGGGCCTGGACGGGAGTAGCCTCTTCCCTGGCCCTTCATTTTAGAGGTCACCATATATCATTAGCACAAAATTTAATTTATTAAAGAACACAGTCACTCTGAACTTATCATAAAGCTACTATAGTGACACACCACCTTAAAATGCCCCCTAAATATCTTGAATAAAAATAAATTTTTGACAATATACATAAAAAATAAAACTTTTACTTCTTTTACATTCACTTTAATTATATTTTCAATGAAAACGTTTATTGTCAACAAGTTATATAAAAATCTTCCTTGTAACCTATCTGGTGCATTTGCTTAAAGGCAAGAAGAATAATTTATAGAATATATATAATTATTATATATTACATATATATAAATTATATATATTCTATATATAATTATTATATATTACATATATATAAATTATATATATTCTATATATAATTATTATATTTTACATATATAAATTATATATATTCTATATATAATTATTATATATATTCTATAAATTCTTCTTGCCTATATATTTTATAAATAGAATATGTAAATTATTTTATTACTCATCCACACATCTATAGATATGTAGAACACCCAGAAATGAGCTATAATAATTAAATTCAATTGTCTTTGATGCTCTGATGACTTCTAGTCCTATAAAAGCTAGCTTTACATAAATTTATAATTATTATTATCATTATCATCATTGTTTGGAATTATACTTGTCAAGATACGAAGATTGTTGTATAGTCTTATATTTGTATCTTGTACTGGGCCCCACAAATAATAGGGACAGGCCTGAACCATAATTCCTAGGATGTTTAAGGAAAATGAAAAATTGAAAAATGAAGAAAGAATATAAAACAAACAAAGGAAAGAAATTTCCCAGGTATAAAATAAATGCAGATGTCAGAAGAAAACTCCTTCTAAGAAATCTACATGATTAATTAATAATCTCAGAAAGATAAGAGAAGCCATTGTATCCCATGTAGAAAACAGATCACGATCACTTTTATTTATTTTTGGAATTCAGAGAATAAGAAATACCTATGGAAATAGAAATGACCAAAATAAAAATTTAAAACTATTTACTGGTCAAAACTCAACAGTAAAAAATAATTCAATTAGAGCTTGGACAAAAGACATGAAAAGATATTTCACCAAAGAACTTATACAGATGGCAAACAAGCACAAAAAGATGTCCAACAGCATTAAATATTTAATTTATATTAATACAAATTAAGTACCAAATGCAAATTAAAACCACAACAAAATACAAATTAAAACTACAATGAGATGTCACTACATACCTGTTGGAGTGAATTAAATTTTAAAAAGTGTGAAAAGTCAAATGCTGGTGAGGATATGGAAAAACTGTATCATTCATACAGTGCTGGTGGGAATACAAAATGATGGGCAAATAGTGTGATAGTTTCTTATAAAACTAAACATGTAACTAGCATGCAATCCAACATTTGTATTCTTAGGCATTTATCCCAGAAATATGTAAAACTTATGTTCACACAAGAATCTGTGCAAGAATTTTCATAGCAGCTTTATTCATAGTAGCCCAAAACTATCAACAACCCAAACATTTTTCAACAGTTGAATGGTTAAACAAACTGTGAAGCATTCATGCTATGTAATACTACTCAGCCATAAAAAGAAACAGACAAATGATATACAAAACAACTTGCATAAATCTCAAGGGAATTATATTGATATTGAATGAAAAAAGAACATTAAAAATATATCTACTTTATGACTTTGTTTATAACATTCTTGAAATAAGAAAATCATAGAAATGGAAAACAGATTAGTGGTTGCCACGTGTTAGTTAGAACATTAGGGAAGGGAAGTGAGTGTAGTTAGAAAAGCCCAGTTAATGGATACTAGCAGTGATGGAAATGTTCTGTATCTTGACTGTATCAATATCCTCGTTGTGATATTATACTACAGTTTTACAAAATATTACCATTGAGAGAAATTGGATAAATGGTACACAGGCTGTCTCTGTTTTATTCCTTACAATTGGATACAGATCTACAATTATCTCAGAATAAAAAGCTTAATTTAGAAAATAATAAAGTAGTAATACTGGAAGATCAATTCAAGGGAACCTAGAAAATAGAATATGAAGAACAATACATTTATATAGGATACAACGGAATTTTTTTAATTGGAAGGCCAATCCAAATCATCTAACATTTAACTAACAAGAATTCCAAAAAGAGATTACAGTAAAAATAGAAAGGAAAAAATTATCAAAGAAAAAATATTTGAAACTGTCACTAAACTGAAGGATGTGGGACTCCAGATGTGAAAGATAAAATGAAAGATGTGATAGTTAGTTGTATACATCAACTTAACTGGGCCATAGATACCTAGACATTTGACAAAACATGATGCTGGGTATGTCTGTGGGCATGTTTCTGGATGAGATTAACATGTGATTCTATGGTCTGAGTGAAGAAGATTGTCCTCCCTAATGTGGGTGAGTCTCCTTTAATCAATTGAAAAATTGAATAGAACAAAATGGCTAAGTAAGAGGGAACTCCTCCTGCCTAACTACTTGAGTTGGGACATTAGTCTTTTCTGGGCTTTGGACTTAAACTGAAATCACTCTTCTTGGGTCCCTAGCCTCAAACTTTTGGGTTAGAATTTACACTGTTAGCTCACTTGCTTTTCAGGACTTTGGATTCAGACTGTAACTACACATTACTCTCCTGGGACTCCAGCTTGCTGATTGCAGGTCTTGGGACTTGTCAGCCTCCATAACTGCATGAGCCAATTTCTTAAAATAAATCATACTATACACATACACACAACATTAAGTATAAGGAATATCTTATATTCCATATACACATACATATAAGGAATTGTCTTAGGCATATATATATGTCTAAGAAAAGTATTTGAAACTATACATACATATAAGGAATTGTCTTAAACATGTATACATACGTCTGAGTATTTGAAACTACACATACATATACATATACACGTGTGTGTGTGTGTGTGTGTGTGTGTGTGTGTGTGTGTGCATGTGTAGTATCTCCTATGGGGATTACTTCTCTGGAGAACCTTGACTAATACAAAAGACCTTACTGAGCGCTCTTAAAATAAATGAAGAAAAGTCTCAGCATATCACCAGTATCAAGAACTATGAAAGGTCTGACATTCTATCCTACTTGAAAGCTAACAAGTTAGCCTGCCAGTTTCATAGATTCTGGCAGAAGACATGATATTCATGGGTCAGAGACAAATAACTTTAATATAACACAGCAAGCAATTTTATATTCACATGGTTCCCTTTGCCCCTAATTCCCCATGAAAACAACACAGAGTAACCCAGATGTGCACTGTACATGCTGTGGCTTTGTGTCACAACTGAGAAACTTGGAGCTTGAGAAACATAAATCTTTAATAGTGGGCTTCAAGCAAATCTGCCTAAACTTTTGCACTGGTGGAGATATTATTATGCTAGACAACAAACAAGCCTGCCCCATTTTAAAAAAGAAGACATTCCATCTTTTAAGACTGCTTTCTATGCAAATATCTTTGAAAAGACAGTCAGAACAAAAAGCTGTCAGTCCTGAAGCTCATAAGACATGCAGAAATGCTAAAGACTTAGGGATGTTTCCCAAAAACCAGAAATAAATAAATTCTAAATGTTTATACAAGGAAAATTCAGCCTATTCAGACTTTTAATTGCCAATTCTAGAAACTAAAATACAATGAAGCAATGCTAAATGTCTAACGGAAATTATTTTTCACCAAAAATCTTACACCCAGCCAAATTATCAATTGAGTGAGGTAGAATAAACACATTCTCAAATATGCACAAATTTAAAAAAAATAAATTGCTAAGCATATTCTACAGAAAAATACCAGCAAGCTGTGCAGCAAATCAAATGAATATAGAAAGAAAAAAATATAAGATACAGTATACAAGTGATTCAACATAGGTGATCAGCAGAGGGAAATTCTAAGATGATGGTTAAAGAAATCTCAGGTTAACTGTTTAGCAGGTCATGAAAACATGCATTATAGAATGGGAAGAAGTGATGACTTGGAAGGAAG
This sequence comes from Saimiri boliviensis, assembly GCF_048565385.1. Taxonomy (NCBI): domain Eukaryota; kingdom Metazoa; phylum Chordata; class Mammalia; order Primates; family Cebidae; genus Saimiri; species Saimiri boliviensis. The sequence goes on from NC_133453.1 coordinate 42,807,613, forward strand.
AGATCAAGTGGAGTAGGAGGGTGGGAGAACTAATAGATTTTATTTAAACTTACTATTCGAAAAATAGTACTGACAGAGGATGACGGATCTGTTCCAATTTGGGGTCTAATTAGTAACAGGTTGCTATGGTCAGAATGTTTATGCTCCCTCAAAATTTGTGTTAACATTGATTACCAATAGGATGATATTAGAAGGTGGGTGGGGCATTTGGGAGGTGATTGGATCATGAGAGCAGAAGTCTCATGAATGGAATTAGTGATTTTATAAAAGAAGTTTCAGAGAGCTAAATAGCCCTGTTTACCATGTAAGGACACAGCTAAAAGGTACCATTTATAAACCAAAAGCAGATCCTCATCAGAAACTGAATCTGCTGGTCCTGAATCGCAAACTTTCCAGTCTCCAGAACTGAGAAGTACTTTTTTGTTGTTTATGAGCTATCCAGTTTATGATATGTTGTCATAGTAGCCTGAAAGAAATAAGACATAGGTATATTTTTTAAACTAAGCATGTGAAAAACTGGAAACAGTTAAGTCCAGGAAAAGAGTTACCAAAAAAGAGAATAACTCTATAGTATTTGACTAACAGAGACTAATATTAAATAGTCAAAATAATTCAAGCAAATACTGACTATGAAACAACTGTGTTGTTACTACATTGAGAAGTCAGGCAGAAGAGAATGGGAAGTGATAGTTATATAAAATACTAAATACTAAATTGTCATCTACTAATAGAATGTAACAAATTATGTCTACTATTAACAACAAGAAGTGACAATCCAAGCATTTTATTTTAAAATGTGGAAGTAGTATCACAAGAAATAGCTAAAAATGTTGAAAATAGTTTATTCATTGGTGAGTGGGACCAGGGTATTTATGAATGAGGCCATGGAATGACTTGGGAGGAAGATAGAAACAATAAGCAATTTTCTCATTGACTTCAAATTTGTTATATATCCTTAAATTCTATAAAGCTTTTTAAAACATGTGCTTATTTGACTCAGACAAAGTTAAACTGTGTTATAGAACTCCATGTTTATGTGGAAGTGTTTTAACCTCACCATTCTTTCAGTTATTAAAGTATCTCTGTTCCCATCTGTTTGGTATACTGGGCTTCTATTTGGATTAATTTTAAGGCATTTTTTTCTGTTAAAATATAAGTGAATGAAATAAAAACCTAAATAATATTATCTAATAAAGTAATAGTATAATTAAATAAAATAATAATACAAAATAACAAAGTACACTTGGAACATACCACATTAAAGCAAAATAATAAACTGCTAAATATTGGATGTTATGTATCAGAAACAGGTTAGTATAGAGATCATTTGAAGGTGATGGGTGATTTTCCTTGTTCTTGTTTTAGGTCATCCTACATTGGCAGTAGACAGAGCAAGACCTAACAGTGAAGTTATAATTCTTCTTAGGAAGGAAAATATTCCCTTCCACTTTTATTCTTATAACATCCAAATCTTGCTAATACATTTACAAATTAAGATCTCTTAATTGCAAGTGTCCCTTAAGTGTCCATAAACTCCATTTAAATTAGCTTAAGGGTTATTCCCAGCTTTCTTGTGACCAGTTAAAAACATTAGCTTAAGGGAAAATAAAATGAAACTTCCTGACTTGTGTAACTGAACAACTTAAGAATAAATTTTTATGCTGGTTAGATCCAGGAGCTCAAATATCAGGTGTTAGCCAGAAGAGCTTACTCTCTTCATCCTTCAGCTTTGCTGTTCTATATCAGCTTTATTTCAAGGCAAGTCCTCTACTCACAGAATGGAACCCCAGCTGATGGCCAATAATCTCAGTTACCCCAAGAAAGATTCACTCTTTCAAAACAACTTCACAAAATTTGCAGATTAGTTCTGATTGAATCAATTTAAGTTATGTGCCTTTCCATAAATCAAAGCCCTCTAGATCCTCATGGAACACTAAAAATGGGAAATAAAAAGAAAGAGCCATACAAATTATTTGGCAGCATCATTCTTGCTGGGCAGGTACCAATCCGGGAACCGGATGCTGAAAAAGGGTACAACTTACCCTGCCCTCTATGTGAGTAAAGGTTGAACAGTTTGTAAGGGTGATTCCACTCCCTGCTGCCCCTGGATCCTCAAGCAAGGCCTCAGTAATGAAGGCTAAATTCTGCCTGTTAGCTGAGTTGCCTTAGATGATAGCTTGGAGGAGAACAGCTTTCCAAAGAAAGTAAGTGACCTGCCTAAGGAAGGTTCTATTAATTTGAGAGTTGTACTTTTCTTGTTGTTGTTTGTTTGTTTGTTTGTTTGTTTAAATGCTTGTATGGATAGCATTATTATCTTTAAGGCTTTAAGTTCAACTTATAATTTCTTTCAATTTTTATAAGTCTAATAACTGTTATATTGTTAAATTAAATAAGCAGAAGGCCATTGGCCCAAGGTGTTCTCCATACTTCAAGTTCCTATGTAACAAAACGCAATCTAACAAAGGATATAAACAAACTGAAAACCTAACCAAGGAGTGTAACAAACAGCCGAGTCCAGCTGGTGAGGAACGGAGACTCAATCACAGGCAGCCAGCTGATCAGATGATGTCCAAATAAGGCAAAAACCTAGCTTGAACAGTCAAGCCATTTCTGTACTATATATTTCTATACTTTACTTCCATGTGCCATCTGTAAGCACTCACTGTGCACTTTGCAGAGCAAACCTTCGAACCTCTTCTGGTTCTGAGTGCTGCCCAACTTATGAATCACTTTTTGCCCAAATAAACTCTGTTACATTTGTCAAAAGTTTTTCTTTTAACATATGAAAGTTTCACATTTGATCAATAATAAATTAACTGACAAGATAATTTATAAAAAAGATACCTCCAAAGACTGAACCAGGAGTAAATTGATTTCCTGAACAAACCAATAACAAGTTGAATGAAGAAATTGAATCAGTAATAAATAACCTAACAACAACAACAACAACAACAAGAAAAGCCCAGAACTTGATAGATTCAGAGCTGAATTCTACCAGATGTACAAAGAACAGTTGGTACAATTCCTACAGAAACTATTCCAAAAAATTGAGGAGAAGGGACTTCCCCCCACCCAACTTATTCCATGAGGCCAGCATCATCCTGATACCAAAACCTGGCAGAGACACAACAATAAAGAAAAAGGCCAATATCCTTGATGAATGCTGATGCAAAAATCCTCAACAAAATACTTGCAAACAAAATCCAGCAACACATCAAAAAGTTTATCCACCAGTCTTATTCAACATAGTATTGGAAGTCCTAGCCAGAGCAAGCAGGCAAGAGAAAGAAAGAAAGCACATTCAAATAGGAAAAGAGGAAGTCAAACTATCTCTATTTGCAGACAACATAATTCTCTATCTAGAAAACCCCATATTCTCAGTCCTAAAGCTCCTTCAGCTGATAACTTTAGCAAAGTTTCAGCAATACAAACTGTAAAAAATCCATGCACAAAAATTACTACCATTCCTATACACCAACAACAGCCAAGCTGAAAGCCAAAACAGAAAGGCAATCCCATTCATAATTACCACATAAATAATAAAATACCTAGGAATACAGCTAATCAGGGAGGTGAAAGATCTCTACAATGAGAATTACAAAACACTGCCTAAAGAAATCAGAGAAGACACAAACCAAGAGAAAAGCATCCCATGCTTATGGATAGAAAAGATCAGTATCATTAAAATGACCATACTGCTCAAAACAATTCACAGATTCAATGCTGTCCCTATCAAACTATCAATTACGTTCTTCACAGAAATAGAAAAAACTATTTTGAAATTCATACGAAACCAAAAAGGAGCCCAAATAACAAAGGAAATCCTAAGCAAAAAGAACAAAGTTGGAGGCATCACATTACTTAACTTCAGACTATACTACAGGGCTATAGTAATCAAAACAGCGTGGTACTGGTACAAAAAATAAAAATAAAAAATAAAAACAACCAGGCACATAGACCAATGAAACAGAATAGAGAGCCCAGAAATAAGGCTACACACCTACAACTAACTGATCTTTAACTAAGCTGACAGAAATAAGCAATGGGGAAAAGACTCATCTCCACTAGTGCTTAAGTATTTTTGTTGTTATAAATGGAGAGCATTTACCATCTCAACAAACCTGAGGTTATTGGGTGGAAGGCCTGGGATGGTGATGGGTGCCTTATGTGTCAAAAGTTCTAGGCCAGGACATAGGATCTGATAAATTACAGGATGAGTCTATCTAAGCCACAGGTGAACACTATGAGCCCTTTTCTCATAGTTATTCACAATCTGTGATGTCAATGAGCAAACCTAAGTCCATATCTTTCAGTTAAAATGTATTTTGCCAACAAGTCAACATGCAAGGCATCTGTCAAGTTTTATCTTTACCAGTGTTTTCTCTTCCATCTGGACTTCTTTATTACAAAATTTTATTTCACCACTATCTGTTTATTGAATAATAAAAGTATATATTCTTTTCATTTTCCCTGGCCTGCTTATAGTCATTCTATTGACAGTTGTGAATGCTTAAAAGAGAAAGAGCAGAGCTGGAGGTAACTTGGCTGTCTTTCTTTTTCTCCCCCATGTCTACTAGGACCACTCTAGCAGACATGGGGTAGCAGGTGCAGAAAGAAGGAAACATAGCTCTACCTGGTAATGAAACACTGCCACTGCCCTCTACATTGTTCTCTGTACTTTGATGCTTGTGATGGTTCCAGCCTGCTCACCTGCTTTTCACTTGTGTATGAACTGTACAAGAAAACCTGCCTTGATTATTCAGATCTGAAACATCCCTTTACTCAAGACATAGCAATACAAACATGTTAAAATTATGATAAGTACTAGAAGAGCTAAAAACAAACAGGGGGTTGGGTTAAATTGGGATACAGAAGGAATACAAATATTATAGTTCATTTTATCTCCTACCTGTCATTTTCCCCATGGTTAGCATATTGTACAGACATAATGAAAAGCTCCAAGAGGGTTGGTGCCAAGTCAGTTTTGTTCACTGCTTTATCCCCAGTGTTTTGCCTACAGTGCAGGCTGAATAGGTGAAAGACTGGGTGAATAGATAGGTAATTAGCCATTCGCACAGTGAAATACCATACAGCAATTAAAGCAAATAGTTAAATCTTTGAACTGAAATGAAAAGATGTTGTATTGTTAGTGTTTTGGCAGCAAATAGCAGAAAAATTCCCAAATAAATAAGACATGTAAAATAAAAAAATTCTCATATAAGAAGTCCCTAAAAAGAGAAGCTATTGAGTTAGAAAAGAAATCCAGGCTAGACATGGTGACTCATGCCTATAATACCAGCACTTTGGAAGGTCGAGGCAAGATCACTTAGGACCAGCCTGGGCAACAAAGTGAGACCTTGTCTCTACAAAAAAAAAAAAAAAAAGAAAAGAAAAAAAAAGAAAAGATAAAATTAGCCAGTCATGGTGGTGCATGCCAGTAGTTTCAGCTACTCAGGAGACTAAGCTGGGAAGATAACTTTAGCCTAGGCAGTCAAAACTGCAGTGAGATGTAATCATGCCACTGCACTCCAGCTTGGGCAACAGAATGAGACTTTCTCTCTCAAAAAAAAAAAAAAATCCAGTTTCTATTCATGTTTCCACAGTCAAGAGTAGGCCAACAATCTGTCCTGAGGCTGGCCCTCCTCATGTTACAAGGTAGCTACTAGAGTTCCCGTTGTCACATGCCAGTGTAGCTCTGTCCAACAGAAGATAGGTTGTCACTTTTAATTTTTTATTTTATTTTAGGGATGGGGGTCTTGCTATGTTGCCCAGGCTGGTCTCAAATTCCTGAGTCCAAATAATTCTCCCACCTTCCAAGTACCGGGGTCTACAAGCACATGCTGCCATGCCTAGTATATTTGCTGTCGCAATTTAGGAGCAAGAAACCTTTTCTACACTTTCCAATTGACTTCCCTTCATCTCTCATTGACATTGCAAACACTCCTAAATCAGACCCTGGAAAAAACAATAAAATTGGGGAATGCTGGGAAGATGGCCGCCTAAGAACAGCTCAGGACTTCAGCTCCCAGTGAAAGTGCAGAGGAGACAGACAACAGGTGGATAAACCCACAAAAATGGGAATAAACCAGCGTAAAAAGGATGAAAACTCCCGAAACCAGAACACCTCTCCTCCTAAACGTGATCACAACTCCTCACCAGCAAGGGAACCAGACCGGATGGAGAAGGAGGGTGATGAAATGACAGAATCAGACTTCAGAAGGTGGGTAGTAAGAAACTACAATGAGCTAAAAGAACATGTTCTAACCCATCGCAAAGAAAATAGGAACCTTGAAAAAAGATCGGACGAACTGCTGACGAGAATGGACAGCATAGAGAGGAGTATAAGTGAATTGATGGAGCTGAAAAACGCAACACGAGAACTTCGTGAAGCATGCACAAGCTTCAACAGCCGAATTGACCAAGCAGAAGAAAGGATATCAGAGGTCGAAGATCAACTCAATGAAATAAAAAGAGAAGGCAAGAACAGAGAAAAAGTGCAAAAAGGAATGAACAAAATCTTCAAGAAATGTGGGACTATGTGAAAAGACCTAATCTACGTCTGATAGGTGTACCTGAATGTGATGAAGAGAATGAATCCAAGCTGGAAAATACTCTTCCGGATATTATCCAGGAAAACTTCCCTAACCTAGCAAGGCAGACCAATATTCAAATCCAGGAAATACAGAGAACACCACAAAGATATTCCTCAAGAAGAGCAACCCCAAGGCACATAATCGTCAGATTCACCAGGGTTGAAATGAAAGAGAAAATGCTAAGGGCAGCCAGAGAGAAAGGTCGGGTTACCCACAAAGGGAAGCCCATTAGACTCACAGCAGATCTCTCAGCAGAAACCCTACAAGCCAGAAGAGATTGGGGGCCAATATTCAACATCCTTAAAGAAAAGAACTTTCAACCCAGAATCTCCTATCCAGCCAAACTAAGCTTCATAAGTGAAGGAAAAATAAAATCCTTTGTGAACAAGCAAGCACTCAGAGATTTCATCACCACCAAACCTGCTCTACAAGAACTCCTGAAAGAGGCTCTACACATATGAAGGAACAACCAGTACCATCCACTCCAAAAACACACCAAATGGTAAAAAAGCATCAACACAATCAAGAATCTGCATCAACTAACCAACAAAACAGCCAGGTAGCATCAAAATGACAGCATCAAATTCACACATAACAATACTATCCCTAAATGTCAATGGACTAAATGCCCCAATCAAAAGACACAGACTGGCAAATTGGATAAAAAGCCAAAACCCATCAGTGTGCTGTATCCAGGAAACCCATCCTACATGCAAGGATACACAAAGGCTCAAAATAAAGGGATGGAGGAAGATCTACCAAGCAAATGGAGAGCAAAAAAAGGCAGGAGTTGCAATTCTCATCTCTGATAAAATAGACTTTAAAGCAACAAAGATCAAAAGAGACGAAGAAGGACATTACATAATGGTAAAAGGATCACTGCAACAAGAAGAGCTAACGATCCTAAATATATACGCACCCAATACAGGAGCACCCAGATACATAAGGCAAGTTCTTAATGACTTACAAAGAGACTTAGACTCCCACACAATAATAATGGGAGACTTTAACACCCCATTGTCAATATTAGACAGATCAACCAGACAGAAAATCAACAAGGATATCCAGGACCTGAATACAGACCTGGAACAAGCAAACCTAATAGACATTTACAGAACTCTCCACCACAAATCCACAGAATATACATTCTTCTCAGCACCACATCACACCTACTCGAAAATTGACCACATAATTGGCAATAAATCACTCCTCAGCAAATGCAAAAGAACAGAAATCATAACAAACAGTCTCTCAGACCACAGTGCAATTGAGTTAGAACTCAGAATGCAGAAACTAACTCAGAACCGCACAGCTTCATGGAAACTGAACAACTTGCTCTGGAATGTTGACTGGATAAACAATGAAATGAAGGCAGAAATAAAGATGTTCTTCGAAACCAATGAGAACGAAGACACAACATACCAGAATCTCTGGGACACATTTAAAGCAGTCTCTAGAGGAAAATATATAGCAATGAGTGCCCACATGAGAAGAAAGGAGAGATCTAAAATTGACACCCTATCATCAAAATTGAAAGAGCTAGAGGAGCAAGATCAAAAAAACTCAAAAGCTAGCAGAAGACAGGAAATAACTAAGATCAGAGCAGAACTGAAGGAAATAGAGACACAAAAAACTCTTCAAAAAATCAATAAATCCAGGAGCTGGTTTTTTGAAAAGATCAACAAAATAGACAGACCACTAGCCAGATTAATAAAAAAGAAAAGAGAGAATAACCAAATTGATGCAATAAAAAACGATAAAGGGAATATCACCACAGATTCCACAGAAATCCAAACCATCATCAGAGATTATTACAAACAACTCTATGCACATAAACTAGTAAACCTGGAAGAAATGGATAAATTCCTGGACACCTGCAACCTCCCAAGCCTAAATCTGGAAGAAGCCGAAACCCTGAATAGACCAATAACATGGTCTGAAGTCGAGGCAGCAATAAAGAGCCTACCACCCAAAAAAAGCCCAGGTCCAGATGGGTTCACAGCTGAATTCTACCAGACATACAAAGAGGAGCTGATACCATTCCTTCTGAAACTATTCCAGACAATCCAAAAAGAGGGAATCCTTCCCAAATCATTTTACGAGACAAACATCATCCTGATACCAAAACCCGGCAGAGACTCAACAAGAAAAGAAAATTTCAGGCCAATATCCATGATGAACATAGATGCAAAAATCTTCAATAAAATACTGGCAAACCGATTGCAACAGCATATCAAAAAGCTCATCCACCACGATCAAGTAGGATTCATCCCGGGGATGCAAGGCTGGTTCAACATACGCAAGTCCATAAACGTAATTCACCACATAAACAGAACCAAAGACAAAAACCACATGATTATCTCGATTGATGCAGAGAAGGCTTTTGACAAAATTCAACAACTCTTTATGCTAAAAACCCTCAATAAACTAGGTATTGACAGAACGTATCTCAAAACAATAAAAGCTATTTACGACAAACCAACAGCCAATATCATACTGAATGGGCAAAAACTGGAAGCATTCCCTTTGAAATCTGGCACTAGACAAGGATGCCCTCTCTCACCACTCCTATTCAATATAGTACTGGAAGTTCTAGCCAGAGCAATCAGGCAAGAAAAAGAAATAAAGGGTATCCAAATTGGAAAGGAGGAAATCAAATTGTCTCTATTTGCAGATGACATGATTGTATATCTGGAAGACCCCATCATCTCAGCCCAAAATCTCCTGAAACTGATAAACAACTTCAGCAAAGTCGCAGGATACAAAATCAATGTGCAAAAATCACAAGCATTCCTATACACCAGTAATAGACTTCAAGAGAGCCAAATCAAGAACGAACTGCCATTCACAATTGCTACAAAGAAAATAAAGTACCTAGGAATACAACTAACAAGGAACGTAAAGGATCTCTTCAAGGAGAACTACAAGCCATTGCTCAACGAAATAAGAGAGGATACAAACAGATGGAGAAATATTCCATGTTCATGGTTAGGAAGAATCAACATCGTGAAAATGGCCATACTGCCCAAAGTAATTTACAGATTCAACGCTATTCCCATCAAGCTACCAATGACCTTCTTCACAGAACTGGAAAAAAACACCTTCAACTTCATATGGAACCAAAAGAGAGCCCGCATAGCCAAGTCAATTCTAAGCAAAAAGAACAAAGCAGGAGGCATCACACTACCGGACTTCAAACTGTACTACAATGCTACAGTAATCAAAACAGCATGGTACTGGTACCAAAACAGAGATATAGACCAATGGAACAGAACAGAGGCCTCACAGGAAATACAACATACCCACCACCATCTGATCTTCGACAAACCTGACAAAAACAAGCAATGGGGAAAGGATTCCCTGTTTAATAAATGGTGTTGGGAAAACTGGCTAGCCATGTGCAGAAAGCAGAAACAGGACCCCTTCCTGACACCTTACACCAAAATTAACTCCAGATGGATTAAAGACTTAAACATCAGACCTAATACCATAAAAACCTTAGAAGAAAATCTAGGCAAAACCATTCAGGACATAGGTGTAGGCAAGGACTTCATGACCAAAACGCCAAAAGCAATGGCAACAAAAGCCAATATAGACAAATGGGACCTAATCAAGCTCCACAGCTTCTGCACGGCAAGAGAAACAGTCAGTAGAGTGAATCGGCAACCAACAGAATGGGAAAAAATTTTTGCAGTCTACCCATCTGACAAGGGGCTGATATCCAGAATTTACAAAGAACTAAAGCAGATCTACAAGAAAAAAACAAACAACCCCATTCAAAAATGGGCGAAGGATATGAACAGATACTTTACAAAAGAAGACATACAGGAGGCCAACAAACATATGAAAAAATGCTCATCATCACTGGTCATCAGAGAAATGCAAATCAAAACCACATTGAGATACCATCTCACACCAGTTAGAATGGCGATCATTAAAAAATCGGGAAACAACAGATGCTGGAGAGGATGTGGAGAAATAGGAACACTTTTACACTGTTGGTGGGAATGTAAATTAATTCAACCATTGTGGAAGACAGTGTGGCGATTCCTCAAGGACCTAAAAATAGAAATCCCATTTGACCCAGCAATCCCATTACTGGGTATATATCCAAAGGATTATAAATCATTCTACTACAAGGACACGTGCACACGAATGTTCATTGCATCACTGTTTACAATAGCAAAGACCTGGAACCAACCCAAATGCCCAACGATGATAGACTGGATAGGGAAAATGTGGTACATATACACCATGGAATATTATGCAGCCATCAAAAACGATGAGTTCACGTCCTTTGTAGGGACATGGATGAACCTGGAAACCATCATTCTCAGCAAACTGACACAAGAGCAGAAAATCAAACACCGTATATTCTCGCTCATAGGCAGGTGTTGAACAATGAGAACACATGGACACAGGGAGGGGAGCACTACACACTGTGGTCCGTTGGGGGGAAATGGGGGAGGGGCGGGGGAGTGGGGAGGTGGGAAGAGATAGCATGGGGAGAAATGACAGATACAGGTGAGGGGACGGAAGGCAGCAAAGCACACTGCCATGTGTGTACCTATGCAACAATCTTGCATGTTCATCACATGTACCCCAAAACCTAAAATGCAATAAAAAAAAAAAGAAAAAGAAAAAAAAAACAATAAAATTGTCTCAAATAGCTTGGTGAGGCACATGGTCCTGTACTAGAGAGATGAGTATCTGAACCAAACCAGAATTCCTTATCAAGGGTGAAGGGGAGAAATGGCCTTTGGCTATGCCACATGCAGTTCCTGCCATAGATGTCTGCAATGCTGTGAATAGAAGAAATGAGTTGTAAAAAACTGTATAATATGATTCCCATGGTGTTAAAAGTAGATATATAGATATTTATAAATTATACATATTCATATTTACATTTACTTGATAATATTTATAATATAGATATTTGTAATTTATATAGTTTATAAATATATATATAGACACATTCTATTTCTATATTTCTTTTAATACTTTGGGTTTCAGGCCTATATAGTAAAAACAATTCTATTACAAAATCTAAAATCCTTTGTCCTTTGTTAGATTTATCACTATTTAATACTACTGTGCGTAGTATATTATTTTTAAAAAATTATATCCTGTGTTTGCTGCTTGTATCTTTTAGAAAGAGTTTAATAGTCTTACTGCTCCTATCCCATAATCTCCCAAACATTCCTCTACCTATTATACAGTTTTTGCCCCTAATAGTTCTTGCCCAAAACACGAATATCCTCCTTAATCCATACCTTACACTTATAGAATCCTTTCACCTTGATGAACATTTCCACTTTGTTGAAATACTCTCTTCTCTTAGATTCTGTGACTACTCTCCTACAGCTTTGGCTTTCCTTTTCAGTCTCTTTTGTGTGTTCTCTTCCTTTGTTCATTCCTTAGGTTAGTATTTCTCAACATTGTTGCCCTAAAGCCCCTTCTCACTCTGCACATTTTATGTTGGCAGTCTCTTCTTCACGTATGACTTTACATATTATTTATAACCAAATGACTACTAACTGTGCATCTTCTGCTCTGTTCTTTCAGAAACTATGCCAGAGACTGTTGATGTTCACAAATATCCATACTCTCCTCTTCTTTCTGAGGCACAAGCTAGAATGTAGTTTTCAGCCATTTTTGCTGTTCAGAGTGATTATGTAATGCTACTCTGGAAGTAAAATTACTACTTCTAGGGCTGGCCCATAAAACCCTCCCATGAGCAATACTCATTCTGCTGGGGAAATAAAAGAATATCAGAGACCTGGATGAAAGTCCTAGTTGAAAGGAGCCTGAATTATCACATGCAGCAGATTCCTATTCTACCACTCCAAACCACATTAAACTTTTGAGTGTGAAATAAGCTTTTATTGCATTTAGTTTAACACAGCATTCTCCCCTTATCCACGATTTTGCTTTCTGTCGTTTCAGTTGCCCAAATATAATACAATTTGCTATTTGGAGAGAGAGAGAAAGATCACATTAATATAACTTCTATAACAGTATATTGTTATAATTGTCCCATTACTATTGTTGCTAATCTCTTACTGTGCCTCATTTATAAATTAAACTTTATCATAGGTATATATGTATAGGAAAACATAGTATATGTAGAATTATATGCTAACTGTAGTTTCATCGGATATTGGGTTCTTGGAATATATTTCCTATGGATAAGGTAGGGACTACTGTACTAAAGCATTGTCTGTTTCAATAACTAACATTATTTACTTTAACTAATAGAGACCCACATATTTAATTGCTTCCATAACTTTGTTAAGTACAGCCAGGCACAAAGCAAGCTCATTACCTTCCTCTCCCCCAGCAACCCCCTACCTAACCTTCTTCTCCTTTAGCTCTGATCTCTCTCAGTTATTACCTTACCTACCTAATTTTTTTTAAAGGAACATCTGTCAATTTTGAGTCCTTCCTCTGTATCACATAGGCCTAATTATCAAGAGCTCTCTGGAATCCAACCACTTTTCTCTATGCACACTTCTGCCGCTTTCATCCCAGGCATCATCACCTGGCTTACTGCAAGAGACTCCTGATTTCCTGGCTTATATCCTTGCCTTTCTCCAATTTGTCTTCCATAGTGCAATCAGACTTGTCTTGGAAAAGTGTAAATAAAATCATGTAACTATTCTCCTCGATATTCTGAGAATAAAGCTCGTCCACCTTAGCCTGGTTTAAAAAGCCCTACATTAACCGTCCCTTGTATATCTCTCCAGCCCCATCACCTGTGCCACTTTTTCTTATACTCCATCCTCTACCATGCTGAATATTTTTCTATTCCTCGAACATATTATAAACTTTGTTCTTCTCTCTGCTACTGCCTATTAATGTGAATAATGGCAGTGACATTTAATTTTTATGCTATTGTGTTTTCAGAGTGTTTGGTATAAGTTAAGACTCAAAACTTTTTAAAGTGATTGATAGACTGTTTGGTTAGACCACAGAAAAAACCTACATATATATTGCATATAAAGACATATGTCAGAGTTCTCAGTTACATTAATAACTGTAAATAAAAACACCAAAATCAACTGTACTTTTAAAATAGTAATTATATTAGAGAAAAAGGATATATGTAGCTGTAGCAAAGAGACTCATAGGGAAAGTTGCTTAAAGAACAAAAAAACTGTATTGCCCACTCACATCACAGTTCTAATGTGGGTTGTCCAGGTTGGCAGAGCAGCTATTGTCCATATGGACATTGAAGGATCTGAATCCTTTCCTCATACAGCTCCTCCACTCTCTCTTGGAGATTGTGCCACCATCTACATGTTCAAAACTGGGTCACCGTGAGTTCTAGCCAGTGAAAAAGGAGAAGAGAACATGGAAGAGACAAGAGAATAGAGCATGTACCCTGGCTTCCAACAAAAAAGCAGAACCAGTAGGATAGATACATATTGATGTGGGCTCTGTGTCCCCACCCAAATCTCATGTTGAGTTGTAATCCCCAGTGTTGAGGAAGGGACCTGGTGAGAGGTGACTGGATCCATGGGGGCATATTTTTTCCTTGCTATTTTCATAATAGCGAGTTCTCAAGAGATCTGGTTGTTTAAAGGTGTGTAGCACTTCCCCCTTCACTGTCTCTCCCCTGCCACCATGTGAAAACATGCTTGCCTCTCCCTCACCCTTCTACCATGATTGTAACTTTCCTGAGGTCTCCCCAGCCATATCTCCTGTACAGCCTGTGGAACTGTGAGTCAACTAAACCTCTTTTCTTCATAAATTACCCAGTCTCAGGTAGTTCTTTATAGCAACGTGAGAACGGACTAATACAGCAAATTGGTACCAAAGAAGTGGGCCATTGCTATAAAAATACCTGAAAATGTAAAAGCAACTTTGGAACTGGGTAATGGGCAGAGTTTGGAACAGTTTGGAAGGCTCAAAAGAAGACAGGAAGATGTGGGAAAGTTTGGAACTCCTAGAGACTTTTAAAATGGTTTTCACCAAAATGCTGATAATGATATGGACAGTGAAGTCCAGACTGATGAGGTCTCAGATGGAGATGAGGAACTTATTGGAAACTGGAGCAAAGGTAACTCTTGCTACACAATAACAAAGAGACTGGCAGCATTATGCCCCTGCCCTAGAGTTCTGTGGAACTTTGAACTTGAGAGAGGGGATTTAGAGGGTCTGGTGGAAGAAATTTCTAAGCAGCAAAGTGATCAAGATATAGCCTGGCTACTTCTAACAGCATATGCTCATATGCATTCAAAAAAAGATGGTCTGAAATTGGAACTTATAATGAAAAGAAGCAAAGAATAAAAGTGCACCTTGACTTGCACTCACATTCCATTGTGAGATCTTCATCATGTGGATGCACCTAACTGCAAGGAGGGCTAGGAAATGTAGTCCAGCCATGTGCTCAGTTTAAAAGCAAAAACAGTTTTAGTGGACAACTAAGTGAACACAATGGTTTATGAGAAAGTGGGTCTTTTTGAGAAAGTAGATCTCGGTTCTTCAGTTGAACATGTTTGGTCTTCATGTTACAGAAATGAGAATGGAGTTTTTCCAAATGAAGTCCAACTAATACCTAAAAACCTGAAATCGTTGCTAATACATATTGGCTTACGTATGCAATGGAACATACAAGGCTATCTCCTCAGCATTGCTTGTTCAGCTGCTGTTTTTTCCAACAAAGGTATGAGCTTTGATCAAACTTCAGTAATTATTTGTGCAAATTTTCATCATATAACCCTGATAAATGTACTGAGTCCATATTATATTGACATTCTACTATTTTATAATAAACAATTGAGAACTACTAGTTCTAGCAATTCACCGAGAAAGAATGATAAACACTGAAATATTTTGGTTGACTAAACGAGAGAGATTTGATCGTGTAAAAGCAAACTTCTTGACTTTGAAACATGTGAAAGAGTGTGAGATAACTCCGGGACTGGAAACATGTTTCACTTCTTTTAGCGGCTTTATTTCATTTTCACTCATTCACTCTTTTTTTGAATCTATAGACAGGACTCCAAAATAACCTTTCTGCTGGCACCCTTCCATTCGTTTTCTCCTCATTGTCAGTCTTCCTAAAATCTAATTACTAAGCAAGGAAGAAAGAAATAGAAGGAGACAGCCTGGAACTTCACTGAGTTTGGCTTCCTTCCAGCTCTGATTTTTCCACATGCATTCCTAATACTGCTAAAGAGGCTTAAGTGACTTCCATGTTGGTAAGATAGCATTATCACTATCCTACTATCACTCCAGTGTCCCTAAAACGTTATGTGTGGCTATGTATTGTAGTTACTATTTTAATATGTCTCACTTTCAAATGAGGTGAAAGGTAGTGAGGAATCCAGTTAAGACATGGTGACTGTTCTCCAGAAATTTACCAGTTAGGGACATGATAATATGCACAGAACAAAATTAGAGCCCATCCCTTAAAAGAAGAATCTTTGGGTTTTTATGAACTTTCTCCTTTCTTCCTCTCCAGGTTTTGTTTCCAGATTTTTCTGAAAGCATTACTGAAGCCAGCTGGGAAGAAGAGCAGTTCGGATCAGATGGGGATAAGAAGTAGTTAATAAAACTTGGTTATCTATTCGGAAAAAATAAACAGCTGATACCATCATTCTGAACTATTACAGTGAATTCCACATAGACACTGGAAATGTAAGCTTTCATGAATTGCTGGCCTTTGAGTCAGGTACTGTGTTAAGCACATAATGTTTAGGACTAGATTTACTTCTCCATAGAGCTAATTCTATGAGGTAAGTATACTTAGTCCCAATTTTCAAATAAGAAAATCAGTGTTTAGAGAGACTGATTAATTTGTCCAAAATCAAATTGCAAACATGTGGCAAAGATGTTACCTTATCTGTGTTTCTTCTGCTGCACATAAATGCAAAAGGATCTGAGTTAAAAGAAATTGTCTCTGACAGTATCTTAGTGCAAGCTGCTAGTTTTAAAATGTTGTTTAAGCCTGGGAAACTTAAATAACAGAAATGTATTTCTCAGCTCTAGAGGCTGGAAGTCCAAGATAAAGACGCCAGCAGATTCAGTGTTTGGTAAGGACCAGTTTCTTGGTTTGTAGATGTTCATCTTTTCATTGCATCCTCACATGGCAGAGAACAGAAGGCAGAAAGCAGAGAGCAGAGAGAGCTGCTACCTCCTGTATTTTTATAAGAGCACTAATCATATATGAGGGCTCCACGCTCATGACCTAGTCACTTCTAAAGGCCCTACTGCCTAATTCCATCATATTGGGCATTTGAATTTCAACATATGAATTTTAGGGGTAACACAAACATTCAGCCTATAGTAGGTACATTTAAAAACAATTATTTCCACTCATTAAAAATATGAAAAATAAAAACGTTAATTATTAAAGATTTTAATGTGTATGAGACTGACTGCAAAATCTATTTTCAAAAGATTACGGAACTTCTTGGATAAATTGAGTGAAAGTTTAGAGTAAAAATGGTGCAAGGACAAAGAAGAGAGGAGGAGGAAAGAGAATCTCTTTTTATCATTTGGCTGCTGAAAAGCTTGCCTGAAGTTAGCCTTAACTAGATTTAGAATTAAATTCCAACATGTACTCAAAGTTAGTGGGTCTTAAATTACAATGGTATTAGGTTTATTTACAAGCTAAAGATAGTAAAAATGAAATTTTATTTGTATATTTTTTTATTCCCTCATTAAATAGGCCTTTTAAACTATCATTACAAAATAATATAATTATCACTTTTTAAATGAAATGACCTCAATGTATATTCTACTTGCCCTTCAAGACACCAAGTCTCTAGCTCACATAGTATTTTCACCCACAAATACAACTCTCAAAGCACCAAACTGTTTCTGCCTCTATTAGCATACTTTTTACATTATACTAAAATTCTTTTTATGTATTTATAAATGACATCTAACATGGTACCTGCATAGATAACGGTGGATGAATGAAAGAGGGGGAGAGAGAGAGAAATGAAAGAAAAAAGGAGAGAATGAATACTCAAAGAAGGATTTTTGCCCATGATCCACTCACACTCATGGGAAAGGGCAACAGCATTGCCACCCTTGCTAACGTTCACTGAGCACTTACTATGTGCTGGGCCCTACTCTGTAAATAGTTTCCATTATCCCTCTCATTATTATCTGTGAGCACACATTATTTCTCTGAGAGAAACTGAGATTATGCAATAAGACCAAAGTCACAGTTAGTAAATGATGAAAGTCATTATTTAAACCTTAGCAACCTGCGTCTAGATCCCATACGCATATCCAGGATTTTCTACCACCTTCCAAATAAACAGGTAATTACAGTGTTCCATGCCCAAAGAGAACTGTGTCCCAAGTGCCAAAGGAACAGAGAAGGCATACTCTGTGCAGGTGAGAAAGAAGACAAGCCCAGGCAAAGAGAAAAATTTACCCCAAATAATAGAGACCTGAAAGCCTGTGGCAAATTTCATGTGTGAAGAAGGTAGGACGGGGTGGAGCTGGGGAGCAGAGCTGGAGACTCTACAGGTAGGCTGGGAACTGATTGTAAAATATATTTTCATCTCATTTTCATTCAACATTTCACAATCAACTATATACTGAACACCTACTACTGGCCAGCAAACAGTCATGAATAAAGCAGACAGAAACTCTTTATGGGCTTACATCCTGTGGGGAAGTTGACAGACAATAAATGTATACACTGTGGCACATGGTGATGAAATAGGAAAAGTTTTCCCTTATCCCCCTCACAGGGCATGTGATGGGGTGTGGCTCGCTTCTTCTGTGTCCCGCTGCTCAAACCCCTAGGTGGAACATGCAGAGGGGAAAGTCAGGAAAGAGGTGTCAGAACCCCACAGTGAATCTAAGGTGGAGTGTTTACAGCTCCCAAAGCTACGGTGGGTGAGGGTTACAGTGTGCTGTTTCCATTTTGCCATCTGCAGGTGGTTTGTGTTAATTAGCTCAATTAGACCCTCTGCCTTATCATAAGGGCAGAAGGCTTTCTGTATCCTGGGGTTCTTGCCCTGTGTACTGCAAAAATCAGATCACATGTGGGCTTGGAGGATGGGTGCAAGGTTTTACTGAGTGAAGGCAGCTCTCAGAGAGATAAGATGAGGAGGCCAGAGGGGTAAGGAGTGGGAAGGTGGTCTTCCCCTGAAGTCGGGCCACCCAGAGACTGGACTCTCCTCCAACCGAATTTCCCTCGGTGTCTGCATCATCCTTCTGTCGATGGCCTGCGGGCATTTGCCAGTGGTTTTTTTTCTGCTAGTGTATTCCTCTTGACGTCCAGCCACTTATGTGTATGCCCACTAGCATCTTGGGGTTTTTATAGGCACAGAATGCGGGGGTGTGGTGGGCCAGAGTGGTCTTGCAAAATGCAACATTTGGGTGTGAAAGCAGGAGTGCCTGACCTCACTTAGGTCTGGTCTGTGGGCACAGGCCTGAGGGCGGGCCCTCACCAGGGACCCTGCCCTTCTCTACCCAGTACTGCCCTGCCCCCTCCTATATCAGTGGTAAGTGCTAAGGGTGAAAATCAACCAATATAAGGAGACACAGAGTGAGGAGTGGGTGCTATTTGAGATACAGTGGTGTCTAATAAAACATTTGCCCAGAAAATGCAAATAAAGGAAGGCTTTATTTTATGAGCAGGGACAGTTCATGAAGGAGTTTAAATAGGGATGTGATTTGTTAAGATTTCCTTTTCTGGAAGCCACCTCTTGCTAATGGCTTGAGGTGGTTGACAGGGAGTTGAGGTTGAGGAGAGGCAGAGGACCACTTAGAAAACAATTGTGAACTATTATAATGGGAAATTATGAAAGACTAAACCATGGTGGCAACAAGTGTGTGGTTTTAAAATAACAATAAGCTTCTAGCAGAACCTAGAACACTGAGGACATCTTTCTTCAGTAACTTGGACCAGAGACAACTGTAAATGTGCTAAAAGCCAGAAGATGTTGGGGAAGCTGGCAAAGAGAAAACCTGAGAGTTATTTATGGCTCAGGCTGCAGCATCCATGAGTGACTAAAGTGAGTATGTGGACCTTTTTCTCACTTCCAAAAGCAAGTGCTACCAGAAAGGAGGAAGAAAACTTTGAAGTTATCCTAGCTTACGACAGTGGTATCATCCAGTATCTTTATTGTCAAGGATGACAATAGGAGTTAAAACATTCTGATAGCTCCTAACTCTTTCTCACTCACACAACCATTAACCACCCCACTCACACACAGCATGTGTGCCCACCACAAAGGTCACTGGCACTCGACATAGCTGCAATGAGGGTAGGTACTGCCATACAGCAGAGAAAGGTGAGGGCTGGCAGCCTGACAGTGGAGAAGAGGGAAGAGGTCAAGGTGGTATGCAGACAGGAGGGAGGGCCTAGGCTGTGCCCTACGATTGGACCTTTATTGGACCTACGATTAGAAGACTAAAAGAACTGAAAGTCAGCCAAGCACTGTGGCTCATGTCTGTTATCCTAGTGCTTTCAGAGGCTGAGATGAGAGGACCACCTCAGGTCAGGAGTTCAAGATCAGCCTGGGCAACATAGCAAAACCCCATCTCTTCAAACCATTTTAAAAATTAGCTGGGCATGGTGGCATATGCCAGTATTCCCAGCTATTCAGGAGATCACTTGAGCCCAGGAGTTCAAGGCTGCAGTGAACTATGATCACGCTCCAGCCTGGATAACAAAGCAAGACCTTGTCTCTAAAATATAAAAATTTAAAAAAAGAAATGAAAGTCAACAACCTATAATGAGGACAAACACCAAAGATCACCATACAGAAGGGGAACAGGGGTTTCAGGAGACTACCCAGCCTGGAGGCAGTGGGTAGCATGAATTCTTTCTTCTTCCCTAAATCATTGCAGCACTGTTTACAGTAGCAAAGACCTGGAACCAACCCGAATACCCATCGACAATAGACAGGACAAGGAAAATGTGGCACATATACACCATGGAATATATGCAGCCATAAAAAATGATGGGTTTGTGTCCTTTGTAGGGACACGGATGAATCTGGAAACCATCATTCTCAGCAAATTGACAGAAGAAGAGAAAATCAAACACCACATGTTCTCACTCATAGACGGGTGTTGAACAATGAGAACACAGGGACACAGGGAGGGAAGCATCACACACTGGGGTCTGTTGTCGGGGGACAAAGAGAGGGACAGCGGGGGCGTGGAGAGGTCTGGGAGGGATAACATGGGGAGAAATGCCAGATGTAGGTGATGGGGGGATGGAGGCAGCAAACCACATTGCCATGTGTGTACCTATGCAACAATCCTGCATGATCTGCACATGTACCCCAGAACCTAAAGTACAATTAAAAAAAAAAATTCACAGGGCTATAGGTCAGATTTTAGGGAAAAATGAAAGAATTCATTAAACTAGAGGTTCTGCAAATAGATAACAGGTATGCCACAAAATACTGATGTTTGTACTGTTTTCAGTGATGACAAAATTGAGTCATTTTAAAACAACTATTCCAAATTTGCAACAGTTGAAATTATGCTTGAGAAATATTTTTGTAAAAGTCTCTCCGGATGTTTCCTGTACTCATGAATTCTTATTTTGCTGGTAAGCTTGGATGAATAGCAATCTACAAAGAGCCCTCTGTAAAAGCTACAATGTAGCACAAGTCCAGGTGTGTAATACAAAATACAGTTTTCCTATGTGCTCCATCATGTACAAAGACAGGTTAAACTCTCATTTGTTTTTTAGAAGGAATGTAATTTATGACTAAGTTTCATTTACCACATTGTCCTTGCCACCTAGCAGAGAGGCTGGCACCATAAAAAGTTACTAAAAGCTTGTTGAGTGGGAAAGTTGATTTAAGAGCCCTGGGAAGCTGTTGTAGAGTCTCTAGTGGCCACTTGATTAGATGGAGGTCCACTTGGGAGCTGGAGATACCTTCAGTCTGCAGGTTATTTTTTATTCTGAAGAGCTAAAAGGAACCAGAGCAGGGCAGAGAAGGAAAGCTGGCCGCTTTCCAGAATCAGGAGACAGAGAAATAAAGGGGCTTCCAAAGCTTTCCTTGAGCATAGTCAGTCCAGGCTCTCCAGAGTGGAAAGAAGGCTGGGACTCTAAGAGGGATCTAGCAACCACGTGGTGGACAGCTGAGCTGCATGGCACACACACTTAGCTTCCACACATTCACCTAATTCTGCTCCACAATAGGTAGTGAGAGAGTGGGGGTGGGAGTCAGGGAGAAGGAGTAAAGAGAGGAGAGAATAGAAAGAAAAAGAAGAGAATAAATGAGAAATCGCTGTATGTTCTCCACGCACTGAGCACCTCCAAGTGGAAGATATATATCCATTGTTCCCACATGCCTCTCACAATATAAACATCTTGCTGATCTAATCTCTTCAAACATTTAATTTCTTGTAGCGTAAGGCATCTAAACATAGGTACTTAATCTAGTGTTAAATTATAGAAACAGAAATCTATTCTAACACTTTGTCAGACTTGTAAGAGATGGTGTGTTGATCTCTACCATGACACCTTCCTAACGGATTTTCAAAGGTTTGACTTCACGGGCTGGGCTTTGTATCTAACTTCAGGAGACATTTGGCATTGTTGTATTGCTCAGACACCTGTTCCTGATGAAATGGGAAAAAGCAACTTTTACCAGCCAAAGAATAAGTGCCATTGAACAAGATATAAATTAGCCAACTTAGTAATATGATAAAAGGTGCATATATGAAGACACAGTTTGCAATCAAGGGTATTGCTCCAGACATGTCTGATTTAGTCAGAACTTCCAAACTGTGAATGAGTATTACTTCTCCCTCTGATTAGGCTGATTAGAAGCTTCACCTCTATTTCATAAACTATCTCCCTTGCACAGTTTTCCAGGCACCCCTTATTGTAGCCCTTGGACCATTTCTCCCTTACCACATATGTTCATGTTCTGGAATTTTTGCTTATGCTGTTGCCTCAGGGTGAGAGTCCTTTCTCCCATCTTCTAAATTTCCAGAAAGCATATTCTTCTTGCAAGTCTGTGCTCTAATAGCCTCTTCTGTGTCTTCTATTATTTGCCTAGCTGTCTACTTGAAACTCATAATATAGTCAATATATTACTCTATAAGATAACAGATATGGAAAGGGCTTAGAACTATGAATAAAGTGCCCTGCAACTGTTAAATACATTTCATCACTTTTTTCTACTTTGTACTATGATTATTAATCCTCCTTCTTATATTAGTTTCTTATTGCTGCAGTAACAAATGACCGTAAACTTAGTTATTTAAAACAACACCAATGTATCATCTTATAGTTCTGGTGGTCAGAAGTCTGGAATGGACTTCACTGGAATAAAATCAAGGAGTGAGGCTGCATTCCTTCTGGAGGCTCTCGAGGAGAATTGTCTTCTTGCCTTCTCCAGCTTCTAGAGGTTACTTGTATTTCTTGGCTCATAGTCCCCTCCTCCATCTTCAGAGTCAGCAGCAAAGCATCTTCAGATCTCTATGACCTCTGTGACCATCATCACAGCTCAAACTCTGACTCTCCTCTTCCTTTCTTACAAAAACCTTAAAATTTTTGGAGACCCACTCAGATAATTTCCTCCTTTCAAGATCCTCAACTCAATCACATCTGCAAGGTTCTTTTTGCCATGTGGGGAAACAGGTTTGCAGGCATCAGGGTTAGGACATGGACATCTTGGTGGTAAAGGGATCATTCTGCCTAACACATTTCCCTTTTGAGCTTTTTCCAGCTTTATTAAAAATGATTGACAAATAGAAATTGCATATATCTGGGTACATGACACAATGTTTTGATGTATGTATATATTGTAAAGTAATGAGCTAATTAATATATCCATCATCTCATATACTTTTGGGGGTTTTTGGTGTGGTGAGAAAACTTGAGATCTACTCTGTTTGCAAATGTCAAGCATACATACAACACATTATTAAACATAATTGCTATGCTGTACGTTCTATCTCAAGTACTTACTCATTTTAAAGCTGAAAGTTTGTACCCTTTGACCAATATCCCCCATTTTCCTCACCCCCACCCCAAACCCCTGCTAACTACCATTCTACTCTCTGTTACTATAAATTCAACTTTTTTAGCTTCTACGTATATATATACATATATAAATGAGATAATGTGGTATTTGACTGTGTCTGGCTAATTTCACTTAGCATAATATCCTCAAGGCTAAATAATATTCTATTATATATGTATATATATATATATATATATGTACATACATATACATGTAAATATATGCACACCACATTTTCTTTATCTATTCATCTGTTGACAGACACTTAGGCTGTTTCCATATCTTGGATCTTATGAATAATGCTGCAAAGAACATGGTAGTGCTGATATCTCTTTTGAGACAATTATTTTCTCCACTTTGAATATGCAGCCAGAAGTAACATTGCTGGATCATATGGTAGTTATATTTTTAATTTTTTGAGGAACCTCCATACTATTTTCTGTAATGGCTATACCAATCTACCTTCTCACCAACAGCACACAAGAGTTTTTTTCATCCACATCCTGGCAAACACTTGTTATCTTTTGATTTTTTGATAATAACTGTCATAACAGGTGTCAGATGATAGCTTATAGTTTTGATTTGTGTCTCCCTGATAATTAGTGATGTTGAGCATCCTTTCACATACCTGTTGGCTGTTTATATATCTTCTTAGGAAAAAATGTGTTTTCAGATCCTTTCCCCATTTTTAACCAGGTTATCAGTTATTTTGGTACTGAGTTATATGCATTTCTTGTGTATTTTGGATATTAATTTCTTATTGGTACATGGTATACAAATATTTTCTCCCATTCTGTAGGTTGCCTTTTTATTTTATTGTTTCCTTTGCTGTGTAGAAGCTTTTTAATTTGATGTGGAAACAAGGGATTGCATCATATCAATCTGTGTATCTTTCACAGCACCTGCCAAGGAACCTGGCACATAGTAGGGTGCTCATAAGTGGTACATGAAAAAAAATTAATGTTGCCTTTGCACCTCCTCCTCTGGATTCTGGCCCTATTAGAATCACACTTGCCTATCAAAGTCCAAACTCAAGTAAATAAACTTGAGTGTCAATTGTACAAAAGCAAGTATTGTTTGATAATCAAGTGTAAACAAATAGTTTATTGAGAAAATCTTTTGCAGTCCTAAAGCCTAGAAATGTTAAGAAGGAACTGGACAACCTTATACCCTGATGATTTAGATGCTTACCAACAAAAGGGAGAAGAAAGGATTCAATATGAAATGAGATGGTTTACAGCCTTCATCCTCTAATTTTGTTCATTTTTCTCTGAGTAACCATGTTCTCTTATTGAGGTTACCCTGCATCCAGGGACTGAATCATGACTGATTCAAGCCATTCATGTTGTTTTATTCTCTTGCAAGGTGAATGGCTTAAATACGAATGTATTATATAATTCTGTTCAGTTATAAGTAAGGGGAAATCAACTGGGATGATTACAGAAAGGTTTTCATTACTCTTAAAAAAAAAAAAAGAAAGAAAGAAATATTTCCCCTTTGTCTACCTCTGGATATTCTTGTCTTCATAAGATCATTTGTAACCAAGCAGCCATTGTGGGAATCAGCAAAAGAGGATGGCATAAATAAAAGTGTCTCTGTTGACATTTGAGGCAAGTTGAAGGTAGGGCAATTTTTTTGCCCTACCTTCAAACTTCTAGGTATGCAGTATAATAAGTCTTATTATTATTTAGACCACTTTCTGGCATATTTTCCTTTTATTACTTGTAGCCTACGGTAGATTAAAGATGTCCATAAATTATTTACTTCTCTCATTGAGCAGTAATGTCCAATTGCTCTCCCCTTGAATCCAGGTGGGCCCTAGTGGCTAGCTTGATCAATAAAACACAATTGATATTTACGAGCTCAGGTCATAAGAAGCCTTGCAACTCTCATATAGCCTTTTTGTTGTTGTTGTTGTTACTTATTTACTTTTTTTAGAGATGAGGTCTCATTATATTGCACAGGCTTGTCTTCAAGAAATCCTCTCACCTCAACATCCCAAAGTGTTGAGATTACAGGCATGAACCACCATGCCTGGCATCTATACAGTCTTCTTGAAGGCTCCCTCTAAAGACAGCAGCAATGTAAGAAATCTGACTATCCTGAGACTGCAATGCAGTAAGAAGCGCAAACAACAAGGAAAGGAAACAAACAGTTACTCTAGTTTATAGCCCAAGCTTACTTCCTAGCCAGTTTCAAAGACAAATTGCATCAAATAGGTTAAATAGGCAAGAAATACTTTATTCAAGATTACTGTAATAGGGAAGAGAGATGGAAGTGAACTCTGAATACAACTGGGGGTTTACAGCTAATGGGCAGGATAAGTAGCAACTGGGAGTTTATAGCTAATGGGCAAGATAAGGAAGTCAGTGGATGGAAAATTAATAAGGCGAACTTGATAAACTGTAAAGGTAGAAGATTCTTGCTAAACTGGCTTGGCAAGATTCTTGATAAAACTAGGCTGGGCAGACCAAGAGCAAGAGGCCAAGGATGAGGTCTAGTAGAGAAGAGGACTTGGAGAAGCCTGACTATAGTTTGTTCAAGTAGGGAGTCCTTGTCACCAACAGCCACATCAACTGCTAGTCACATGAACGAGCATCTGAGAAATCCAGCCCAGTTAAGTCTTTAGGTGACTCTAGCCCAAGCTGTTATCTCACTGCCACCACACAAAATATACCAAGCAAGAACCACCCAACTGAGCCCCATCAAATTATAAAATCATGAGAGATATAACAAATTGTTTTAAAATACTAAGTTTAACAGTTTTTTTATGCAGCAATAGATAACCAAAGCGCAACCAAAAGCATTCCAAGTGATACAAAGA
Source organism: Saimiri boliviensis (assembly GCF_048565385.1). Taxonomy (NCBI): domain Eukaryota; kingdom Metazoa; phylum Chordata; class Mammalia; order Primates; family Cebidae; genus Saimiri; species Saimiri boliviensis. Next base: position 42,834,006 of record NC_133453.1, read on the forward strand.
TCTAGAAGATATGAACAAATTTCTTTGCCTACTAGTATCTTCTGAAGAATTCAAGTGTTGAAGTGACATAATGAAAATAGTACCAGAACTACTCAAAGGATCTGTATCACTGCAACAAGAGAGGGGGAGTATCACTGCTACTAAGGCTTGATATATAAACAGGGATATTGGTCCATTTTTATACTGCTATAAAAAAAATACCTGAGACTGGGTAATTTTTAAAGAAAAGAGGTTTAATTGGCTCATAGTTCCATAGACTGTACAGGAAGCATGGAGGCATTGGCTCAGCTTCTGGCAAGGCCTCAGGAAACTTGCAATCATGGCAGAAGGTGAATGGGAAGCCAGGCGTCTCTTACATGGTGAAGCAGGATCACAAGAGAGCAGGTAGGTGCTACATACTTTTAAACAAAAAGATCTCACAATAACTCAGCATCATGAGAACAGTACTAGGGGGGTGGTGCTAAGTCATTAGAAACCAAATTCACTTGGTCCATTCCCTCCCACCAGGCCCTACCTTCAACATTGGGGATTACAGTTCAACATAGGAGTTGGGTGGGGATACAGATCCAAACCATATCAACAGGAATCACCGAGTGGCAAGAAATTTGAACTAGACGTGTTTTGGAACCCTCTCTGTTATCAAATAAGAATTGATGAGCTTTTTTTTTTTTTTTGCAGATTTGCAAATAGAAGTTTATTGAAGTTAAACACATAAAACTTGTTCAAGATCACATAGTGACATAATCAGTTCCCCTTCTATAATTCTTAGCATAGATACAATACAGTCCAGAGATGAGCTTTAAACGATAGCTGGAAAACTCACTGAATCATTCATTATACAGTCAACAAATAATGAGAAACTTACCAGAGAGGTAGACCAACAATAAATGAGTGAATGGATAGGATAAAAACAGAGCAGGAAACTGGTATTCCATGGTGATTGCCATTTTTGCTGACACTCCCTTTGCTGCCCCACATGGCTGTGCTGTGCCTGGCCTGGCCCTATCCCTTGAACATGCTGTCTGAGTACACTTATAGGTGCCCTTTCCCACGGCTCTCTCCTCAACCTCAGGCATGGCCACAGAGACCCTCACTCAGGACTCTCAGGGCACTTGATGTCCAGTGCCACAGCCATTGTCCAGCCATCCCTTATCTGTCTAGTGCATGCAAGTTGGGCCTGGTGCTGCCACTGAAGGAAACCCTCAGTCCTCATCATCTCCCCTGTTTCTGAAGATGACTTTCTGTCTCTTGGATTTGTCCACCCTTGCCTTATCTAACCCTCAGCCATCTACCTTTGGGCCAATCCAGGCTAATCCAAATCAGTGACCCAGAAACCCTTACACTGCTCCACCCAGAAGGCTGGCCGGTAAGGGGTGGCAGGAGGGAAAGAAGCCCCGCCTCCAGGAAGCAAGGTCAGGTCTCTCTTTTCTGGGATGGGGGTGGGGTGTGAAAGGAAATCATTCACAAGAAGGAAAATAACAGTTTTTGTTTCCTTTTTACTAATAGCTCATCCTATTGCACATGGCATTTAGAAAGGAGAACTCGGTATTCTAATCCACGGGGAAAAATCATTCTGAACTCTTGTAGTACATTTAAATTGTTCCTTGAACTAAAATGATGAAAGTATATTTCAGAGGAAAGACTTGAAGGTAAAAAGTTAACAGAAAAGATTTTCCTTACTTATAGCCCAGCCTTCCCTTGAAATGAACAGTTTTTCAGTTCATATCAAGAAAATTAATAGACCCGAGAAAGCAGTATTCCTAACAGAGATGAACGGGAGAAATGCCAGATATAGGTGATGGGGAGGAAGGCAGCACATCACACTGCCATGTATGTACCTATGCAACAATCTTGCATGTTCTTCACATGTACCCCAAAGCCTAAAATGCAATAAATAAATAAATAAAATAAAAAAGAAAACTGAAAAAAATGTACCTATTTCATTAAAAAGCAAAACATCTACACAGCACAAAGTTGACCTGTGTGTCCATTTTATAAATTCAATCTTCCCAAAAAGATATAAAAACATCATAAGGCTCAGCACTTCATAAATTAAACACAATCAGCTAAACATGAAAGTGGTTTTGATACTGATAGATGAAAGTGCCAGTTTGAAGCAGTAACATTTAATACAAACTGACAGGAATTTAAAAGGGGTCATTTCCAGAGGTATAATCATTCAACCATAGCTTTTTGTAATTTATATAGAGAAAAATAATATGAGAGTTACAACTGATTGTTCCATCATGAAGGGAACATACCCACAGGGAAGTTCCCTGCAGTTGGAGTCAGAAGCCTTGGCACTTAATGGCATTGCAAATATCAGCTGGGGGAGTGGAGGCAAGTTGCTGGCCCAAGAGCATCTTTCCTCATCCCTGCCTTGAGGATACTGTCACCCACACTGTCTGCCTTCTAAGGGCTCAAACAGGAAATATGTGAAAAATATGTGTAATCCCTTTTCAATATATAAATGCTAACTACCATTGTGATGATTGTTGTCAAAGCCAGTTTTGACGGTACTTGAGATACAGTGCCACACAGGACAGAGGTAAGTGTGCTCCAAGAACTTAGAGAACCTAGAGTGCTTAAGGTTACAATGCTATGTGTAGGAGTGTGTATGTGTGTTTGTGGGTGTGAGTGTGTGTGCATGCAAGTGTGTTGAGCATGTCACAAGAGGATAATAAATAAAACAAAACATTTTCATGAAGAAATATATATTTCAGCAGAATTTTTCCATGAGTTAGCTCAAGTATACAGTATTTTTAACTCTTTCATTATGAAAAATTTTAAACACAACACATAATTAGAGAGAAATATGTGATGAATTCCCAATACAGACTCACAATGATCAACATTCTGCTTGTTATGGACTGAAATATGTCTTCCACAAATTCACATGTTGAAGCCCTAACCCCCAGCATCTCGGAATGTGCCTATATTAGGAGACAGATCCTTCAAATAAGTCAGTAGGTTAAAATGAGGTCATGAGAGTGGGCTTTACTCCAATCTGACTTGTGTCTTTATGAGAAGAGGAGACTCAGGCATAGGAGAGACACCAGGGATGTGCGTATATAGTCACCACATATGACAGAATCACTGCATCATTCATTATACAGTCAACAAAGGAGGAGGCCATGTGAGGACACAGCAAGAAGGTGGCCATCTGCAAGCCAGAGAAAGGGCTCAGAAGAAACCAAATAGAACCTTTCTCACTTACAGAGCTGTCAGCAACATAAGCACACCTATGTCAGTCTTGGATGGGATTATAGCCTGGCAGCAACTCCAAAAAGATAAAGGTCAAGGTCACAGCCTACAGCGTGAGGCCAAATGGGAAAGATACGAACTGCAAGAAGGTTGGCCCTTGCCATGCTAGAGCCTTACAAATTAGCCAAACACATTCTCAGGGCTATAGGCCAGAGGCTGTTTCCACAGAGTTCTTCCAATTCCATATCTAAAACTACTGCAGCATTCAAGACTTCTGAGTAGAGAAAAGAAAATGAAATAGGAGAGAAATGGAGCCCAAATCTTGCACGTGCACTTCTGACCAACATGAGTAACAGACACCAAATTTATCTTCCTGTGTGACACAACTAAAAAACCCAAACATTTATATGTGTATGAAACATTGACATTGAACTTTGCACATCTTCCATGACATTACATATCAGTTAACAAAGAACAGTAATACATAAGAGATGTGGAATAAATGAGATGAGCCCCATGATTGCCCCAGATTACTGCCTAAAGAAAGTTTCCAGACTGTGATGTAGGGAGCAGGAACACAGGCAGAGCCAGTGATCTCTTTGTGTTGAAGATATCCAAGGTTGGGAATCTAAGGAGCACAGGTGGCTGGAATTTAAAGATCAGGGTACTGGAATGGTCTTAGCTATACAGAGAGAGGTCTCCAAGGGTCTCCCTCAAGTATTCAGTTGAGTACTAATCAGAACACATATTTTAAAAAACAACCTGAGGTTTTGGCTGGGGTGGGGGGGGTGGTAGCTGGAAAGGATTGCTGAGAATAGTGCCCAGAGATCACACAGGATCAAGAATAGCTCCTGCTTCCAAGCCAGAGTGGAAAACTTCATCACTAATGAAGAATTGCTTAGAAAACTAAAAAGTCTTTTGCTTAAATAGTAGAAAAAAGTTAACCCTGGACTAAACACTATAACAAGGCTTGAGGGCAAGGCACAGAAAGATCTATTTCTAAAAAGTTTTACTGCACTGCAGAATATTGCAGAACAAATATGGCAGAATATTTAAAGGAATACAAAAATATTTAGTATCCACCAAGGTATAACATAGAATTTCTGCCATCCAGTCAAAACTTGCCAGACAGGTAAAAAAGCAAAAATATACAACCTGTAAGAAGAAAATCAATTAATCAAAATGGATGTAGAAATTATATAGATAATAAAATTAGATAAAGCCATTAAACAGTATTGTTTTATTATTGTTAATGTACTGTAACTATTATTGTAAGTGTATTCCAAAGGCCTTTTAGAGATGTCTGAGATGAAAACCTCATGGATGGCATTAATAGCAGTTAGAGGTTAGTGAATCAAAGATTACTAAATTTGAACAGATAGCCATAAAAACTATGCAAATTGAAACAGCAAGGGAAATAACTGAAAAAAATGAACAGCGTCAGTGAACTGGGGGACAATTTCAAACAGCAAAATATGTAGGTATGTAATTGGAGTTGCTAAAGGGCAGAATGTGACAAAATATTTTAAAAGACAATGGTCAAAATTTTTCCAAATTTGATGACAATTATAACCTCCCAGATCATACCAGTAAGCTGAACAAATCTGAGGTACAAGAAACTTGAAGAAAATTACAGCAAGGCATATCATAATCAAATTCTAAAAACCAGTGATAAAGAGAAATCTTAAAAGCACATCTTAAAAGATATGCTGTGTACAGAGGAACAAAGATAAGAGTGACAGTGTATTTCTTGTGGGAAACAATGAAAACTAGAAAACAGTGGAGAATCATCTGGAAAGTACAAAAAGACAAAAAGTGGACAATTGGAATTCTTTGCAATTGAATATAGCTTTCAAAACAGAAAATAATATAGCTGAATTCTACCAAACATTTAAAAAAGAATTATTACTAGTACTTCTTAAACTCTTCATAACAATAGAGCTAGAGGGAATACTTCCAAACACATGTACAAGGCCAGCATTACTTTGATAACTAAGCCAGACAAAGATACTTCAGGAAAACTATAGGCCAATAACTCTGATGAACAATGATACAAAAATCTTCAAAAAAATATTAGCAAACTGAATTCAAAACACATGGAAAAAATTGTACATTGTACCAAGTGAGATTCGTCCCTAGTATACAAGGCTACTTTACCAAATGCAAATCAATAAAGGTAATGTATTGCATTAATAGACTGAAAGATAAAAACCGTATGATCATCTTCATGCAGAAAAAGATTTGACAAAGTTTAGCATTTTTTTATTGATAAAAACTCTTAACAGTTTAGGTATAGAAGAGGAGATTCTTAATATAATAAAGGTTGTTCATAAAAAATCTACAGCTAACACCATAACCAATGGGGAACTACTAAAAGATATTTAACTAAGAACCAGCACAAGTCAGGGAAGCCTACTTTCACCACTTCTATTCAACACAGCACTGGAAGTACTAGTGAGAGTAATCAGACAAGAAAATGGGTAAACAGCACCCAAACTGAAAATGAAGAAATAAAATTATCTCTATTTGCAGATGGCATGGTCCTATATGTTTCTACATATAGAAACCCTAAAGATTTCACAAAATATCTTAGAATTACTAAATGAATTCACTAGTGTTGCAGTGTATACAAATCAACATACAAAAATCAACAGCATTTCTGTGTGCAAATTAGACCCAGTTGAAAAAGAAATTAAGAAAATAATCCCATTTATGAAAGCATTAAAAAAATCCTTAGGCATAAATTTAACCAAGGAAATGAAAGATTTGTATTCTAAAAATTACAAAACACTGATGAAATAAGTTGAAGAAAACAAAAATGAATGGAAAGAGAGCCTGTGTTTATGAATCAGAAGACTATTGTTAAAATCTTTATACTATTGAACATAATATACATATTTAATGTAATTCTCTCAAAATTCCAGTGGCATTCTTCATAGAAATAGAAAAAACAATCCTAAAATTTGTATAGGACCCTGCTCACCAACAAAAAACCAACAACAAAAACCTGAATAGCCAAAGCAATATTGAAAAAGAAAAACGAAGTTAGAGGCATCACATGCCTAGTTTTAAGTTATATCATAAAGCCTTATTAATAAAAACAGTATGGTACTAGCATTAAAAACAGAAACATAGATCAGTGGAACAGAATAGAGGCCAGGAATCAATCCAAACATAAATAGTCAATTAATTTTCAACAAGGGTACCAAGAGAAAACAGTCATAAAAGAATAGTGTATTCAATAAATTGTGCTGAGAAAAGTGAATCTCCACATGCAAAAGAATAAAATGGGACCCTTTCTTATACCACACATAAAAATCAACTGAAAATGAATAAAAGACCTAACTGTAAGCCCTGAAACCATGAAAATCCTAGAAAAGAATACAGGGGAAGAGCTCCTTGACATTGGCCTTAGCAACGATTTTTTTCATAACACACCAAATACTCAGGTTATAAAAGCAAAAATAAAAAAATGGAACTACATCAAACTAAAAAGTATTCACAAACCACATATCTTATGAAGGGTTAGTATCCAAAATGTATATAGAACTCTTACAACTCAATAACAGACGAAAAAAGTAACAACCAAATTTAAAAATGGGCAAAGGACCTGAACATACATTTCTCCTAAGAAGACATAAACATTGTCAACAAATAAATAAGGTACTCAACATCACTAATCATCAGGGAAATACAAGCTAAAACCACTATATCACCTCACACCTGTTAGGATGGCTAATATCAAAAAGATGAGAGAAAACAAATGTTGGTGAGGGTGTAGAGAAAGGAAACCCTGGTACACTGTTGGTGGAAATGTAGATTGGTACAGCCATTATAGAAAGAGCATGGAGGTTCCCAAAGAAATTAAAAATAGAACCACCATATGAGCCAGCAATCCCTCTGCTGTGTATATACCAAAGAAGATGAAATAGCCACTTCATAAAGATGTCTGCACTTCCATTTTCAGTGCAGCATCATTCACAATGGCCAATATATGGAACCAACCTAAGTGTCCATCAACAGATAAGTGGATAAACACGCATGTATGTACAATGGAGTATTACCCAGCCTTAAAAGAGAAGATCTTGCCATTTGTCACAACATGCATAAAACTGAAAGGCATTATGCTAAGTGAAATAAGCCAGACACAGAAAGAAAAATATTGCATAACCTGACTTATATGTGTAATCTACAAAAAAAAAAAAAAAAAAAAAAAAAGGAACTTACAGAGATAGAGAAACAATGGTTACCATGGGCAGGACATAAAAGGGAGATTTCATCAAAGGATACAAAGTAACAGATATGTATGATAAGCAAGTTAGAACTCTAATGTACAACATAAAGACTTTAGTTAATAAAATTGTATTAAACATTTGGAAGAAAATATAGGAGAAAATCTTCGTGACATTTAGCCTGGCAGAGTTTTTAGACACAAGAACAGAAGTACAGTCTATATAACAAAAAATATAACAAAAAAAGGAGTTGACATATTAGACAACAACCATTTACAAACTTTTTGCTCTGAAAAACATTGTTAAGAAATGAAAAGACAAGCTAGTGACTGGTAGAAAATATGTTCAAACCACATATCTGATGAAGGACTTGTATTCAGGTTCAAGAATTCTCAAAACTGAACAAATAGGAAACAGATCAATCTTAAAAATTTTTTTTAAATGCACCAAAAATTTGAACAAACACTCCACTAAAGATATACTGATGGCCAACAAGCACATGAAACATCAGCCTTTTTAAAAAACATGTAAATTAAAACCACAAAGAAGATCAATATATACCTATAAAAATGGCTAAATATAAATAAAAAAACTAACAAAAACCTACCCATACCAAGTGTTGACGAGGATGAGGAGCAACTGGAACTCTTACATGTTGCTAGTGAGATTGCAAAATAGAGCTGCTCTTGAAAACAGTTTGGTAGTTTCTTATAAAATTAAACATACACTTTCCATATGGCCCATCAATTCCACTTGAAAGTATTTACCCTAAAGCAAGAGTCACACGTTTTTGAAAATGAAGCTTTATTGGAATACAGCCACACTTACTCATTTATGTAATGACTGTGGCTCTTTTTATATTTCAGGGGTAGTGTTGAGGAGTTGCAACAGAAACTATATGGCCAGCAAAGCCTAAATATTTATAATCTGTACCTTTACAGAAAAAAACTTGCTAATCTGCTCCTAAAGAAATAAATACAAATATTCATTGTCCCTCAAAAAAACAACCAGAAACAACCCAAACGTTCTTCAATAAGTGAATGGTTAAGAAATTGTGGTAAATACATACAGTGGAATTTTACTCAGCAATAACAAGGAATAAATAATTGATACATGAAACAGCACAAATGAAGCTCAAAATAATTATGCTGAGTGAAAGGAGTCAGACAAAAATGAAAAGTATTCCAATTCTTCTTTCAAAAATGAAGAATCATCCAATATTGAATGATTCCAATTATATGAAGTTGTGGGAAATGGAAAACTTATAATGACAAAGTACAAATCAGTTGTTGCCTGGAGATGGAGGCTGCTGCAGAGAGGCAGAGGAGAGGATTGCAAATGGTCACGAGGAAATTTGAGGGATGATGGGTATGTTTGTTATCTTGATTGTGGTAGTGGTATATGTGTGTACACACACAGAGGAAACAGACTAGTTTTTTTAAATGTTATATATATCAAACTCTTTAAATATATGGTTTATTATATGTCAATTGTCTCTCAATAAAGTTATCAAAAGCCCAGACCTGCATGAGTCCAATGCCCACACATTTCACCATGATGTTATACCTTATCTTGCATGACAGGAAGGAGCTGCACCATAGAAAGTCTAACCACTGACACCAGGTTGTAAATAACAGCCTGCTGTGTTTTAATTCCACATGCTCTGATCTTTGAGTGGGGCTAGTTAGGAAGACGCAGTCTGCCTCTTCACAGAGGAGCTATGCAGTCATCAGAGCTGGAGGAACAGGCCTTCCCAGGAATAGGTCTGCGTCCTTGCCTTCCATGCCTCCCCTTCCACACTGACGGCCTGATCTGGCCCAGGTAGAGTGTCTCAGAAGTCCCAAGAGAAGCCTGGACACCTCTATTTTTGAGACTTCAGGGAGCCAGAAAAGCATAGGCTTATTTAAAATAAAGAGTGTCATTCACTGTCACAGGTTGGGTTATCTGGAAGCAGACACTGATACTGAGTTGGGTGCAAAACATTTATAAGGAACCAGCCTGTGAAAAGAAAGAGACAGGATAGAAAGAGGGTTAGGCAGAAAGATAATCAAACTGTGACCAAGTCCAGCAAAGCCTTGGTCAACTTGAAGGGGAGCTCTGATGTGTCCCTGGCAAGTATGTCCCAAGTCAGATCCAAACAGCTGGTTCTTTGTACCCCTGCCACAGTGACTCACTACATGCAGCTGACAAGGAAGGGTCAGCTTAGACTGAGCGCCCTTCGGCAGCTAAGGTGGACCTTGAAGGGGCTAATGGCTAGATGCTGTCATCTGGATCACAGGGTCTCTGTAGAGTCAGGGTGACTTGAGATAATTATACTACGCTCATTTGTCAGTAAAAAAAACACAAGCCAAAACAAATCAGTGTGCGAAATATAAATGTGATCTCTTGACCATTTTCACTAGCCATAAATTCAAGGCATCAGAAAAGAAATTGAGTTGAGTCCTCTAATTACAGGCAGATCAACGTCACTAATTTATCTTTAGTCCCTTTCATGTGCTGCCCAAGGTTTCCCCAAGTTTTCCAAGCTTTGTACATTGTGAATGATAATGTTGGATGGCCAATTTCTGAGCTAGCTAAAAAGGAAAAATTTAAAAGTAAAACCACATACCTGACCTATTAGGAAGAAACTGCATATTATATTCAGAAGGAGAAAGTAGAGAACTAGTTATTAATTATGGGTATGCTTGACTGGTTATAGAAAATCCGATAGGTGTAAAGCAGTAGAAATTGGACGAAGATAATGAGGCAGCCAGCAGGGGCCGAGGATCCTATTTATGGTGCACCAAGCTTAAAATGGGTGTCGGCAGGAGCAGCAGGAGGAACGTGGGCTGTCAGGTCTGTGATGAACAACAGAATTTCGGGGAACAGTTGCTGCAATAGTAAGATTTTGCCAAATACTGAGAGCAAAAAAAGTTAGTGTGCTGCCGGATCACGAATAGAGACAAGTGACTATGAGTTGATATTTCTCAAAAATGAACTGTTTCAGGAGTAAGCTTTTATTAATCAAGTGATAATGTTTTGCTGTTGAATGGTACTGTTTGTAGACTATGGAAAAATAATAAATTAGGATTCATAGAATATGTGAAATGCTGGTCTGTGAAAATAAAATACCCTTGCTTTTAATGATGAATGAAAACTTCTAGAATTTTCATAGAAACAAAAGCAGGGGACAAATGTAAGTAACTGTAGCAGTGGAATACATGGTAAAAATTGGCAAAAATGGACCTCTGGTACTTTTTCTCCTCTCTGTTTGTCACTTTCACAGCTTCATGCAGGTCCCTACCAGCTTACAGATATATCATCTTCCTCTGAAGCCCGTCTTCAGCCTACTCTGCCCAGATAAGCCCCTGTTTACCAACTGCTTTCCAGTACACCTGCTGTGTGTTTTTTATCCTGGAAGATCTTAATAAGAGTACACAGCAGAGAGCCACTGGATCTAATATTAATCTCTAGTTAAAAAAAAATTAACCCTAATGTATATGATCCTTCCAGGAGCATTTTGATTTTTAAAAAAGGACTCCAAGACATAGTTTCCTTGCACATTGGTGGGGAAAACATTTTCAGGTTGTTTAGGAGTCCTCTGGGGATTCTCAAGTCACACAAGTTAAGCAGTGACATCTCTGCCTAGTAGTGAGACTAGCCCAGTATCTGACCTTTGCTAAATGAAGTTCATATAAGCAGGAAGCACCTCCCATCTCCTCTCATTTTGAGCACAGTATTTTTTCCATGACTCTTTTCCTGCTTCCTTATCTATTCGCTCTAAACATAATCAGAAGGCAATTGATACAATAGAAAGAACAAGATAACCTGCATTTAAATCCTGACTTTCTGATCACCTGAACAAGTTGCTTGGCAAGTTAAACCTCTTTGAATCTAAAATTCACCTGTAAAAACTGGTGATTATAGCTACTTCATTGGGTAGTTGTGAGAATTGTTCGATGCTTGGCACATCCTAGACTCTCAAAAGTCATTTTTTCCCTCTAAGACAGAAAGCCATGAACTGCCACTGCCATGTGTTCTCCTGGGCATTCCAGGCTACCCATGGCCATAGCAAGAATCCCTGATGCTAAGTACATAGAAGCGGGGACATTTGTGCTCCTGCCATTAAAGGCCACATAAGGGAATATGCCAAGGCTAGAGCCAGGAGACCTGGCTACAAAGTTCAGCTCTGCCACACACAAGCTGTATGATCCTGGACACTTAAGTGCCTTCCTGAGCCTCCAGGTCTTCAAATGGAAAAGGAGGGTGACACCCATGGCTCTCTCTATTCCAGAAGAGCATGATAAAGGTCAAGTATACATAAAAATGTCTTTTTAACAACAAATTATGCAATGTAACATCACAATTCTAGAAATCCCTTGAGTAGCATAAAGGCAAAGATTGTTAACAACTTTTTTTTTTTTTTTTTTTTTTGAGACAGGGTGTCACTCTGTTGCCCGGGTTGCAGTACAGTGGCATGATCACAGTTCACTGCAGTCTAAACCTTCTGGACATAAGCAATCCTCCCACCTCAGTTTCCCAAGCAGCTGGAACTACAGGCTTGCACCACTATGCTTGGCTGATTTTTTTCTATTTTTTTTTTTAAAGGTCTCACAGCTGAGCATGGTGGCTCACGCTTGTAATTCCAGCACTTTCAAAGGCCGAGGTGGGCTGATCATGAGGTCAGGAGATTGAGCCATCCTGGCTAACATGGTGAAACGCTGTCTCCACTAAAAATACAAAAAAAAAAAAAAAAAAAAAAAAAAAAAAAAAAAAAAAAAATTAGCTAGGCGTGGTGGTGCATGCCTGTGGTCCCAAATTCTCAGTAGTCTAAGGTCAGAGAATCACATGAACACAGGAAGCAGAGGTTGCAGTGAGCCCGAGATTGCGCCACTGCACACCAGCCTGGGTGACAGAGTAACTACATCTCAAAAAGAAAAAAGAGAGGAGGTCTCACTCTGTGGCCCAAGCTGATCTCAAACTCCTGGGCTCAAGCAGTCCTCCTGCCTCAGCTTCCCAAAATGTTGGAATTACAGGTGTGAGCCACCATGTCTGGCCTATTAATAGCTTTAAAAGGAGAGCTGAGAAATAGAATCAAGAATCAATGCCTTGATTTTCAGCCATCTTACTTTCCTCCTGATATAAGATTCAACCTGGCTTCAGTTACACCAACATCTACAAGGTTAAATATATTTTTCTTATTTTAACTTTAAGGCAAAATTAATTTTTGTTTTAATAACATTTTAAATGTGGAAATATCAAATATTGAATCACTGAGGTTATGAAATTTATACACGAACCTAGAGACTTACAAAACATAACACATTTCTTAAATTAACCAGAATATTTTTGGATGAAGAAAGCTGTACTTATACCATATCCTATATAACTCAAACTAAGTTTTGGTTTCCAGAAATAAATTCATACCAAATTGATGTAACCACTGCTATATATACACTATTGTGACCATGACATTATCTGTTCCAATCACCATGTCACCTCTTGCTCCCAAACAAATTCTTTGAGAGGGGTCAGAATGGAAGACAGTATGAGAAAGGTATTTGTGAGCATGAGGGGTGTTTCCTGAGGACTCCCAGACATAACTGGGTGAGGTTTTCATCTAAGTGGGACTGCAAGTCCTATGTCAGCTATGAGGGTGAGAGGGATAAAAATATGGATTTTGTTTAATGTGACCTGCATGTGTATCCATAAGCTGTGGAGCTGAAAACCATCCTGACACCTGTACTACTTCCTGACATGTATAGATATTCCCATAGACAAAAATGCAAAGAAACAAAATACTGATAAAGTACCTCTGGCCCTGAATATTCAACACTGAGAGTCTTCTGAGGTTCCTCAACAGAAGACTTCCAAAGTGAATTGGGTAAATCCTTTCAATGTCACTTTCCCTGAGTGTATTTTAATTAGGAAGAAAATGTATTCACCACCAGCTCTGAATCCTGATACAGTAATTAAATGCATCAGTGGAAAAACCTGTACTGTTTGAACTAACACCATTACCTTAAACTGTTTCATTTGATTTAGTCTCAGTCTCTACAAGGATCTTAAAACAGGGTGCCATTATAGGCAAATGGGAACATGTGTACAAATGAATAGGCACAAGGAAAGCTGTAGGGTATAATCCAAGTAGAGAGTTATAAGGGGGTAGGGTGGGAAGGGGAAGAGAGACCCCTTGGGAAACATGGTAGCTATAGCGAGGTTAGGGTATTTCCTTAACTGCTAGTGACTTTTAAGGTTCTGTATTTGCTTTACTTACAGATAATGAAATAAAAGAACAAGCTTTTCTGGGGAAAAAATGTATTCTTCAGTTACGGTTTTTCTAAAACCTCTTAAAAGCAAAACTTTAGCTTAACTTGAATGAGCAAAGGGTTTTGAAGAGGGAGAATCATGTCCTTCACTTTCCACCATCCCCTTTTACCTAACCTCAGGTTCTGAGAATAGAATATGATTGATAGATGTTGATGAAGACAGTGTGGAATAGTAAAATACCAGCTTTAGAATCAGATTATATGCCACAAATGTGACTGTGTCATTGAGTTACATGATGCCTGCCACCTTTACTGTCAAGAAGTAGTACATTCCCTATTAATGAGATGATTCTGAGAATTTAGTGAGATGATATGGATAAGGATACCTTGAAATATTTAAAATAACCTAGTGTATCTTGATTAAAACTGGAATGTAGGCCCATATGTCAGAGTGATATGATGCAAAAAGAAATATTTACCAAGTCAAATGTGAATAATCTCTAAGATGATTAAGCTAGTCAGCCTTGGCCACACATAGAAATCACTGGAGAGCTTTCTTGACTCGTAAGTCTCACCCCAGACTAGCCTCTGTGAGTGGGGGAGGCATTACCAATTTTTTTCATAGTCTCCTTTGTGTAGCCTTTCTAATTTGTTTTCATTTCACCAGACACGCTTCTTTTAATAGATCTTATCTACTGATGTCACCAATAATTTCCTCCCTTCATGTCCCATCATAGAAAATGGGACAAAAGAATGAGGGTTCAGATGCAGAAAAACACTCATACCCCAGGTGACCCTTGCTGATATCCCTAACAGCACAGACACTTGGTGACAAGACACCCCTGAATACAGTTTTTATCTCCATGACAAATTTCACAGTTAAGATGGCTGAAAATAAACCCTTCCACATTAGTGCTTGAGCATGCAGAGTGGCTGTTGATCATACTGAGATGTCTACTGTTTTGCTGTTGAAGATGTGCATGTATGCATGTGCGTGCATGTGTGTATGTGTGTGTGTTCCAGTTAGCAGTGCCTAATTTGTTATTTTCTATCTATCCCCATTAATTTAGCTTATTCCGGTGCCTAGCCATACAAAAATTTCCAATAATGCAGCATAGCAAAGCCCTTTAAATATAATCCATATTTTGCTTCCTTAGTGAAGAGGCATTGATTATCTTTCCATCTCACACGTATATAACAAATAAGTCATTTCTGCAGTCACGGTGCATCATAATGCATCCAAAAATAAATATTAGTAAAGCAGATAGCTTTGAGTCTCAGATATAGAGCAAACCTTAAGAAAAGCTGGCAGTGTCCTTGGTGATAGAGTTGCCTGTTGCCATGGGAATGAGTCCAAAGATTCTATGACATTTCCAGGGACCACATAAGCTAAGTGGAAAGAACTCCTTTTAGATATCAACCCTGTGCTCATATATTTACCTGGTAAAATCTAGAGAGGAAAAACTCAAGATGAAAGGAACGTATAAGTAGTTTCTATGTGACTCAGGCGTACAAAATTTCTATCTGAATGTTCTTTTTAGTTGTTACACAAACTGCAAAAGAAGCAGAATGAGAGAAAATAACAATAGATTGCCTAAATTGTAATCCCATTATATCTTGAAGTATAATGCATGCGATAACAACATTCTCACTGAAAACACCAGTAGACTTATTTTCGTATCTCTAACTCTTCCCCAAAACAAGCTACACTAAGCTTTGCAATTCACACAATCATGAGGCTTATAGGTACAAGTGTGGTCATTCCATTGCCTACCTTCATGGACATTTTGTCTTAATCTGGGTTTCAAATAAACATCCTAAGGATTTAGCTGACTGGTTTTGCTACAACAGACTCTCAACCAGAAAGCTATTCTGACTTGATCTAACTCTGTTCTTCACCACAGAACTCATGTTTGGAAGTCGCAATGAAAGCTGGCCCCATCAGCAGTGCGTAGACACTGTGCGAGGTCATCACCAAGAAATAGGTAGCTTAGTTCTGCATTCGCAGGGCTAGGGAGCCACTGGCCAACACCCCTACCAGCCTGTACCTTATAAGGTCCATCCTTTTCCAAAAGTTGCTACATTTTAGATATTAGGTTTAAAAAAAAAAAAGGAATTGCCTATCTTCAGCCTCTTTTGACCTATAAAAATGGCAATTTCCACCTAATAAATTGTTATTCTGCTAGGCTCTGCTTAGAATGCAGCTACTAAGTATTTATATTTGATATTTAAAATTCTTTACGGTTTAAAATCTATATAATATGTATAGATATAATGACATCACTTATCTATGCCCCATCTAACCTGTCTAAAGGAATTTATTTTTTAGACATTTCTATATTTTTATAGTAAGTATTGAGTATTTGCTATGTGTCAAGCACTGTGCTAAGAACCATGTATGTTTTTTATAATTTAAGACAATATGAGGTAGATGAAATTATTACCCAATTTTAAGATCAAATTGAGGCTAAAGCAGGTGGGATATTTTGTCCTAGATCTTATAACCCAGAAGATGTGAAGCCAGACTTTGACCTTGGGCAGTCAGGCTCCAGAGCGTAAGGAATAAGGGTCTGCAGCGCATTGGGGCCAGAAAGCATTTTTGGTTGCATTTAATCTAGTGCTTTCTTCATTTTTTTAACAGCAGCAAGAAGCTATTATTAAGCAAAACTTTATGTGGAACTCCTAGTGATAATGCACTGGTAACAGAGCTGCTTTGGTCTGTTTGGAGAAAGCAGGAACTGCTGAGACTGACCCCACTGGGAATTTACCCTTTCAAAAATTGTAGGCCACTGTTGTGTTCCTGCTTCCAGGAGTCATGCAGCAGCACATTATGTCTAGCTGCAAGTTCTTGCTGTCTCTAGGAAACCCGTGTTATGGGAGAATTCCCCCATGTCAATACATCCCCTTCTGCAAGCATTGTATTCTATTTCCCCTGATCCATACTTCCAAGAGCCCACCCTACATGGGTTCTCCTGGTTTCACCAGTATATATTAGCCAATTCTTTCAGGGAGTAAGCTGTATTCTCCGGGAGCAGAGACTTATTCCCCTCTATGCTGAGCTCTTACCTCAGGTACTGGTCTGGAGGAATAAAGCAAGGTGCTGATCAGTCTTGGGGAAGACAGGCCTCACCTTCCACGGCATCTTTCTCAGGTCAGGATTTTAATGGTCTTCAGGCTGCTTTCTCCACCTCGAGACAAGGAGAAAGAGGCTGCTTCTGCTGACTCAGACAGTTCAGAAGAATCTGGAGGCTCTAGTATTTCTGGGCTCATGCATCCAAATATTCTCATCTTAAGTCTTCTTTATCAGGACCCTCATTTTCTGTACAAGAACTTGTCACTTTTGTGCATTTTCTCCCTTATCTCTACCGTGCAGGCCTGATTTTCAACACAGTCTGCCTTGTGGCTTTATGAGAAGAGAATCTCTTTAAATGCAGCCTTAAATGACTTTCAGATTTTACGCTCACTCTAAGTTGATAGTTGGCCAAACTGATCCAGTGGTTTTCTTTCTTGAGGACTTTTATAGCCAGTACCATAATCTTTTAAGTGACCATGATCCTCCTACTATTCCAGTGCTAGAGCCTTTGGGAGGGTAAATCTTTCACGTCCCACCTGTACCTCATCTGAATCTACCCAGGTGAGTCTTTGCTTTGGGGATGCTTCAGCATGCCGCAGGTTACATCAGGAATCAGCCATTTACCACCAGCAGCAGGTCCTTGTTACTATTTGTCTGGTGAGTGAGTGTTCCAGAATCTTATCTTAATGGGCTTCTTTCGAAAGCTATTCCTGATACCAACTGGCTTACCTTAGTTACCCTGCAAATCAGTCCCTGAAATGAGACCTGTGTGTTAGTAGTCTACTTAAGAGCTGATTCCAGGGCAGAGGGGAAGAGTAAGAAAGAGTAAGAAAGGGGGAAACAACGACGATTTAAGTGAGTCATTGTCGTTACAATGGTAGTGACAAGGGCTTGGTTTCACCAGGACCTCCAGAGCAGCATAAAAACTGTCTCCCAAATTTGTCCCATATGAGGACTAGAGGCAGAGAGCTTTATTATTCATTATGTCACACTTTTCACCAAAGTAATCTGGAAGCCCAGAGCTGACCCTTACATAATTATAATAATTTCACTTGCTAACACTAACCATATTCCAAGGTACCAAGTCTGGAACTAAGGCAAAAGAGATTACATCGTTTTGATTATGCATGAAAAACATCAGCTTTTTATAAAAGGGCAGCCTACTTACTGCATTAAACGCAAATCATAATAATGCTCTTTTTTCAGAGATAGGATACACAGTAACAACAGATGCATGTGGGAAGAAGTTTAGTTTTGGGGGGGGTTTGTTTGTTTGTTTGTTTTTGCTGGGGGTGGAGGTTGAGATAGAGTTTTGCTCTTGTCACTCAGGCTGGAGAGCAACGGTACAATCTCGGCTCACTACAACTTCCACCTCCCAGGCTCAAGCAGTTCTGCCTCAGCCTCCCATGTAGCTGAGATTACAGGTGCATGCCACCATTCCTGGCTAATTTTTGTATTTTTGGTAGAGATGGTCTTTTACCATGTTGCCCAGCCTGCTCTCGAACTCCTGACCTCAGGTGATCTACTAGCCTCGGCCTCACTAAGTGCAGGGATTACAGGCATGAGCCACTGCACCCAGCCAGAAATTTTATTTTAAAATGTAGAATTATTATACCTGCAAAAATATTTCCGTAGAGATAAAAGAATTCCAGAATAAATTCTTTAGTAAAAGTCAGCTTTCCTGAAGCAAATTATGATTTTCCCTAAGCAACTTCTGTTAGCTAATTTATTATGTTAGTTGCTTTCTATCCTTTATGAAACACATATTTATGGGACATTCTCTATATTCCAGGCACTGTGCTAGAAGCCAGGGGTAGGGTGGTGAATAAGACGGATGAGGTCTCTGCATGTTTATATTTTACTTGGAGAAGGCAGATAATAAACAAGGAAGCCAAAAAATAAACACAATGCTCTGAAGAAATAAAACAGTAATTAGCTGGAGAATATTTGGGGACATTACTTCAGATTGTGTTCAGGGAAGGTCATTCCAAAAAGGCAACATTTAAGACTAGAATGACAAAGAAACCAGTCACAGGGAGAAAAAAGATCTAGCATAGGCGGGTATAATCTTGGTGGCTTTGAAGTTAGAATACAATGGCAGAGGGACCAGCAGATGATAAAGGCAGTAAGTAGGCAGGGACCAGAGTTCGTAAGTCATAAGGTTCATGCTTAGGCATTTTGGTTTTAAGGGCAATCAAAAGCTATTTGAGGATTTTAAGTAGAAGCATGATACAACTATACACACACACCTATATCATTAGACAGATACAGATATATACATGCATACATAACATTTCTTTCATTTACTCTGACTACTGTGGAGAAAAACAGACTAAAGGGAATTTAGTTGGAAGCTATTTCAGTAATCCTGGCAAGACGATAGGTGATATAAGTAGATGACAGAATTCTAGACAGAAAGAAGCAGGAAAATCCCAGGATATATTTGGGAGGAGATGCTGACAGAAACTGGTCACACATTGGATATGGGCAGTGAGAGGAGTGACATGAAGATGGCCTTCTAGAATTCTAGCCTGAGCTTCTAGGAAGATGTTGATGTGGTTGAGTAAGACAGAGAAGATGGGGGAAGGCCAGGTGGTAAGGGGCATGTACTTGTGAGACTTTTTTTACATGATGCTTTGACTTTAAACTCCTCTATTTATAATGGCAGAGAATACTGCTAGCATGTTTATGACTTAAGAAAGAAGGCATTATTTTGTAAATTGTGACAAAGAGGCATTCCCTGCACATACCTTGAGGAAAGAACACAATCTATCACTGGCAACAAATGAGTCCGTAATCCATGAAGTCTTATTCTATCTGTGGAATATATTTTTCATAATTATTTAGAAACTGTTGAAGGACAGAAGTAATGAATGAACATTTTCTTACTCAGAAATTTCTTTTAAATCTTAAAGGTATCAACATATTCTCCACAAACAAAATGGGATAAAATCTGACACTGTTAACAAATGAACAAATATAGAAACAAATTTTAATAGCATTTTTCCTTGCAAATTGGTTTTTAAAGTATCAGAATTACAATTCCTTAAATTGTCATGTTGAATTCCTCCTTGAAACCAAATTGAATTGATGGCACAGAGAAATTGATAGTAAAGAACCCTATTGTGATATTTCAACCAAAACAAAAGCCTCCTCAATTGGTGACTGCTATATTACACAGCTTCAGTGTGAAAGCCCTTTGTTTTCCCAATGAAGGGTAGTTCACTATGATCTCTCTGGTCCATAGAACAGATTCAGGAACATCTCTTTCTAGAAGAATTAATCAATTAGAAGTTAGAATGTCACATAGGAGTTTAAAATCCAATAAAGATGGCACAGGGATAATAGAGAATTTGATTTGTTGGAGGAGCAAATGCAGAGTGTTAATTGACTTATCTTTGTATGGTGGCGTATGAGTTATGTTTTTAAATTTTTCCATACAACTTTGTATTTTTCTTGCTTGAAAGGCTAATTGAAAATTTGAGCACAGGAGGAAATCAATTAACAGATCATGGAAACAAAGAAAAATATCTAAAGTGTAGTGGAGCAGCAAAAAGAAGGCTGCCGTGAGAAGAGAGAGAAGAAATTCATAATAAGCAGATAAAATTACAAACCAGGATCTTTTACCCCGTGTCCTGCTGTTACTCTGCCAAAAGGAATACAGGCCTTCATAGGTACCATCCACTGAAACCTGACCCAAGTTTGATGGCAAAGAGGTTGGAATACTAGAAATCCAGTATGTTATTTTGGCTTTTTTTTTTTTTTTTTTTTTTAACCTAAGCCCTTATATTTTGTGAAGGAAAAATCAGAATACATAGTGTCTTCAGTATAGATATACTTAAGACTCTGTGCAGAAAATCTAAAATCTGAACTCTCCAGCTTGCAAGGTCAAATTACATATACCATATACACTGACTGGTAGCAGCTGTATTTTCTAAGTAAAACAGATAAAGAGAACTTTAAGAATATGGACCTTAATATTAGCTACTGAGCTAAACTTCTAATCATTGAATAGCTACAAGGTCCTTAAGATTTTATGTGAATAATATTTTTTCCACCCAGCTGTGTCTCATTACCTTCTTTAGAGATGAGGTGCTGTACAATATTTATATAAATGCTATTGTTATTCTCACCAATGTCAATGGTCTGTTTTACCCAACAAGCAATTGTGAATTCATTGTTGAGAAATGCTGAAATTTGTGGTTACATAAATAAAAGACAGTTAAAAGGACTTTTAAGCATGTGCCAGGAGCTTGGTATATTTGTTTGTTTTAGTAATTCTAAAATCTAAACATTTATATGCTATATTTTATGAAGACAGTACAGAGATGACAATATTTATGTGCCACACTTGGAAACAGACAAATGCTGACACAAAAAATGAGTAGAGCAGCATCCACTCTACCAAACAACAAACAACAGTTGTCCCTCAGTAACTGAGGAAGAGTGGTTCCAGTGCCTCCTTTGGATACCAAAATGTGCAAATACTCAACCCTCTGATATAACGTGATGTAGTATTTGCATGTAACCAATGTACATCCTCCCATATACATTAAATCATCTCTGGATTACTTATAATATTTAATACAATGTAAATTCTAAGTAAATAGTTTTTATACTATCTTGTTTAGGGAATAATGACAAGAAAAAATCTGTACATGTTCATTAGAGATGCAATTTTTTTCCAAATGTTTTCCATCATGGTTGGTTAGAATCCAAGGATGCGGAATCCATGAATATAGAGAGCTAACTGTATACACATTCCTACAAAAATATATTCCAATTTACATATCTATTTTCCATCATGTATGTATATATATTATGTATATATTATATATATAGGTACATATATTTCCAGACAGCTTGGTATTTCTCTTGCTTGAAAGGCTAATTGAATAGAATATATATAACTCCTCTGAGATTTAAAATACATTCTGGAGTAAGAAAATATTCATTCATTACTTCTGTCCTTCTTCAACAGTTTATAAACAATTATGAAAATATATCCTACAGATAGAATCAGACTATAATAGAATATATATATTTCCAATATATGTATTCATTTTTCCCAATCTGGGACTGTAGAAATTTAAAGACTTTAGAAAGAATTTAGAACCTAGAAGACCATTTTTACATAATGTCCCCATGATGCCAATAACATGCTCACTATGATAAAGAAAGGAATATGTAGTACAGTTTCTTCCTGGCTTGCTCTGTCTAGGGATGCTCACCCTTGGGACCTAGCCACCATGTTGTGAAGAAGCCCAGGTGACGTGCAGAGACTACTTATATTTCACATTCTTATATTTTTCCATGTGTGTGTTGTGTGCATATGTGTTTCTAATTTGTAAACACACACATACATGCACACAGCATATGCAGAAAAATATAAAAACGTGAAACAGAAATCATCTATAAACTGAAAAAAGCTTAATCTACAAATTTACTAATTCCAAGACAAAAAAAAATTCAACTATCATTTTTTAATCTACCTCAAAATTATTAACTTAGAGATGCTCCTATGTATTTCTAAGAGCTTTATTGAGATATAATTCCATAAAACAAACTGCACATATTAAAAATATACGACTTAAATTTTGACATAAGTCTAACATGTGAAAACACGACCACAATCAGGGTAATGAACACACACTCATCCCCAATCCACTTTGTGATCTTACTCTCCCCATTCCACACTGGAATGATCTGGTTCCAGTAAACACTGATCTGCTTTCTGTCACTATTCATTCGTTTGCATTTCCAGAAATGTATATTACTGGGTATACAGTGTGTACTTTTTGTCTAAGTTATTTAACTCATCATCATTTTGAGATTTGGCAATTTGTGTCTTTTAAGGAATTTGTCCATTTCATTGAAGTTGTAGAACTTATAGGCAGAAAGTCTTCGTAATGTTTGATTATCCTTCTAATATCCTTAAATTTTGAAGTGATGTAATCTCACTCCTTTTTTTAAAATTCAATTGAAATGATGTCTGATCTTACTCTTGATATTGGTAATTATTGTCTTTCTTTTCCTTGTTTGACTAGAGATTTATTAATTTTATTGATCTCCCCAAAAATTCAACCTTTTTATTTCATTGATTTTCTCTATTGTTTTCTATCTCATTGATTTCTAATCTTTATTCCCTTTTTCTACTGTGAACTTAATTTTCTCCTTTTTTTTCTAAATTCTTAAGATGAAAATGGAAGTCTTTGGTTTTAGAAATTACTTTTTTTTCTAATACAAGTGTTAACTGCTATAAATTTCCTTAATATAGTGTTAGTGTTATCCCAGGAATTTTGATGTTTTGACACTTAAATTCAAAATAATTTCTAATTTCCTTTTAAATTTCTTCTTTGAGACAAGAGTTATTCAGAAGTGAGTTATTTAGTTTTTAAATATTTTGAGATTTTTTTCAAATATATTTCTATTATTGATCTCTAATTCCTTTGTGGCCAGAGCACATACTTTATATAACATTAATCCTTTTAAATTTATTGAGATGCATTTTATAAACCAGAATATGGTCCATATTGTTAACTACTTTCTGTGTACTTGAAAATAATATGTAATCTGCTGTTGGTGGTGGAGTGTTCTATGAATATCAATTGTGTCAAGGTAGTTGTTCATATAATTTAAATCATTTACATCCTTAATGATTTTCTGTCTGGTTGTTCTATCTGTTGAGAAATAGATATTGCAAATTCTGACTATAATTGTACAATTGTGTGTTTCTCCTAGCAATTCCACTGGATTTTGCTTCATATATTTTGAAGCTTTGATTAGTTGCACAAATACTTAGGATTATTACACCTTCTTGATGAACTGATGCCTGAGTCATTATTTAATAACTTTCTTTATCCCTGGCAATATTCATTGCTCTGAAATCTGCTACATCTGATATTAATATATCCACAGCAGCTATCTTTTGACTTGTGTTGTCATGGTATATCTTTTCCAATCCTTTTCCTTTAAACTATTTGTGTCCTTATATTTGAATTGTGTTTCTTGTAAGCAGCATATTATTTGGTCTTTTTATTTTATTCAGTCTGACAATTTCTGCCTTTTAATTTCATTATTTAAACAATTTACAATACAATAAGAGATTTAAGTAATACACCTTTTATAGCTGTGCTACAATATCAGCAAAAGATTGGTTCCAGGTCTCCTCATTCACTGCTTGCAACTACCCTATCTACCCCCTGCAACCAAAATCCCTAGATGTTCAAGTCCCTTTCATAAAATAATATAGTATTTGCATTTAACCTTTATATATCTTCATGTATATCTTAAATTATTCCTAGATTACTTGTAATACACAATAAAATATAAATGCTATATAAATAATTGTACTGTATTTTTAATTTGTACTTGTTTAATTTTGTATTATTTTTATTTTTTAAGTATTTTTAATCCATTGCTAGTTGAATTCATAGATGCAAAACCCCTGAATACGAAGGGCCAGCCATATTTATCCCTGCAGTTACTGTTTCTAGCTCTCTTCATCTGTTTTTGTACATCCATATTTTTACCTGGCATAATTTTCCTTCAGCCTGAGGATTTCCTTTAACATTTCTTGTAATAAGACTAGTGGTGATGAATCCAGGTTTTGAAATTTTTTTGTATAACCTTCAGTTTTGAATAGATATAGAGTTCTAGAATTCATTTTTACTGG
Source organism: Saimiri boliviensis (assembly GCF_048565385.1). Classification (NCBI taxonomy): domain Eukaryota; kingdom Metazoa; phylum Chordata; class Mammalia; order Primates; family Cebidae; genus Saimiri; species Saimiri boliviensis. The sequence goes on from NC_133453.1 coordinate 42,858,438, forward strand.
GTATAGAATTCTAGGATTACAGTTTTTTGCTTTGTTTTCAGTACTCCACTGGCATCTCATTTGCATGGTTTACAATAAGATATATCTGTCTTTCCTATTTTCTCTGTACATGTCTTTTTTTACTGGCTGCTTTTAAGATTATCTCATTATCACTACTTTTGAATGATTTGACTATGACATGCCTTGATTGCTGCAATGGTTTGAAGGTGTCACCAAAACTCTTATGTTGGAAACTTAATGGAATTCCCAATGCCAGAGTGTTGGGAAGTGGGGTCAAATAAAAGGTAATTGGGTCTTGAGGGCTCCACCCTCATGAAGGGATTAATGTGTTATCAAGCGAGTGGGGTAGTTGTAGAGGAAGTAACTTTGTTATAAAAGCAAAGCCTCCTTTATGTGGGCTTTCTTGATCTTCCATCTTTTGCCCTTCTGGCATGGGATTACACTCACCAGATGCCAAAGCCATGCTCTTGGACTTCTTAGCCTCCAGAACTGTGAACCAAATAAACCTCTTTGTAAGTTACACAGTCTGTGGCATTGTTATAGCAGCAGAAAACAGAGTAAGTTGTTTTTCCCATGTTTCTTGTCCTTGGAATTTTTGAGATTCTAGGATATGTGGGGTTATAGTTTTCATTAAAAATGAGAATTTTTTTAGCCATGATCGCTTCAAATTTTTTTCTTTCCTGCTCTTCTCTCCAATTTCATAGATATTAGATTCTTGATGCTATTTCATTATTCTCTGATACCCTTTCATTCTTTAAATTCTCCTTATTTCTCCTTTTAAACCCTTTTACTGAGATAATTTATATACCATAAAATTCACCCTTTAAAATATACAATAGCTTTTAGTACATTCACAAGTTATGTAAACAAACATCACCATTATTTCTAATTCCAGGACATTTTCATCACACCAGTAAGTAAACTCATACCCATTAACAGTCACTCCCCAGGCCCCCACAGCCACTGGCAACCATTATTCTACTTTCTGTATCTATTGATTTGCCTATTCTGGATATTTTATAAAAATGGAACTGTCCAATATGTGGTCTTTGTGCCTGATTTCCTTCATTTAGCATAATGTTTTCAAGGTATACTCTTGTAGCATGTATCAGTACTTCATTTCTTTTTAATGTTGAATAATCCAATGTATGAATATGTAATTTTGATTTATCTTTTCATAAATTGATAGACATTTGGATTGTTTCTACTTTTGGCTCTTATAAATAATGCTGCCATGAACATTTGTGTACAAGTTTTTGTGTGGACATATATTTTCATTTCTCTTGGGTAGAAACCTAAGAGTAGAATTGCTGGGTCATATAGTAACTCATGTTTTTTTAACCTTTTGAGGCAATGCCAAGCTGTTTTCCAAAGCAGCTGCACTATTTTACATTTCTACCAGAAGGGTAGGATGGTTCCAATTTCTCCACATCCTCACTAACACTTGTTATTATCTGTCTTTTTTTATTATAGCCAAACTATTTGGTGTGAAGTCATATCTAATTGTGGCTATGACTTATGTGATCTTACTGGTTAATGATCTTTAGCATGTGCTTACTTCCTGTTTGCCTATCTTCTTGGAAGAAAAGTCTATTCCAATCCTTTGTCCAGTTTTAAATAATCGAGTTGTCTTTTTATTGTGTTTTAATAGTTCTTTGTAAATTCTGGATGCCAGTCTCATCAGATTCATGACCTGAAAACCTATTCTGTGGGTTGTATTTTACTTTCTTGATAGTATCCTTTGGAATACAGAAGTTTTTACTTTTAATGAGATTATTTAGAGCCAATTAACATATAAATATGCATCCAATCTCACTAGAGATAAAAGATAAAGAGAAATAATATTTTTGTAACTTAGAAGATTGGCAAAAATAAAAATAAGAAAAAATAAATTTATTATTAGCAAAGATTTCAGCACTCTCATAAACTCCTGGTGGGCTTTTAAACTGAACGAACAAGTTTTCCAGAGACTATTTGGCAATGTATCTCAAAAGCCCTAACAAACAAAAACAAAACAAAACAAAAAACTCTGTATCCTTTGACCCAACAATTCCACTTCTAGAAGTTCATCCCAAAGAAAAAGTTGAACAACTTTGCAAAAATGGATTTTATTACAGGAATATTTATATAACAAGAGATTAGGAGAATAAAGTTTAACAAAGAACATTGGTTAAATATATTATGGTAAGCCATATAATAAGATACTATGTAATTATTATGAATGATAATTAATTTTTTTACTTTTTAAAGACATTGTTTCCCAGGCTAGTCTCAACTCCTGGCTTCAAGCAATTCTCTCACTTTGGCTTCCCTATAAATGATAATTTGCATCAAGTTTCACCACCTATCATGTCCACAAGGTCCAGATGTAACATAAATGAGTGAAAAGACTCTCTAGAAAATTTGACAGCATATGCCCCTTTTGGAGAGGGCAGTTTCTATTAATTGATGCCAAGCAAGAAAGTATATGTGTGCTGGTTGTGAGGTGGGGAATGGGAGGTGTCTTGTGTTGTCAGATTATCCAGTACTTTAAAACAAGCAGGACATTGAATTTTACATAACATTTTCTGAATTTGAAATGCTAATGGTTAAATATTTTTAAAAAAAAAATCAGTGGCCAAATAAAACACAGCATTTTTGAACTAGATTCAGTTCAAAGGCTGGAAACTCTAGTGTACATACACATTTATTGACATAGATATCCATAACATGTTGTTAAAATTTTAAGCACCCTGCTACAGTTTATATAATATCTCAATTTTGTTAAAATAAAAGCATATTTACATATATGTATAAACTCTAAACAGCATCTAAAGGGATATAAATCAAAAAGTTAATAGTGAGTAATTTTGCTTTTCGGTTGTATATAGTTCTCTATTTTTGTATTTTTATACTGACCATTAATATTTTATATTCAGAAAAAAATGATATGGCTCTTTGGATCTGTGATTATAAAATAAGAGTTAATAGTCTGGTTTAAAATTTTGAGAATAAACTTAAAATCAAAATCACTAAATATATAATCTTGCACATGAAATCAGACAGACCTGAGTTCAAAATCAGTTATTACATTTATTACCTCAGTGGCCTTGGGCTTTCTCACCTTTAAAATGCCAGTGATAATACCTACCATCTCCACCTCAGATCCCATTGGTGATGTAAAAATGAATAGATAAAAATAGAATTAATATCTAAAACTCTAGCTTCTTAGTATCACCAAATCTAAATGGACAGAAGAGAGAAGGGGGCTTTTTCTACCACAGTTCAAGTCTAGAAAGGAGATAGATGCTCCTCGTAGAATGTAACAATGTCATGAAGACATAATACACAAATTTTTTTTTTTTTTTTTTGCTATTCTGTCCAAAGGAATGTGCATCATGGGAGACTAGAATTTTCCCTTACCACTCCTCCACTCCCAGAATCCAAAACTCCTCCCTGCTCCATCTCACTCCCCATCTAGCAAGAACATCCAGTGGAATGAAGCAGAGTATGGCTGACCACCCACTGCCAGAAGTAGCATCAGATGAGGTGGAATCCATATTATGTTCTTGAGAATCATTGGGTAGGTCCTAAGAATGAGTGGAGCTCTAGGACAAATAAAATAAACTAGGGAATCTACTTCAAAAGATTGGATTTGACCCTGGAGTAAAGAAATGTATAAATATTGTTTGAGAGTTTGCCATCCTTTACCTTCTCTTCCCACCTATCTGTATATCCAGTAAAGACATGGATTTACCAAATGAAATTCAAGTAGATTAAGAGGTACCCTAGTAAAATCAACCAATCAGCTGATATAAGGTGAGTTTTGTTTCTGCTTACAGAACCTTTTTCACCACAAAGGGCTTAACACCTGCATTCCACTATTCCTCCTACCAGCAAGTTAAATATAATAGAGGGTAAAGAAATTTTTTCAGGCCATCGTAGTACCACTGGAAACTTGCCTTAAATGATTTCAGGCACCTCCTCCTCAAGTGCCCAGTTTTAAACCCAGGGAATAATTTCATCATATCTGATCCAAGGAAATAGCAAACTCTTTCAGATATTTTAATGTAATAACCCATTTTCATTAGCTTTGCTTTCTCAATTCACAATAAAAGAAAACAGTAAGTGTTTTTTTCATATCTTTACTCTTTCAGTAATGTGCAACATGAACATAATAGTGTTAAGAAGTCAGAAATAACTTAACACAGAAGTTATAGGAGATGTTTATATTTGCAAAATTTCAACAATTATCTTCTCTAGGTTCCCCAGATTAGCATATTTGTTAATCAAATTAATAAAGAAGCTTTTCAAAATAAAAGCAATGTTTTAAATAAATATATTCTTTCATAACCATAGAACATTTAGTTCTGCTGGAGGTAACAAACATTACACTCAAGTACCTTATGAAGCTATTAGGGTAAAAATTATCTAGATGCAATTATAAATGTACCCTAATTAGTCATTTGTTTTCATATGTATGCTTTTCTGTGTGCATTAGGATTATTTCATAGATGTTTTATAACTGGTTATTTCTTAAATTATCACAAAGATGTTATCTGACCCACAGAATTTATATCAGCTCAATGTGATGATATGATATTGTTTGAACAATGTCTTTAAATTTAAATTTAGTACCCTAAATTACATCCAAAGCCAAGACCTCTAACCTGCCTTATCTGTTACAGAAAATGAATGCTAGAGTCTTAGCTTGAAAGAATGAGACCGTCCTACAAATCTTGAAATTATACAACAATATTGTTATTACATCAAAATCCTAATTGCAACAGAGCTTTCAGTATGTTTCAGAGTACCACATAGGTAGGTATAAATTCACTTATGTTCAGTTTTTCTAGTGAAATCATCTGTTTAGTAAATGACTACAGAAAACTTTCTAAAAATTGATTTTATTTAATAAATATTTTTTAAAGTTTCCTAACTGAAGAAATGACTTTGCTAATCTTTCTAGAAATTCTGATTATCTGTTTAATCTTTCATTCATTTTTATTTCTACTATGATTCTTAGGAATTTTTCTAATCTATATTTAATCTACCAAAACATCTATGCTTTGATAAATTTACTTCCTTCAATAACAAGCTATGCTAAGATCTCTAAATTAAATGTCAAAGGCAGAGACATAAAATTAAACACAGCGACAGGTTACAGTAAGTGCTCTTTAGAATTTCAGATTAACAAAATAGTCCCAAAATGATCAATGAATAACTCACTAAATGAACAATACAACACAGAATAGATTTTAACAGAATTCCTCTCTCTCTCTCTCTCTCTCTCTCTCTCTCTCTCTCTCTCTCCCCCAAAGGCATCCACACACAGGTGTTGACAGGTCTCAGAATTTAAAACACTGCTACTAAAGGCTTTAACTTAGATAAATTACACAAAAATACTGACATTGTGAAAATATCTATGTCCAATATGACACAGAGGGTATCATTTTGTGAACTTCTAAAACATTTAAAGAAAGAAAACAAGAATGAGAAACCAGAGTCCTTTCAAAACAGGTGAACGTTTCGATAACACCCAGACTCACAGCTTCCCATTCTCCTCGCTACTTTCCTTCTCCTCTATGGCTTCCAGGCTGCGCTTGCTCTTGGCCTCAGCACTGCTGCTGGGGGCTTTACTCAGTCCACAGGACAAGCACGCCAGCTGGATCTGCTTCATGTTTTCTATAGCTTCATTCTTGGCATTCTTCAACAGATCTCCTTGGCCCTACAAACAGAAAAAATATCAGAGAAGACAGTTATGGGCCAGGCATGTGCTGAGTGACATCACTCTATGCTGAATGAGGAAACAAACTTTTCCAGGGTTTAGTCCAACGTTATTTTCTAACATTATTAAGTGACTTTGCCTGTTAAGCCACATACTTCAACCTGAGCCTGACTAACTGGGTATGCAGTTGCTGGCAGTCCTTTGAGATTCCTGTTGCAAGGAACCCTCCTCTTTATGTGCTGAGGACATCAACTCTCCCATCACCATTGTCTAAGACTCTGCACACTGCTGCCATGCCTACCCCACCCAGACCCAACATTCCTAGTCTTGGGACAAAACAAGAAAAGAAGCCCTTCCTTAAAGAAGTTAAAATCTCCCCGTCTGTGTGCAAGAGCTTACAAAGTGTCTTCTGTAAAGTAAGTCACATACCCTTATGCTTGGTGAGCTGGTTTTTAATATACTAGGTTATCCTTGCAATCTGCCTGTTGTTAAATTATTAGTTACCCACATTACTTCTGCCTTTTCTATCATCCTAAAGAAGATTCCCATCTGGCAGATGGAGAAAAAGATTCTCCAGAGGCTCAGCATGTTAATCAAAACAAAAACGATATAAAGATTGCAGGAACACATTAGCTGTCGTTTATATCAGTGCCCAACAGAGATCTTTTCCCGCTGTTTTTTATTTCTTATTTTAGTTCATTGTTATGATGATAAAGTGCATACAATGATACTGGCCCAAGGGTTGAAGGACCGAGTGTGGGGAAGCGGGGACAGGTGTCTATGATGTATAGACAGAGGAGGAAGTAGCTTCTTCCCTCTCCTCTCCATTCTCACGACAGCGCCTGAAAGTGTGACCTTGAAAGTAAAGGACAATATAGGAAGATATGGGGTTATGACAATTGCTGGAGCATTATTCTACAAAGCAGAGGCCCAGAGAAAGGATAATTCACCTATTTTATGGAAGGCCATTCTATCTTGTTAATTTGATAAATGCTTTTTCCTTAGGGCGCATGAAGAAACTTGCATTTTAAAAAGCTTCGAATATTTTTTCTCAAAACGTAAACATACATTTGCCAATTCTGTCCTGTGTAAACACTGCCAAATCCTTCTAATAGCAGCTTTTAACTATATGGGATGATGTTGGGCCTTGCCTAATGTGTGTGTTAAAGAAAATTCCTCTCCCATCAGTCATAGTATGGAATTTTGGAAGAAGAGTTGGAGGTGGATAGTTTTGACTTCTCATGAAGAGAAATGAAATTGAGCTGGATAAGGTTAATTGACTGGCCCAAGGTCACAGCTGGTTAATAACTGAGCTGGAATTAAAGTTCAGGTATTTGGCCTCCTGGATCAGTGCTCTATTCCCCACACAATGTTTACAATCTAGTCTGAGACTAAAGACTAGAAATTAGAATCTAAAGACTCTGCCAGTGAAAGATGTATTTTCTTGAGAGCTTGTTTGGAGGTTCTAGCAGGGGAGCGCAGCTACTCGTATACCCTTGACCGAAGACCGGTCCTCCTCTATCAGGGATGGTCGCCCTCTTTGACCGAGTGCGCAGCTTCGGGAGGGACGCACATGGAGTGGTGAGGGAGGAAGGGGACACCCGCCTAGCCAGCCAGATCAGCTGAATCAACCCTGGCAATCAATGGGGTGGCAGATGTCACAGCCAGATCACCCTCACATCCGAAAGAAGTATTTTCTAAAGAAAAAATATTCACTACACCAGCAGACTTTGGGAATTCTGTTCTGAGCAGTATAGATATCATGCATGAGTCTGTTCAACAAACTTGCACATTATGCACATGTATCCCAGAACTTAAAAAAAAAAGTGAAGTCACGTCCACTTTAAAAAGAGCAACTCTTCAGTAATAACAACAGACCAATGGAGTGCTTCCTCAGTGTGGGCACTATTCATGCTTTTATATATGTTCATTCAATCATTCATTACAACATTCCTATGAGATAGGTACTTTTGCTATTCTCAATTTACTAATAAAAAAACTGAGGCCCAGAGCAATCATTCTTCATAAAGTCATACAGCTGCTGAGTGGTAGAGCTGGAGCTTAAAGTCCAGCAGCTGGCTCAAATCTGTGGTCTTAACCACCACCTGATAGGCATCTTTTAACGGCAAAGCAGGCATTCTCTGCAAGGCACCCTAAAGCCTCCTATTCATTGTTACCCATGGAATCAACACAGATAAAAGGAAAAGCACTGCCCATGTGACACAGCCTGACACAATTTAGAGATAGCATCCAGAATCAGGAAGACAGGGCACAGCAAGATCACACTGGCAGGGACAAGGGTCGGAGCATCTTCCACCAATTTTTATCTGGGCCATTTTCTCTTCTGCAAAAATGACGAAAATATCCTTTGGCCTTTCTCACAGTTCTAAGACTAAAGAAAATATATTGAAGAGCTCTTTATGATTTAAATGGTCATAAGTATAGGAATCATAATGCTATGACTCTTTTCCCATTTTGGAAAGTGGTCAACATTATCTGGTAATATATATAAGTATCTTTGTACTATGTATATTTTATTAAATGTTTGACTAACATTTAAAATGCATCTACCATAGTCTGTTTTACAGAGATATGTATACTGTATATGCACTACTATTTTTACAAGTAGAAAGATTCCCTTTAGCATTATTAGTAATGAGATTATATCCTCCTTCATTTTCAGAGTATTACTTCTAAGTGTTTCCTTTTCATTTAGTTTTGAAAGTTTCATCGAGCATTTTAAAAGCATATCAGTAGCAAAAATAGCAACCTTCCTCATTGCAAGAGAACAGCGAAATATGCAAAAACATCATTTGATACTACTAATGCATAAAGTTCTCACATCCCCTTTCCCACAGCACGACATGAAACATATTTTAATAATCCAGAATGTCATCCCACTGGCTCTAAGAGATGGCATCCAAATGCCAGACTGTGTCATTTCTGGTAAATAGAAGTCAGTCTCTGTAGAAAACAATGGCCAATGGGAGAAAACAGTTTGTACCAGTGCATAACTAACACAACTACATCATCTCCTGATAAACCTAGAGACAACACATACTGGCTGCACCATACAGGCAGAAAAAGATAGTTAAACTATTAACTAATAAAAGAAGCAAAAAATGAGAGGCTGTGTTGTGAAGCATGTACATGGAAACATTGATGTAAACTTTTTTTTTCTCTTTTTTTATGAAAGAGGAATAGTAGTCCTCTTTCTGTTCTATGGTTCAAAGAATCACACCCTGAATCTCATCTCTTCTTTGGGTCTTCCTAATCAAGGCACCAGAACCAGAAAAGACATTCTGGTGAAAGTTGTCAAGAGGGTGAATCTGATTGTTAACAACCACCACCCTGGCATTTCCCTTGAAGTGCTGACTCTTTTCCCATTTTATATGTAGCAATTTTCCCTAATCATCTATCAACCTCTTTCTCTCTACTCTGTCACAAACACCCCCAAACTTAACCTCTTAACAAGTCATTCTTAGAGAGTGTTTTAATCTTACTCTCCCAAACTTAACCTCTTAACCAGGCAGCTCAGACCAGATTTTCCTCTAAACATCTTTGTCCTGTGTATCATTTCCTCCAAAACTTATTAGGTACAGCGGGTGTCCCCAACCCTGGGGCCATGGACTGATACCAGTCCCCATGATCTGTGAGGAACCAGGCTGCACAGCAGGAGGTAAGCAGTGGGTGAGTGAGCATTACTGTCTGAGCTCCGCCTCCTGTTGGATCAGCGGGGATGTTAGATTCTCATAGGGGTGTGAACCCTATTGGAACTGTGCATGCAAGGGATCTAGGTTGTGTGTTCTTCACGAGAATCTAATGCCTGATGATCCAAGGCTGAACAGTTTCATCCTAAAATAATTCCCCGACACCCCCCATGATATTCAGGTCAGTCAAGCCATTTAAAAGTATTTGTTTGTGGTATATAAAGAGTAATCTAACAAGTCATTCTTAGAGAGTGTTTTAATCTTACTCTCCCTAAACAGAGGACTTAGGGGGAGAGGAGGGAGCCCAGGACAATTCATTTTATTTGGTGATATAGAAATTGAAACACCTCTTTAAGTCTAGGGTTGTTATGGCATGGAAGGAAGAATTAATGTACAAGTTGGCCACTGAACACTCAATTTGAAAAAAAAAAAAAAAATGTCAAGCTGCTGCCAGCATTTCTATACTAGCAATCTCATGGGGATTTGAAGTATCCTCTGATACTGGGGATCCTTCTGGGAAAAAAAATGAGAAGGATGCTTTAACCCAAAGGAAAGTAAGGTAATAGAGAGCACCTCAGGTAGATTGATGCTGATGGGACAACAAGACTAACAGAAGTCCCAAGAGCAATGGCCACCATTTAGGCTCCACAGTGGTTTGGCTTCTGAATGTAAGTCTCCATTGGCAGGTCCAACACATTTAGAAAGTAACATGGAATCACACAGAACCACAGAGATCATTATAGAAAATCTGAATATTAAAATGAGTAACAATTAGTGAATATTTTAAAAACAAATATTAAGCATTCCTTGTCAAATATTTCCAACTGCATTAAACTAGAAATCAGGAAATAACTTATGCAATTAGGTTGCAAATTGGACAGCTGTACACCGCTGTGGTGATATATCACCACAATTTTGATTGCTCTAATAAATTTACTACTGACAAGAAATATGATCACAACACTAACAGTAATTAACATTTATTGAACACTTTGTATAATAAACATAAACCAATTTGCACACATCTCATTATATCCTAACCATAAAATAGAGTAGAATTCTAAATGTAAATTATCTTTTAGTTATATATCTTATAACTTATCAAAAGACACTCAGGATTTCTGTTATCCCCATTTTTTACCAAGAAATGCAGTCCTCCCCCTACCACCACTGAAAATGGTTTTGGCTACAGTCTGGCAGAATTATTCACGAAAGACATCCCTGGATCCTTCAACCACTTTTCCCATGAACCGCACTATCCCTTGTGATATTCGTACACAAAAGAGCAGGAGAATATCATAACTAGTGGTCTCATCACGTGTAAAGGAAATGCGTGGGTTGTTTCAGAACACACCACAAATATTTAAAGCAGCTAACTGGGACTCTGGGAATGAGAAAACCCTCACATGTACAAAACTACACACATAAACAAATGCAGCTCTGTCTCCACATCAACTTGTGTGGGTATTTTTGAGCCCACATTCAATAGCAGGCTGGGTTCTCTGATATTCTTTCCATGGGAGAGTCCACATCCACAGTAGAATCACCTTTGAACAGTGCTGCAGTAGAAACTGGTCACAGACACCATAATGGGATGAGTAGTTCTTTATTTGGTCCATTGGTGGACCATACTATGGAGGGCTGTGTACAACTGCCATCTTACTATTTCAAACACCATTCTTTGGAACTCTGTCATTTAAGAGATTTAATTCTTTGCTCTGAAGAGGTAAAAACAACTGCTACAATAACTTCCATTTTCAAAATTAAAACAACAAATCAAAAATGTTTTGGTGTCATGTCAGATTTTTTTTTTAATGTTACATGATTGGTATGTTACTGTGTTTGGAATACTGGGAGAAACTATTCAAAGATGGCCTGGAATTCTCTCTGGAATGAAAGTCTAGCTGTGTAGGGAATATAAACAAGATGTTAACGAGAGTTACAGGTACGAAGGTGTAGCCAGTAAGAAATTGCATATGAAAACTCCCAATTTTGCATGAAAATAGAAGTGTCCACTACACTAGGTTATCAATTCTCACATTCATTTGCAACATCTCAACAACCAAATATTTCAACTGCATTCTACTTGCAATTATTATTATTATTATTTTATTATATTTTATATACACATGAGGGACTGAGTCAATAAAACCTCTTTTCTTTATAAATTACCCAACCTCGGGTAGTTCTTTATATCAGTGTGACAACAGACTAATACAGAGGGTTTATTCAGGCAGGACTTAACAGAAGTCTTGCAGGACACATGACAATTTTTCATTACATTGTACCATCCTGCCCAGAGCATGACATCAAGTATTCCTGTCCCCTAAATGCCAGAAGAATCCTCCTAATCACCTCCACGATTTCCAGAACACACCCTAGGGGGCAGCACCGCACTCATTGAGAATCACCGGGCTGGATTCATGGATACACAAATGAGCCCAGACATCATCCCTGCCCCTACAGAACCTAAGTCTAGTGTGGGATGCAGGTATATATAAAATAACCACAAAAATAAAGTTATATCTAACCATAAGTTATGCTAAGTGCTTGAGGGAAAAGAATGTATTGCTGTGAGGACTAGAAGATTAGACAAGCCCTCCCATAGAAAGTAACAAGAGAGCAACAATGTGCAAGATGAGCAGGCATCTTCATTTTTTTCCTGGCTTCTTATGATCAGTGAAACACAGTACACGAATTTTTTGATGCTTGCCTGGAGGAGAGGCAAGAATCTTCTTCCAGTCTTACAGATACAGATATGCATGGTGTGGAAGAGTGTTCTGGAAGGTTGCCACCTTTATGGCACAGCATCAAATTGCCTAATACATTCCATTTTTCCTTATGTTTTCTCTATTTAGGATTTATTTTTCTTCCTTGACATTTATACTGAAAGGAACACTGAAAATGAAAAACAATAAAGTGTCATTTAGTGAAAGTATTGTTGAGTTCTACTAAATAACGGTCCTTAGTAATTATTTCAATTTTTTGAGCTGTTCAAAGGACTTGCTTTTATAACTTTACAGGTGAATAAATGGACCCAGAAAAGCTTTAAAAATTTTTTCCCAGGTTCACACAAGAAATAAGTGTAAAGGAAATAACTAATAATGCCGGCTTCCCAGACAGAGTTGTTTTTCTTAAACGCTAAATTGTTTGGTTTCGTGTGTGTGAGTGTTTTTTAAATTTCGGTATATTACATTATATGGTATACACATGTCAGTATACATTTCATCAAATAGATATTAGAAATGCAGAAAAGAAAAACTAGCTTAAGACCTCTTTGGTTTACAAAAGAATTCCTTGATAGAACTTCATGAAAATCCCAGATATAAATACTACCTTTGTGCTGATATTTTGATTTCTGACTTTTTTCTTCAGTGTGGGTACAGGGTTTGGAAGCATTTAATAATTTTAGTCTGAGCCAAATTTTCAGAAAACCAAAATACAAAAGCAATGATAGAGGATTAATGAGTGGGAGAAGTGCTGGAAAAAAACGACTGGTTTTCACTTAAAAGGTATCATCACAAGCCCTGACAGATAGATCCAAAAAGGTTACTAAAGAATCATATTCATGACAGGCACCAGCTGAACATTTTGAAGGATGCTATTAATGTGAGTCCTCATCAGTTAATCTCAGGGACCCTGTACTGATTTCTCCTTGCAGCACCCGTGTGCCCCCACAAGCCTTCTATATAAGATGGCAGCACACACAAGCTGAGGAATGGAACTCCAGGAGTGATGAAGGAATACATCTGAATTTAAAGATTCCTCATTTCTCTCATAGGATAACAATCTAGACTCGAGACTTTGAATCATAACCATATTGCCATTCTTATAAGTGAATTTACAGCATAAGCTCCATTCTTACTGTACCTGGGCTCAAATCCTGGCTCCAAGACTTATTAGCTTTTTGACCTTGGACAAGATCACTGGATGCCTCAGTTTCCTCATCCGTAGAATGGCTATAATAATTGCACTCACCTCATAGATTTTTTGTGTGAGATTAAGAGAGATAATACATCTAAATTCTTTAGAACAATGCCTGCCATACATGGCAAACACTAATTATCATTAGCAATTATTTTTCTATTATATAAACAGAAAAAACAATGTTATACATACATCCACTGTCCTTTGCCTTATAAAAATGTGAGGAAACAAAAACATCTTGAAACTTAAAAAGACAAGTTGACCTCTTTTTCCAACTGGAACCATAGCGGGTGTAGAAGAGAAGAAGGAAAAGATTCCTGCTGTGCCAGAAGCCCTTAAGAAAAAGTGAAGGAATTGCAGAGCTGAGATCAAGCACCTGAAAAAGAAGTTTGCCCAAAAGATGCTTCGAAAGGCATGGAGGAAACTTATCTATGAAAAGGTGAAGGACTGTCACAAGGAATATAGGCAGATGTACAGAACTGAAATTCGAATGGCGAGGATGGTAAGGAAGGCTGGCAACTTCTATGTACCTGCAGAACCCAAATTGTCATTTGTCATCAGGATCAGAGGTATCAATGGTGTGAGCCCAAAGGGCCGAAAGGTGTTGCAGCTTCTTTGCCTTCGTCAAATCTTCAACGGAACCTTTGTGAAGCTCAACAAGTTAACACGCTGAAAATTGTAGAGCCATATATTGCATGGGGGTACCCAAATCTGAAGTCAGTAAATGAACCAATCTACAAGCATGGTTATGGCAAAATCCATAAGAAGCAAACTGCTTTGACAAATAATGCTTTGATTGCTTCATCTCTTGGTAAATATGGCATTATCTGCATGGAGGATCTGATTCATGAGATCTATACTGTTGGGAAATGCTTAAAAGAAGGAAATAACCTCCTGTGGCCCTTCAAATTATCTTCTCCACGAAGCGGAATAAAGAAAAAGACCACCCATTTCGTAGAAGGCAGAGATGCTGGCAACAGGGAAGACCAGATCAACAGGCTTATTAGAAGAATAAACTAAGATGTCTACCATGATTGTTTTCTAAGTTGGTTGGTTAATAAACAGTACCTGCTCTCAAACTGAAAAAAAAAAAAAAAAAAAAAAAAAAAAAAAAAAAAAAAAAAAAAAGACAAGTTGACAAAGTGGAGAGAATAAACTGTGACAGAATAAAAGCCAGGATTGCATTACTCATTAGTCCAATAAGAGATCCCATAATGTTTCAAATAAAAATGACAATTGCATTAATGTGGCAACTTTCCTTGAGGAACCCCAAAAGGTATCATCCTCCCTCTCAAAAGCTTATTTTCTTATTCATAATTTAGAGGCTACAACATTGTTTAGTGTCAAACACCAAAGCATTGCTCGCTATTAGAATAAAAAAATGTAAAACAGCTGTTTCATTTAAGACAGCAGAGAAAGTAAAAATGAACTGAAATCATTTGTCACCAAAAGAAATTAATGCCAAACATTATCTTTTGTGACAGACCTGTTTTATTTCTGAAGATACCATAAGATAGATTCCTACGGGGGTGCTCTGTTTAAGAAGCCATCTGTCTGCTTTGGGCAAATGACTGCAAGCCTAATCCACTTACAGAAAATGTCAACAAAATTGCTTCAACACCAGTGAGCTTAATAATAGAAAACCCCAAGCTAAACTTTAAAAATATAATTCAACTGCAGGAAGCCTTATGAATTTAGGTTTGATGACACTGGCATCCTGAGAATTCTCTTGCAGTCATTTTAACAAAAGAACCATTCAATAAAGTAATAGCAGTCACTGCTTTTTGGTTCCCCTGCTCTCTGTTCTTTTCTTCCCATTATTGCAATCATCTCCCACTATGTCAACAGAACTAACAGAATAGGACAGAAGATTAATGTCAATCTTTAGCAAGGTGATGAAGGTAATTCATTGCATTTCAAATGAAATTTAGTAATAGATCGTCATTAGCACAATAAACAAACACTGTTTAAAAGTTCCAGTATCTCAGATTAATTTTCCATGGATAATAAATGACCCTGAAATCTGAATTCATACTACCTCCATGAGTGCCATAAGCCAAATACAAAAGGAGCTTCTGTAGAAATTTCTATTTGGCCAACTCATGCTACTCCCATTTCAAAAAAGATCATTTATAACAGCTTGAAACACAGAGGATGGTCCAAATCCCAGAGCAAAGGCTATCGAGATAGTTATGAATATTAGTAGAATATTTTTAAATACATTCTGGTATTTGCTTGGTAAGGTTTCACACTAAAAAGTTACTGGTCAATTGTTGCTCAAATTATTGGTTACTTGATCTGTCCAAAAAGTAATTCTGCAAACATGCCAGAACAAAAGTGCAGATACAATAACAACAGTGTACCATAGACTGAACTGATCACAAAAATGGCTTCAGCTGCTTCACCACCTCCACAGTGCTGGATTCAGCAAATAAGTGGCTTTTCATGACATCTGGTCCCTTGTTACACAACTCCAGGGACACAATGCACCCTACCTTCTACGTGCATGGCAATCCCTACAGCTCAATGACAATTGTATTACATCTGGTCTAGATATGTCCTTTTACCAAGGACATTCATTCTTTAGTCTCTGCAAAATCATAATGCTTTTAAAGAGGCTGAAATTGTCCTCTTTAATGGTGAATCATGGCATGTGTATGGCTGGCCCATCCAGTGGCCTTGTAGGCACCCATCTAGGCTGGCATGAGTTCCAGGTTCAGTGTTAATTGAAGTGGACAAATAGTTATTAGCAAGATATTTCTAAAGGGGCAATTTCTTCCACCCTCCACCCAATGAGTCAGTTTTTAATGAATGAGGCTAAGACAGCTATCAAATAAAACAGGCTACTTCTTAATAGTTAAATCAAGAATATGGCCAACTCAGCTTCCTCCACAATGATTGGTTTAGAGATTTGGTCACTCATGAGATATTCACTCTTGGTGCCCCAAATCCAGCAAAGCATTCATTTAAACACCAGATCAATGTTACTGCCAGTAAAGTAAAGACCTATTTTCCCTAATGTGAGACTGGCTCCAATTTCAGATTTCAGACTCAAGCCATCTATACCAACAGACCAATAGTTATACACTTTTTCCTCCAACTTTTTATATTATTTAAAGATTTTTCAACCCTACACAAAAGTTGAATGAGTAGCATCCATATTTCCCAATTTTTCAGATTGTGTTGTGTTGGCTTGATCAATTTATCTATCCCCATCTAGTTAACAATGTATACTTCGCCCTAAATACCTCAGTGTGCAAATCATGAAAATGAGGACATTCTACATAACTGCAATACTATTATTACCACCAAAGAAATTAACGTTCATTCAACAATTACATCTGATATATAGTACATATTAAATTTGTCCAGTTGTCCCAAAACATCTTTTTATTACTTTTTTTTAAAATCCAGAAGCCAATCACACATTACTAGAACCTTTGAAAATAGCAACTCAGTTACATGAAGTTAGAGTAAAAGCATGAGTGATGGAGAGTGTATTGGGAAACGGAACAGCAAATTCACAGCAGTAAATACCACTCACTCAGAAGACAAACATTTCCACAGCTTCACTCCTGTCAACTTTATGGAATACGCACCATTAAATTATCACATATACTTGTCAAAACATTTCTTCTAAATGTCAAATACCATCAGTCTTACATTCTTATTTTTAAATCAACTTTATAAGTACATATGCCTAGAAAAAATTCACCATACATTCATCAAACCCATTCAATTTTTTGAGTGTCATGATAAAGCCTCCCTAGCCCTTCTTCCTATCCAAATTTCTTCCCAGAATATCTTAATGTGAAAATCAAACTATCAGCATCTAGTGGGAGAGGACGTTCATATTCGATTCCTTAATGTGTCAGTAGTTGATACTTCTTAGAACTTTGAATATGTGGACCAAAAAACCCCACATTTTTAAAGAAACTTTAAATTATCACCATGTAGAAATTCAGAAGTTTATTTGACAGGTCTTATGCAATGCTGTCCACATCCATAGACCTCTGCTAAAGAAAACAGCCTCAGGCTGACCTTGAGTTGGAATGGCCCACCTCTGCACTGTAAGAACCAACCTCTCCAGCCAAAACTGGTTGGACCACAGATTCACACATGCCCAAGTGTGGCCAATCAGTAGTTAACCAGTGACCTATGAGATGTCCTGACACCAGGCAGTAATGACAGTAATTAGACAAACCAATTGGATTAGCTCTTTCTGAGATTGGAACTGAAAAATTCAGAGTCTTAGTCATTTGTGAACAAAAAGAAGTGCTAGAAAATAGAGAGGAAAGAAAGAGCAGCAGAGCTGAGCCCCTATAAGGCCACAGCACTAAAAGCTACAATTCTTGCTCTCAAGGCAAGGAAAGGGAAAATGGAAAAAAAAAAAAAAAAAGATAACGCAGTCCTCTAAAGCCTGCTTCAATTGTAAAGGATCTTCTAGCCTGAGATTCCATGAGGCTGCTCATCTGTGGCTCCTCTTCTTCCTAGGAGATGTGGTCCCTGCATTGCCACATGTGGTCTCACTTCAAGAAACCTGAATGAATCCTGTTTTATTTTAAATGAGAAATGACAGGACTGCTACAATTTTAATCACACCATTTGATTGCTTGATAACCAAGGCAAAATAGAGTTTAAACCATGTCCAGGCTAAGGCTTTCAAGCTTCTTGTAGAGAAAACCAGCATCAGTCAAAATGATACAAAGAATAGGGGTTGTGGCTGATGTGTGCAGTGGGAGGAATGAATAATAAGTTATGAATTGACTTTGTGACCTTAGAAATGCCCCTAACTCCTGTGGGCAGCAGTTTCCTTTTCTACAAAACATGGGGATTTGATGAGATGTTCTTTGATTTGATCTTACAGACTAAAAATCTATTGTTTATTAATTAGGGCTCAGGTTAAAATTGATATGTTAAAATTCATCATCTAATTATTTAAAATAATAGAGACTGTCTAGTGAGAGATTAAAAAAAGCAACTAAAGTCCTATAATAGTGGAATAACAGGATTCCTTGGGAATACATGCAGGGATACCTAACTCTGTTGAAGATGGCGGGGTGGGGGGTGGGGCAGGAGAAGGCATTCGTGAAGGCATCCTGAAGACTCTGTAGTGAGTGATCAGCCATGTAGAAGGGGAGTGATTATCCACGTAGAATGTTCCCAACCAGTCAAAAAAGGTAAAAACTGAAAAATGTGTTCATGAGATTTTGTGATAAGGAGGTTACTGGTGACCTTGGTGAGAATGATTTAATGTAGTGTCAGGGGAAGAAGAAAGATTAAAGTTGGCTAAGAAGTGAGCAGGGGGTAAGGAAGTGAATTTGGCAAGTATCAACAATCCTTTTAAGAAGTTTGACTATGTAGGCAAGGAGAAAGAAGAAGGAGATGAGCCAGAAGAGGGCTAAAAGTCCTTTAGAAAAGCTCATACACATACGTGTGTGTGTGTGTGTGTGTGTGTGTGTGTGTGTGTGTGTGTGTATTGTTAATCAAAAAAGCCAGCCAAACTCTGTAAAATATTAAAGAGATTTATTTTGGGCCAAATATGAGGACCATGACCTGTGACACAGCCTCAGGAGGTCCTGAGAACATAGCCAAGGAGATTGAGTTACTTGATATTTTACATTTTAGAGAGATATAAGACATCGGTCAATACATGTGAGGTGTCCATTGGTTTGGTAGGGAAGGGCAGGACAGGAGACTTACAAGTTATAGGTGGATTCAGAGATTTTCTGATTGGCAATTGGTTGAAGGAGTTAAGTTATTATCTAAAAACCCAGAATCAATAGAAAGGAGTGTCTGGGCTAAGATAAGAGGTATTGGAGACCAAGTTTCTTATTATGTAGATGAAGTCTTATAGGTGGCTATCCTTAGAGGCAATAGATAGCAAAATGCTTCCTATTCAGATCTTTAAAAGGTACTAAGACTCTCAGCTAACCTCTTCAGGATCAGATAAAGACCTAGAAAAGGAAGAGGACTCTCTACAGAATGTAAATTTCCCCCAAAAGAGACAGTTTTGCAGGGCCATTTAAAAATATGTCAAAGAAATATATTTTGGGGTAAAATATTTGATTTCTTTCAGGGCCTGCTATCTGTCATGTGATGCTATAACTAGAGTCAGATTGAAATTTAGTATCTTATTGCTACAAAGAGTCTGCTTTGTCTGTCTTAAAATCTCTGTTTTAATTTTATGGCCCATCTTATCCTGTGATGCCCACCCAGGAACTGACTAAGCACAAGAAGACAGTAACGCCCCATGATTTCATCTTCGACCCAACCAATCAGCACTCCCTGACTCACTGCCCCTCCCCTCCCACAAACTGTCTTTAAAAACGCTAATCCTGGGGAGACTGATGTGAGTAATAACAAAACTCCTGACTCCTGCACAGCTGGCTCTGTGCAAATTGCCCTTTCACTATTGCAATTCCCCTGTCTTGATAAATCACCTCTGTTTAGGTCCCGTGAAAGGTGAACCCATTAGGTGGTTACACCATCAGGTTCCCATCATGACCTGAACTAGCTTTATGGATCTTTTTGGAATCCCCTTCCCCGCCGAGGAGAGGTCCAGTCCGTTGGTTAAGGGGCTTAGAATTTTATTTTTGGTTTACAATATAAATGCAGTTAGGCTGAACTATGAGTGAAATGAAAAAGACAAAATATGAACTGGATTAACTAAAAGCCTCTACTTCTAAGATTGATCGTTATTCAAATTTGATCTTCATAGCATCCTAATTTTTTTCTCCTTATTTTGGAGACCTTTATTAGTGTGAAGTGAAAGATTTACTCAGGAAAATACAAAGTACATAAATTTAAATATGTAAGCAAATATACCTAAACTTAAAAGTAAAAAAGCAGGGATGACTACCTCCAGGAAAATGAAGATTTTTTTTGCACTGTCCAGCAGGTGGCTCCCCTGCTTTGGCCTTAGGTAAGGAGTGCCTGCTGTCCACAAAAAGCTTGTGCTCCAATGATCAGAAATGGCCTTCTAAAACCATGTGGTTTATTCCTCTCCTTCCCTGTAGATTTGCACTTCAATCATTCTAAGTATATAAAAGTGACTCAAATAGGTTTTAAACTTACAATGTCATCAAAAAACATTGGTGTATCCCCAACCTGTGTAAATAGGCATTTAAATTAGAAGTGAACACTGTGTACACAAATTTTCAGATGGACACTATCTTTCTTAGCAAAACCTGAAACTGTCATGCCTCTTCAAGGAGAAAAATTTGCTCTCACAATTTGGTGAAAGGAGAAAAAAAATGGTAACATAAAAATATGTCCAATATTTCATATAATAAAAAATAGGTTAAAATAGCCATATCTCTTATATGTATAAGTATATATTTATACTTGCTGTTTGGAAAATCTTAATATATACAACTTAATCTAATATGATATAAAGCTCTCAGGTTTAAATAATTTGTTGGTCTTATAAGATAAAGTTCTTTTCTCTACTTGGTAGGGGTCATTAGCATGATTTAGTATGTGAAAAATGTTACCATTATGCATTTATGATTATTCACAGTACAGAGGGTATGTGGATGGAAAGGCAATTGAAAAGGTTCACCCCACAGACACCTCCCTTTGCAACTCTCCCATTCTGCTGTGCTACAAACTGCCTAACAAGGGAGAGAGAAGGGCAAAGTTCAGGTTTTCAACTGTCAGTGTACAAAGGAACTAAGAATACACAGCACACACACACACACACACACACACACACACACACTCATTCACTGTACCAGCTAAAGCCAGCATCCCTCACCTGCCAATCTGCTCAGGAAACAGCTCTACCTCATTGTTGTCGTCACTCTGTCACACAGGCTGGAGTGCAAAGGTGCAATCATGGCTCACTGCAGGCTCACCCTCCCAAGGCTCAAGTGATTCTCCCTTCAGCCTCCAAGAAGCTGGGGCTATAGGCACGTGCCACCAAATCCAGCTAATTTTTGTATTTTTTTTGTAGAGACAGAGTCTCACCAGGTTGCCCAGGCTGGAGTGGAGCTCCTGAGCTCAAGGGATCTGCCTACTTGAACCTCCCAGAGTGCTGGGATTACAGGAATGAGCCATGGTGCTTGGCCTGGCTCTATCATTTTTAACTTGCTAATGGTATGAAATAAATGTGAGCACCTAGATTTGGAATCCTCATGGTTATTAGCTCAGAGCTAAGGTAGGGATGGTTCCTTCCACACAGCCCCTCGGTGGTCCCCACAGCCCAGGCAGCAAATCATGTGAGTTCTCACTCCTTCCATCTTACCTCATTTTCTGCAAAACCTAAAGACAAAAAAAAAAAAAAAAAAAAAAAAAAAAAAACTGAAAAGATTAGCCACTGAGCAAAATCACCTCAGAAGGAGACATGGGCCTTTTTTTACAAAGCACGCACAGATCTATCATCATAAATGCAATTCTTTTTCAAAAAGATGTCAAGACTGAGTCTTCTCAATTGTAGAGGAGCTGGAGGGTAAGCACAGAAGAGAAATAGTGTATGCAGAGACATAGAGGCAAGAATATACATGGGATATTTGGAGAATTGCAGAGGGATAGCCATGGTGGGAAGAGAGGGGCTAAGTGAAAAATAATCAAAGAAATCTGAAATCTGTTGTAAGAAAACGTCCCATTTAACATGAGGGAGTAACCCCACTAGAAACAAAGAATTATATGCACTTAGGATTTTAAAACTTTGTTATCCTAGAGATTTGCGAAGCTATATTCCACTAAAGAAAATATATGTTGACTAATATTTGAATACTTTATATGTCTGTTGGGTTGCTAAAGCAAAAATTTACACATATCTGTTCAGAAAAAATACTGAAGCATTCAGCTCAGGCTATTAGCAGAATCCCATGGCCCTTTCTTCCTTACTCTTTAATTTTCCATATTTATTTGTTCAAACAGCCAGGCTGACACCTGCCAGAGGATGTTTCAGTACTAGAGAGAAATCAATGGATCCTGGCAGCCATCTCAGCTTCCTTCAAAGAGTGACCTTTAGGTGTGGCAGTCAAAGATATCTCCCACCATGACATACTATTTTTTTACAATCCTCAGATTCAGGTTGCATGTTTTAATAACATCCTCTACTAATGTCAACTTCAAGGGTATTAAACCAACATGGCCAATTTCCTTATTTACTACCCACATATTCTTTTCTTCTTTTTTCTCTCATACTTGGAAAGAAAATGGGGATTGGTGGTACTGAAGCTGAGTTTAATTCTTTCAGCTGTGAAAAGCCCAAACATTGCTTTACTATTTTAAAGTAACAGATTCCAACACTCCTCATATTTGTAAACCACAGGTTGTTTATGTAGTCAGATATTTAAAATAAAAGGAAAAAAATATAAAAATCCCCTAGTTCCTATGGACAAATTGCTTATATATACAAACATGAGCACTCCCAAAATGCAAAACCCTGATACTTACAAGACTAAGAAAAAAGGAAATCTGTCCTTGGTTTAAAACCAAGCCCATTTTTCATTTTGAAGGCCAGACTAAGATGAGATTTATACTATGGTCTACGGCCAATAGTGGACTATTTTGGGATATATCTATATCTATATCTATATCTTCTCTTCTCTAAGGAATTAAGTTAAGGGCTCTCTTTCTTGACTTCACAGCTCTGGCACAACTCTAGAGCCCAGACAGAGTTCTCTGATAAAACCTGCAGCGATGGCAGAAATATTCTGTATCTCTGTGGTCCATTATGGTAGTCACTAGCCACATATGGCTATTGAGCACTTGAAACGTGATGAATGTCCCTGAGGAATGGAATATCTAATTTTATTTAATTGTAATTATTTTGCATTACTTAAAATAGCACACCTATGGCTAGTGCTTTCTATATTGGACAGCACAGGCTAAAAGGTGCCAAACTTCAGCAAGAAAATGAATTAAATAAAATTATTTTTCATTCTCTCTAACCTTTTTCCAGAGGCATTACTTGCCACAATTACAATTAGATAACTAATTATGGCTTGTACTTTGTACTGTCTGTATCTCCCATAAGAACATAAACTCTGAATGCAGTGGCTGCTCCTATCATGTTCATAGAGGCTCCCCAGGAGTTAGCACAGGGCCCAGTCAAAGCAAGGCTCCAAAGTGTTTGTTCAATGAAAAAATAAATTGGATGCCACTGAATACCTACTCTCCTCAACCTAGAATTTCCAGGGACCATGACCACTTATCACCCAAAAACCTCATTTTCCAACTTCTTAATTCTGGCAAAGAACAGTCAACTTACCCCAAAATTAGCCCATTCTTTTATAACTAGTACATTGCCCCCAACCTTTTATGCAGGCCCATTTTGAAGAAAGTTTTCTGGAGAAAACTATCAAAAGACTGACCATCATGCTAATTACTAATTTCGAGGTCAGAGGAAATTATTATTATAATTATTTTAATTACATTATATTATGACAGGTATATCTGGGGGAGGCAGAAGCCAGTGGAGTAACAATGTGTGTATTTGTTGAGAGATAAGCTAGTGAAATCCTAATCACATGGTTAAGGAGACTGTCCTACCTGCCCACATAAAGAACGAGTCATGTGGCCATGGGCACCCCACTTTACATAAAAGTGCATTCTAATTAAATTACATTTTTCTGCCAAAGATCGAGAGAAAACTGTGGAGTTTTAAATTTGTTTCCTCATGAGTTTTGCACTAGGAGACTCAAACTTTAGCTTTCACTCTTTCTCTTCCTGGGTTGCTGTATTAGTCTGCAAAGGCTGCCATGACAAAGCACCATAGACTGGGTGGCTTAAGCCAGGGTCCCCAACTTTTTTGGCACCAAGGACTGGTGTCATGGAAGACAATTTTTCCATGGACTGGGGGCTGGAGGAGGGTGCATGGTTTCAGGATGAAACTATTCTGCCTCAGATCATGAGGCATTAGCTAGATTCTCAGAAGTATGCAACCTAGATTCCTCAGGTGCACAATCCACAGTTGGGTTCCCATTCCTATGAGAATCTAACGCTGCTGTTGATCTGACAGAAGGCAGGGTTCAGGCAGTAATGTTGCTGTGCAGCCTGGTTCCTAACAGGTTATGGAGCGAGGGTTACAGAACCCTAGCTTAAGCAACAGAAATTTATTTCTGACAATTCTAAAAGCTAAAAGTCCCATATCGAAGTGTTGACAGGGTTGGTTTCTTCTGAGACCCCACTTCTTGGCTTATAGAGATGGCCATCTTTTCCCAATATCTTCACATGGTCTTGTTTCTGTCCCTAAGTCTAAATTTCCTCTTCTTCTAAGGACACCCATCATAGTGGATTATCCTCCCCACCACCAATTACCTCATTTTAATTTAGTTACCTCTTTAAAGGCCCCATCTTCAAATACAACCACATTCTGTGGTACTGGGGGTTTAAGATTTCAACATACAAATTTGTGGCGGGGACGCCATCAAGCCCATAACAGTTAACCCCTCCCAATGTGCCAATGTCTGTTGCAAGTTGACTTGTTATCTACAGCCAACCAAACTAGAAACCTCTGTATTTAAAATTGGGGGATAGTTTGCCTATTGTAACATGAATAACAAGCCCTTCCCTGCCCATCTGAAGATCAGCATCTACCTCTCTGCATTTATATATTTACAAGTTTAGGAGTTTAATTGTTATTATGAAGTGTGGATGTACCATTGTTATTGAGCTCTTTCATTCATTGTATATGAAACAGCTTTGTACCAGGTGGGGCAGTCTTGTCAGACTGTGGACAAGGACTCTGGGTCCACACTGCCTGGGTTTCAATCATGGCACTGCCACTTATTAGCTATTACCTAAACTTTCTGTCCCTTGGTTTTCTCCTGTATAAAATGGACATCATAATGGCATGTACATGGTTGTTGTTATAATTTAATGATTTAATAAGTACAAAACACTTAGAACACTGTCTAGAGAGAATACATATTTTATAACTATAAGTGATTATTTGTTGTTGTTATAGTGTATTTTACATTTTAAAAATATATTTTAAAACTAGAACAGATTCATCAGTTCCAATTAGTCATATGCTTGATTCCAGCTTTATGGTGAATATTCTGATCTTCTCTAAAGTGTTCCATTTCTTTCTGGTATACCCAATTTGTTTTACAATAATTCTCTAATTTATTGAATAGAAATAATGATGATCTCAAGATGAGAGGCTTATTCCAAAAGTATAACTGAGACCAAAGGGTTTGCCAGTTTGTAACATAAGTGAATACTGGAAAGGGGAGCATTTTCTAAAAGCATTTTTATATATTTATGGTGCTAGATATATGATAAGTTCTTGGTAAATATTTAAAGATTGACAGTGATGAAGACTGTGATGATTCACAAAGGAAGACACTCAAAGATAAAAGTAACCCAGATTTTAAGAAAAGATCATATGCAAAATCTAAAGTTCACTCACTTTGATTGTTAATATCTGAACCATGCTGGAAAAAGACAATAAACCTAAAGAGAATTAAAGTGTTGGTTTTTTTTTTAATCCTCTTATGAGTAACCAAAGGCAATAGTGACCAACATATTCTTGCACTGGGATAACTGTTAATATTTTTTATAGATTTAAATTTATATAATTCAATTCATCAATCATGTCTTGAGCACATTTTGTATGCTTCTTCTACAGTAACAATAAAAAAATTAAACATAGGCACTGGAATTATAAAATGTAGAATAGGATCATGAAAAATTGTTTATAGTGTATACTCAGGATATCTGTGTACATATGTGCACAGATACCTATATACAGCATGAATTGAGGAAAATGGCTGAAAAGAGCTGAAGCACTGATCTAGAAACCTGTGAAATTCTATCAAATAACCCTGAGAACAGTCATCAGTTCCCTGACAGTGAAAAGATGGCCACCAGAAGGAAGAGAAAAATACAGGTGGGCACTGGTCCTATTGAGAGAAAAAGCCAAAAGCAAATTACCAGTCCAGTGCATATGGGAGCCTGCCCGTATTCTGGAAAGATGGAGTGCTCTGGTTGGAAAAGGTGAAATTGAATAAAAGAGTAGGCCAGGGACTTTAAATTATACAACAGAGCTGTAATAACCAAAACAGTACAGTGCTGGCATAAAAACAGACACATCGACCAAGGGAACAGAATAGAGAACCTAGAAACAAATCCACACATCTACAGTAAACTCATTTTTGACAAAAGTGCCATGAACATACAGTGGGGAAGAGTCACTCCTCAATAACAGTGCTAGGAAAACTGGATATCCATATGCAAAAGAACGAAACTAGATCCCTATCTCTCATCAAATCAAAATGAATTAACGACTTAAATTTAAGACCTCAAACTATGAAACTACTACAAGAAAACATTGGGGAAACCCTCCAAAACATTTGTCTGGACAAATGTGTCTTGAGTAATACCCAACAAGCATAGGCAACCAAAGCAAAACTGACAAATGAATTCACATCAAGTTAAAACGCTTCTGCATAGCAAAGGCAACAACCCACAAAGTGAAGAGACAACCCACATAATGGAAGAAAATATTTGCAAACTACCTATCTGACAAGAGATTAATAATCAGAACACATAAGAAACTCAAACAACTTTAGAGGAAAAACTCTAATAACCTTATTAAAAACTGGGCAAAAGACCTGAATAGACATTTCTCAAAAGAAGACAAACGGCCAAAAGCATATGAAAGGTAACAACACTGATCATCAGAGAAATGCAAATCCAAACTACAATGACATATCGTCTTACCCGAGTTAAAATGATTTATATTCAAAAGACAGGTAATAAAAAATGCTGGCAAAGATAAGGAGAAAAGGGAACCCTCATACACTGTTGGTGGGAGTGTAAATTGGTACAGCCGCTATGGAGAACAATTTGGAGCTTCCTCAAAAAACTAAAAATAGAGTTACCATACAATCCAGCAATCCCACTTGTGGGTATATAGTAAAAAGAAAGGAAATGAGTATATCAAAGAGTTACCGTCACTCTCAGGTTTACTGCAGCAGCACTATTCACAGTAGCCAAGATTTGGAAGCAACCTAAGTGTCCATCAGCATGTGAATGGATAAAGAAAATGTGGTACATATACACAATGGAATACTATTCAGCCATAAAAAAAGATTGAGAGCCTGTCATTTGCAAACCATGGATGGAACTGGAGGTCATTATGTTAAGTTAAATAAGCTAGGCACAGAAAAACAAACCTCACATGTTCAAACTCATTTGTGGGAGCTAAAAATGGAAAGAATTGAACTCATGGACGTAGAAAATAGAAGAAGGATGGTTACTAGAGGCTCAGAAGAATAGTGGAGTTGAGGGGAGATGAGGATGGTTAATGAGTACAAAAAAAGTTAGAATGAATAACACTAAGTATTTGATAGTACAACATAGTGACTATGGTCAGTAATAATTGTATATTTTTAAGTAACTAAAAGAGTATAATTGGTTTATTTGAAACACAAAAGATAAATCCTTGAGGGGATGCATACCCAATTTTCTGTGATGTGATTATTATGCATTGTATGCCTGTACCAAAACATCTTATGTAACCCACAAGTATATACACCTATGTACCTACAAAAATTAATTTTTTTAAAGAGTAAACCAGGAAAAATAAAACTCCCCAGAGGTTGAAGTAGGAAAAAAAGGAAAAAATTTCAACCCCATGAGAAAGTGGAGCTGCCAAGATTGCAGAAACACCCATCTTCCCAAATGTCACATAGGCATCCAATGGTGACATTGGACACAACATCCATCCAATATGAAGAACAAGCTTTGGGACACAGGCATCTACAGTGACCTTGGACTCATGACTGTGGATATTAAGAAAAGGTTTTGGAGTCACATAGATCAAGGTGTGCATCCATCCTCACTGCTTTCTAGTTAGTCACATCATCTTGAACAAATTGCAGAGCATCTGTAATCCTCTGTTTTCTCATCTAAATCTTAGCACTGTGCTAAAGCATAGTGCCCACACTGAAGGAGCTGGATTTTGTATGAGAAAAAGGCCTCGAGACACATCATTATAATTTAGTGAGTCAGGGTGGTGGGCATGGGAATAAAATTGTGTATAAGCTACAGATCTGGCACTAAACAGGAGGTAATTTGGTTTTGATGAGAATCAGGGGGTGAGGGGTATGGAGAGACAAGAGCGGGGAAGGCTTCCCTGGAAAGGCGATGGATAACACTAGTGCTGGATCTCAGAGATGAAGTGGAGCTGGTGGGTGACTGAGGAGGGAGGGAAAGAACATCACAGTTGGCAGGAACAGCAATGTGAAGGCATGGAATCCCAAAACTGTCTGATATTTCTAGGAAACAGAACTGCGGGCATGGAGAATATAAAATGTGAAGAGATCAGAGGTAAGTAAAGGCCGGCCCCATCACAGAGGACCTTCTATCCAGGCAAAGAACTTGGCATTTTTTCTTAAAGCTGACAGACTAACATCAAATCATTTTTCTCACTCAAGTCTTAGGTTCTTTAAAAGATTTATTTATTTTTAATTCTCTTAAATGAATTTAGAGCATTCTTCAGAAGATTAAATGAATTTAAATTTTCTCACAAAAGAAGCATGTATTAGACTTGAAAAGAGGACTGGATATTATTTTCCAAATGTCTGCAGTTTCTACTGTCAAGTTACAAACTGAATCAAGTACATTTGGGTCAAAACCAATCAAAGTTAAGATCTAGCTGAGTTACAATTGACATTTTCCTCATCTGATGTACGTAATACTCTGGATTCTTGGGCTTCTCTACTGTGCTTCAATACACAAATAATGATAGTTTCACAAGAAGACACATTACTGCATATGAATCCTTTTGAAATGACTAAAAATGTATCCTAAATGTAAACCTTAGGGAAAATCACTATATTAGACAATAATTATAATTAATGTAATAATAATTAAAGGCACTCAAAACTTCATGGAGAACAAAAGGCTGGAGCTAGAAAAATGCTTAGCCTGACAACTTCATGGTAACCACATCACAAATCCAGAGGGCACTATTCACATACATTCAATGGGAATGGCACCCCCTATGGTTGTGCACTGCACAATTGATATAGTAGTATGCAGCAGCTGTGGCCAATTCAGGGATTAGACTGTTAAACCTTATGCTGCAAAAAAGAAATGACAGACAAACTGGTATAGAATGTCTAATCAAAAGCTCCAGGAAGATAATTCTGGTTGTGCTGATGTTTAACTTCAATGAAATTCATAAAGTTTCATGTAATTAATTTTCAAGGCTCCTGTAGTTCAGAGATCTCTATGAAAATTCTTCTGGATATCTTTGACAAAACAGCCAAAGGACCTGACCTTCCCAGGAGCTGTTATTTAAAGAGTAAGGACAGTAGTAATCACTTTAGTATTTGCTTCTCTCTTTCTTTCTTTCTCTCTCTCCCTCTCTCACACACTTTCTCTCTTCTCTCTCTCTCTCTCTCTCTCTGACCAGAGAAGAATCTCTAGAATAAAATTATACTTCCTTAGATGAGTCCAGCAATTTTTAAGGTGGTGGTTATTAAGTAGAGGATGACTGAATGATTGAGTATCATTGATGAAACTGTGATTTAGTGGCAAAGACTGTATTTTCCAGAATTTAAAATTGTAATTTCCATTTGGGTAGCATTTATAATTATTATATTGCTTATAGCTTTTTATGTTTTTCATAATAACAGCTGAGAATATATTTAGTTAACCAAAACCTCCAAGGAAAATTTCATTCCTCTATTACTGTTATTGTCACATCTACATGTATTATTAGAGCTTACAATAATCAAGGCTTAATAAATGAATTGTTTAATATGATAAACAAGAGCCTATGATATAACACATACACAAACACACACTATATATACATATAATTGTTCCTTTCAGTGGCATTCTTCCTCTCCTAGGCTAAAATATACTACTATTGATAAAAGAGAACAGGAAGGAAGTTGCTGGCTTTTTCCTTCTCTAGTTTCAGAGTACATGTAAAGACTCTATGGGCTGACTCAGAGAATACACAATATACATTGTTAAGAAGCTTCAGTCTCACTTACTCAGATTTAATACTAGGACACAGTTACCACTAAAACATACTTTTTAATATATGAGACTTTACATGTGAGTTTTGTTTTTTAGCAGTCTTAGATACCAGTTTCTTGGTTGATAGCAAATCCACAATAAACAACAACCTGCTTCCTGCAACATGTGTGGTAAATGTGGAGAGCCATCTGGAAGGTAAGAGAATGAGGAAGCGGTGTGTAACCATCCACGATTTCACCAGCAAATAAACTGTATGTAACTCTCAAGTATCTATAGGACTGTTTTAGCATAGGTTCAAATGGTGCCCGTCCAAGCAATTTGGAGAAATAAACTTCTGTTGCAATAATGTACCACCAGAGAACATGAATAGTTCTAACACACGTAACCTTCCTTTTCTATATATCTTTTCTTACAAAAAAGTAAATCCAATTAAATCTGAAAAAACAAACAAACAGAAAATGACAGTGAGACAGACCCATATTTCTGACCCAAGTAAATCAAAATTTGTTGTTGAAACCCAAGTTATACTTTCAGAGCATCCAGTATATTTTAAATGTATATGAAAAATACATCTCTTAACTCATGCTTAAGAAAGAGAGTTCGAGGCCAGGCACGGTGGCTCACGCCTGTAATCCAAGCACTTTGGAGGCCAAGGCGGGTGGATCACCTGAGGTCGGGAGTTCAAGACCAGCCTGACCAACATGGTGAAACCCCATCTTGTAAAAAAGAAAGAAAGAAAGAAAGAAAGATAGGGAGTTCAACTTTCTGAGACTAGATTTGTTTGTGATTGATCAGGAACTTTCTTTGACCCAAGAAAAGGATAATTCCCAGGCAACAAATTCATGAACCAATTTTATTCTAGTTGTTTCATAATGCCAGCTGCTGAGCAGCAGACAACTGAGAAATCCAGAATATTCTAGTTGATTAAGGAATACCTCCGAGAGATTTGAATTGCAATATTTTTTTCCCTGGAATACACTGTAAAGCAATTTAAGAACTTTCCATCCCTGAGTACAGTTGACTCAAAAATCCATTGAGAATAGTTATCTTTTAAATAAACACTCAAAGACTTTAGCTATTTTTAGAACACACAGCTTCATCCTGGCAGATTTACAAATCCCATTATGAGGGGTTAGTGTATTCAACTGTGTAGAAAAGGATTCTCTTCTTTGAATCTGAAACTCTGGAGTCTCTACATAATGATTTGTTAACCTTTCCATAATATTATGGAATGATGCAAAAGTCTAATACTTAATTCTAAGTCATGGTTCTGTGAAAGTCTTTTCCTTCCAGAAGTTACCTTTTTAGAAAGCATTAATATAATTATCATAATGATCTATATTTCTTGTCTTATTCAAATAGTTCTCTGAAGAGTTATATATAAATTTTTATGAATCTAAATTTATTTTTAAAACTCCAAAGGGATATGTTTTCCAAAGAATCTATAATTAATCTCATAAAGGCATGAATTTTTCCTTAAAGGGAAAATTCAGTTATTAGTTATTCTGCATTGGTAGATAGGTATCTTCACTTATCACAAATAATGAAAGTATCAATAATGTATGGAGAATAATTAACAATTAAAAATCATTTTTTAAAGTGGGAAATAAGGAGAAAAAAAAGATTTATCCTCCTGGCCTATTACTGTGAGCATGTAATCTCATATATGATGTATCTTTGAGCACACTATATATACTTGAAATAAGAAAAGTTTAATTAAATTGGAAAATAACCACTTATGACTTGAGGGTAACTTTCCTGCTGCTCCATAATTTAGATCTTTTCAATATGACTTTTTAAAAGTAGCATCTAATTTCATTATACTCAACATAAATTATCCTTTAGATTTTTACATTTACATATATGTACACATATACATATATATATTTTATATATACACGTGTATATGTATATTTATATGTATCTCTTTTTATATATTTAATAAGTATATTTTTATATATTTTATATATTTTTTATATATTTAATATATATATATATATATCAGATATGGTTTGGCTGTGTCCTGACCCAAATCTCCCTTGAATTGCAATAATTCCCATGTGTCAAAAACAGGGTCAAGTGGAAATAATTGAGTCATGGGGTGGTTTCCCCCATACTGTTCTAGTGGTAGTCGATAAGTCTCACAAGACCTGATGGTTTTATAAATGGAAGTTCCCCTGCACAATCTCTTTCTTGCCCATGTAAGAAATTCCTTTTCTCTTTCTTAGTCTTCTGTGGTGATTGTGAGGCCTCCCCAGCCATGTGGAAATGTGAGTCCATTAAACCTATTTCTTTTATAAAGTCTCGGGTGTATCTTTATTAAACAGCATTAGAACAGACTAATACACTATATAAATGTATACGTTGACAGTGTTAAACTTTATCTGAGCCCTGTGTTACAGGAAATCAGGGATGGTTAAGAAATCCCCCCATCCTTCTGTGTTTCTTGAAAGACTCCTCTTTCCCATAGAACTTAGCTAAGACTCATGGAAGCTCCCTTGTTTACCTGTGACAAGGCCAAACATAGACCTTTCAGAATCTCTTTCTTACCTCATAAATGATTGGCCAAACTGTTTGTATCTACTAACAAATCTGGACAAAATATTAATATCTGCTACCTTGACTTGGCCAAACTTTAATTAGGCTTATCTCTTCCCCGTAGACCCCTGAACTTTGACCCACTCTCAGCCTGAGTCAGCACACAGCCTCTCCTTAATGGCCTCTTACAAGAAAGGGCTGACCACCGAAAAGATGCTTCCTAACTGTAGGATCAGCTGTGGGATCACGCTACCCACTCCCTCATATCTGCTTCTTTCTGACCTTCTTGGCCCTTCCCTACAAAAGAAAAATCCTTTCTACCTGACCTTTCAAATGCATACAGATCTTAAGGTAGGGGCATTCTCTCTGTTACAATAATTCCCCTATCAGAGTAGTTTCCTCTCCTTATTGTGATAATTCTTTTGAACAGATTCTCTATCTAAGTTCAGATTTGATTTGATTTTACAATGTGTGTGTGTGTGTGTGTGTGTGTGTGTGTGTACCATATATATATACGTGTGTACCATATGTATATGGTACACACACACACACACACACACACACACATATATTCAGAGAAGTGAACTCATTTTGCTCTGATTTGGGGTAACAATAAGGAAATTAGATAGATGTAGCCTACTTTTGTCTTCCTTGAGTAACAACATCAGAAAAGGAGCTTGTGAATGTAAAACCTACAAGAGCTGTAAGAAACCAGAATGAAACCATTTGGTTATCAATGTTTTCTTTCCACTTATATCACTGTAAGAAATAGTTAATGCAGAGTTAAGACATCAAACTCACTTAAGCTACAACTCACCTCAGGCTAAAACTCTGTGTATAAGAAACAAATTTTCTCTAAATAAAATTTTCCTGAAAGAAAAGTAAGACCTTCAATAACTTTACTAGTTGGAGCCAAGTCCTCTGGTCTATGATGCATCTATTCATTAGGATCCTGCCACTTTTGAATTATTCAAATTCATTATAAAATGCAGCTTTCATCTGAAAAAAAAAAGTGTACCTCCAATAGATGCTAAATTTAGTTCTACTGGAGATAAAGTGAAGTGGTGTGTGCTTCCATAATCATGTCAACAGCCTGGCTTTTATCTCTACTAAACTCCTGGGCAGCACAGCTGGGATGCAGCCATCCAAGGCAGAAATCTGGAGACCATGTAACCGGTCTGCCTATTGCTAAGAGCACTGACATTCTATTTGAACTGTCCTATACTGTTGGATAAGAGCTGTTTGAAATAATGTTTTAAACTTGTGGCTTTTTTTTATTATAGATGCATCAATTATACTTAAAAAATTTGCCCTTTTATCTAACACTAACACTAATACTTATATTACATAACTCTCTCTCTCTCTCTCTCTCTGCATCTTTTCAGCTTTAAATTGTAGAAATCACTCAAAAACCAACCTTATAACATCCTCCTCTACAACTATAAGCTGTCAAACGGATTTTATGAATACACATCGTTATAAAAGTTTGCCGCAGATTATATATTAGAAGATAGATGATTAAATTCATTTGGAATTAATATGGCCATATTTGATATAATAACAAATTAGCCATAATGCTAATGAGTGGTACTTAAATGAGCAAGGCAGAAATTTTAGAACTCCCCGGACCATGTTGAAGAGATCCAGCACATCTTTATTTTTATTTGTTTTCTTTTCACTATTATTTTCAGATTATTTTGGCAACCACACTCAAGTATCAAGATACAGGGCAGTGTTTTGGAATCTATGAAAGGCTAGAATATCTACTTACTGCTCAACTGGTACTTCCTCGTGGAAGACTTCCCTGACCTCTCCCATTAGGTCAAATCCCATTGCACACTCTCACAATGCCATGCACTTTTTAAAGACACCCATCATAAGGACAAATTTAAGACACACTGGTGATTGTTAAATGATTGCTTCCCCCACTAGACTTTCAGCTCTGAGACCAGAAGGCCACATTTTCATTCACCAGTACATCCCAAGCACAAAGCCTGTCACCTAGTAAAGATGTAACAGATATATTTGTTGAATGAATAAATTTGGTTTCACCACAAATAAAATTTTAAAAAATGTGTTAAATTATGATTTGCTAATTTATGGATTAGAAGCCTCATTTATGCATTGTACTTCCTTATTTATAAATGCTGATGTGAAAATAAACAAAGTCACCTTCCTGAGGTGGGAGAGAAGGGTCTTTATTTTGCACTCACTAGTCAAACAATAACAAGATTCTACAAATGTAGCTAGGAGTATATGTTCAGATACCTAGTCCAAGGATAAATCTATCAAACTTAATTTATAACCCCCAAACAAATGCTATGCCTTCTAAATATATACTCTATGCTTCATAAGGCCTAATAATATTTTCCTTTGTTTATAAAAATAATGGTACTGGCACATGAGATTCAAGCTATTTTTTTAGAAGTGATCCATCCATTCTCTCCCTTCTGCCACCCACCTTCTTCCTGGTAGTCAATGACATGCATTGTAAAGCAGCTGGCTAAGATCCCAAGTGAGTTTAGAGCTTACTAGGTTGAGTGAGACTAAACTGGCTGCCACTTGAATAAGACCCTCAGTTTTGGCTTCATCCCTATTTTGCTCCACCCAGTTGCATTCACCAAATGTTTCTGGCATGACTGTTACCATAACTGTTTGCCAGAATTCCAACATTATTTTTAAACATTTAATAGACGAAAAATAAAATAAATACCACAAAATGAAAATTTAAAAAGTAAATGTTTCCTAGAGAAGACACAGAATAGATTCTGCTCTAACACCTCAGTTGATAAAAGACAGATTGTGGGTCTGAAAAGTAGAATTGTGGTTGTGAAGGAGGGAGCATGCAGAAGGAATATGAAAGGGAGGATAGCCTTTGTAAAGTTTTTGCTAGAGGCATGGTTCTTAAGCTTCCTCTGTCCCATCAAGACATGGCAGCTAGCAATATCCACACTAAAAGCCAATGAACAGCAAAGCTATCCAAGAGAAACAAGAGGAGGCTGACTGAGCTCTCATGGGTCCTGGATCTGGTCTTCTGCTTTGGTATTTTTGTTGTTGTTTTGCTTTGCTTTCATGATCCCAGTTGTATCTATCCAAGGACTCAACTGTATCCATTCGCTCAGAGGTGATCAGGCCCTGGGAAGCTGATTCATGCTAACCAAGCTCATAGGAGATGGACCAGTAAAAAAGGAAGTTAACTGATTTACCTACAAAGGGAAATGTGACTACTGGGCAGATGAACTAGTTATGTCACTTTGTCAATCCATTCTATTTCCCACTAGAAAAGTATACCTGGGAAACTAGATTGAGAAAATAGAGTGGCTTTGTAAATATAGCGTTATAAATAAATTGTTCTCAAGCTACACTCTCGCTGTAGCTTTCTGCACTGTAAGCATATACTGTCAAGGAGATTGAAATATTCATGCTAGATGGACAGGACACTAAATCCCTTAGCTTAAGTAAAATAATAAATATAAACCACTTTAGTAGTATACATGATACACAGAAAGTACTCAGTTAATACAAACCATTATTATTATGGTGCTGTAAGTATATTGACAATATAGCACAGTGGGATGACAGCGTGGCCTTTAGAGTTAAATCCTTGCTCCATCACTCATTTCTTACATGTCAATGGGAAGGTTCCTAACCTCTTGAGCCTTAGTTCCCCTATCTGTAAAAGGGGTATAATAAGAGAAACTTTACAGGTTTATCCTTAAAAATCATTAAAATGTTATATAAAAATCACTTGATTATTGTAAGCATCGAATGTTCATTTTTAATAATAAAAATAACAAATACTCACATAGCACTTTGTATATGCCAGACACTGCTTTATATATATTTACTCATTTAGACCTCACTGTAGCTCTATGAGGCGGGGACAGTTGAAGAACCTTCACCAATAGATTGTATTTACCAATATCTGCTCCTCTTCCCTAAGAAGGTTTACATTTGTCCCACTCCACTGAAATCATATTTGACTGTGAAATGGGAGTGGGACATGTGACTCTGCTGGGCAGAAGCTTTTAAAACCCATTTTTGCATCCCTACCTCTGGGATTGTAGAAGTGATAAAATACTTATTAATTATATTTCTTTAATATTATTTTATATATCTCTACTTGATACTTCTCCAGCCTGCTAAAATTGATTTTTTCATAAAACTTTTAAAAACATAATGTAATAAAAATTAATTTCTTAAAATAGCCAACAGGACAAGCTAGAAAATTAAAATTTAGAAAAGCTCACTAAAATGCTCCTCTTGGTTTTTTCTAATTTCAGTTTGACAGATGTGACAACCTTTACATTGTATTTCTTTTTCTGCTTAAAAAGTCAAATCACTCTGCATAGAGTCCAAGACTTTAAATGAATTCCACTTCATTGCAAATAGCCTTTTTTATCAGTGATATAGGGTAAGTCTACATCTTGCTCCCAAGAGATCTTCAGAACTCTCATGAGTGAAGCACTTTCAAAATTACTAACAATTTATTAGAATATGTTGGCTTTGTAAGTGAAGTTGTAGTATCCCTTTCTGAAAGCCTTAAAGAACAGGAAAATTTTCCATTGTGAGAGTTTAATATTATGTTAACAACCAAATGTCTATAATTTGAATGTTTGTGTCCCTTCTGAACTTAATCCCCAATGCAACAATACCAAGAAGTAGGACATTTAGGAGGTGATTACTGCCTTATAAAAAGGCTGGCAGGAACCACCTAGGCCCTTTTGCCCTCTTTTGCCTTTCTTTCCCTTCCGCCATTTGAGGAGACACCATTCCTCCCCTCAGAAGGACAAAGCAAGAAGTCACTAACTTGGCAGGACAGACTGTGCTCTCACCAGACACCAAACCTGCTCCTGCTTTGATCTTGGACTTTCCAGCCCCAAGAATTGTGAGAAATAAATATCTATTGTTTATAAATTACCCAGTATCACGTATTTTATATCAGCACAAACAAAGTAAGACACAAAACTCATTTTTGAAGGCCATCATGGAGAAGAAACAGAGGGAAAGGTTTGTTACCATGTGAGGAGGGAATAGAATGGAGTTATTTTGATCCAATGCTTGTCTTGAAAAGGTGCTGATGACTGAGTCATCCTATCATCCCAAATAAACACAGTGGCTATGTAAAGAGACCAGTTTTGTGTACAACAGTGAAAAAGAAAGAAAGGGAGAGGAAATTTACTGTTACAGTTGGATACAGACATATGACAAAAGTGTGGGAAAATGCAAAAGATATACTAAGCAAGCCCCTATACTGGACCCATGTAAGTGCTAGAATATGAATTAAAGAAAAGTACAAGTATGGGGTCTTCCAGAAACACCTTGATTTCAGTTTCATTGCAAAATACTAAGTCCCTATCTCTGGAACAATTTGGACACTGTAATCATTATTCTTATGCATTATATCAGAGAGCTAGTCATCTTTCTTTCTGCTATTTTTCTCCAGCTTCCCTGTCATTTTTAATATCAGATAAATATAATATTGAACTGCAGAAAACACTAAACAATTTATTTTTCAGTGTGAGCTCAATTTACTCTAAATCCAATGCTCCTTTGCACCACTTTATGCTGCCAATTCCCCCATCTTTCTGAGGATACATTTCTCATTTTTTTCCAGCTCCTTTCTTACTTACTGGAAATTACACTGGAATTAAATATTTTTTAGAAATATAAGCCAACATATTTAACCAGTATTGGTTAATTCCCACTTTCTCTCTCTAGATAGTGAGGAATACTTGTCTAAATCATGAAAAAGGAAACTTTTTCAGCAGGCAATGCAGAATTGTATAGGTAATTCATGCTACAGCCTCCTAATTCAGTGATTATGTCTTTCCAGGATGGTTATTAATCATTCAACCAACTGTAAGCAAGGTAAACTGAATCTAGTGAACTTACAACAAAAACATTTATTAAAAGATTTTGAGGAGCTCTGAAAATCAATAGCAAGCCTGGAGAATCAAGTAGGAACTGTTTCAGCTCTAAGGCACAAGAACTAATGGAAGAATTGTATAGAGAAAGATGTCTTCTCAAACCAGCACTACTGGAATAAAAAGTCTCCAACAGAGCCCAGGCTCTTATTCTCTCAGCTAATAATTCAAATTCAAAGGAGGCCATTTGTCCAGCAAAAAAAAACAAAGCCAAAACACCAGGTTAACAAGCCCCAAACTCAACAGAGGAGAAAAAGTAACTACTGGAAGTGTGGAAAAGTTCATTACTCTTGTTTAGTAGCAGTCCACTACTCTAGTGCTCAAACTGAAATACCAGCAGCTAGTATGTGAGTTATAATAATGGAAGATTAATTCTGTCTGAAAAGATCTCTTGGAATAATTTGAACAGCATTAACAAAAAAACGAAAATAACAAAAACCTGGTTCCTCCAATGTTCATCCTTACCTGGCAAACAAATGAAAAGTAACAGCTAACACATATACTGTCCAGTTTTGTGCACTGTGACTTACTACTTTTGTATGTATTATCTCATTTAATTCTCACAAAATCTGGGGTATAGGTATTGTTACCACCCTCAGGGAGATTACATAACTTGACTAGTCTCACTGCTATCAAGTAATCTTCACACAGGGCCTACATTCTTATCCCTGCACTAGGCTGCCTGGACCCAATACGACTGATATGGTTTGGCTGTGTCCCCACCCAAATGTCATCTTAAAATGTCATTCCCATAATCACCATGTGTTGTGAGAGGGACCCAGTAGGAAGTAACCAAATCATAAGGGCAGTTACCCTTATGCTGCTCTCATGGCAGTGAGTGAGTTCTCATAAGATCTGATGGTTTTATAAGGAGCTTTTCTGCCTTTTGCTCAGCATTTCTCCTTGTTGCTGGCTCGTGAAGAAGGACATGTTTGCTTCCCCTTCCACCATGACTGTAAGTTTCCTGCAGCCTCCAGACATGGTGAACTGTGAGATAATTAAACCTCTTTATTTTACAAATTAATTACCCACTCTCAGGTGTGTCTTTATTAGCAGCTTAGAACAGACTAATACAGAGACTTAGCCACATGGATGGAGTTTTAGAGGAGGCAGAACAGTGTCATGGATAAAACCCATGGGCCTGAGTTAAAAATTTCAGGCTGGCCATTTACTAGCTGTGTGATTCCAGGCAAGAAATTCCAACCCCCACAACCCCACAAGCCTCAATATCCTCATTTGCAAGATGGAGTCATATCAGAGTCAGCATGTCATGCTGCAAGGTTGCACTGTTGTGGCAAGGAAGAAAGGTATATATAAAGTATCTAGCCTTGAGTGTTGAGCATGAATTAAGTGCTGAACAATTGATGGCCATTATTAGTTAAATGTCTATCTCTCCTTATAGACTAGTCTTGGAGACATAGGTAATTCTCTTGATTTGTATCCCTAGCACATTCCTGTGACTGGCACATTAACAAGCCCATATAAAATCTTCTGAACATGAAATGTGTATATCAGGGTTCACACTTCCACATTATAATCTAGGGTTATAATAAGCTCCTCTTTAACATCACAGCTCTAGGTCATCCCTGCTCCTTAAGCAAATGATGCATTATCCATCCCCCTCTTCCACTGGCCTCAGACTGTTACCCTCATGAGGTCAGGGTCTATGTCTCTTGTTCTCCATGTATTCCCAGTGCCTAGCACAGAGTCCAATACATAGTAGGGGCTTATCACTTGTGGACTGAATTTTTAATAGACATCTGTAATATGTCTTACAGTTAACTTAGCACATAAACATGTGCAGCATCTCTGCAGCACAGGTTAGAGACACAGGGTTTGGAGCCAGACTGCCTGAGCTCAAACTTCATTTACTAGCTGAGCAGCCTCAGCAAATATACACAGACTTTCAATTCCTCTGTTTTCCCACCTGTAAAGTGAGATTAATAACAATACTGAGTTGGTGTATTAAATTGTTAATTCATATAAACCTCATAAAACAGTACCTAGCACAAAATGAGTGTTCTTTAAATGTCAGCAATTATTAATTTTGTTTGAAGCTGTTTTTCCTCCCATTTAGCTGTCAAGAATGTATTATTCTGTCTGCCTAAATCATTTCTCTTTTTACAAAGAAAATATAAAAAGTGGCATATTTACTTCAAAATCCTAAAAATTAATGTGCAGCAGAGAACAAATCATAATCTCAAGAAACTGACTTCCAAAGCTATTTGGAAAAAGAAATGTATTTATAGAAACTGTTCTTAAAACAAAAATCCTCAATGGCCCTAGATATTATGTAGTTTGTCTCTTCCAAATTATTTGTGTGGAACCTTCCCCAGCAGCATTTGTCATTATTCTTTCCACAAACAAGAACAGCCATATTGACTTCAATGTAAGTGTTCATGTGAGTAAACACACACACACACATGCACACACACACATACACAGCAGGCAAATTAATCTCACACATGGGCTGTCCCCTGCCTGCACCAAAAACCTCATTGCTTTATTAAGCCAAAAACCATGTCAATTCCAGTATGCAGCTCCCCATCTCCTAGAGTATGAACCTAGAGATCAAGCCACACATTCCTTAAGGCATCACATGACCCAACTTCAAATGATACTACAAGGCTACAGTAATCAAGACAGCATGGTATCGGTATAAAAACAGACATATAGACCAATGAAACAGAATAGAGAGCCCAGAAATAAAGCTGCAATCCTACAACCATCTGATCTTCAACAAAGTCAACAACAACAAGCAATAGGGAAAGGATTCCCTACTCAGTAAGTGCTGCTAGTCATGTGCAGAAGATTGAAATTGGACCTGCTCCTTATACCATATACAAAAATCAACTCAACATGGATTCAAGACTTAAATGTAAAACCTAAAACTATAAAAACTCTGGAAGCTAACCTAGGAAATACCATTCTAGACATAGAACCTAACGAAGATTTCATGACAAAGACATCAAAAGCAATTGCAACAGAAACAAAAATTGACAGTGGGACCTAATTAAAGACCTTCTGCACAGCAAAAGAAACTATCAAGACAGCAAACATACAACCTACAGAAGGAGAGAAAATATGTGCAAACTATGCATCCAACAAAGGTCTAACATTCAGAATTTGTAAGGAACTTAAATTAGCAAGTGAAAAACAAACAACCCCATTAGGAAGTAGGCAAATGACATGAACAGACACTTTTCAAAAGAAGACATACACTCGGCCAACAAGCATATAAAAAAGTGCTCAGCATCACTAATCATTAGCAAAATGCAAATCAAAACCACAGTGAGATACCATCTCACAGTCAGAATAGGTAAAGTCAGAAAATAACACAGGCTGGCAAGGTTGATGAGAAAAGCAAACATTTATCAATGCTGGCAAGAATGTAAATTCATTCAGCCATATGGAAAGCAGTGTGAAAATTTCTCAAAGAACTTAAAATAGAATTACCATTTGACCCAGCAATCCCATTAGTGGGTATAATCCCAAAGGAATGTAATTCCTTCTACCATAAAGACACATGGACATGTATGTTCACCACAGCGCTATTCGCAATAGCAAAGTCATGGAATCAACTTAGATGTCCATCACTAGATAAAGAAAATGTGGTACATATACACCATGAAATACAACACAGACATGAAAAAGAAGATCATGTCCTTTACAGCAACATGGATGGAGCAGGAAGGCATTATCCTAAGCAAACTAATGCAGTAACAGAAAACCAAATACCACATGTTCTCACTTGTAAGTGGGAAGTAAACAATGAGAATACATGGACACAAAGAGAGGAACAACAGACACCAGGGCCTACTTGAGTGTGGAGGGTGGGAGGAGAGAGAAAATCAAAAACTACCTATGGCATAAAATGCTTATTACTTGGGTGACAAAACAATCTACACTCCAGCCCCCTGTGACACGCTGTTTGCTTATATTACAAACCTGCACATGTACTTCTGAATCTAAAGTAAAGTTTGAAAAATCCAAACCATCATATTTAATCCCTGACATTTCTCTACACATTGAAGAGATGAGGAGGAGAAAAGCAAAGGCACAGGGGGCATCTGAATGTTTCATCTACCTTCAATACTGTAATATTCCAAGCAAAGCTCTCAGTTGCTTTGTTGAGTTTTCTTCCTTTCAAGCCTTCTTTTGCCCCCAAATTATGAAGTTCTTCATGAAACTCCATCCCTTTGAAGAAAGAATGCATAAGAAATCTGAGTATATATCTCAGAAAAATGGGCATCTTATTATTGAAAATATTATCAGTAAAATATAATTTCACATTCCTGTTTTCTCATAATGTCCAGATCCCTAAATTGAATCATCCTTTTTATTTTATTCATCCCAAGTAGCTCTCCTTATGCATAAATTGACAATAGTCAATGCAATAGGCTAAATTGCATTTAAAACAGCCAGGAGCCATAGAAAAGGACATGAGAAGTAAAGAAGTAAATTCTATGGGTACAAAAAAACATGAAGAATGAATAAGACCTAGTATTTGACAGCACAACAGGGTGACTACAATCAATAATAATTTAATTGTACATTTAAAAGTAACTAAAAGAGTATAATTGGATTGTTTGTAACACAAAAGAGAAATGCTTGAGGGGATGGATACCTCATTTTTCATAATATACTTGTATATATTACATGCCTGTATCAGAATATCTCATGTACCCTAAAAATATATACACCTCCTATGTACCCACAATATTTAAAAATAAAATTTTTTTTAATTAAATAAGTAAGTAGGAAGTAAATTCTTCCAACAGGTTACATCGACCTTGTTTGCCCTCTTCCTGGTTTATGCATGAAACGGTCTGATGTGTCAATGGCCACCATATGTGAGGAATCCATATGTCTTATTTTTCTTTATGAACCATCCCTGTGGCTTAACAGTAGGCCCTGGGGCCCACATAGATAACAATAAGTAATTATTAATGTTGACTAAAAATAAAAAAAGCCTTTTTTAAAAATAGCATTCTGGGAAACACCCAAGTATTTCAGATTTGGGAATGACCTTAAGGTATTTTTAGCTCAACTATCTGCTCAAGCTTGACTATCATGAAAACCATCACCATCATGTTTCTTCAGTCTTTGTCTTAGCAGCTTAAAGATAGAAATCACATTCTCTTATGAACAGCTCCTTCCATCTTTGAAAAGCTATGATTGATACTGAGCCAACATCTTCCCTGGAATTTCTACTCCTTGATGCTAATTGGACACAGACTGAAGAGTTCTAAACTCTTTTCTACAGTGCAAGCTTTTAGGTATTTGAAGAAAGATATTGGGTAAAATCCCTCAGGTCCTCTCTAGGGTAACCATTCAAACATATTCAGCTTACTAGTGAAACTCTTCTTTAAGGATGGCATCCAGGCAGGGCCACTGCATTGCCCAGTTTCCTGGAGCTGAGCTCTGTGGGAACCTGTGTCCAGGAGTGAACACTGAAATCAAAATGGGCTGGGAGAAGCCCATATGAGGTTGGGGATCTATCATCCATTCTCCTTGTTCTAGTTCTTGTATTTTTATTAATGCAGCCTAAGACCACGTTAACTTTCCTGGTGCTAACATCACAAACATAGCACGT
Source organism: Saimiri boliviensis (assembly GCF_048565385.1). Taxonomy (NCBI): domain Eukaryota; kingdom Metazoa; phylum Chordata; class Mammalia; order Primates; family Cebidae; genus Saimiri; species Saimiri boliviensis. The sequence continues at coordinate 42,902,802 of NC_133453.1, forward strand.
GGTAAAGAACATGAGTGTGGAGCCCAGCTCTACCACTGACTAGCTATGTGAGTCTGGGAAAGACCTTGACATTTCTGGGCTTCAGTTTTCTCACTGGTGACATGTAGTTAACAAGTGAGTTTACCTCATGGGGTTGAGGTAAAGCTTAAGGGAGTCCATACATATAAAGATCTCAGAACAGTACCCGGAATCATGTAAATATCAGGTATTATTACTTTTGTGCTTCCTGTCAACAGAAACATCTAAGCCTGCTGGTCAGTCAGTGAAAAGCACCACTTTAAAAGTTTGGTCTAAATTCAAAGGGCAGCTCCACCAAGTGTTGATATGGGACCTAGGGTAAGTCAGTCTTTCAGAGTTTCAGGTGCCACATCTGTAAATCAGATATAATGATAATTACTGTGCAGAGTTGTCATGAGTAAGATAGTATGTGTGCTTGGTATAGCATATGCGTACGTATCGAGCAGTTGCTACTGTTGTCATCTTCCTTGTCATAATCATTATCATGTGTGTGGATAGAGAAGTCTGTGGATTCAGGAAATGAAAGTACAGGGGTGTGGATGAAGGTGAACTGAAATAAACAAGTGCACTCTCACAGATATGTGACTCATCCCATACTTAAAAAGAAAGAACAAATCTAAATCTAAAGTGAAGACTACTAAGGGGGCAAAAGCCTAGAAGATTAATAGGATTTTGGTTCCAATTGCAAAACTGAAGTGGGTTTTAAGGGACTGTATGGAACCATAGCTTCGATATCAGCATTAGAAGGTTTTGATGGGTTCCAAACCACAAAATCAGATTTAGAAACCCTTATCCCTCTAGACATCTACAGATACCGCCCCAACCATGTATACTCACAACCCACCTATTATCATTTGGATTTCTCCTGTACTAAACAAAGACTAAATTGTAACTTAAAGTATAGTTAAGCAATGCCATAAAATAATTGAATTTTAAGAGAAGAAGCAGAAAGATTTTGAAAAAATATCTATTAAGAATTATTATGGTTTTTTTTTATTATTGTACTTTAGGTTCTGGGGTAGACTAAAGTGTAACTTAAAGTATAGTTAAGCAATGCCATAAAATAATTGAATTTTAAGAGAAGAAGCAGAAAGATTTTGAAAAAATATCTATTAAGAATTATTACGGTTTTTTTTTTATTATTGTACTTTAGGTTCTAGGGTACATGTGTAGATCATGCAGGATTGTTGCATAGGTATATACTATTATGGTTTCTAAACAAAATAGAAAAAATGAACAGTAAAAATTAACAATTACCTGCTTTCTGACACTGTACAATCTTTTCCTGGACTGTGTCTGCCATTTCTATTAGAAACCGGCTCTCTTGAATCATCTGTGACAAAATAAACATCAAAAAGGTGGTTGTCAGAATCCTTGAACTGGCTCATTGGGAAGATGACATACAGAGAGACCCACATGATACCTCCAGTAACAGGAAGCCATAGTCTCACCACAACAGATGGGAGGGAGAAGGATAAGGTCTGTTCCAACCCCCATCCATCCTAACACTGAGGCTAGTGTCGCCTTCTTTATGATTACTCCTTTGTGTAACAGGCCTGGCACACATAAGCACCAAATAAGTAGCTGTTGAATAAATGTATATACATTCCTTAAGTCCCAGGTCATATTAATAAACACCTAATTCCTCTCCCTTAACACCGAAGATTACTACAACATCAAGGCAAGAGGTACTGGAACACAATAGCAGTAAGAACCAGAATAGGGTTGTTTATCCTTCCAGAGGCAGCCAAGTCTCCTTTAAAAATATTATCTGCTCCATTTCATCAGCCCTGTCTCTCCTCTACTCGACTTCCACCAAAAAAAAAAATGAAGTATCTCCTGTGCTCTCCCATCTCTCAAAGCTCCCTGTGCAGCACTCAACGGTGGGTTTGAAGTTCTACTCAGCAACCAGCAGGCTCCAGTCCTTCCCATCTCACTCCTTCCTAAGTACTACTTCCAGAATCATCATCCAAAAATACAGTACTAATTAATTCCTGGCTTTATCATTTTCTCCCTTGCTTACTGAATGAAGTACAATTTTTCTAACCTAGAGCTTACATCTCCCCATGCGCCAGCTCATTTGCCTCGACAGCCTTTCTGCTATGGTGTTCCAATTCCCCTAAGTCTCAGTTGACATGGATGAATCATGCTTCTCTAAACATGCCCTACTTGTTCCTCCTACTATACATTTCTTTCTATTAGGGAAGCCTTCTTAAGCCATCTCCCTTGGTCAAAATTCTGCCAGGCCTCAAAGCTCACTTCAATGCCCTCTCCTCTATTGGTTTCTTGATTTCCCCTTATGTCTCCTTCTCACTCCCCAAATTCCCCAAACAATCTATTTTTTAAATCTGTTCATGGAATTTTTTATTTTCTATCTTGTAATTTATTCTTCACCTATATTATTTCCATCTTTTTACTTCCTTAGTAAATTGTAATTCCAGTAGAGCTGGGAATCAATCTTATTCAGCTTTGGATTCCTAGATTCATCCATCCATTTATATAATCACCTTTTTCCTCTGTTTTACTTCTGTAATACTTATTTCTTCTCCCTCTCTACTATCCACATATATGTGTGCAAAAACATTTTATTTATTACTGACCACTTCTCAAACTTGCAATTATCTTTTTGAACTCCCATCTCTCTTTTTGTCTCTAGATTTCTCCATTCATTTTTTTTCTAGGATTCCCCATTTTTCTATAACTTTGTATGCTCTTAATTCACTTTCAAATTTAGTACAAAAAAATAAGTATAAACCTTTCAACAGGATTGCCCCTCTAGAAATATAATACTCAAACATCAGAAAGCAAAACAAATGTTAAAACTTTGTTACATGCTTATTTGAGGTAAAACAAATTCAAGATCAAAACATACTCCAAAACCTTATAGTTCAAGTTCTCCTCAAAAGCCCCCAAGTAAATATTTGTTAATCCCATAGTTTAAGATGTTTCTGTTTTTCCCACTGTCTAATAAACATCATAAAGCAATAAAGCATAATTTAACCTCAAAATGAGCTTCTCTTTGAGATTCCCCAGGAGATAACCTGAAATCTTTTGGTACTAAAAGTCCCAAATTGTGTCTCACATATCTCACCATTAATATTCTCAGAACATAAAATCATTGCTCATATGAAATTGTTTCATAAGAGCATTTGATTTTCTCTATGACAACAGCTTCCACTATATTGAGAATAATACATTTATTCTACTTTCTGCAGTCAACTTTCAACTATTAGTAGCTATAGAAAAATCAAATGAGATGGATAGCTAAAATATACCAATAATTCAAACCACAATTTAAGTCAACAATTTCAAATTTTGCTCTCAACTAAGTAATTTATCTAAGTTGTCAGGGAGAAAATAAATGGTTTTGATTTGAGTTTCATCTCCTTCCTAGGTCTCTAACAGACATGGGTGGAAATAAAATACAAAGTGCAAAAACCAAACAGAGAAGGTGAGAAGATGTCCTCAGATAATTCTGGAGCTGGGAAGTCAGCATGACTCAGCCATGACCGCTGGGTTGACTCAGTCAATAGAATCTGGCAGTGGCCTGATTTACATATCTGATGTCTCAGCCTGAGCTGCTAGTTGCCTTTGCCTGTTGTAGTAATACAAAGAGCTTTTCTCTGATTCTGTCACATGAATATCTCCTAATGGATCTTATTGCTTTGTCAGGGCTTTGTCTCTAAAAGAATAGAGGACTTACCCAGATAAGAGTTGACATTACTTTATGTAGTAGATGTATCCAGTGCAGGGGTGTGTAAAGTTGCCTATTAAGATTAAAATTATGTCTTTAAAAAGAAAACTTTACTGAAGGGGACAGTGATGCTGTTACTCAAAGATGGATTAAATCGTCGAGCTTTTGTGAAGAAACTATCCTTCCAGCTTTTCCCACGAAGAAGTTTAACTAATTGCCCAGAATCATTGCAGAGTCAATAAAATTATTTAATAATACTGAAAAGATGCACTTTCATCAAATTAGGACTCTAAAAACTTGCATAGTTTCCCATTTTCTCCTGAATTAGAGCTAAATTCCTAGAACCACCAATCTTTCTACTTAGAAGTTATCTAAAAAGACAGTCTATCATGGACAACCACATTTTATAGATGAAAAAAACTGAGCTAGAATTTGACTTGCCTAAAGCCACACGACTAGTTAGTGAAATAATTTAGACTAGAATCCAGGCATTCTCGAGGAGCAGACCATATTAAAGTGTAGAATTCCTATTGCAAGTGCAAGTTGGTGATAAACACTTAATAAAGTAACATTCATCAAATTAAGCATCATGAAAATAAATTTTGCCATGACTGCTTTTCCCTCGAAGTCTAATTCACAACACACATCAACCATAGTAAATATTATTTTTCTTTCTTTTTTTTTTTTTTTTTTTTTTTGAGACAGAGTCTTGCTCTGTTGCCCAGGCTAGAGTGCAATGGTGCAATCTCAGCTCACAACAACTCGCAACCTCCACCTCCTAGGTTTCAAGCAATTCTCCTGCCTCAGCCTCCTGAGTAGCTGGGATTACAGGTATGCACCACAATGCCCAGCTAATTTTTGTTTTTTGTTTTTTTTTTTTTTTAGTAGAGATGGGGTTTCTCCATGTTGGTCAGTCTGTTCTCGAACTCCGGACCACAGGTGATCCGCCCACCTCGGCCTCCCAAAGTGCTGGGATTACAAGCATGAGCCACTGTGCCCAGCCATATATTTTCATATGAAACCTAGGAAGAAATGTATTTACTTGAGCCCTCTGCTTTTTCAGGAAGGAGTTAGGAACTTTGGAGAAGCTATTACTTGAGAAAATGTGAGTCAATAAAAAGCTAATCTGCTCTAGACATTTTTTTTTTTGTCCTTTCCTTTTCAGAACACTGGAATAATACCTCTATCTCTTACTTTCCTGCTAAGCAAAAAACTAGGTTTTGAGTCTTTGGTTCTGCAGTGGATCATCTTTTCAGATCAATTAAAATAAGATGAATTTTATTAAACTTGGTATATTTGTAAATCAGATTGCTCTTATATATATATTTGCTAACTAGAATGAATATTATTTCCTTTAATTCACAAGTTCCTTAAATATTTAAAATGAAATGAATGAAAGCACTGCTAAAAGATTGGCATCTTGTTCAGATTGCCTGTCAATATGGTCAACTCTCGGTCACACAGAAACAAGTATAAAGTCAGAATATTTGTAAGCTCACTGGAAGTTCACTGCCTTCACTCTATGCAACAGAGCTCTCTGTCCTGGGACTAATACATCACATTTTCAAGCCCCATTTGTAATGGTGCAGGACAAGTGAATTTGCACAAAGAATTGTGTCATTTTAAATGAGGTCAGAGGACATTTATCTCCACGTTCACAATGGTGACAAAATCTTCTTCAGGGAGCCCTTTTGGCATAAACAGATCACTTCTTTCTCTTATTGTTTTGTTCCCCAAACAGTTGTAAGCTATACCTTGAGTAGTCATTAGAAACATTTGTTTTTATCCAGCTGTCATTATAATTTGGCTCCTTCATAAAACTGCCAGGTGAGTAGCCTTGGCAAGCCTTCTCCAGAATTTTCAGGTCAATTTGACTACCTTACTGCCTTTAAAAGTCATGGCATCTTTGATTGTGTAGAATCAAATGTAGAAATGTGAGTAGAGTAAAACATTAGGGCTGGAACTAAAGATGGGTTTTGAAAATAGTACTACATCTACATGCATAAAAACACTATTGCAGAATGAAAAAAGTCAAGCCCATTCAAACTAATTTTGATAGTGCCCTACTAAAATTACAAAATGTTTTCCAGTGTAATCACCCGCCATTACAACTCCATGTTAAATGATGAGTAACATATTCACATCACCATTCGTGGACTCGTAGGGCTGGGTAGTACCTCACCAGGTTACATCTGCTGGTAAGCCACTGAAGCACAAGGTCTGCTGAACCTTCCACAGCATTTAACGCCATAGCTTACACATTAAAAGGAGCTCAGAAAATGTTTATCAAATTAAACATCTCCATTTTCTGGCTATAACACTAGGTAACTCTTTCTGTAACCAATTTTCATTTTTGACAACCCCCAAATTAGGATGAATCCTAAATGAAAAAAGTCATGTTACTTTTCTTTGCAAAATGTAATTATACAACATTATCAGCCTTAAAAGACAATGACTCTATGACTATACTACCTACTTCAGTGGGATATTTTCCCAGAGAAAGTGAAAATTCAGAGTTGGGAAGTGATGCTTGCTCTTTCAGAGACCTGAGCCAAAAAAGAAAAAGAAGAATCACAGCAAAATAAATGGAAGAACCACTTAGAAATGATCTTCTGATTTTAAATTAATCTCCGGGGACAGTTTCTGAAAAACTTTCCTCATGACCAGAGGGCCACTGAAATGGCACCATAGTGAGCAATCTAATGCCAACAGCTCTTCTCTTTGTGTCTTTAGCCTGTGAAAGAGGCATCCATTCTACCTTTGACTTTTAGAGCCTTTTCTACTTGCCAGAGTTATTGATCGATAGTGTTTCCAGTTCCCTCTTGTGCTGTTTTAGAAGCTGTACACTTTCCACCTCCAGCTGTTACATATGTTTTATATCAGCAAAGTCATCTCTGCTTCAGTTGCACAATATATTAGATAGGCATTTACGCAGCTACATCCTATTCAGAGTACAATGGTAATAGTAAACAGGGCTGTCTGTAAGCAAATTGCAATTCTTTAAGCAACCCCACTTTCCCCTTACCCAGATTTGGTAAACCCTCTGTCATTACCATCTCTCCCTTTTTCCAGGTTAAAATCTGTAGAACAGGATCTGCTAAATTCACTCAAAGGTATGAATGAATTACTGATAATCCAATGTGTTATTACTCACAGAGATGTTTCTGCATTTTAAAAAAGATAAAAAGTCTTAACCCTAGGGAACTGGTTGTAATGTTGATATGTCAAGTCCCAGGAAGGAGACAGAAAATGTACACTTTAAATAAGATGTGTTAAGACAGGGGAGAGTTTGCCTTCCCTGTCTTCTGAAATTATGCTATGTCAATAGGCCCATTTTGCTACAAATACATTTGTTTTTTGATTTATTGATACCAATACAGTTGCTATAATGGAATTATAATTGCAAGACTAATATTAAAATGACTTTTAAGACTGAATTTTAAAAACAAGGAAAGAGTTTCAAATACTTAACGAGCAAGTGTTTGGTAATAAATAGCGGCCATCTCAGTTCATTAGGGAAAGCTAAATTTAGGGGGAAAAAATCTGTGCAGATGAACTCAGGGTCAGTGTTTTCTAGAAAATTTTTATTTTATTTCTCCTTGATAATAGTATAACTTGATGCACTCAAGTTGGCCATCAACAAATGTAGGCTATCAAGTTGCCTGATTTCTTTCTTTCCATACTGAAAAAAAGCAAACATTTGTATCTGTTCAGGAAAGATTTCAGGTTCTTTTTTATTCTAAACATGCTCTGCATTTTTTAGTGGTTACAATTTTTCCTCTTGGATGGCACCTATGCAGTTCATTACCATTTATGAGAAATCCAAACATTTAAGCAACTTAAGTCTAAACTGAACCCAAGCTGTTCATTTTGGAATATGTTCTCCCCATGCCAACCCCACCACTAGGCAATAAATCCTGGATTTGGTTTTTTCCCTTATTCATCCAAATCAGTTTTTATTAGTGGTCTGTGGTGGAGGAGTTAGACTGTATTTTCGTGGGAAGTTTCAAGCTTACATAAAAAGCGAATGGAAAATACAGAGAGTTCCCATCCTCTCGCTCCACCCTCAACCCCCAGTTTTCCATACTGTTTACATTTTGCCTTAATGTGGTATATTTACTACAACTGACAAGCCTAAAGTCCATAGCTGACATTAAGGTCGACGATTGGTGTTGTACATTCTATAGATTTTGACAAGTATATAATGACATGTATCTCCCATTACAGCATCATACAGATATCACAGTTTCACTCCCTTAAAAATCCTTTGTGCTGTACCAGTTCAGCCCTCCCTGCCCCACTCAAAGCCCCTGGCAAATAATAATCTTTTTTCTGTCTGCATGGTTTCGCCTTACTCTGTAAGTTTTTTAGCCAAATATAGGACAGAGAACAATTCAGCAAGGGTGGTGTCAGAGAGTATTTAATAATTTAAAAGGGGATTTAATAATTTATTATAAAACATATTCAATTATAGGATGGAAGCTATATGATTTTCATCAATAGATGCTTTCATTTATTTTTCCGTCAATGAACATTACTTGATAACATGCTGTGTGCCAACATTGTTTTGGGTGCTAGAGGTGACAGTAATGAATAGACAGAGTCTCTGACTTCATAAAGTTTACATTCAAGTTGAGGGATAAAAGAGGACAGAAATTAAAAACTTCAAACAAAGTATTTTTCAATACTACTAAGCAGGAAGATGGAAATAAAACATGGCTATGTGATAAAGGGATGTATGGGGACAGTAGTTAGGAAAAGCTTTTTTTTGTTGTTGTTATCCCTCCCCGACCTCCCCACTGTACCTTCCTTGTCCCCACCAACAGACCCCAGTGTGTGATGGATGCTCCCCTCCCTGTGTCCCTGTGTTCTCATTGTTCAACAGCCGCCTATAAGTGAGAACATGTGGCGTTTGATTTTCTGTTCTTGTGTCAGTTTGCTGAGAACTATGGTTTCCAGATTTACCCATGTCCCTACAAAGGACAAAAACTCATCATTTTTTATGGCTGCATAGTATTCCATGGTGTATATTGTGCCACATTTTCCTTGTCCAGTCTATGATTGATAGGCATTTGGGTTGGTTCCAGGTCTTTGCTATTGTAAACAGTGCTGCTATGAACATATGTGTGCATGTGTGCTTATAATAGAATGATTTATAATCATTTGGGTACATACCCAGTATTGGGATTGCTGGGTCAAATGGAATTTTTATTTCTATGTCCTTGAGGAAGCACCACACTGTCTTCCACAATGGTTGAACTAGTTTACACTCCCACCAGCAGTGTAAAAGTGTTCCTATTTCTCCCCATCCTCTCCAGCATCCAGAAATGCAAAATGATTTGCATTTCTCTAATAATCAGTGATGATGAGCATTTTTTCATGTTTGTTGGCCTCACATATGTCTTCTAAAGGCTTTTCTGAGAAAATGACATTTGAGCTAAGAATTAAGAGATAAGGAGGAATAAATTCTAGTATGTTCCATAGCACTGTAGTGACTATAATTAACTATAATATATTGTATATTTCCAAATAGCTAGAAGAGATGGTGGTGGTGGTATAGTGGTAAGTATAGTGCCTTGCAAAATAGCCAGAAGAGAGGACTTCAAATGTTCTCACCATTAAGAAATAAATGTTTGAGGTTACAGATATGCTAATTACTCTAATTTGATCATTACACATTGTATACATGTATGAAAATATCACACCATACCCATAAATATGTGCAAAGAAAGGCAATGTTGCTGGAAGAGGGTGAGTAAAATAGAGTGTTGGGGTGAAGCTGGAGAAGCAGATGAGACTGGAGAGGCAGGTGAGGTTGGGGAAGGCAGGTGAAGCTGGAGAGGCAGGTAGGCTAGGAAAGGCAGATGAGACCAGAGATTCAGGTGAGGCTGGGAGAAGCTGGTGAGGTTGAGAGAGGCACGTGGAACTAGAGAGGCGGGTGAGACAGGCAAGTGAGACTAGAGAGGCAGTTGAGTTTGGGAGTAGCAGGTGAGGCTGGAGAAGCAGGTGAGGTTAGGAGAAGCAGGTGAGGCTGGAGAAGCAAATGAGGTTGGGAGAGGCAGGTGAGGCTGGAAAGGTGGGTAAGGTTGAGAGATTTAGTGAGATTGGGTAAGGATGGAGAGGCAGGTGAGGTAGACAAGCAGGGCCAAATCATAAATGACCTTGTAAAGCCACAGTCAGGAGTTTCTGTTTTATTTTAATAGGAAGCCACTGCAGGATTTTAAGCCGGAAAGTAACTTAATTTGATCTGCGTTTTGATTTTACTTTATTTTTTTGAGATGTAGTCTAGCTCTGTCACCCAGGCTGGAGGGCAATGGCACAGTCTTGGCTCACTGCAACCTCTGCCTCAGGCTTCAAGCAATTTTCTTTCCTCAGCTTCCCACATATCTGGGACTACAGGTGCATGCCACTACACCTGGCTAATTTTTGTATTTTTAGTAGAGACAGAGTTTCACTATGTTGGCCAGGCTGGTCTCAAACTCCTGACCTTGTGATCCACCCACCTCACCCTCTCAAAGTGCAGGGATTACAGGTGTGAGCCACCACACCCAGCCCCTTGATCTGTTTTTAAATGTTCACTCTAGATCTGCAGAGATCTTGGAAGATCTCCTTAAAATTAACACAAGCAGTAATACACCAAGAGCATTAAAGATATCAACCAATACAATGCAAATCCTAGAATGTAAAAATGGTCTTTTAATTTCAAGGCCAATATTATCATTACATGTGTCTGTCCCTACCCACCCTTTTCCTCAAAATAAATACTCAACAGAGATCTCAATAGTGTTTTTAATCACTTCTGCATTCTACTGAGTTTACCAAGTGGTATAGGAATATTTACACTCAATTCCCTCCCAAAATGGTTTTCCACAGAGAACTGTAAATGAAAGACTTCATTTTAAGTATTTCTGCTTCCACTGTAGCCTTTTTTCTTTTTTTTTAATCTTTGGAAAACCATGCTCTGCCTGCAATTACAATTTGCATTTTAATAATACAGATGAGAAAAGGCTAATATTTCAGTTTTGGCTGCAGCAAATAAAACTGAAAAAAAAAAAAAAACAAAACAAAACAGGACACTATCAGACACTCGGGGATGTGAAATAGAAATTATCCAGCCCCAGACCAAGTATCCTTCCGCTTATTACAGGCCAGCTCTAGGGAGCTCCCTCACCATGAATGATTTTTCTTTCTTAGCTTAAAAGAGAAGTAGAGGAATAAGTGATTTCTACTGTCTGTCTCTATGGCAACTGGTACCCTAATTTCACCTCTTAGATGGAAATTATACCTATTCACTGAATAGCTTTCAGTCCCCATTTTTATGATAGAAAAATTGATTTCATGAAAAATGAGATACGGGTAATAGGTAAACTTTTCCCCTAGCAAACATGAAGTATAGTTTATAACAGGTATGGTCATTCATAAGCAGCACACGTCCTCTGGAACTTTTTCTTTTTCATTTATAGAATGTTTATGTCAAATGTCTTTCTTCTAGTTGTTTCTTAATGATAAAATATTATTCTTTTCTTCCTTAAGGTTTATTTTGTTCAATTATAAAATTAGTTGGGTTCACTATAGTTTGATGAATACAGAAAAAATATAGAAAAATATAAACAAGAAAATAAAATTCACTCTCATATAAAAACAATCACTATTAATAACCTGCTAGCATTTTAGGTGCATATACATAGACGTAATTTAAATCCTATTGCAAATTTTCTGTAGAACATTGTAAGGACTTCTCCATATCATTAAGTATTCTTCTAACACATGATTTTAATATCTTCAAAGGAATTGATAATATAGATTATTATATTTCACTTAGCTCATCTTTCTATGTCGATATTATTAACATAAATGTTTATGCATCTCTCTATTGGCTCAGAATAAATCCAAGAAAATGAACTCTATAGATCAAATTAATAAGCATTTTAAATTGTATTGCCAATCTCCAAGAAATATTATACACTTTATTTTTCCACTAGAGGTAGATGAATGAGAGTATCCATTTCCTTAAATTCTTGATCAGAAGTACTATTTTTAAAGAGAAAAAAATGTCAATTTAATGGTGAGGGGAATATCTTACTTCATTTTCTTAATTTCTAATTAAAAACTTATTTTAAGATTAAATGTTCTTAATTTTTCATTGTTATTGGGTCAGGGGGCAAGTGAATTTCCTGTTTACCTCTGTAGCAGACTATTGGTTGTCCTTTAATATCCATTCTCCCCTTATTTCTTAGTAACAGAAGAGATAAGATTTAGCATATAGCACCTTGAAATGGTATTTTCCTTTCTTTTTGCAATTAAGTGTGGTTATGTGTCAACTCCGAGCTTATATGATAAGCAAACATGATCTACTCTATTTCAGAGAAATGTCCTTAAAGGAAAAAGCTATGTCTTCCTTCTTTTCATCATTTCTGATGGTTGGAATGCAAATATTATGGCTGGAGCTCAGTACCCATTTCAGACCATGAGAATAAGGGGTACATTCTAGGGATTAGCTGAGAAGTACAGATTCCAGTTAAATTTTGTCTCAACCATCATAAGGCAGCACTGAGACATGTTTAATTCTCATAGGTTCACAATTAAATGGTAATATTGCAGTCTAAAGTCATTTAGATGATGGATGTACCTATTTCTGAGGGTTTGTTTAATAATTCATTTTTTGCTGAAGCAGAACTTTTCCACTGATAACTTGTGGAGCTCCAGGTTCAAGTCATTTTCTCAGAGGGCTCCGCTGAGACTTGGCGGAAGCTGAATGGGCCGGCTCTGCATGCTACCTCCAATCCATGTCTCAAAGGTAGTCACTATGTGTTATTCACTGGAGTTCCACAAAAGAGTCCCTGCCATTTGTGATTTCACACACACACAGATAAAAATATGGAGTCACAATTTCCTACCAGATCATAAGCAGCCAGCATCTTTTTCTGCACATCTGGAATTGCACCCAGAGGCTCCAGGTAAGGAAAGCTGTCTTTCATCACAAGTGAGACTGAAGGAGTATTGTCACTGGTGATGAGCCGAGATGACAGTGTTAACAGGCACTGCTTCAGACTAGCAATTGGAGGGAGTCCACATAGTTCCTTAATAGACACGATTGCATTCTGTGAGGGAGAAACATGGAATCACACTTCTGACCACCTGACACATCACCCCCAGCACTTCCAGGTTTACAGAAAAGTATATTCATTTTTAAAGGATAGTACAGAGAGCTAATTCATGATTACACTTCAATCGTTCTCAGTTTCCAGCAGTCACCACAGACATGCCATGAAAGCAAAGCAGACTGGGACACGAGGCCATGAAGTGCTTTTCAAAGCAGAGCACTAGGGTATTCACACAACTAAGTACTGGCTGATCATGAATGTCAGGTTTTATTTGTATCATGGTGATCAGGAAAACATAAAGCTAGGGGTTGTATCCTGGAATGCATTTCGCTTGGGTTTTTTCCCTCAAGGTAGCAGGATGCTACTGCTTACCACCCTCCTTCTGACTAATCAATGGCATTCCTTTGTCACATCATCAGGAAGGCACCTACCTGACAGACACACACACATATAGAGCTACATTTGCCCATGTTAGTCTTCAAAAAATTCATTTGAAATAGAAATCATGACTATTTTACATTTTACCAGCAGTGAACAGTACCTAACTTATTATGTGTCTCATGAATTTCATAATTCACACAATGATCACCTTCATTTTTCTACTGATTAGACTCCAAATAATCCTTAACCCCAAAGACTTTATGTTAAGATGATATGAACTATCAGTGCTACCTGGATACACTTTATAACCAACTCTCCTTTTATATAATATAAAATATGCAAAGTACATATTTCAAGAATTATATAAAATATGTAAAGTCTAATCTATAAAGTGTAGAAATGATTTATAACTAATCTAACATAGGGATTTATAATAGTACTAGAATTATCTCAGAAAAAGTTACATAGAATATGCTGATACTTGGACTCTTTTTTAAATGGTGGGTAAGGCAACCCACCACAAGTATTTAACTGTGTCATGGGTTTGTGGTTCTGCATCACTTGAATAATTATGGTCATAGATTTTGGTACTAGGCAATCCTAGGTTTATTTTCTTTAATTTTTAACTTTTGTAGGTACATAGTAGATACATATTTATGGGGTACATGAGATGTTTTGATACAAGCATGCAATGTGAAATAAGCACATCATGAAGAATGGGGTATGCATCCCCTCAAGCATTTGTCCATTGAGTTGCAAACAATCCAGTTAGACTCTTTAAGTTATTCTAAAATGTACAGTTATTATTAACTATAGTGACCCTGTTGTTCTATTAAATACTGGCAGTCCTGGATTAAAAGGCTAACATGGCTATTTTTTTACTTGCAATATTTGAGAAATGCATTAACCTTTTCAAGTTTATTCTCTATATTGAAAACAGGGTTTTTTGGCAAGGATTATTATAAACACATCAGCTAAAGAAATAGATAAAGTGAATTGAATAATATTCACTCTGCACTTTGCAGGTACTCAGTAAATATCTGTTGTTGCTTGCATCTCAATAACACTAGCCTAGTAAGTATATTAAGTAGGGTTTTTTTTAAGTTTACAACTGTCTCAGATTATAATCTGCATTAATGAAGGCAAGTAAACTTAGCATTGAATTTCTAAATGTTGAGGCCAGGCAATTTCCATATACTCTAATTTTACTCTCATAATAATTTTGTGATAAGTATAACTAGTTTTCTTACCTTATGGAGAATATTGATGATCAGAGACCCGAAATAATTTGCCCAAGATAGCACAGGAGTAGATGTGATCCAGAACTTATGTTCTTTCAACTAAATCACATTTCTAAGACAAGGTTAAATATTTTTCAACAAGTTTAATGCTGATTTTTTTGTTTAGTTTTACTTGTTCTTATGGGGAGTAATTTATTATTGTTGTCATTATGCATAATTTAAAACTTAAAAATAACCTAATGGGCATCACACTTGTTTTATATGACTTCAAGTTCTCTTTCATGTTCATATCTGCAAATATTTTATATATACACTGGTAATTAGTATGTGTGTGTTATACATTTTGTATATATTACACACATATATTGTACATTCTACTTTACTCCCATTGTTTCAGATGCACATTTCCATATATCAATTCTGTTTTGTACTAGAATATATGCATGGATATACAGCATTTTGCTACATCTTAGTTCAGTCCAAAGTTAACCTAGCATTCACAATTAGAAACATAAAATATATCTGTTTTATCACAGACAATACTGAACTTGGTTCAATGGTACACAGATTTACATATCTTTCTTTCTTTTCTTATTTTGAGAGAGGGTCTTGGTCTGTTGTTGCCCAGGCTGGAATGCACTGTGCAATCACAGCTCACTGCATCCTTGACCTCCCAGGCTCAAGTAATCCTCCCACTTCAGCCTCCTGGATAGCTAGGACTACAAGTGTATACCACCACACCTGGCTGATTTTTGGGTTTTTTTTTAGAGACAGACAGGGTTTCACCATGTTTCTCAGGCTGGCCTCGAACTCCTGGCCTCAAGTGATCCATCTGCCTCAGCCTCCCAAAGTTCTGGGATTACATGCGTAATCCACTGCACTCAGCCTTAAACAATCTTTCCGGAAAAATTTTGCAAATCAGATAATTAATAAAACATTAGAAAGGTAGGAATAGGCAGGGAAGGGAAGGAGAGTGTGGGATTTTTCTCCTACCTGCATATTTTCTCTCATATCTATGGCTTCTCGTAATGGATGAACTGCTATTTTAAAGATGTCATCAATGGTTTTAAGACCGATATTCCTGAGCATAGTATATTCCCGAACTTTCTTCCCCATTCTCACTGAAAGACTGCGCTTCTGTGCCTTTCCTCCTCCACTTCGATTAGTTATTGCTATGTGGACGAAAAGGGTTACGTGTTCCATGATGTCACCCACAAAAGAGCGCAGGGGAACATGCCGATATCCAGGCTGCAGACATTCAAATGGTATCGTATATTGCCCTATAAACTCATCCCCAATGTAGTCATCATCCAGAACAACAAAACGGATCATGGCCAGCTCAGGTAGGTTTACTTGGAACTCAAAAGTTTCATCAAAAATAGGATTATCACTATTTTGCTGTACAGTTTTAGTTCTTTGTTCTGAACAATCCGCTGGAATTCCATGTATTTCTATACAAACATAGGGATCTATGACATCCCCTTTGGCACAAGCTCCCTTGGGCTTTGGGAAATTCTGACCACTGATGATCTTGATATGAAGAGCTAGAGGAGACACCCCAGGTACAATGCCCTTTGTATTTGCACTGAAGTAAGAAACTTCATCTCGCATGATAGATGGCCTTAGAACATAACCACATCCCCCATTTTGAAGAAACCAGCCCGTGTGAAGGTCCATCATTGGACCCGGAGTCTGAAAATTCATTGCTACAATTTGACAGCCACAATTCCAAAAGTCCTGTGGATTCAAGTTACTGGAATCGATCCTCATGGCACTTGGATAGATTCTTGATAAGAACTTCTTATTATAATTAACAAAATCCTCTGGGTACTCATTTGCAATGCGGCTGGCCTCTGTTTCACTAAATGAGCAAATTTCCCAATAGTTTTGGCTTTTCATAGATAGTTCAAAATCCCTGTACTGAACAGATTTACAAATAGATACCAAATCAGAGAGCTCCCTACAGAGCCGGATTTGTTTCTGCTCACCATTGTAATCTACCGACATCCTTCGAGACATTTCGGCTTCTTCATCTTCATCTGTTACTTCTCCTTCTAACACATCTGGATCAGAAGGCAACTTCTTTCCTTTCACAATGATCATTCTTTTTAATTTTTCTGGTGATGGGAGGTAGGATTCTGAGGGCAAAGGTGCTTCGGTATAGAGCTTATTGCCAAAGACCTTTTTCATCTGTTGAACCATTACCTTCTGCTGCGGCAGGGAGCAGTGATTTCCTAAACAAAGAATGAGTGGGTATTCAGAAGCAATGAAGGCAAATTTATTTATTACCTCTATGACACTTCGAAAGGAGACATGTGTTGTCATGTTGTTTCGATTACAAAGGATTGGTTCGTTATCTGAACCATCACTTACATCAAGTTCAATGCTTCGACAGCCCATTTTCAAAGCTCTCACATACCCATTGATGTCAGCTGGTCCCCTGAACTGGTCTTCTATTAAATAGGTGTTATGAGAGGCATTGATATAGTAGTGAGATAATGGCTGGGTCATATCTTGGGCAACCTTTTTTTGCTCAGGATCAAAAATTTCACATTCTGATGACAACAAATACTGGGTAAATCCATCAATTGCAAGAAACCCTTTTTGGCGTCCCTCTTCAGAAAGTTCGTATCTCTTTATGATGTCTAAGCAAATATCCTCAGTGATATGAGCGACTCCTTGCTCAGCTTCTAAAAAGAGCATAAGATCATTGGCATCCAGATATTCTTTGTTTTTAGATATCTGTACAAGTAAGAAATACACTTCTGGCCTGGTGCAAAGTTCACAAAATGCTTCACAAAATTCCTCTTCAGTCACACGAGTGGTTAGTTTTTCTTTGCTCTTCTGGATTTCTTTAAACTTTAACCTGATCTTGGTTTCCTTCAAAGTAGGGTTCAGTTGTTTTATTAACTCTACAGAGGTGTCTTCCAACATAATCCCATTCCCATCAACGTCTGCTGCTTCAAACACTGTTTTCAACCACATGAACCGTGGAGTGTTCTGGTTGCCCTCCATAAAATCAAGAGGCTGCTTGCTTCGAGAAACCAGGTACCGTAACCCAGACACCCAGATGTTTGCCACATCTGCTGAATTGGCAACTAGATCCAGAGACTCATAGTTTTCCCCATGGAGTATGGAAAAGGCACAGTCCTCACAGATCTGGTCAGCAAGGCCATTGTTTCTAAATGTCTCCGTATTTTTCCCCAGTCTGATCTCTTTTATGGCAGAAATATCAAGCTTAGCTTTCTCGAGGTCTTTCTTAGAAGGTTCCCAGCGAAGAGCTTGGAGGTCTGTGTCCAGAGTGAAAAAACGGTTGTAAATGCGAGAATTTGGCCGGACTTTCTTCAGCTCACAGCCAGCTTGCATGAAGCTGATGCAGTCATTTGCACTGCTAATTTTCTTTTCTGATGGCATGCTGCTGAAAGACACGGTTTTCTTTCTTCCACCACATTTTTGGTTTGAAGGATCCTGTAAAATAATTTGAAATGAATGAATCCATTTCTGTTAGAAAACAGACAAATTCAGTAACACTGTATGAAATCTTCGAACTTCAATTCACATATTGTGATTATTTGAACAGAAGCTAGCCTAAAATTTACCTTTTCACTCTTTCAGAAATGAGAAATTGCTAAGAAAGTTGAAATTATCAGATTCAGGAAAAAACTTATTTTTCAAGTGCCTGTGTGGTCTCTGAAAAGACATCAAGTATTAAGTACAAATCACTCTAATTTGCTCATTAAAGTAGATTTCTTAGGAACCTCATACTGGTGCCTCAACTACGTAGCTCAACTCCCAACAGATATGTAAAAGAAATAAAGCTGTATTTCTTTTTAAAGGTTTCCTCATTTATACTTTGCAACCTTTTAAAGAGGTCTCTCTTAAAGTTGATTTAAATAAAAGGTTTTACCTTAACATACTTTGTATCACAAAGCACTTAACAGCTTAACTAGAAATCACTTTCTTTTTCTCAAACTATCTTGAAGTGTCTTGAAAGTCAAATTGAGAGCTAACAATAGCCAGTGGTTCTCATTTGAGCACATCTTCAGACTGAGGTAAACTATTCGAATTAACATTATAGGAATTCAAACCTGCATTTCAGTGTAATGTTATTAGCAGACACAGCTTAAACCAAACAGAATTATGAATGGCTCTACTAGCTTTTTAAGGTTCTTCCAGTATAAGTTACATTTCAAAGCCCTTTGTCAGAGATTTTACAGGGAACACTTGCACCTTGCAAATGCCATTTCTGGAAGTGTTTTTGGATCGTAGTGTTATAGAATCCCAGTTTCCTCAGCCCATTTCACCCTTGTGTGACCAACAGGGCATCAAACTTCACCAGTTCAGATGAGGGTATCTTAATCAGGTTTATTATTTTTTTGAGGCTGTTTCCTTCTTGATTGCATGTAGGCCTTCTCACCCATCATCCTTCCTAAAGTACAGTTCCAGTCGTCCGAATACTCATGAAATGATAGATTTCACTTCATTCTTGGACTGTCCACTGTGTCTATCATTCCCAATTCATTTATACTGAATATCTGACTGATATCACTTAAATTGGATATTTCTTTATACAAGTCTCTGTTCTGACCACAGATTCAATTAATGATGCTCCCAACCACATCCCAATTCACATGACTGTCCCAGGAACAAATTTTCCAAAAGCACAGTAATGCATGTTTACCATGCCCAGTTTTATAAGCATACCAAAGAGTCACCAAAATGTAGAGTGCAAAGTACCTTGTTTGTCCTTGGACCAAAAATAACTTTTTTTTTTTTTTAGTCAGAATATTGCTTTGTCACCCAGGCTGGAGTGCAGTGGCATGATCTCAGTGCACTGCAACCTCCGCCTTGAAAGTTCAAGCAATTCTCCTGCCTCAGCCTCCTGAGTAGCTGGGATTACAGGCACATGCCACCATGTTCTTGAGTTGTAATTATTCCACTCCCTAAATATTGACCTTGAGTGAGTCATTTAACCTCTCTCAATCTTAATTTCTGATAGGAATTAGTAATCTTTGTACATAACAAGGTGTCATTGTGAGACTCAAAAGACAAAATGTACGTGACAATTTTTATAAACTGTAAGCGCTTGGAAGGTTATGCTTTTCACAGGAAGAGGAACATTGCCTTAAATACCCAGTAACTGTAGGACTATGAGTAGGTACTGAACAGGATATTGGGTGTTACACAGAAGTTAATTCATTCCTGACTTCTGAACATTTCAGGAAAATCTTCAGTGATAAATTGAAAATAATTTTAAAACGATCACATGAGATGACTATTTCAAATACTGAAAAGTATAACCAAAGTAGTCTGAGCCGTATGCTTCATTGGAAATCTTTTAATACAGGGTAGAATATCTTCTCTGGGGCTTCAATTCATTGGTCATACCTATAATAAGCTTGCCTATCCTATGATTCAGAAAAGAAAAGACAAGATAATTTATTATTCAATTGACTAAAATCCTGCCCATGAAAAGGAAACAAAATTTGCTTTAGTTATGAGATGTTGGTAGGATGATTCATTAACTCCAATATATATCAGATCTTCAAGTGACAAAGATATAAATTATCCAGTTTAGATTACAGAATATTGCCTGTTGGGGCCCTGGCATTTAACAACTTAGCTCCTGCTAAGTTGTTAAACAGAGTTGCTATTTTTAATTATCCCATAGTGGTCAATTTCCTCATCCTTAAGTTAAAAAACATCTATAAATCTTCAGCTATTTATAGACAGATGCTCTTAGAACACATTTAAATTTGTCACAACCCACATGCTCAGAAATATCAGATGTTTGTGTGTATTTTTCCACACCATCAAGGCAAGCACCTAATGGCATTGCTGAGACGGGATTAAACTACCAAGTAAAATGAAGATGAAAACTGTGAATTGTGATGGTAAATGAGACTGTGACTCAGCTTTTAAAGCTAACCATTTGACTTGCCTTTTAAGCTAATGAGAGCTTTCACATTACAAATGATTTTTATATAAGCAGCTATGTTCCAAATAGAATTGTTGTCAGCAGAGTGATAAAATCTCTAATAGGTTCTAACAAATATTAAATGGGAAATTAACGCTACTCTAAATGAATGTATATGGTTCCTATACCCCATGTATGACATTATATTAGCCTTATCCACAGTCTATCGCTCTGCTACTTGAGCCACTGTTTATTTGTAAGAACAAAACCACTCTTGTCAGAATAGCTTTCTCTTATAAGGCTCTCCTCTGCAATATCTCCTTAAGTCAAGACATTCCCTCCTAGAATGATGAGCCTTCAAGAAATATATGTTTTATATCTAGCTGGCAAAAGAATCCACCTGCCTCATAATGCTTATTTCTTGCTTTGTCCTACAATTCCTACATGATTATAAAACATACATCAAAATCCCACCTAAAACTTGGAACCAGTCAAAAGATACGATTCTTAGGTTCTCATCTCACAAAGGACAGAATCCAAAGTCATTACAAGTCTCCAAATGAGTTGAAACTTGACCAGAGCATGTGTGAATGAACAATTAGCTTGTCTGTTGATGACTACAGCCAAGGTTATGCACATTCAAAATACACTGGAAAAGGTTCAGGACTCTGATATTTCTCCAGTTCTGCCACAGGAAAGGAAAATGTCTGAATTCAGAGCAATCCAGCTGTTCTTTCAATAGCCACACTATTCGTTGGCTCTGACAGGTTGGGAGGAAGGGAGATGGAAATGGTGCTTCAGTGGACAGGAAGGATGGACGACTCCAAATCTCCTTCTAAGCTTCTTCACCACCAGAGTCCTACACCCCTATATCTGTATTCCCTCAAGAAGATCTTGGCAAATTGGTGGTGGGAAAGAAGGACTATTAAGGTAAACAAACGAGAAAACATTGAAGGTTGGGTATCAGTTTTCCTTCTTGGTAAATACAAAAAATAATTATGATGATGATGATGATTGAATGAGAGTCAATTCAATTCACTACACACCTAACACAATTCAACTATATGCTTAAAAATAAACAGTAAACTTTATTTTATATATGTATTGGGAAGATGGCACTTTCCAAAAGAAACCAAGTTTATTATCAGTTCAGATGTGCTCCAGCCAATGTCTAGCTCATTAGAGTTAAATGATTCCAATGACCATAATACCATCTTTCCAGGAGATTTTTATAAACTACAAGGTCTTTCAGTTTATTTCAAAGCTAACTCTCCTCACACAGGAATTAAGGCAAGAGGCTGAAGTACTAACACACCCTCCACCTGACTCCCCCAAAGTTTCTCCTAGAGCAGCTTACAACAAAAGCTTTAAATGCATTAAGATAAATAGTGCTTTGTCATGCCTTTGTCCCCTAAATTAAAGCTTGACCTTATATTGTAGTTGAGGCCAAGAATTAGTCAGACATTGAACTCAGTCCTTTCCACTTCCTAACATTCTATGCATCAGCCTCCAAATTATCACTTCTCAGGAAGGGAATCACATTTAGGTAAGTTAAATTTTTTAAAAAATTGGGTTTATATGGTCTCTGAACATTTCTAAATAATACTTCACACTTTGGATTACTGTCTTTTGAAATTAAGCAATACCTTACAAAGGATTCAATCATCAGAATCAAGAAGAGTCTCATGAACTAGTAAAGCAATAGACAAATATTTTACTCTTTTGTTAAAACAACGCAAGACTGATTTACCTATGAGCACTGTTTCTAATATATTTCTATCATAAAGATAATTTCTATCTAATCTTATGCTATAAGGTCTGATTTCTAAACTTAGAAATCATTTCAAAATAAAAGGGAAAATGGCCAAATTTCTTTTTAATGTTTTAATTATTTTCTACAACAGTAGCTTACCTGCCACTGTTAGGAATGATAGGACATCAATCATGCTTAAATGAGACTCTGCACAACAGTAAAAGATTTTCAGCTTCCTTAATATATTTTATTAAACTAAAACTGGAAACAAAGTTCATATAAACCAAATTAACAAACAGGTTTCCATAAATTTCCACTGACATTTGCTTTCCCTAAGCCCAGTAAGACTAGCTATACTGCAAGTTCCTTAACCAAAATAAAACAAACAAAATCATTTTTCTTAAAAGCACATTGATAAGGTCCAAAACAACTCTACTTATTCAATGCAAGTTTTGGGTCTCAATCATGAAAATATTGAATTATTTCAATGTAATTTTAGGAAAAAGTATACTGAAATAGCACAAAAAATGTGAATGTACTTAATGCTTATACACTTAAAAATGGTTATGTACTTAAGTATACTTATACACTTAAAAATCATTAAATTGTAACTTTTATGTTATGTATATTTTAACATACAGGGGAAAAAATGCATACCGAAGCATTGTACGAAAATTTAAAAGTGAGTAAAGGAAACATCAAGCCCAAGCTTCCCTGTCTTTGACCTGATTAATATGTTTAAACATCTAATTATATCATCACATATATTTTTTGGTGTTTTGGCAAGTTGTTTTTAAACAAACAGTTCTAAAATGATTCTTTGTTAGAACACATTTACACAACTCTAAAGACTAGAAATCAAAACACCAGTTGTCAAACTGTGATGAGAAGGAATCTTTGTTGCATAACACTGAAGTCCAGCTACATGGTGTAAGGGAAGGAAAGATTTATATTTCACAAGTGTTCTTAAGAAATTAGTAAAAAAATTTAATAGATTATACTAAAAGATAAGCATATAGGCACATGGGTTTGATTTTCACCATAGGGAACCTATCTCTTCTTATATACCACCTATAGACTATAAAAAGATGCTATTTCTTCTGGTTTTATGAAGTTCCAAGAAAACATGAGAAACAAAAATTTGGCTGATACATGAAATTCTCAAAGGATTGTAGACAATATACAGTCTAGAATCCAGATAAGCTCCAACCTTGGATACTGAGAGGCCTCTGGTCTTACTCTTCATTTATTCATTTGACAAACAAGAATAGGTACCTACTCTGTGATAGAAGCTAGCACATTACAGAGTTTAGAGGAAACTGATAAGGCTTCATTTTTATCTTAGATGTATCACTCTGCATATGTGATAAAGGGCTTTGATATGGACAAAACTAAAGATGGTACAGTAGGTGACCACTTCATTCAGCATTACAATAAAGAGATGGTGATGGCCTGCAGTTGATTCCTAATAAAAAGGATGAAGAAGAGTGGGAAATATCAAGAAACATGAGATGAAACAAGAACTTCTTGACTTGGTAGAGGAAGACTTCTAGGTTTTTGTTTTGAGTGAGAAGTGAAAGAAAACTTTACGAAATGTGATATGAAATATCAGGGAATGTGAAGTTGAAGCAGAAATTAAGTTTACTTTGGGCCATGGTGGTTTTTAGATGACTATCAGCCATCTAGGTAGGTGAAGGTGTCCAGTGGAAAGTTGGATATATGAATCAAGCCTCCAGAGAGAAGTCTGGGCTACAGTTTCAGTGTTGGAAATTATAGCTGTAAAGGGATAACCAGAACCTTGAGCATAGTAGAGTCATCTATTAAATAAAAGCATTTGAAGATGGGCTAAACCCAGAGGAACACCAGTATTTAGAGGCTTGGCAGGAGAGAAGACCTAAAAGAAAAAAGAGCTGAGGGGCAAGAAAACCAGGGTATGAGCTTCCACAGAAGCCAAGACTAAAAGAAAAGCATGCTGAAAAATAAGATCTGAAGACAGCTTATTGAATTAGCAGTTAAGCAGTTACTGATAACTTTGACAAGAGAATGTCTTATGTTCCTTTTAAGATGCTGAGGATAGAAAAGGAACTGAGACCTAAACTGCAGCCATGAGAAGAGCTGAGAGTAAAGGGTTGCAGGGAAAGAACAAAAGTCTTGCAGTGGGAAAAAAAAAGCCAGGAGGGCTACCATATACTAAGTGAGAGACAGAGTGGCCCCACATAAGACCGGAGCAACAGGCAGAGGCAGACAGTGATACATCCAGGAGAGGGCTATCTTCAGAAATTCTGGGCCTACTCACCTGGATTGTGATCACAGAATGGAATTCAGTTCTGATGTATACACCTTGCCTGTCCAACAGGCCTATGCCCAAAATCACATCCATGTTTGGAAATTAAGTGGTCTACAGAAAACCCATACCCATACACAAGGCCTACCTCTTCACATGAAATTCAAGGAAGTGGGGGAGATGGGATCATCACTATATCTGTTGCCTTGAAGTTTCAGAGAAGGAAAGTTTGCAACTGTCTAATTGTACCATTAATTTCACATTAAAATTTCCCAAGTTATATTCCCATGGTCAACTCCAGTTACTTAATGCAAAGTCACAAACAGGTGATGCACTTATTTATGGTTAACACATTAATGTCACCGTGTGATGCAATGGTAGTGGAAGTCCTAATAGCCACTATTGAGAAGTAGCTGAAGCATAACCCAAGCTTTGTAAACCACTGGCCTTCCCTAGTGGGTCCCTTATTGGTAAGAATCTGAACAGTTATTTTATGATCAAAAAAGAAAGCATTTGTTCTCTACACCATCTTCTAAGTCAACAGGATTAAAGGCAATGTGAAGTGTATGCATGCAAATACCTCTAGCCAAGTTAAGTTCTATGTCTGAATTTAACATTAAATTTCATTTATAAAAGGTGACTCATTTAATAAAACACACTAAAGCCATTTCTTTAGGAAACCCACTCTGATATATATGCTGTGGTGGGGATGGGATACTAATTAAAAGATAGGCAGACAGTGACCCTCTCAATTTTGCACATCTTCTCTGAAATGACTCTCTTCACTTGAAAGCAAAAATAATTGATGTTCTATGGGCAAAGCTGGTGATAGACTGCAGAGAAAAAAAAAAAGAGTTCATTTCAGAGTGGATAGTAGTACCATTGAATTGTTTTGTTAAACAGAAGAAACTTCCACTGTGCTGTACCTCACTGCCATCATTTGCTCATTAGAACTCATTAAGAAGTGACACTCTAAATAAAAGTGATTATCTCAAGCTCTTCTTTGGCATAGTTTCCATCCAGTTAGGGTTTTTCTGCAAGAACGATTCTTATTATACACGTCCCATGTATTATGTCAAATACAATTTTCATTTACACAGAGATTGACTGAGCCCCTACTCTGCACTATGCAGTGTATAAGTGACTTATTCTTTAAAAAATCATTAATCCCAACACTAATGTTATCTGGAATAAATTGTAATGTATGAATTTTTATAGCTAATTAAATCAGTAAATAAGGACAAAGTTCATCAAATTTAATAATTAGAGCAAAATATATGAAGAATGCTTCTAAATAAACAACAAAAGCAGTTTTAAATAACATTAGAGATGTTCACGAGCCATGCCCACAAAGGAGCATAAAAGGCTGATGAGGCGTATTAAACAGAAGTACTACACTCCTTTGTAGTGTCAACTGCTTTCAAGAAAAGGTCTTGTTTCTTACTTTAATCTTGCCAATCTCCTCTTGTATCCTTCACAGTCCACTGCTTCATGCATGGGTTATGAGGTACGTGAACTTCCATTTTTCTAGTCAACAACGTGGTCGTTTTCACTAATCCCACTGCTGCATGCAATGCATAGTTGTGTTAGTACTGTGCTTTAGCTGCATCAATTTGAACAAAATGAGGGTGACAGCATTAAAGGTCATCTGACGATTTATTCAGTGGCCTCTGAGGAACGACTTGAGGCTATCAGTCCTGTCCCTCTAAGACAGATGTCTGCCTCACACTCAAAAAAACAATACACTTAAAATTAATAGGTAGTCTGTGCAACTCTTAGCAGAGGTGCCAAGAACCAAGTGGGCTTGGAGACTAAGATACGATTCTGTCCTTCCTCAGGATACTCCTGCACAGCAGGGCCCAGGAATCCTGGTGGAGCTTATGCCAGCACTGACTTTCTTGTTTCTGGTGTGAAGATTAATTGGATTTTCTCTTTATGGAAAACAGGATGTAATGGCCCTTTAAAATGAAAGTCAATGATGAAGACCATCTAAATGTAAACTTTTAATACCTGCATTGCTAATACATCTCTTTCAATGTATTGTTATAGAGATTAAATGTAATGCTCCAATTATTTCACAGGTATAAACATATATCTTGATGTTTAATTAGAGCATTCATCAGAAAATGATATGTAATTAGGTAGGCTTTCAAATCAATGCATACTTTTATATTTGTTCTAATTAATGTTGCACATTTACTTAAAATACTTTATCTGAAAAATTAAAATATCAACAGGAATAAAATGTTATTAAATAGAGTTCATGTCATGAACATTTCTGACAAAATTCCCACCTCCCTTTGTGTCCTATGTAGTGAGTTCACAGAATCATTTTTCCTTCGTTGTGCCTTTTCAGTTTTTAATAGTAATATTTACCCCCAACTATGACACACCAATATATTATTTACATTGATTTTAGTCACTTTGGAGTCCAAATATATTCTTTAGTCATCTAAATTTGAATTCAGCATATTGAAAACTGAAAAGGAAATTCTCAATGTGCTTCAATATTATGTGAGTTTTGCCATTTATTATCATAGAGTGTTACTGGAGCTAAGTTTCAGAACAGATGTGATTTATAAAAATAAGAAAGTCATTTACAGTTACAGTAGCTTAAGTGGAAATAAGAGACATAATCAGCCTTTCTTCAGAACATAAAGTGTTCATTAATGAAATAGTTTGAAAAATAGTCAACTTCCAGGAACTTATGGTTTTCTGTGCAACATTTGGTAAGGACAAAACTCCACGTTATATACATCACTTAAAAATTCCACTCAAGGGCATTTAAAATATATAACTACTAGAGGTATTTCTTGAAAATGAAATCAATTTTATTGTACTGTACAGTAATATACACGTGTAGGTTTTTCATTACAAAAAATCTTCTGTAAAAGATTTAAAAACAGTAAATTTACTTTTTGAAAACAGTTTATAAATGTGTGTGACTTGGGACAAGGAGATTAAATTTTAGTTTTTTTAAAAAAACCAATTTTATTCAAACTTAAGAAATAATACATTAATAATCTAAACTGATCTTTCTCTAGATTTGGAGAAGTCTAGTCTACCACTTAATAAATTGGCATATATATTAACAAATGGACTCCTCCTTGCATTTGTATTAAGTCTGTATTGTAAAACTAATATTTAAATTACTTTACACTGGCTAATTGAATATTTCTTTTGCAACAAACCCCTTAAAACCATCTCTGAGTGCTCCATAATACCGATCCCAGAACCACATATAAAATAGAATGTCAATTCTCTTGACCCAATGCTATGTGCAAACACATCCTTAATATTTTCTCTCTTGTGACAATAATAGAATATGCCCTTTGGGATTAGTTATTGTAGAGATATAGAAGCTTTGGCTCAAACAGCCAACTTGGCTTGAATGTCAAGATGAATCTGATTAAAGGTTTTAAGTTTTACCCATAACTTCCGGAATGGGTTAGAACTATCTAACACTTTAATCCTTATTGCATTACATCTGATTAACTGAACATCAGCATCTGCTCGTGTTCAAGGAACAGATGGCAGATCTCAGAGAATGAATATTCTCAGCTCAGGGACCCCTTTAGGGTGAACTCTCCCTCACCCCCATTCATACCCAGTGAAGGCTCCATGGTCAAAATGGAAACAAATTCATTCTCTTAACTTAAAAAATGTAAAAAAATAAAAACTATGGTTACATAGTTTTTTATTTGGCATAATAAAACTCAAAGTCCATAACTATTGTATTGATAGAAATTACTGAACTAATTAAATTCCTTCTCTCCAAACCAAAGTATTGGAATAGAGATTAATAAATTTTACCACCATTACCACTTACTTGCATGACTTTTTGCAAAGCAAATTTCTGTATCTGTAATTTTTATTTGTCAACAATATATATAATTCCTAGCCTGATTCTTAGGGCTATGTCAAGGAAAAAAGGAAATAAAGCATGCTAAAGCCCTTTGTAAAACATAGACCACAATCTGATAAAATTCCAGAAAAGTGAATTATATATCTATCTTTTCATGAAAATAAGTAAAATATGGCAATGTATTAAAGAAATATATTCTTCAGAAAGTCAGGTTTATTCCAGGAATGTAGGAATGAATCAATCTGAGGCAGTCCATCAATGTAATGTAACAAGTAAATAGATTAAAAGAGAAAAACAATTGATCATAACTAAAACTATCCCAAAGACATCTGGCAAAATACAATATCGATTCACAACAAAACTCTCAGTAAACAGAAGAGAAGAAAACTTCCTTAACATAATTGAAACCATCTCAGAATCCTAAAGGCAACATTTGACCAACTGGTGAAGATTTAGAAGCATTCTCATAAAAATCAAAAAGAAAAAAAAAAAAGGCCTACTATTTATATACTTTATATATTTGGTATAATTTTGGATGGTTAAGCCAAAGCAATAAGGTGAAGATAAGAAATTAAGTGTAAAATATTGTAAAGAAAGTGACAGATCATTATTACTTGCAGAAAATATAACTATTTACCTAGAAAATCCCAAAGATCAAATGAAAAAATTCTTAGAACTAGTAAAAGTGATAGTGGCAAAATACAACATAAATATAGAAAACTTAATAGCTACCTTATATGCCAACCTGTTTCTAAACGTAATGGCAAGGGTGAATGGGGATGAGAATCCCATTCAGATTAGTCATTAAGATTATAAACAAGTCAAGAATAAACTTAGTAAGTAGTATGCAAAATTTATATATAGATTTTTATTTCACTTAAAGTTGAAAGGGAAAAATTAAGTAAATAAAAACATTTAAAATTACCAGAAATATACTACTGACAAAATTCGAAGTCTTCACTAGTCAGTAGACAAATACAATAAAATTATAATGAAAAGCCCAATGGGATAGTTTCAATTGATGCCATTGTAAGAGGCATTTTAAATAACAAAGGAAACAATATATTATTCAATTATTAGTGTTAACAAATTCTCTATTCACTTGAACAAAAAAACTAGATTTCTGCTTCATGTCAAACGAAAAGTAATTTTAAATAGATTAAAGATTGAATAAAACATAGAAATAATAGGAAAAACTATAAGAGTATATTTGTATAGTTTTGGGTGGGGAAGATCTTTTCTAAACAAATATATCAATGCCAGAAAGCTTAGAGGAAAAAACTGATAGATGTGACCACGTAGAAACTTCAAACTGTATTGAATTACTTTTTTTTTAATTCAAACTAGAAAACATTTGTCATGTGTTCCTTAATTTATAAAAATTATTTACAAACTATTTTGGAAAAGACAAATTCACAAAATTATACAACTGTTTAGAAAATATATTAAAAAGACGTTCAAACAAATAATTAGACATTACGTATATATACACAAAGGTATACACAAATAAAATGACTATTTTGCCTATCAGGTTATTAAAGTTTAAAAAATGTGAGATTGTAGGGAAATGAAAATTTTATACAACAGTACATTGAATATAAACTTGTACAACTTTTCTGAAAGGTAATGTAATAACATGTTTTAAAACATTAAAAATGCATCTACTTTGATCCAGCAATTTAATTTTTAGGAATTTAAAGAAATCCGAAGGAAATACTTGAGTAAATGAACAAAGATATAAGTAAGAGGTGGTTCACTGCCATGCTGCTGCTATTTTAAAAAGAATAAACTAATGAACTAAATATCCATTCCCAGTAAGGACTGGCAAAATAAATTATGGTACATTTCATGTAACAGGATGCTATACAGACCTTATAATGGGTGCTGCAGACCTATAAATCTTAAAATGCATGGGGTTTGGGGAGGGGGAGTGTGCTTAAAAAGCAGATAACAGACGATACTATAAGTATAATATGAGAGCTCACCATTTACCTATGACAAGTCTGGAAGAATATATTCCAATTAATGATAGTGGTTATCTCTAGGGAAAGGGAGCAAAATTATGGAATTTTCTTTCTCTATATTGCTCAAATTATTTTAAATTAACATATATTAGCATATATTATGAGAAAACATATTAAAGACATTTCCATATTAAAGACAATAAAAAAGCATTAGTCCTATAATTACCTCATTATCAGAAAGATACTTTGTAGAGATTAATGACATCCATCTTTTTAAAACTTTTTGAGTCATAACTAAAATGGTTAAAATTTCAAAGAGCCCAGGAGTTCAAGGAGTTTCAATAAGCTCTTTTGAAATTATTTTTATTAAAATAATTACACTGATGTTATTTTAAATACAATTATTAAAATGTTTATTATTCCTGGGAATGGTAAATGCACCTCTAATACAATATGGAAAAATAGCCCTTAAATATCATATTTGGAAATTATTTTAGTATCTTACAGTTTAGAACTAATATTGGTTAGCTATCCTATGGTGAAAAGAATGTCCAAAGCACAATTCAGTTTTATAATGTATCTGTAAAATTAGTCTCAAATATTTAAACAATCAATTTCAATGCTAACGTATAGTATATCTTCTCTTAAATCAAACATTTTCTGTCTCTAAGGTTTGAGAGTAAATGTAAGTATATGAATGTTCCCAGAGGAAGAAAAGAAGTTTAAACTTGAGATTTCCTTACTAGATGTTTAAATCAATTTTATTTCAATTAAATGCACTCCACTAATAATGAGATTCAAATCCGCTATATTAAATAAGGATTTAAGTATATTCCAAAGTATTGGGCACAGCGAGAATTCCATATAGGTTAAAAGGTCTTTTATCTTTCAGAGCATACATACTATTATTAATAATTGCAAAATTTTCAACCACAATCATCAAATAGAGAATATGTAGCCTTAAAAGATCTCCATCAGGTGAATTTGGCCTATCCCTCTATTTTCATGTCTAGACATGTAACTACAAATTTGCCTTTGCATTTTGTCTTCCTAATACACTCCCAAATCTTCAGAAAATATATGATAGTTCACCAAAAAGTCTTTCATTGTCTTCTAACCCACATTCCTTTATTTTTTCTTTAATGAAGGGTCCTTATCTGAACTCAGCTAATCTCACTCCACAAAATAATTTCTGCCCATCTCTGGCACTTAAAACACTCTTCTGCTAATCATACTTAACTCTACATTTAACATGGGAAATCTCAGGACATTCAACTAATGAATGCAATATTCCACCCAGAATGTTACTTAAAATGGCAGATATTTTCTGAGTCATTTTTATACTCTCAGGAAAAATATGGTTGTCAACATATTTTAAAAAAACTAAATCTGCTCAATTACCACCAGGCTTGTTGCCTCCTGAGAATATCTGCAGCATGAAAATATAATTACAAGCAATAAAAATGGCAACTAAAATAAAAAATGTTCTCAGCCCATGTAAATCTGAGCCAAATTCAGGTGAAATATTAATACTCAGTTCTGGTGCATATTTTTTATTTTGAGTCCAGGTCTTGCTCCATCACTCAGGCTGGGGTGCAGTGGTGGCATCATGGTTCACTGAAGCCTTGAAATCCTGGGCTCAAGCAATCCTCTCGCCTCAGCCTCCCAAGTAGCTGAAAGTATAGGCATGCACAACCACTCTAAGCTAACTCTCTATCTCTGTAAAGACAAGGTCTTGCCATGTTGTCCAAGCTATTCTCAAACTCATAGGCTCAAGTGATCCTCCTGCCTCAGCCTCCCAAAGTGTTGGGATTACAGGCATGAGCCACCATGCCCAGCTCTGGTGCATAGCCTTGTATGTTGATTCACTTAAAAAAAAAAAAAAAAAAAAAAAAGCCTGCCAGGTGACTTGCTTTCTTAGCACTGAGATAAGTTTACAACATCTTATGAAATTTGACACAGCTATATTTGATTATCTAAGCAATTTTTTAAATGGAATAAACATCACAGTTGTTTGCAGGACTATAAGTTAGCACATACTGATCTCTAGGCTATCAATTGGTCTGAACACAAAGATATTTAACACACATTTGAATTGTGTGTAGGGTGTGGTTGTTATATAAATTCATTAGCTTTACTAAGGGGCTTTGAATTCCCATTTGTTGAGGAAACTGACCAGTATAATCCCTGAGACGATAAATTTCTAGTATATCTACTAATATTCTCTGAAAAGAATAAGCTATTTCTCCCCAGGGAGTGTGAATCCCATGATGTAGAAATAAAAGAAAAAATATTCACATTACATATTCTTCTTTAGTATTTAACCATAAAAGGATCATGGGCAGCAAAGATTCCAAGCCATCCTGGGTCAATTAAATTTAATTTGTTTCAAAATAATGTTTCATCTTTTAGATCTCATTTAAACTATCAGTAAAGAGAACATTAAAGTCATTTATTTATATAGAACTGGAATAGTGACAGGGAAATAAAGTACTTAATGAAACCATTTATAATCTATAATCATTTTATTAAAACAGCATTTCCACTGAACACTTTACAATGAAAAAGTATAGTAATTTACAAATAGCTTAGGGACTGAGCTCTAATTAATCTCTTAGAAAAAAAGACTTGACACCTTCACATATTTAAACTTTATTAGCTTTGCTATCAGGAAACCTTATAAAAAAAATGAGAAAGGAAATCCATAATGAATTCACTACACTTAATTTCATATTATCATCCTTAGGTGGTTTCTTAATAATAACTTGCATGAATTGAGAGAAAGTGACAGTAGTCTTAACTATGAGAGTGACTGTGTTCATTATTACTTTAAGAACCTCCAAGTCAAATCACTTTATGTTAAAAAATGAAAATCAAAATAAAAAGAGTAAGAGCATCTCACATTTCTAAGAAGTTTTAATACTTTCAAAAGGTTTCCACCTTTGTTTTCTATCAAGCTCTCTGAAGATTTGAGATGAGAAAATGCAAGACACAGGAGACTGAACAACATGTCAAAAACATAAATCAGTGGCAGAGTGGGATGGCAAACCCAGGTATTCCTATTCCTGGTGGAATTTTTCCTCTAAGTTTATACTACCGCTGCATTTTACTACTGTATTTTCTTACCCTTCACTATGGGAAAGAATACAAGTTTTACAGTTATTGATATTTTCCCTCAATGCATGTTGAATAAAAAGAAATAATGTTCTTTTTACTGATAATTTAAATGAGATCTAAAAGATGAAACATTATTTTGAAACAAATTTTTAATTTAATTGACCCACTGTGGCAAACTGTGTGGGTAAAATATTCCATGAAGATGAAACAACACGGGAAGATCCCGAGGAGACTCCACTAACACAGGCCATTACAGCAAGCCCATAGGAGAGGAACAGGAAAATGAACAAAGCTGAGGCAGGGGGCTGTGAAAGCCATTTTTTATAAATCTGGAGTTTATTCTACAAAGGTTTAAGACAAAGAGGTGAAAGTTCTTACATTTTTTTAAAAAAATGTGTATGTCTAGCTGCTAGAGAATGGATTTGGGGATACAAATTAACAGAGTAACCACTTAGTAATTGCAAGAGAGATCAGAGTATACTGAACTAGGGTGAGGACAAGAGAGAAGTGGATTTATTTGAGGAGCTACTGATAAACTGAAGTGGGGTCAATGGGGAAAGGGAGAAGCATCCCCAGATCTCTGGTTTGGACAACTGAGAGGCTGGAGAAGCCACTTGTAGAAACAGAGAAGTCTAGAGAAGAAACGGATTTGTGAGTGGCTCTTGAGTATTGAGAATGCAATTGTAAATAAGTAACTAGATCCCAAGATAGACCTCTGAGTTCAAGATAAAAATTTGGGATTTAGGAACTGTCAGGTTATTAGTGGTTTTTGAAATCATGGGGCTAGCTAAATAAGATAAGTTAAGAAAAGAAGGCAGAATAAAAAGAAGAGTACCTGGCAGTGACCTTTGAGAATGTACAACATTTTGAGTTTAATTACAAGAAAAGCTAACAAAGGCAAGGGAAATGGTGGTATCGATAATCTCAGGATTTCCAGTAAATAAATCACATTCTTTGAAATTTTTAGTAATAATAATTCTTAGCCCTCTGATACTTGATACAATTAGAAATTTGACATGATTACTATTGTATAATAAAAGTGAACAAGCTATTTAAAAATAAAATTGTTATAACACTTTTTTTCCTTATCTCAAGTTTAAAGAGATATTCAACTTAAATGTAAAAACAGCATAATATAAAATCCCTCAGTATCTTATCAACACCTAAACTGGCAAAAGATAAATTAAAAAGATGTTTTACATCCAATTTTGTATCCAAGATGAGACAAAGACTAATATTTTCCTATAGTTTAATCAAGGGAAAACAGGCTCTTTAAATTCTATTAAATTATTTAACAGCCACAAACAGATGCAATAATTCATTCTTGGTGAAACAAATCATTTTCTCTTCTTTCTCAATGCCAATAAAGCAAACATTCACAGGTGCTTAATTAACATTTTGCATAAGGCCAAACAATACAATCATTTTATGAATGACAAAGGAAACACACATTAATAGGGTGACAGACCAATAAGTCATCGATAAGCCAAAGATTTGGGAAAGTTTAAAAAATGATTCTGAAGGATATGGAAAACAAAAGTTTACCATGATTCTAAATGTGAATGCCATTTCATTGAATTGACATTTATCAAGCAGTTGGTGGAGAGAATTCTGTAAGAAGAATTC
This sequence comes from Saimiri boliviensis, assembly GCF_048565385.1. Classification (NCBI taxonomy): domain Eukaryota; kingdom Metazoa; phylum Chordata; class Mammalia; order Primates; family Cebidae; genus Saimiri; species Saimiri boliviensis. Next base: position 42,937,766 of record NC_133453.1, read on the forward strand.
GGTTATTAAGACTTGAAAAGCTTTCTGACTTTCTTATTCATTTGGTCTGGAAAGTTGAAGTCATACTCATCCTGGATTGAGAGTATGCATTGGACTAAAGAAATTTTTTAAAGAAGTTTCCTCAAGTTTTCTGGTAAGGTGGCAACTAAATCAGTCCAGAAAGGACTACCACCGAAGAAGATGAAAAACTTAGATTAATATTATTCTGACTTGCTAAAAATTCCCCTTTCTTCAAATAAAGTGGAGCTCTTCTCTTTATCCTAATCTTAGAGGATATTGTGTTATGTCCATTATTCCCTACAATGCGGTCTACAGAATGTAGGTGTGTGCATTTACATACATCTTGGCTGCCCCTCAGTCTTATTCCGCATTTCAAAAATCCTAATCCCTTGCATTTTCCTCATGAATCCTATTTTCTAGAGCTTTAATTATCTGTACAGGTTCTTTCTGATCCAAGCATTTTACTTACCTGGACAAGTCACTAATGGTCAGACCAGTGCTAAGTGTAAAGAAAATATGGCTTCAAGGCTCATTAGACACCGCACTTTACATATCCTTTATTTGCTGGTTTTTGTGTCTCACTTATACAGTGAGTCATTCCAATTATCATTGCAACTCCAGGTGACTTTCTGTCATATTTTTCATGTCTACACTAAGCTTTAACGTTTGTAGGACTGTGTTTTCTTGCTCCCACTATGCAGCTTTTGCCCAGTTAGCTCTCAATACAAGTCCATGGGCAAATCGGTGCCATGTCAAGTATGCTACTGAACATGCTAAAAATCCTCCCGAGGTAGACTCTGGAGAAAAAACAACGTTACAATTTCTTCTTCCTGTTACAGAAAAGCTGGTTTTTGTCCCTGGGCCAGAAAGAAATCTGCCCAGCTATTAACATTTCTGTCTCCATAATCTTCCCTATACCAAATGGTCCACTGAAATTATTTGCTCTAACAATTCATTTGCTGAGGATAAATGGGTGCTCTCTGGTCTGCAAAACATAAGGACTTTTCATTTTGTCTTTGCTTTGAATTAGTTATAATCCTATAGAAGATGTACAGTCATAAATGAATCACAGTTAATACTTAATACAATTTTGACAAAGTTCTGCAAAACTAAAACAGCAGTCTCCTTTTGGCCCAGGAAACAAATTTCACTCAAATTTTCAAACATACTAAGACTATAAAAATGGTGCGGCTCGTGGGAATCAATAGCTTCTTAGATTTTGTAGTTAAATTTGACCTCAAAAAAATGAAAATTATGAAATATTAAATAATAGAATTTCTTAAAAAATTATAAATTTCTAATAATAGAAAATGTAATAGAATTTCTAATAAAGCCTTAAATTATAAGCACATCAAATAGAGAATAAAAAAACATAAAGCTCACTGTTATTTGCACTGGTAATATGGACAAAAATCTATTCGTGCCTAAAAGAGGATAGAAATGAAGACTTTAAGTCGCAAACTAGCCTCTGTTAAATCTCTGAATTAAGGAGCTCAGTCTGATGAGTAAAGTAGCAACCTAGTCAGTAAATCTAAGTCACATGTGACTTTGGATGAGCCTGTATAAGGTAAACAAACTTGAATATAAGGCACTATAACGGAACTTGGAGGAGTAGGGACTTCATTTTAGTTTGTTAATTGCTCCATCCTTAACACCTACTATTATTATATTAGCTTTTTTATTCACGGGTTTCTTGCCTGTCTCCCAGAGCTCCTTGAGAGCAGATATCTCCAGTACCTGCCACCATGTCTGGCACCTCTCAAGCACTCAATAAATACCTGTGGAATAAAAGTTTGTAGAAATCTCATAGCTATGTACTATGACGATTATTAGCTTATTGAACATTCCTATGGCAACAGAATGGGTCCCGTCTAAAAGGTGAAAGCAAGATTTAACCCAAATATCTGACTCCTGGGGCAATTGGTCTTAAGGAGTTCAATTCCACAGAAACACTATCTCCACATAAGGCTTCTGCCTGAACACTGGATTTTACATCCAAATTGGCTTTTGTTTTTCAAATCATGAAAGAGAATAAAAATACTTCCCATGAAAAGCTGATGGATCACAGTGTACATATTTAAATAATAGTTTGAACCCTAAATGTGATGGCTATATTTCTTTCTTAGGAAACTAAATTTATAAATATGTCACTAGTCATGTGTATAAAAAGAGCAGGTAGCAATGATTTTATCCTCAACTGACATAAAAAACAGCTCTCAGATGATTGGTTTCTCCATGTCAGTATTATTTTCTTCTTTTCAATATCTGAACTTTCAGAATCTCGACAGTAATGATTCAGACAATGCATTCGAATTATTCAGTGCTATCATACTCCTACAGCCAAGTGACCTTTCTCTTCTCCTTGCAAAGTTAACAGTTAGCTTGACTTTTAATAAATTCACTTTGAGTTTGCCTGTGATTACGTTGTTTTATTGAGCTCTGGTTATTCTAGGGCAGTTATTACTTTGCAGGCCACTCACTCTCCCTTGAACCTACTTATCAGCCTTCTGCTTGTTCTCATTTCTACCTCCTTCTTCTCAGTTTCCATCTGTGCTCAGTATTTATTCAGGGTAGCTTTTATACTCAAGTATAATATATAGATATAAGTGTATAAACTTATTTAAAGATATTTTTAAAAATTAAAAATAAACAGGAAAAAACTCAGTACAGTATAGTGTTAACTATACTAAAAAAACTTTCAGCTATTAAATGAGACTGGAACCCAGATGTGTCTCACCTCAGGACTGCATTCGTTCCACTACATCAATGGTTCCCACAGTGTAATCTCTGGACTGGCAGCAATAGTATCACCAAGGACCTTGTTAAAAATGCAGATTTTCAAACTCTACACCCACTGAATCTGGGGGTGGTGTTCAGAAATGTGGGTTTTAATAAGACAAGAATGATTCTGATACACCCTTAAGTGTTGCTGCATTACATCATTGGTCCCAATCTTACCTGATTATAAGAATCACCTGCGATAGCTCGTTGACATTGACATAGTATAGTCTCAGGTTTTACACATCTGAATCAGTAGGTTAAAGGAGAGGGGACAGGAACTTATTTTTTTTAACAAATGACACCCTAGGCCCACCCAAATGATTCTTATGGTCAGGGAAATTTGAAAACACTGCACCAAATCAGAATATTCAACTTCATACACTTATGAAAAAAAGTAGACATTGCATTTAATTATATGATGGTTCCATGTTAAGAAAATAAAAATATTGAAACTATGTTTTTTCAGACTTGAATTTTAATTCCATTGTTAGTTCAGAAAAAAAGGAAGAGTATTGCAATACAATAGGGAGTCATCACTTTAAATAGTTAAGAAATATTACTTTATATAAGCAGTTCTAGAGAATTATGTATAATTGAGTTATGTGTAAACTGTAGGTAACTGAGAGAAGTCCAACCTCCATTCAAACATAGAGAAATTAATAAAGAAGCTTTACTTGCGTTATAAAGGATTTCTTCATTTAAGAAAGATTTATCACAATTGTCTTGTATAAATCTGGAACTCCCCTAGAATACATAAAACTTGTTTTTTAATGCAAAAAAATTATCAGAAAGGATAATCTTTGCCCTTTAAAAAAAATAACGTGTAAATGAGACAAATAATTTGAAGGGCAGGCTTGGAGCAGTCTGGGGCTTCCTTTGAATCTTCACTTCATTTCCTGAAGTTAGGTTCCATAATCATACCATGTTCTAGATGATTCAAATTTTTTACTAATGAATTGTAGCTGTTAAATGTACTCAGATGAAGAGAAAGGGAGCTGTCATTTATTAAAGGCCAACCACTACCGTGCTACCCTCCATTCAGGATGGAAATGTATTCCATCCTGAATACATTTCTTCTCAGTATTGTACAATATGTATGGAGGGAAAAATTAAAAATCAACCTATCTATTGACTTTAATAATACATTTGCAGCCAAGTGCGGTGGCTCATGCCTGTAATCCCAGCACTTTGGGAGGCTGAGGAGGGCAGATCACGAGGTCAGGAGATCGAGACCATCCTGGCTAACACGGTGAAACCCCATCTCTACTAGAATTACAAAAAATTAGCTGGGCGTGGTGGCACACGTCCGTAGTCCCAGCTACTCGAGAGGCTGAGGTAGGAGAATTGCTTGAACCTGGGAGGCAGAGGTTGCAGTGAGTCACTGCACTCCCACTTGGGCGACAGAGCAAGCCTCCATCTCAAAAATAATAGTAGTAGTAATAATAATAATAATACATTCACAAGCAAAGAATGATTTGATAATTCCTAAATCAGTGCTTCCCTTTGTCCTAGATCATATACCAATGAAGCCTATTTCTCCATTTCCCCTTACTGCCTTCCCACCCTTCCTTCCCCTCTTAGGCAACAGCTGCTCCTCTCCCTACTCACCCTCTTTCACTGTTGGGGCCGTTACAGAAGATTTGAACAGTTAACATCCCTTTACAATGTGTACGTAGTACAAATTACACTGGAAAACATTATTCACACCTCAAGCATTTCCTAATGTTCAAGAAACAATAGAAATTCTACCTGTAGGATACAAATGTATTGAAAGTTACTAATTAACAGAGAGCACGTTTTAGATAAAATGCTCACATCTTTAAAATACGTCCCTACCCTTATCACCATCAGTGGCTTTCAGTAATCATCACTTTCACATCTCATTCACTCTCATACACTGAGTTCCTAATTATAATTACCCATAATCTTTTTTTCACAAGCATATGGAACTAGAATTCCACAATGGGACATTTCCAATGCTAATCATTACACTTGGCTGGGTCAATTTGCCGCCCTTACTTCCAGTTGGGATTTGTTTACTCCCAATGTAGCTTATGAGAAAAGTTAAACAGAAAGTTCCATAGAGTTGCTGACTTATTAGGGTTAATGAATACTTTCAGCTAATAACCACAATATTTGTTACATCAGTATCAGTATCAAACATTCCTTATGTTCCTTTAACTTAATGGTATTTTAAAGGAAGGTGACATTTTTCAAGTTACCGCAAGGGATGAAATCTACCACTATCTTATAACAAAAAAAATTTCAACATTATTTCTTTTTTTTAATTTTTTTTAACATTATTTCTTTAAACAACCAGTGGTGCAAAGGTAGAAAGCTCTGATCAATTGAACCTAATTATTTTCAAAACATAAATTTGAAATACATTATTTTCAAAACATAAATTTGAAATATGTTAATCAAAAAGTTTTATACAAAAGTCAGTGGAAAGGAAAGAAAGAAATTGATCAAGATTCCAACAGCATGTACTTGTGTGTCAGTGCATTCCCATAAACTATCTCCATGGACAAATTGATGGCATGATGTTGAACTGCAGGACTTACATGTTCCAAGTCGGCCAGAACTACTGTGTCAGCTTAGCAGGAAAATTCATCTGAGACCAATTCAACAAGCAGTATGTTTGTGTTTAATACAACAATATTCAGCAGCCTCCACACCCAGGAATGTATATGTCTTTGCTAAACTTAACATCTGTAATGACTTAACACAGAAACAGCTTCAACTCATTGATAATTCACATACCTCTATCAAAATTAGATCATACATTTTCTGCTGAATTTTGAATTGGGATCCACTGCCCATTACCATCGTCACTTAAAGTGAGTACATTTTTCTGCTGTGAAGATGGCAGAAAACGAATGGACAGAACGTCAAAGATTTTGTTTCTCCACATGTTTTTTTTTTTTTTTTATGAGAGGGAGTTTCGCTCTTGTTACCCAGGCTGGAGTGCAATGGCGCGATCTCGGCTCACCGCAACCTCCACCTCCTGGGTTCAGATTTTAAGTAAATGGTCATTTCTGATTTCTTCATTTTTAATGAAAAAGAAGGGAGACAAGCCAACTAGTGGTCCTTTTCAAAGGATTCAAATACAGGAGGGTATCAGAAACTTGTGAGCTGTCAGCAGCACCTGTGGCCCATGCATGTGTACGCAGGGAGGGGCCACCCCAGGCCCATAACAGTATGTGCAGCCAGATAACCTTGTGCTGCCCTGCCAACTTGACACCTTTAGAGATCAGGTTAAGCATTGCCTGTTTCCAATTCCGGAGCCCATGACTACACCAGGCTCCTCGGGGTCTCTTCTTCTCTGTCAAACAAAGTGCTTCTTCCCCTCCAAATGAAATACCTTGCCTAAAGAGATGATGTCTGTCATAGTTAATCTACAGATAATTTTCTACCTCAAAATATGTAAAACATATAATATAAAAATCAACTTTGCTGGTACTATACAAAAATCAAACAGATATGTCCAGATAATAACATTCTGATTCCTCACATATTTTTTAATAAATGAGATATGTCAAATTTAAATCTTTGATTCTCTTTTTATATGTTCTAAGACTTTTCATATGTATCAAGTCACAAATCAGAAAGAGAATTTTGTCAGGTCATGCTATCCATTTTCACAGGTATATGTGTTTGAAGGGGAGTGTTGGTTGTGGCCCAAAAGCTTGAGTTGGCCTCTGATAAACAAAGTCACATGAGCGTACGGGATAGTAGCCAGAACAGGGGACCTGCTTATCCAGAAGGGGCAAATGGCAGGACTGCTAAGTGTTCAGCGGGGAGTAATGATATGAACTCAGCCAGAGCTCATGATCCTTGTTGGGGGTTATAGACAATGAAACAGCATATATTAATGACGTCCACAGTAAGATGTATTCAGGATTCTCTTAGGTTAGTTCCTTAGAAATTTTTAAGAAAAAGACAAAAATGAAAGTCATATCCTACTGTATAATCTGTTTTTGCAAGAATATTTAATGTACATAATTTTAATTCTGTCTTCAGCCTGATTGAAGGAATCACTAAAATGGAATTAAATGGAATAAAATAAAGCAATTGTATGTCTTGATCTTTATACTAAAATCTAAAAAGAATGGAGTTCAAACTGAACCATATAGGACATATATTTGGGTAGTAAAACAGCTATTTTTTAGATTGCTATGATATCTGGTACAGGCAGATAGAGCAACTTGCTTATATAGAATATAATTAAAGTAGTTCTTAATTCTATTAATATAATTACAATTGTTTATTATAGTTGTTAATATTATAAACTATATCCCTCAAAATGATTTTTAAGAAATGTTTACAAAATTCAAGCAGTCGAGTAACTGCATGTGTTTGATCTTATTAAATGGTACTTTTCATTCCTGAAAATTCTTTCCTATGATGTGACTATAAAGTAAAGTAATATTATTTTGATGTATCAAAACTCATATGCTAAAATGAATTCTTCCTCCTTCACAGCAGACACCTTGAGAAGTTATATACTTAATTTGAGATGCAGCCTTTGATTAAAGGTACTGTTTTATTAAAAATTAAAATTTCGTGTATAGAATTGTAGGAAAGCAATGTCTATATAGCACCAACCATATAGAAAGACATAAAATTGGAAGTAAAATTCAACCAATATCACAAAAATGCAGAAGTATCACTATTAATATTTTGGCAAATATCTTTTCAGCCATTTATTTATAGGAATATGTTACATAAAGGAAAAAATGACTACAAAAATATCATCATACTATATCTGCAGTTTCAAAACCAGTTTTCACTCCACACTATATCATAGACATCATTCAAAATAGGTAAGTTCTAAGCTATATAGTATTTATCTATTGAATTCCTCTTGATGGATATTTCCATTTTTTTCTAATTTTTTCATTACTATGAACAACTCTGCAACACACTCTCTGTATTTTCAGAACACTGTTTTGGAACTATCTTCTAAGACTAACACATAGACATCTGCAGTTTTAAGAAACTATACTCCTCTAAGTGTATCTTCCCTTTGAACTATTCAAGTCTTTCAAAATCAGGTCTAGTTAATAAGAGTAGCACTTTCTCGCCACACCTGGCTATGACTGATGGAGGTAATTCCTTTAAAGCACTTGGAGATTCATCCATCCTACTTTTTTGGTGGCAGTATGATAGAAAAGAGCACAGATTTAGTCAGGCAGATCTTTTTTTTATATATAAGTAACTTTTTGTTGAAGTGAACATATATACAGTAAAGGACATAAATTATAAATATACATCTCGATGGATTTTCACAAAATACACTGGATAAACAAAACTAATGTTTTCTCCTTTTATTACTGCTTTTCTATTCACTATATAATCTTGGATTAATGATCTCTCTGTGCCTTTGAAATAGGCATGACAATACCTGCCTTAAAGGTGTACTGTGAAGACTAACTGAAACAATGTATACAAAGCATCTACTACACAGTAAATAAAGGTTAGTGTCCTCCCTCCTACCCGCCCTCCACAACAGGGAATAGGTCCCAGCCACATCCCCACCAGTTCCTCCTCTCTTTCAACCCAAGAGCCTGGAGTGCCTTGTTCCCCAGACTGCTTTCATTATGAACCTCTTGATTAGAAAATGAGTTCTTAATACTGTTTGAAAGGAATACAGTCACATCAAGGACTCCAATTTAGAACCACAGAGTGTTAACTCCTAAAAGATAAAGAGGCTCATCTCCGTTAAGAAAATTGGTTGTTCAAATAATTCACAAGTTTAATTCTGCTATTTGCTAAGTATTATTAAAAATATAATGAAATGCAAAGCTCCCTGTGTTTTCACCAGGGCCCCCACACATGCTGGGTGCAGTCTCACTCAGCAGCTCAACGTGCACTATATCCTCAAGCAGAAAACCCTATTTTTCTACAAAAAGCCAAAATCAAGTCTTGTGGATGGCACTGATTGAATTGGAATTCATCTTTTGCCATTGCTGCTAAAGTTATGCAGGTGCTGAATGTGGTATCCAGGGATGCAAATGAAAGTCGGAAACACCCAACCCTTCAACAGGTCTACCTATACTGTGAGGTCTCAACCATCGCTCAGGGACTCCTCTATTGAAACAAAAAAGTTAGCAATGTGGTAAGCATGCTGCCAAATACTAACAGTCACAAAAGAAAATAATGCAAAAATACTTTTTTTAAAAGAACAGCTACTATGAATCTCTGTGCCAGGCTCCCTGTTATGTAAGCTCTTTACACACATCATCCTATTTTCCTCTCACAACAGGCCTTCATGGTGGTTTCATTATCGCCGTTTTGCAGATGAGGAAACTGAGACTTTGAAAGATTAAGTAACCTGCCCAAGATCACGAAGTAGAAAGATAAATTGAGATTCAAATCTGGGTCAAAGGAGAGGCAGCTTAAATTTAATCCTAGGTCTGTCTGACTCAGAAGCCTTTGTCTCTAAAAACGACATAGTACCAGAAAAGTTGTCTTTGTCCCACTGATGTTTGCATTCCAATCAAACACCAGTCTTTTAAACTAATCGATTTTAAACTAATCAGTCCTTATGGGGGGAGGAGAGAAGCTTGATTCATAAGGATAAGAAAAAAAACTTAAACCAAAAGACTTCCCAGATGAAAAATTTTGTTGCTAGAATTTTTCCAGTTGTTTTGTTTTTAATTAGCATATAATTAATAATGGAATAAGCAACACAAAGACAGAGAAATGTTATTGAAACGGTTGTTGCCTATAATTTTCTCCACTTCTTTGAATGCTTTTAATTTTAAAATTAAAACAGAGGCATCTTAGTGTAACTCCCTCTCAATTTGAAGCCAAGAAATGGTGGAAATTTCATATGGACATTTTAATAATCCCTTTATCTCCAAAGCCAATTATTTTTCTTTCTGACTTGGAACCAGCCCACTCCATTTGACTTCCAGCCATGAGCTTGGAGGTTGATTGGAAAGCTGTAATGAGCTAAGGCTGCCAGCATGTCAGGTTCCATTGTGTTTATGTGACTGCTGATCAGGGTAATGAAACAGGGATTAGTTCATCCCTATCACTACAAATAAATGTGATTTTATGACAGCACTGGAGCTTTAATCATTTATTAAAAAGGAAAGAAAAAGATGTAAAGGTGGCTATACAATACTTATCATAAAAATCTGCTTCCTCCCTGAGGCCAACAGTTGATTTTAATTTTATACTATCTACGTTGTTGTGAGATAAAAAGCCTTATTAATGTACACATCACTCCAAGGAGAACCATGCTTCATGCTTCACCTCATCATATTTTAGAAGTACATAATATAAATGGTTTTCTCCAATCAAACTTAATTCACTCAGAGTTGAAAAAACAACACAGAAAATAAAAGGTTTGAGAAACTATAGAATATTGATGTATTTAAGATTCAAATAAATTAATGATTCAATTATCTGGAGACTATCTGGAAATTAGATATAATGTGATACTCCAAGGACATCTGGAATAGATCTCTCTCTTTTTCTCTCTCATACACACACACACACACACACACACACACACACACAGAGGCTTTGACCAGCAGTCCTTGAGGTTTGTGAATATTATGGGTTTAAGAGTTTAAGACAATTGGTTTATGCATTTTTCAGCCCCAAGTTCCTACAAAACAGGAAACGTTATATTTGCAGAAGGCAGATCAGAGCACTAGCTGTTTCTTCCCAGAACCTTCGACCTGCACAACGTGACTAAGAAGTGTTTGGGAAGAGAGTTTAGGAAGGGTTTCCTGTTTGTCTTCACGTGTTAGACTCTTCTCTTCTTTCTCAACATCCATATACTATACAAAACATAATGAATGCCACATAATGTGCACATTCTAATTTGCCAAAATGTTTTTATACTTGTTTTCCATCTGAGGTCATTTCTTAATATATCTAGATATTATTTCCAAAGATGTGGAATCATTTCTCTCCCTCAGAGATAATTATTTTCCATAATGTGCCAGTATATTGGGGAAGTGAATTCCAGCTTGCTATAGCAATGCTGACCATCCCCACTATGAACTATCTTATCCCATAAGGAAATCAAAATCTCAAGTATCTGCTGTTTGGCTTATTAAGTCTGAACCTAAAAGCCAGTCCCAAAAATGTCTCTGAAATTTTGCAGGCCATTTGGAAGTCAATTTTTATCTCCTCCCACAGCACTCCTCTTGCAAATGTTGCACTGACAAGAGGAACAGCCTGCTCATCTTGGTCCCTTGGTAAAGAGCTGCTGCCCAACTGGCAAAGACTGGGTTCCTATTCCACTCCCAAAAAAGTTACAGAGATGGGGCTGGAGTCAATGGTGTTAGATATGTTTCAGGCTTAGCAAGCCACCAGTGGACATTCCCTGCCACACACTGCTGTTCTATCTGAATTTTGTTAAGACTTGTCTTGTGGCCTAAGATGTGATCAATCCTAGGGAATGTTTCATGTGTACTTGAGAAGAATGTGTATTCTGCTGCTGTTGGATAGAGCATTCTGTATATATCTGTTAGGTCAATTTGGTCTAAAATGTAATTTAAGTCCAACACTTATTAATTTTCTGTTAAGGTAATCTAAACAGAAAATCAATAAATATTGGACTGGAATTACACTTTTACATCTATGTGTAAATGTGTGAACATTGGACTTGAATTACATTATTATACCTATGTATTTAGGTGTTCTGATGTTGGGTACATATGTATTTCCAATTGTTATGTCTTCTTGATGAATTAACCTCTGTATCCTTATGTAATGACTTCCCTTGTCTCTTTTGTAGTTTACTTTTTTTGTCTATTTTTGTCTGATATAAGTGTAGCTACCCCTGCTCTTTTTCCTCTGAACTTCTATTACCCTTTCCCAAGAGAGAAAGGCAACCCATAAATACTCCTGCAGCTGCAATACACTGAAATGGGAAAGGCAAAGGGTTCACAGGCAATGGAATCATGAAGTTTATCTTCTTTGACATGCTCTACACCAAACCCATAGCTTCTACACCCAAACCAGCTCCCCTTCCAAAGGCCTGTCTTCACCAATGGCAGTTAGAATTATCTGAATTGCTTGATCTCTTCTGCTTTTTTCCCATCTATATAACAGGTTACTGCTCTGTCTCTTTCTCCTTTGGCAGGTCTCTCCTTCCTTTCTTTTTCTATCACAACCAGCCTAATTGAAGTACTTCAGCTCACAGCTAGATTACTGAAATGGACTGGATCAATTAGGGCCCAGTGAGGGAAATAGGAGCCACTCCAAGCATGCTAAGGAGAGGGAATTTAATACAGTGAATTGGATATACTACTGCTAGAAGAGCTAAGAAACCAAGAGAGAATAATGAGACAACTCAGAGACTAACAACTGCCGGTAGTTACTACCACTCCTTCTGGAGGGACAGAAGAAGGTGGTATTACCAGCACCAAAGGGCTAGAGTCATGGAAAAAGCTGGAACCACAGTGGGCCTGTCTTACACAAGCTGGAGCCACCAAGCAAACACAGTGGTTGTGCTCGCCTGTCTCTTGTCAGTGCCTCTCATTGGCTAAACCCAGGTAGGAAAGAGCTAGGAAATCAACCTGCAGGGCTTGAACCCTCAGCCATGTAGATAAGGGGAGTGAAAGAAAAGGAATAGATCTGACAGCTAAAAAGACCAACAATTGGCTCATAAGATAAATTCACTCTTCCATATATATAGTTCTCACCACAGATCACTGACTTCCCATTTTATATAATGAAGTATAGGCTCTAGAGGGTAAGTGTCAAACCTAGGGTCAAATGGTGCAGCCCAGGCTAGAACTTGAAGATATCTCAGACCTTAAATCCCACTTTTTCCCAAGTATCCACTGCCTTTGCTTTTCAGTTGCTCTTTAGCTACAACCATCATGGGCAACAGCACAGCATGTGCTTACTTCTAAATAATAAGCAGAGACTGTAACTGTAATCTCAAGGCTCCAGTCTTCTTCCAGGCTGGGAATGAATGGAGAGGTCACCTCATTTTATTTACAGGCCTCCAGCACCTCAAAGAGATACTTTACCTAGTCAGTGCCTTCTCTCCTGCCAGGCCAAGGCCCAGAATCAGCAGAGCCCATCTTACCTGGAATGAGTGAGCATTTCCCAGGTGGAATTTGAGAAGACACAGAAAAGGCCCCACATTTCAAAACAATATTCCTTATTTTTGCTCATTGCTTCATTTCACAAATATTTATCAAAAATTCAATGATATCCAATAAGGACTATGGGAAATCTATATTGGTTGGTGCTGAAATAATACTTCTGAAGTTTATGTCAATTAGTTTAAGGCAATGGTTTTTCTTTCTTTTTTTTTTTCAATCTCCATAGCTATAAAGACAAAACGTAGTGAACTCATATCACCACAGTTTGCATGCTGCCAGAAGCCACCAAGGAGTCCTATTTTAAAGTAAGTCTTGCTTTTTAAAAATGCATAAATTTTACATTATACCCCACAAGAATTCCATATTAATCTAAAAAATAGTGAGATTTTCCAAAGAAACTTCCAGTCAAAGCAATTTTCCAAGATCAAGTGCCATGATAACATACCTAAACTTGGAAAACTTGGACATAAAGTTTGCATCCTGTTAAAATGTAAATAACCCAGAGAAGGGCTGTTTTTTTTTTAAGATATGATCAGGGGTTTTGTTTGTTTTGCTCTTGTTTATATGAATGCATTTGGAAGATATTACATATTCTCAAAGTATAAACAAGAATATAAATTTCAGGAATGGTAATGAGAATATTGGAAATGAATAGTTCTGTGTTGTCCTTGAAATATCATTACCTGTTGTTCAAAAAAGCACTTTCCCATTTGTATTTTTCCTTAATGTAATACATTTGTTTGCATCCTTCTTCAGAGAAATGGTTTGAAACATGTCAGAAATGTTCTTTAATTCCAGTTGAAAATAATAATAATTCAATAGTTTAAAAGAGACTTTAAAAAATCACTGGTGCTTAAACATATGCCCTTTTAAAAAATGTAATATTGGAAACCAATGAATCCACCACTCTTGCTCTCAGATGAAGATGAATATTTATTAAAAAGATTGACTGCCACTACAAAAAAAAAGAATATAATTTTCAAGTAGAAAATTATGTCTAATTTTCTTCTAATAATATAAGAAAGTAGTTACATCTATAAATCATAGACTCATGTTTATCATAACCATTAAAAATATAAAATTGTAATATGTTAACATTAGGGGAAGCTAGATATAGAGTATATAGGAACTATTTATGCTATGTTTACAAATTTTCTATTAATCTAAAATTGTTGCAAAATACAAAGTGTTTTTTTAAACCTCTGTATTTTTTAAGTCCCCATAGAACCTATGGATTGTTTTCCCTAGATATGGAAAATACCTGTATTTGTTCCTTTTGTTATCCGTTTTTCAGTTCCCTTTCTGATGAGTTTGTTCTCCTTATAATTTTCTTGTATCTCTGATCCTTTAATTTGATTTTATTTTGTGTTCAAGCCAGGAAAACCTACCAATTTGAACTTGAAAGAGACAGAACTCACTCAGCATAATTTCCATTCTTTACATTGTGGTTGTATCACAGTAAAATGTTTTCCCTTCAAATAATTATACAACATAGCAATTTCAAATATGACCATTTGTAGAAACTCAATTTCAGAAAATCAAACACAGCTCACAAAGGTGTTGACTGGAAAACAAACTCAATTCAGGATCATAGATGCCTCTAAAGAAACAGTTGCCAGATGTTCTTTTGCATATGGAAGAAGATAAAGAATTAGGAAAGAAGAGGTAAAGGAGAGAATAACCATGTATGAAGACAGGGTCTCTTTGGGGGAAAAGCTAGAAGGGGAATTTTTAATTCCAAATAATTTCCTGTCTGTCAAAACTGGTCAACTGATATATGTAAGTCTTAACTTAAATACCACCACCTAAGTCAAAGAAATGTTATGAGACATATTTTAAAATATTCATCTGTCATACAGCACACAAAACAACCTTTTAGCATTCAGCTTTGAACTGAAAAAGTTCTAGTAAGTGGTATTTTTTCTCTCTTTTTTTCTTATCATTCTCAAGGTTCCCAAAATGATATCTTTACTACATCTCCATTTTATATACTCAAATAGAAGATATCTTCTTTTTCTTTTCCTTTTTTCCCTTACTCTTCCCCTGCTCCCCCAGCACCTCATCTCCTGAGACATAAGAGGGATAAAGGATCCTTAAGCATCTACATATTAACCATGTACTAGGTATTGAAGAGTTACATTTACTTTCTTGTTTTAGTCTGTTTTCCTCAAGCCTCTTATTTCTTCCAAATCTCACCTACCACTGTCTACAGCCATTAAAAAGTAGAGAAAAAAAACAGGACTTGGCAGACAGATGTCCTGAATATTAAGCTGGAGCTGTTTCCATGCTCCAACCAGGCAACTGTGAGCTAGAACCCTTTCTGTGTCAGACTGCACACTACAGGAGGCCAACTTACAACTCACAAAACCTTAGTTCTGCCCGCCCCAACCAGCCCAGCCTGCAGAGACTTATACTTGTCTGAGTGCTGGGGCATTTATCGTTGCCAAAGCCTTTCTCACAGCTTTCATACAAGTTCTTTCAGCACACAGTGACCCCATGGGTGATAGATGTGCTCATCAGCTCTTCATATTTACCAGTCTTTTAGTTACACAAAGACCAGCTTCCTCGACATTCTCTTGCTATCTTCTCTGCAGAATCTTTCAGCCTCCCAATCCATCATTACTGGCACTGGCTCATCCAGTTTCATTGTTCAATGGAAGTTGCCATCTATTAACATTATTGAAGTCAGGGACAGTGTGTCCAGCACACAGTTGTAAGCTGGAGGTGCCAAGTTTCACTCAAGAGGCATGAAGGATGCTATGATTCACAGCACTTCTAATGAGCTGGGGATTTCTGGACCTATAGGCACCTGCTGCTTCTGTAGCCTCTGCCAGCTTCACCACCACACCCTGAAGTATTCAACAGCACCACCTAACCCCCTTAAGAAAATTTATGGTTAAGCTGTATTGAAAACCTTGCTCTGCCATCCACCTTCATTAAAAATCAACACTCATTAGGAAAGTCCATTGGGATATGTAAGAGAAGGGGTCCTGCCTTTGCTTTTTCTTCTTTCTCTCAAAAGGACAGAGATTTCCAACTAGCTCCACAGTGAAATAAAATCAGGAGGCAATTTTATTTATTTCCTTTCTACATCCTCCACTTTCCTATAAAATATTTAGAACAAAGGGCCAAAAGGCTACAGGTGCTGTCCATTAGGAAAGAGGATTTATGCTGTTGCATTGTAGTCATTTGATGTTCCTTTCCCTCCAGGAATGTGATTTGTCTTCAATTACAACTTGGAGCAGAGCAAAACAATCTCAGTGATTTCCAAACCAGGTAGACCCGTGCACACCATTTGGTCTCTTTGCAATTAACTCTGAGATGTCTCTGAGCATTAAACACTCAATCCCATAATGTAAAAGAATCGCAAAAACCAGGCTGATCCACGTGGTGCCTTGGTTCCCTTATTTCCACCACCTTCCCACCCTCACCTCCCCTCACCTTTCTTACTACTCAACTAATACACTCAATTTGAGGTGTAAGCCATTCACTTTGCCCGTTTTTCCACACAAACCATGCCCACTGTTAAATATAGTCTGAAAGCTTATGCTCCCCAAAATTCATATGTTGCAACTTGGTCCCCAGTGTGGTGGTATTGGGAGGTGGGACAGCTAGGAGTTGTATATGGATAGTGCCTGGTTATTTGTTCCTTCCATATCTCATGTTGAAATATATCTCCAATGTTGGAAATGATGCCTAGTGGGAGGTGTCTGGGTTATGGGGACAGATCCCTCATGAATGGCCTGGTGCCCTCCCCATGGTAATGAGTTCACATGAGATCTAGTTCTTAAAAGAGTCCGGGACCTCCCCACTCTCCCTCCTGCTCCCTCTCTGTTGTTTCTTATCACACCATGTGATGCACCTGCTCTCCCTTCACCTTCTGCATGACTGGAAGTTTCCAGAGTCCTCACCAAAAGAAATGCTGGTGCCTTACATCTTGTACTCAGCCTGCAGAACTGTGAATCAAATCAATCCTCTTTTCTTTATAAATTACCCAGACTCAGGCATTTTTTAATAGCAACACAAAATGGACTAATACGGTGGCCTTATAAAAGAGGTCTGAGAGAGCTTGTTTGCCCCCTTTGACCATGTGAGAACACATAAAAGATATCATTGATGAGAAACAGTCCCTTACCAGACACCAAGCCTGCTGGTGCCTTGATTTGAACTTCCCATCATCTAGAACTATAAAACGATAAATTTCTGTGTTGTCTGTAAATTACCCAGACTATGGTATTTTGTTGTAGTAGCCCAACAGGACTAGTAAACTCACTCAAATCCCAGAGTCACCATCTTTCTTCTTTATAAAGGCAACTTCATATGTTACTCAGAACAGAAACTGAAAGCTAATCCAATATTCTCCACGAAGCTCTTCCCAGCCAGTCCAGACCACCACATTAACCTCTTTTTTTAGTTTTATTTTTGACACTATGAAATTCTGTGGTTGGCAATGTGTGACAAAATGTTCTATTATAGAAGGTTCTTAATTTGCCACCACTCACATGGAAGAGTTATGCAAGGAGCATACCTACTTCTGATTTTAACCTCCCTGCCCTCTGATAGCTATTTCAATATAGAGCAGAAACACTCCATTCTTTAAATCTGGGATCTACTTTGCTACAATGCAAGAGACTCAAGATACAAAACCAAATGTAAATGACACAAATTACCAATGTATCATCTTGTGTTATTTATGTTCACATATAAGTTCACGCCAATTTATAATTGCTTCTAGTGCTCCTTCCAAGTTCACCCTTTTCCCCAGTATATGTTCGATTGTGTGCCCTGTTATTTATTCCAGCTCCATTTAGTTCTCAAAAACGGATTTTCACCGTGTTATAATCCCAAGCCACCCTGCCTAGGTCCTATTAAAATTGTGTTCTTCAGAAACAGTTGTGATGGCATCCCTATATAATGATCACAGAACTACTGAAATAACTGCATCTTTTAGTCAGGTGCAGAGACTCACACCTGTAATCTCAGCACTTTGGGAGGCCATGGTGGGCAGATCATGAGATCAATCAAGAGATTGAGACCATCCTGGCCAACATGGTGAAACGCAGTCTTACTAAATATACAAAAATTAGCTGGGCATGGTGGCATGCACCTATAGTCCCAGCTACTCAGGAGGCTAAGGCAGGAGAAACACTTGAACCAGGAGGCAGAGGTTGCAGTGAGTCAAGATTGTGCCACTGCAATCCAGCCTGGCGACAGAGTGAGACTCCATCTCAAAAAAAAAAAAAAAGAAAGAAAGAAAAAGAAAAATAACTGCATCTTTCCTGGCTCATACACAAGCAAGTCTAGTACATCATCCTTTCTGAACCCACAATTTCTAGAAAAGCTCGAGATTCTTTTAGATCCCTAGCTAACCTAGATACAACTATATAACTATATGACACGAAGCTGATGTTCCCATTTCTAGATGAAAACATCAAAAAACATCCTACTCTATTAGTGTGCTAACATTGCAATTTTGAGAACTTTAGAACTCTGACTCTCACCAGATTAAAGTGACTTTCAATTCATGTATGTTTATGATACAGAATAGACAAGAGTTTTGTTTTTTGGTTTTGGTTTTGGCTTTTAGAGAAAAGGTCTCACTCTGTTGCCCAGGCTGGAGTTCAGGGGTGCAATCATAACTCACTGCAGCCTTGACTTCTCAAGCTCAGGTAATTCTCCCACCTCAGTCTCCCAAGTAGCTGGGTCTACAGGCACACATCGCTACACATGGATAATTTTTTGAACTTTTTATAGAGACAGGATTTTGTCATGTTGCCTAGGCTGGTCTCGAACTCCTGAGCTCAAGTGATCCACCTGCCTGGCCTCCCAAAGTGCGGGGATTACGGGTGTGAGCCACTGAGACTGGCCAGGTTTTTTTGACACTATAATACAATTTAGTCCTTGATTATAAAGTGATATATCTTTCTCTGTTTATTTCACTTATGCATATCTTATCTGAAAAAATTTTCAAAGCAAAGGTTTATTTCTCCTTTAGCGTCTTGGTGATTTGATTCCATATTGACGTGTTAAACTATAGTATACTGTCAGGTTAAGGAATACAGTACTATAACGGAAAAGTTTAAACTGAATTGACAAACTTTTTCAGTAAAGAGCTAGATACTAATATTTTAGGGTTTGCAGTCTAGATAGCTTATCTTGCAACTACTTAAGTTTGCCATTGTAGCATGAAAACAGCTATAAACAATGCATAGACAAATGATTGTGTCCATGTTCTAATAAAACTTTATTTACAAAAACAGATGGCAGGGTGGACTGGGCCTGCAGGCTATAGTTTGCCAACCTCAAAGTTTAACTATGAAAATATCAAAAGGGACAAATACTACCCCTCCACCAGTCATCCTTTTAATTCAAGCTCAACTAGCAGGTTTTTTTTGTTGTTGTGGTGGTTTGTTTGTTTGTTTGTTTTGAGACAGAGTCTCGATCTGTAGCCCAGACTGGAATGCAGTGGCGTGATCTTGGCTCACTGCAACCTCCGCCTCCAGGGTCCCAGTTCAAGCAATTCTCCTGCCTCAGCCTCCCGAGTAGCTGGGATTACAGGCAGTAATTATAGGCACTAATTAAGATTACATGCCTAATTTTTGTATTTTTAGGATAGATGGGGTTTCACCATGTTGGCTATGCTGGTCTTGAACTCCTGACCTTGTGATCCACCTGCCTCAGCCTCCCAAAGTGCTGGAATTACAGGTGTGAGCCACTGTGCCCAGACAACAAGCAGTTTTTGACTGCTCATTACATTGAAGTGGTAAGATATAAGTGATGAAGGTCTCTGTCAAATAAAGTGGTACATGTGTACCCTGTTAGGGCTCACTTCCAACATCCCTGAGGATTTTATTTCAAAAATAATCACAGCTAAACCTAAAAAGGCAGTTGTATGCTATTATTGACAATTTTCAGCTGTTTTTGCTTTTCATCTGAGCCCAAAGAAATCAATTTCTAAGTAAATGTCTACTCATTAAAAATTAACATATGAATCTGGCAGAGCCATTGATTTCTGGCAGTTGAAATTCATTACTCTAGAATGCATA
This sequence comes from Saimiri boliviensis, assembly GCF_048565385.1. Lineage (NCBI taxonomy): Eukaryota > Metazoa > Chordata > Mammalia > Primates > Cebidae > Saimiri > Saimiri boliviensis. The sequence continues at coordinate 42,957,678 of NC_133453.1, forward strand.
TCTATGAATGTCTTCCTTCTTTCCTCCCACTCCTGGTTACTTCTCAAGTGCTTATATTAATTATAAATTAATGCAAAACAATCATTTCTTCTCATTGTCAATTTGGAAATTCTATAAAATAAGATAAACTGACTCATCAAATATTTCCACAGTTAAGACAATAGTGAAAATGCCTTATGTAATAAAATTAGGTTAACCTATCTAAATTACAGTCTAACTTTCCACCTAAAATAATGCAATATGTTTCACATTATCTGCATTCCTGTGATTCATAACCCTCATAAAACTACAATATTAAATAAAACTAAATAAATACTGGAAGATTAAAGCAAATCTGTCTTGAAAAGTCAGTTGACTCTAATGGACATGTGAGTTCCATTAGGAGACATAATACAAAAAAACCATACACAAATGTTAAGAGAAAAATAACTTGACAACAAAGGGACTTATCACCCCAAATTAATTTATATATTTTGGAACATAAATAAATAATTCTAATCAAGGTATAAATCTAAGATGTTCTATGCTTAGAGTTACTAGAATTCTCAAAAGAATATGGTATAAATCATGATAAGTTAAACCGTTGTTTATCTTCTACAGAATAGTGACATGGGAGACTTTACTCATTACAACCACATTTTTCTGAGTAAAAGTTACTGGAGATCACAAATTAGTCAGCCTTTTTATTTCCCACAGAAAGGAAGGCAGCAAACCACACTGCCATGTGTGTACCTATGCAACAATCTTGCATGTTCTTCACATGTACCCCCAAACCTAAAATGCAATTAAAAAAATATATATATAAAAAAGAAATAAGCAATCTGCTAATTCTTATGTTTTATGCTACCTACTTCTAGCACCTTTATTTGCTGATCTTACAGAGTTTTCAGAAAATGAAACTAGAATTAGAAGTTAATTGACCTATTGAGGTAGGAAACGAAAATTGTTTAATATGATTCTAGCTGAAAAAAAAATAATGTGCCCCTCTCCTCATCCAAAAATAGGTGTAGAGAAACTATCTCCAGGAAGCTGAGATTAAGAGCAGTTTTTATTTTCCTTCTATTTTTCTCCATTTTTCAAAATTTCTACCATGATAATGACTCACTTTCAATAATCAGAAGAAAATAAAAATTTAAAGTCTTACTAAATTCATCATAATTTGCATTTATTCTTTTTAACTCATGGTTTATGTGTAGTTTTTACGTAATAAAATTATTACTATAACATATATATTAAAATTCATCCCAACATACAGAAATTGTTCCTAAGTTAATATAAACTTGAGTTTCACAGGATTCCTCCTGAGTTGAGAGCAAAGTTCTTTATATAGTTCAGTTACAGTGTGGAAGTAACACCAGTCAGGAAACCATGCAACACACCATCTGCCATATAATTAAAGTAGCATGCTTTTTTAAGGACATTTTTAAAAATTGTGCTTCATAAAGATCAGTAGGAAAAGCCACTGTGAATGGATGACAGGTTTCGGTAACACTGTAGGAACCCAAGGGTGGGGAAAATATTGCCAGAATTGGAACATCAATGGCTTTTTATTTATTTAAGAAGTCTCACCAAAGTGAGATACAACTAATTAAATTTGTACCTTATTTACACTTGGCCTCAATTTTAGTTATAAGTGAATAATGCACCAGAACATATTGAAAATATGCTGTGTAATTTTGCCCAATTTCTCTCTTAAAAAAAAAAAAAAAAAAAAGAACAAGAATTAAGTCTCTACTTGTAACAAGCCACTGTGTCCTGGTACTCAGAAGCAGTTCTTGGATCTCACCCTTCCAAGGTCTGCCTGAGATGTGGACTTACTTTGCTCAAGCTGCCATCCTTTCTCGGACACCTCCCCCCACCAAACCTGTTCTCTGGGCAATCTGCCCTTGGACTTTAAAAACCTCTTCCTGTGCACACTGGACTTCTCTTCCCTCTCCAGGAGCATTGTTCTAGATTCTCTCACCTTCACAACTCCCTGTGAACCTCCACCTGATGCTGAGTCTCCTTCTCAGCTTCTGATTCTCTGCTATGGTCCTGCCTGAGAAAGATACAAAATTATGCAGCCTTTCCCTTGACAATCCTTGCAACTTTGATGGCAAGGTTGCAGGATTTTGAAGTTGCATGAAGTGGCAAGCTCCCCTTTCACTTCTCCCTACCACTAGCCCAGCTCCCAACACAGGACTTCACCTACCCAGTGGAGACAGCTGTTTATATTTGCTTCCACTCATTACTTTTTCTTTTCTCTTCTTTTCTTTTTTTTTTTAAAGATGGGGTTTCACCATGATGATCAGGCTGGTCTTGAACTCCTGACCTCAGGTGATCCACCCACCTCAGCCTCCCAAAGAACTCATTACTTTCTAGAGCCTCCTTGTCATCCCTGCCTCCAACTTCAGAGGAATATCTGAACTGCCCTGAAACTAAAGTCTTCTCCAACACCACACATTGCTTTTACTTTCTCTCTGTGTTTGTACCTTTCTTTCCACTTAAATGTTAAATATTGGTCCTTTCCGCGACACTCTTTCCTCCCAGTTTTCACTCTTTTTAAAACTATCTTTTACTAAGTCTACCACCCTTGCAAGAATCAGCCTTTCTCAATTCCCAGCTCCTTCAATGAATGATCTTTCACTACCATTTTCAGCTTCTACTCCCTTCCCTTCCCACTTACTGCTCAGATCTGGGCAGCTGATACGTATTCTCTTGGAAATCACTGGTGTCCTATTTTTACCAGATACACTTTTTGTCAGATTTACCAAACACTCTCCTCATTCCTCATCTTTCTTGATCTCTCTAGAGCATTAGATACTACTGATAACATATTTATCCCTATACCAACCCTGTATTATCTCCTTTTTCTGTCTCTATGTTTATGCAAATGACCTCTTTTCTCCCTCTCAACTCATAACTGGAGGCATCATTTATCGCTTTTCTGTCTCTCCACGCCAAGGTCATAGGCTTTGTATAGATTCACCTCAATTCAAACGTTGTATTTCTGACTATCCACATAACATTTCCAATTGGATGTTCCATCATCATCATCTCAAACTCAATATACCTTAAGACAGAAGTCATCTTTACTATTATCTGCCTATCCCCAAAGCTGTAATGCAGTCCCACTTATCTTCTTGATTAGAAACTTTGAAGTTATCTGGCTTCCTCTATCCCTCACTGAATCTGAACTGAATACTTTTGCTTCTTCTCTGAGATGTCTGACTTCCTCCCTATTCCTCTGGCCAGAAGTCTTGCCCAGAACTTTTTCACCTAAGACCCATATTGCTACAACCACCACCTCAATTCTCACCCGCTTCCAGTTCAGCTGGTATGCTATTGCAGATTAACTTTTATTTTTTATTTTATTTTTTGAGAAGGAGTCTTGCTCTGTCCTCTAGGCTGGAGTGCAGTGGTGTGATCTCAATCCACTGCAACCTCAGTCTCCTGGGTTTAAGCGATTCTCCTGCCTCAGCCTCCCAAGTAGCTGGGATTACAGGCATGCACCATCATGCCCGGCTTATTTTTGTATTTTTAGTAGAGATGGGGTTTCACCATATTGGCCAGGCTGGTCTCAAACTCCTGACCTCGGATGATCTGTCCACCTCAGCCTCCCAAAGTGCTGGGATTACAGGCGTGAGCCACCATGCCCAGCCTCAAACCTTCCTAAAATAATGTTAAAACATTGTAAATAACTAAAACCATAACTCATACTGTCTTGCATAAACAGAGGTTGGTTTCTCTCATGTAACAGGAAGTCCAGAGGTAGAGAATTGTTGGTGTGGGTTTAGCAGTTCAGCAGTATCAGAAACAATACCTCTTTGCCTTTTCCTCATGACAGCAAGCTTGCAGTATAGCTATAAACCTTGCAACTTCATTCAAGACAAGGAGGAGGGGAAAAGGAAGTGCCAATATCTTATCAAAGAACAAAAACATTTCCAGAAATGCCATCAGCAGACTTCAGCTTGAAGGCACAGCAAGATCACAGAGCTGCCCTAGCTCCAAAGGAGACTGGGAAGACAGAGGATAGAATCATCATGAATGGACTTGCAGATAGACACAAAATAGAGGTTCGCTTATCAAGGAAGGGGGGATACTTTGCATACTGATTCTTGTCATCTGTTCTTTTATTGTCCAAAACACATGCCATGCTCAACTCCATGCTCAACCTTGTTACCTTTGCTCTCTTGACCAAAAATATTCTCTCCTCCACTTACCAGTCCTATTTATGTTTTATGGCTCTGTTCATATCCCACCTATTCAATGATACATTCTAGCCCACAATTATTTCTTCCTTGAATAAACACTTTATTCATTCATTTATCCATATTCAGTATTTACTTCCAGGAGATTCCTATAGTGAGTACTACATAGTTGAACATTTAATTGTTCTTTGTTTCCTCTGATTTGATTTTATTTATCTACAAACACTGTAACATACATGAAGACTTGAACCATGCCTCAGATTTCATTTGTATGCCTCAGTTCCTTGCATAGTACTGAAAACATCATATGTGCTTGGTAAATTACTGACTGAAAATTTCTGTAATTACCTAGGGAGAACAATATGTGAATTACTGAGGTTAAGAATAAAAAATAAAAAACACTGTGGTTGGAACTTAGAAAACAGAACATTATCTACTTATTTTTGTCAAAATATACTCTGTAAGACAAGAAAATAATGATTATATGTGTGCTTCAGTGGCAAAGGTAGCAAAATGTAATCCATTTATTCTGAGAAAGCTAAAAAGAACAGCAGAGCTAAGTAAAATTCAAGATTGTCAAACAGAGAAGCAGTTTTCAGACATTTCAAATCTAAGGGTTAGTCTCCTAAACCATTCCCTGCAATGTAAGGCAGAAAACAGTCAAGTGATTTATTTTAGAGAGATGCTGATCTATATGAGGATTAAGAGATCTCAGCCTAACACTGCTGGCGGCCATAGAGCAGCTTTGGGAGAGTACTAAGAAGATTTCAAACTGAGAGCAACTTATGCAAAAGACACAATTCCCCCAACCCCCATCAATGAGGGCTTTAAACAGTCCTTGTGATTTGCTTGTTGCCTTTTCCTTGGCCTATTTGCTGAGTAGACACAATCAGTCCCTCTCTATTCACACAGTCCTCTGGTTCATATATTTGGGTAAACTTGTTTCATCTATCAGTTTCTACATGAAACTCTAGCAGAAGACAAATAAAGGTATACTTCAATCTATGGATCTCAGGCATTTCTTCTTAGCCAATCTATGATGTATGGGAACATGTTTTCTCCAAATAGAAAATCTGCAACTTCACCACTCAGCTCACAGAGCCTGTAGAATGGAAAGCTTTATAGTGTGTTCCTGATTCCTCTTGGGGACAAATGAAGATAATCTTTCAGATTGGAAGAAGAAAGCAATTCCCAGGAAAGCTCATAAGCCTCCTCAGGTCTTCCTACAGAACTGAAATTCCATCCCCTAAGAAGCAGTTCGGATCTACTGAGTCATTGATGACAGCTGGGTTCCTCTCTGCCTCTCCTCCCCTGTCTCCACCAGGAGAAAGAAGACTCAATGATAGGTCTTGAGGGAAAGCTTTTTAAAAAGCATTCTTTTTCTACCTTCCTTTCTTTCAACACCACATGACAGTCATGATAGTCCTAGGATGGCTGCATTCTCAAAAAAAAGCAAAACCTGCAAATAACCCCTGTGAGACCTCTGTACTGGCTGTCCAAAACATGAAGCCCAAGAGCCAGTTTTTCAAATGCACTAATGCCCACGTGATGAAAATTTTGTCCTGTTTTGCCTATATTTTCCCCTACCCTCCTCAACTCACTATCTATGCTGAGAATATCAGCATGCTCTGTAGTTTAAAAAGTAAGAATCAGAAAAAGAAGTATAACTAGAAGAAATATTATTGCAACCATTCTACTTTGGGATTTGTTACTGAGTAGTATTTAAGACATAATTTATTGCCTTACTTCAGACACGATGTCCAATCTGATCCATTCCCTCTTCCTAACTCCAATCTCAATGTCACTTCCGTATTTTTCATGCATCAGTTATTATGCATCAGTTCTACAGGGTGATTTGGTAGAAATTATGTTGATAACTACAAGAATAAGATTTCAGCATAACATCAAGAAGCCTCCTAAAACTTCTACAGGTATCAAAGATGAGTAATCCATCCTGCTTGGCATAAAGTGTGGGCAGATAGATCACTAGGGTTTAGAATAATGTTTTTCATGTTGAATCTAGAAAAACTACTTTGCAGGTCCCAAAACATCCATGCCAATTACTCTTCTTGAGAGTGAGAAACTATGTCTCTTCAACCCTGTTCAATATCACCTCTTTCCATAGTCCATTACATCCTGACATGTTTACCCTCCAAAAAAATGTACAAAGAACCTGTCAAAATGAAGCCGACAGGGTTTGTTGTTAAGCATTCATTCAATTACTACCCTAATATAATAGTTTTTAGTATTTCAAAAAAGTAATATTGCACTGGGTGGTAATACCTTTTCATATTCAAATACCATCTTAATGTGTAGTTTAACAAATTACTATTTTATAGCTCTGTTTCTGGTATTTGTGAAAAAACACAAGATAAAAAATCGAGCGAATTCTTTTTTCTTTTTTACTTTTAATGAGAGGATCAAAGCAGCATTTTCCCTTTCTGTTCTGTTTTGTGTATAACAAAAACATGTCTTTGCTTCACTGCTTCTGTAAACTACAGATCTCTGTGCAAACACAGTCTTAATTAAACCTGAGAAATGATTGTCGTATTCTACATTTCAAAAGGAAAACCTGGTCTGCAATAGAATAACTGTTTTGTTTATGCAGCACATACAAGTACAGATGCTAAAAAATCTTACATAACAACATAACCTTAACCTTAAATTATAGGCTGCCATGGGACCAAGCCTAAGAGAATGTAGATAGAAATCAAATGTTATTTATTACACAATATTTTAAGAACTATTACTACAAAATAACACTGAAAAAATACACTAGTAGTAAAATTTGTTCCCAGCCATGAACCATGTGTGTGTATATACATATATATATATATATATATATATATATATATATATATATGGACCACTCCCAGAGAGATATTAGATTTTTAACCCTCACTTGTTAACAAGGCATTAAGCAATCCAATGGACTTACAATAAAGTTGAGAAAACAAAGGCACTATGTCAAGAATACCAAAGGTTCTAAAGACAACTGAGCCTGGCTTGAGGAAATATGACCAAAATCTATGTGGACTATTTTAAAACATGCCACAAAGGGTGTGTGTGTGTGTGTGTGTGTGTGTGTGTACACGCTTTGCTTTGTCGAGTCTTCTTTTTAATTCTCTCTCTCTAGAACAAAAGCCTATTTCTGACTCTTACAAGATCTATACTTAGCTGCTTAATCAAAATAAAAGCAGGAAGTAATTAAAATTGGCATATATGTACCTTACATGTTTTATTTAAATGTAAGCCTTTTGAGTATGACTCCACTGATTCAAGTTCTCTACTTGAACTCTTTCTTGAATAGTGATACATTTCAGTTTCTTTAAAATGCATCAATAACTTAAAAGATGCTTACAAAGTAAGTTGCTTTTGAAATTCTTTTTTTTTATATTTGCCCAAATCTTTCATAGTTGTCCTGCCCTCACTTTATTTAATAACACTTTCAGCAATTCTTTTTTAGTCTTTCCAAAGCACTCAATTTTTTTTTCAAAGAAACAATAACTCTTTATATTTACACTCAAGAGTCACAGGATTATGTAATATGTAATTAAGTTATGTAATTGTAATTACAAATATAAATACAATCGAAAGATTTTTGAAAAAAATCTCAATTGAATCTTTGTAAGCACACAACTCAACTGATAGCATCTAAGAGAGGTGCCTATTAGCCCAGAGTTTTATAAAGGGAATGCTGAGTGTTAGTTAAGTGGATGTTGATTAAGAAAGCTTCTCCTATACTCTCTAAAGCAATGTTTTCTAAAGCATGTCCCAGGAAAAACTAATTTCAAGAATACAATGGAAAAAACGACATGGAGTTAACTACATTTGGGAAATGCAAGGTCGAACAAAACTAAGCAGGTTTCCTTTATTTAGAAACATTAACCTCTAAATAGCTAACATGCATTTTTAATTTCCAAGATGGCACTATAGTATGTAATGTTCTCCCGGTGTATTTGATCAAAGACTTAATTTTCATGAAGAACTTCATGGGACTGAGATTCCTAGGTCCCTTCTGGTGCTTAGATCATCTCCTCCTCTTCCAATTCCATTATGACTTGTGTAATTTACTCACAAAAACTTCACCATGAACAATGTGACATTATGTTCACACTAGTTGTTAGTTCAAGTTTTAACTCTGGGGGCAGTAGATTGCCCTAATCAAGACTGTACACTGAACCAGTACCTTATCAGAAAGACAATACTCCAGAAGCAACCACTATAAGTACTTCTATTATCCCTATTTTTATTAACACCTAAGACTTTAATAATCAGTATAATATATGCTAGCAATGAATTTTAATTGGTAAAACCAGTGACTTATTAATATGAAGAACTTAGAATTGGACTCTTTCGAGTAAATCTAAAGACAACCAAGAGTATGTGGAGTAACAAAAATATTTTAGAGATATTCTCCCCTCTAGTGTAATGGAGGATAAGGATCCAGAGAGGCATTCCCCTGGAGACAAACCTGAGGTTTTTTTCCTAAATTGCCCAGTGTCAACCTGTTGATTTAAGAAGAACTGGGGATTGTCTGCTGGTGTGATAAGGGTAACAGAATGTTGCCCTGGCCTTGAAAGAACCTTTATGCAAGGTAGCAGAACTGGGACTTCCTAGCAAGTTGTATAACAAGTCATAAAAATTGTTTACTTTTCTTGCTGTTAATTATTTATGTAATCAATGGTCTCTGTGTGTAGCAGAATTTTGTCTGGCTTGCTTTCATTGTGAAGTAGTAGCAAAGTTTTGTGCAGCACCTAACACTCACTCAGCTCAAACCTCTTTTGATGTATGAACCATGGGGGAAAAATCCACTAAGGACTATGCATTACCAAATGAGCTTAGGTCAATTCTCAACACTGTCTCCAAGCAGAAGAGAAAATTATAGGCCCATTTATTCTATGATATAGAAGGAACCCTAAAAGTCTTATTTACACCCAACAGACTCCCATTTATCTGCTTCCCAGGCAGACAGTTTCCTCTAACTTTTCTGATTTTATCAATAGCATGTTTGAAAATGCACTTATGTCAGCTGGCAATGAAAAATGCTTTCAGCACACTTCTCTAGCATGTCATCTTAATTTAAACTAATAGAACATTAGCTAAGTATTTCCTTGGAACGTGTGAAGAATTTAAACAGATGAGGTAAGATGCTACTCCAATAGTGGGAAAGCAGCGTATTTTGTGGTCTTAGATATTCACTTACATGGTATGATGGGAAGGCAAAGGCCAGCTTAAGAACAGATTTGACAAAGGTAATTGTGTATTGAAAGCTGTGCACTGAATGGATGGGGAGAAAGAACAAATTTAACATTATTATAAAAGAGAATTCATTGATGATTCTTGCCTTAAACAACCATTAATATGGTAGTTAACAAATGATGATTTTCAATCAATCATACCATATACATTTTTTTGAGACAGAGTCTGGCTCTGTTGCCCAGGCTGGAGTGCAGTGGTGCAATCTTGGCTCACTGCAACCTTCACCTCCTGGGTTCAAGGGATTCTCCTTTCCTCTGCCTCTGGAGTAGCTGGGACTACAGGTGCATGCTACCATGCCCAGCTAGTTTTTTTGTATTTTTGGTAGAGAGGGTTTCACCGTGTTGGCCAGGCTGGTCTCAAACTCCTGACCTCAGGTGGTCTCCACCTCGGCCTCCCAAAATGCTGGGATTACAGGCATGAGCTACCATACCATATACATTTATTTGTTGGAATTTTATTGTAATGAATAACTTTCCCTTTTACATATTTATTCATTTATTCTTATCAGTGTGAAACTCATGGATTCTTACTCCATCTGTTACTACCATTTATTTTTATGGTCACATTGTCCTGGATTTGGCTAGTAGGAGCCCCTTCAAGCTGGCTCATGTGTCCTTTTGACATGTCTCCGTCATTCTTTGCTCACTTTCTTACTTTCAAATGGGAAGAAAAAAAAACAACAAAAAACCACCATTTCCAGGCTTATTTTGTTCTTTTCCTGCCCCAGCAAGGAAGAAGACTTGGGTGATTTTTATTGGTGAATAGTATTTAGAAATCAAGATTATGATACTAGTCATGCTAATTGCTACTGAATTATCATTGCTCCTTTATCCTCTCAAAGGATAGAGCTAGGCAATTAGATGGATTTATGTAGCTATAAAAACCATCAATTCATATGATTAGCTCTAATCTCAATCGAACAGCACATGGGTTCACTCCAGCATTCTACCTTTTCACAACTATAATTCCTTTCTTCTTCAACAGTGGGAAAACTGACCCTTATTATCAATAATAGATATATTTATTTTCACAGTCTCAGTGTGTCTTGCACAAGATAATTATTAATTACAGGGGACAAAGTAATTTTACAGTGCAGAAATATGGTAGGTATCACGTTAATTAAGTGAACACAAGTAAAGGCAGAAATAGATATCATGATGAGACATGAAGAAGGACACAACATTCTTTCTGTGGTATTCTTGCCAAAATCATATAATCTGAATCTAATCATTAAACAACATCAGACAAACCCAAAATAACTCATCTGTACACTTCAAAAAATGTCAAGGTCATGAAAAACAACAAAAAGAACTACTCTAAGTTAAAAGAGATTTTTAAAATGACAGCATAGCACAACATGTGTTCCTGGATTGATTTTCTAGACCACAAAAATTGGTTTTGCCCTTTGTTAGAAATGACATTACTGAGACAATCGGCAGAATTTAAATGAAGCCTATGAACGTTAATTTTTAGGTGTTGATAATTGTATTGTGGTAATAATACAAGAGAATGTCCTTGTTTTTTAAAATACACAGTAAGGTATAAAAAGATAGTAAATCTGTAACTTACTTGCAAACATTAAAAACAAAAATGTGTGCACCACACAAAGACACACACATGAGGCAGGGCAGGGCAGGCAGCGGTTACCTCCCAGGCAATTCTACCACATAGTCAGCCAGCCAGCCAAAGAATATAAATAAAAGGGATGGAAACAGAATCTTAGGAAACAGCCAGCTTGAGGGGGTGGAGACAGAAACCCAGAGAAAGAAAGAGGCAGCAGCAATCAATAAATCATGTAAACGGAGAATGAGGAAAGTTAAAGAAAGTTCCCAGCAGAAAAGGGGATGGGTGATTTCCAATGTTACACAAAGGTAAAGAAGATGAGGTTGGATAAAGGATTACAGTTGGCAGTTTGGGCTTAAGGGTACTCATTAAACCACATGTATGTTTTGAATACTTGGATAGTAGGCATGTGAGGAAATACAGAAACTCAGATGCTGTTCTTGAGAGCTTTACATTGTAGTGATCCCAAGAGAAAACAGTATTGGTAAAATCTGTCACATTTGAGAACACCCAGTATCTCCAAATCTCATCTTCATGGTACCCTCACATGGAGCATTCTTGATGACAGTTAAGTTCTGGGGTTTGCTGTCTAGCTTCCTTCTAGTGAGGGGGCATTTCTTTGGAAAATGTGGCTCTCCCTGCAATAAGGGATAAAAGCCTTTGTGATAAGAGCCTGCATTTACCAAAGAAACTTCATCTGGCCAAATTTAATTAAGATAAGGCCTCAGAAAAGTGCTAATGCTGCTCTTGATATTTTCTGTGTCAAGTGCACTGCATAGTCTTCAGTGCTTCTCTGATTGCATTTTATCTTTGCTGTTCAGATTCCAGGTTTGTCGTCATCATTAAAATCATCCTTTTGCTCCCTGTTATAAGAATCACATTTCACCTGTTCTACAACAAAACACATTTTCAACTTCATTCAGAGCTGAAAGGAAAGATAACCTTGCTCTTTCCGTGTTACCTGATGACCCTATTTTTATTTGACTTTGTAAAGTTCAGGAAGCTGGCTAGGAATTCTTGAGCAGCAAATCCCAAGTCCCAGTTCTTAGCATTTAAACTGATGCACCAAAACAAATTTCCAATTTCCTGACACAATAATTTGGGTCAGAGGGAGGGGTGGAATAAACATATGCATTTAACTTCATTTTCCAGATAACAATAATTAAGATAACAAGTAATATTTTACAAACTCTTTCTAGTACATTCTTATTTGATCTTATAACCTTAAGGTAACCTGAATAAATAAAATTGCAAATTCAAAGCCATTAAAGAAAGTGATTTCCATTTCCATATTCCTTTATCTCCATAAAACAGTCTGTGATATAAGATTCTGGCACACACTAGATTAAGCCCCCAAACCAGGAAATCCATCCATAAACTAGATTTAGAGATGCAATAGCCTAAAGAAAATGATATTAATTCACAAATAATTTGGTTTACCTGATGCTTAGCAAATTGTTTAATTTAAAAAGTAACAGCAAAGTTATCTGGGTATTTGATTTCTTGCACAATCCTTTTGTCTTCATGGAAGCCAAAGACACACAGTCTTATTTTATCTTTCTCAGGCAATCTCTTGTCACTGATGACACAGAAGCTTTAATTAAAATGGCAATTAGGTATTGGAAGGAGTTGTTTTTTTTTATTCTCATTTATTTTGAGCCTGCTTTAGAAATGTTAATGTCAGTGTATTTGCCTAGTGCAGCCGCATCTCAGAGGAAAACGTCCAAATATTTAAAGGCTCAATTCTTTTCACTTTTGGTGTTTTTTTTTTTTTTTTTAAAGAAAGAAAAGAAGCCAATAGGTTTTCACAGTCTGCTAGCACACAGACAGATTGGTTCTTAGAAAATAATTAGTTTTTTGAGACACTTGTGACTAAACTGTCATAGAGACCACAAAGAAATGTTAGTCATTACCTTTCCCTTTTTTACAAAACAATCAATATTTTATGTTTATCTAGATATACATGCAGAAATAAGCTTTGCTTTAACTGAATTTATTGTAGATTCATTCTTCATGTCCAATGAATGAAAGAGAATCTAAATCTATATGTACCCATCTTACATGACAATGCTATAAGATTTGTGTTCTCAAATTATTTTTGATGCAATAATTATCATTAGTTTTTTAATTGTCACCCAACATATTTAGAGGCACATGTTTCATAGTAACAAGTAATATTCAGTTATTTGTGACACAAATATTTATTGAGAACCTAGGAAATAAAAAAAACATTCAAAGAGCATTCAATTCAATATGGGGTGACAAGACATACAAATGAATAAGTATAATACAAAAACAAAAGTGATGTGTAAGAAGAGAGATTTAAAAAAAAAAAGCACTGGCCATTCATGGTGGCTGCATTCCAGCCTGGGTGACAGAGGGAGACCCTGTCTCAATCAATCAATAAATAAATAGTATTACTGAATAGTTAATCCATACAATTGACAAATATAAAAATCCACCCCTTCATTTAATTGTGCTAATATTTCTATAATTATATAACCAAAAGTTAGAATATATATATTTATATTATATATATAAAAATATATATATTTTTTTAAGAGACAGGGCCTCTTGCCCTGTTGCCAGACTGGAGTGCTGTGATCACAGGTCACAATAACCTCAAACTCTTGGGTTCAAGCAATCCTCACACCTCAGCCTCCCAGGTAGCTAGGACTGCAGGAATATGCACCCAGCTAATGGGTTTTTTGTTTGTTTGTTTGTTCGGTTTTTTTTGGTAGCGACAAGGTCTCACTATGTTGCCCAGACTGGTCTTGAACTCCTGTGCTTAGGTAATCCTCCTGTCTCCGCCTCACAAAGCACTGGGATTACAAGTGTAAACCACTATGCCTGGCCAGGAAATTTTTATTTAACAATATATTACTAAAGCAACTAAGGCATGGTGCTTGGGATTTTCCTTAAATATGTTTTAGGGCACTTTATTAAGAAACTGACATTTTAATTAAGCTTATCCATTTTGAACCACTGAATAAAATGTAACATGAAGCAAAACATAGAAAGTCTACCTTCTATATTACAACACTCACTAGCTCAGGTGCCTACCATCACCATCCCTCCTGCGTCAAAGCAGAGAAGATTAGGAAACAGTTTGGTGAGAATTCCGCCTCTGCCGTGTGCTTACTATAAACTTGTTTAGGTTGCTCCACTAAGCTCTCTACACTATAGTTTTCTCATTAGCAAAGCCGAATAACAATACACTCACCTCACAGAGCTGTTAAGGAAACTAAGCGCAATGATGGCACATAAAGCATTTACACGGCAACTGGCACATAGTGAGTGCTAGAAAATGATAACTACTATGATTATCATCATACTATTGCTATCATGTGGCATTTGTACATACACATTCAACTACCTTGCTGGTCCCATTCAAAAAGGAGAAGGTTTGTAAAAACCCCACTACCATCTTCTCCGTTTCCTAAACTTTTAACTTTTTTAAACTTCCTTTCCCCCAACTGAGCAAAATCTTTTATTTGTTAGTTATTCTGGAATCCAAAACTTTGGGGTGACAGAGCGAGGTGACATTCTCACCAGGCAGTGTTCCCCACCCCTAGCTCAACAAAAGCAAGCAAGAAAGAGGCAGAGCTGGAGGCCATTATCTTTACCAAACTAACACAGGAACAGAAAACCAAACACTGTGTTCTCACTTATAAGTGGGAGCTAAATGATGAGAACACACGGACACATTAGAGGGGAACAACATACACTGGCACCTACTAGAGGGTGGAGGGTGAAGGATGGGAGGAGGGAAAAAGTCAGGAAAAATAACTACTGGATAGTAGGCTTAATACCTGTGTGACAATATCTGTGCAACAAACCCCCATGACACAGTTTTGCCTATGTAACAAACCTGGACGTGTAATCCTGACTGAACTTAAAATTTAAAAAAAGAAAGAAAGATCAGGCATGGTGGCTCACATCTGTAATCCCAGCACTTTGAAAGACTGAGGTAGGCAGATCATTTGAGGTCAGGTATTCAAGATCAGCTTGGGCAACATGGCAAAACCCTGCCACTACTGAAAATACAAAATTAGCTGGGTGTGGTGGCACATACCTGTAATACCAGCTACTCAGGAAGCTGAGGCAGGAGAATCACTTGAACCCAGGAGACAGAAGTGGTAGTGAGCCGAAATCATGCCACTGCACTCCAGCCTGGTCAACAGAGTGAGATTGTCTCAAAAAAGAGAAAAGAAAGAGAGAGGCATGGCTAGAAGAATAATCAGACACTCCAGCAGTGGCTGCAGAGGGCTCATAAGTCTCCATTTGGTAATGCCAAGCATAGCCATCAGCCCAAACAGTAATTCCCACTTTTATTTGTCTAAAATACTGCTTTTCCTGCACGCTGGTTGTTCTTCAGGGATACAGTGATAACAATACACAAAAGTGCCTGCCTCAGAAGCAATTTAGATCCCAAAAAGAATGCCATCTCATTCTCACAACAGGAAAAATATTATGTCTCACAAGTGAGCTTTAAGAATATATATTCTCTGGTAGAAAATGTGTTGTGTGTTGTGCTAATCTGAAATTTACTCTCTAAGTAATTATGTTCTCTAAGCTTGATAAAACAAACATAAATCTGAGGTTCAAGTGTTTGACCTATACAATGTAGTATATAAAGCAAGCAACTGGACATGCCAAAAGTAATTAAGTTGTAATAATTATCAGAAAAGCCAGACAGGAACTATCATCCTCCCAAAGACAGAAAGTCTTTAGGAAGATGAATTACTTTTAGTCTCAGCATCAGAGAGTTCTCGAACACCTGCTGAAGATCAGGATCATGCTGTGAATAATAAAATAAATCTCCTTACTCCTTCATTGATATGCTGTGAATATACCAAGTTAAGAAATGTCACTCATGAATTTGTCCTTTTATTTATTCAATTCATCTGAATCCAACTATATCCAATTTCAGAAAGTCTGAATAGTAATGCATATTTGTTTATAATCTCTTCTCTTTAAATAGACTTAAAATGATGCTTTGTAAAAAAAACAGAAAGTGGGGGTGGCGCTAGCAGGGGGACCTCCAAAATGGAATCATTTGTATGACTGGGCCAAAGTCATGTTAGAAACCTCAAAGAAAATAAGTTCATGAAATTTCAAATTGCTTTTATAACAACTTTAAACATCGAAATCTAGAGAACGTGGTAAGAAAGCAGGCAATAATTACCCTTCTCCCTGAATAGGAAAAGGTCAATGTGATGTGATGTACAGAAGGATTGTGTACGAGAAAAATGACCGTGATCTCTTTCTTCTAGTGTCACATGAAGGGTAACTGTTTTTACTCTAGTCAAGGGGGAAAAATGTCAGGGAAAAAGAATGACTGAAAAGAGAAACTGTTGGAAGAACAAAAATAATTTCTTCTCTCTGCAAAGTTGAAAGCAGGATAAATCCTCCTACCAGGGTTTTGATTACAAGGACTCTGAGCAAAGGCATCGCCATCTGATATATAGACTTTACATTTTTTCCCTAGGCCCACACCTGTAGCAAGGGAGAAGGCCATTAGCAAGCCCAACCCCACTCCTACTGAATGGCCTAGAAAATGTTTTTGTCTTAAAAAAAAAGTCCTAATAAGGCTAGGAAATTTTTGCAATAGACAATAATTAATATAATACATGCATTTTTATTTAATTCATTTAATATATGTTGGTATAATTTTTTACTTTTAACTTTTTATTTTGAGAAAGTTTTAGATTTATAGAAAAGTTGTAAAAATCTTTGAAAGTTCTTGGCCGCACATGGCAGCTCATGCCTGAAATCCCAACACTTTGGAAGGCTGAGATGTGAGGACTGCTTAAGGCCAGGGATTCAAGACCAGACTGGGCACCATAGCAAGATCCCATCTCTACAATAAATAAAAACATAAAAAATTAACCAAGCATGATAGTACCCAACTGTTGTCCCAGCTGCTCAGGAGGCTGAATTGGGAGAATCACTTGAGCTCAGGAGTTTGAAGCTGCAGTGAGCTATTATTGTGCCACTGTACTCCAGCCTGGTTGACAAAACAAGTTCCCCATCTCTCTTAAAAAAAAAAAGAAAAGAAAAGAAAAGAAAAGAAAGAAAGAAAGGAAAAGAAAAGAAAAAGATTCAAAGTTCCCAATTAACCCTTCCCCCAGCTTTCCCTAATGTTTACACTTTACATAACCATATAAAATTTATCAAAACCTAGGATATTAACATAAGCATAGTACTATTAAGTAAACCACAGATATTACCTGAATTGTGTCAGCTTTTTACTAATGTTTTTTTCCCCTTTCTAGGATTTTTTTCAACTGACAAAGACTCTATTTATTTATGGTGTACAACATGATGTTTCAAACTACATATACATTGTTGAATTGAGCCAATAAATTATTTGCATTACCTCATATATATCATTTTTGTCATAAGCATACTTAAAATCTACTCTGTTGGAGATTTTCAAGTATACAATACAATTTTGTTAACCATAGTCAATATGTTGTACAATGTATCTCTTGAACATACTCCCCCTGTCTAACTAAAATTGTGTGCCCTTTGAACAGCATCTCCCCAATTCCTCCATTCCCCAGCTCCCAGCCACCACCATTTTACTCTTTGCTTCCATGAGACTTTTTCAGATTTTGCATATGAGAGAGGGCACGTGGTACTTGTCTTTCTGAGTCTGGTTGATCTCACTAAGCATAATTTCCTCCAGATTCATCCATATTGTTGTAAATGACATGATTTCCTTTTTTAAAAAGAGCCGGGCGCGGTGGCTCACGCCTGTAATCCCAGCACTTTGGAAGGTGGAGGCGGGTGGAACACGAGGTCAAGAGATCGAGACCATCCTGGTCAACATAGTGAAACCCTGTCTCTACCAAAAATACAAAAAACTAGCTGGGCGTGGTGGCGCATGCCTGTAATCCCAACTACTCAGGAGGCTCAGGCAGGAGAATTGCCTGAGCCCAGGAGGCGGAGGATGCGGTGAGCCGAGATCGCGCCATTGCACTCCAGCCTGGGTAACAAGAGCAAAACTCCGTCTCAAAAAAAAGAAAAAAAAAAGGTTAAATAGTATTCCATGTGTTTATATGCCATATATTCTATATCAATTCATTCACTGATAAATAATTAGGTTGATTCCATATCTTGGCTATTTTCAACAATGCTGTAATGAATGTGGAAGTGCAGCTATGTCTTTTCAACATACTAATTTCCTTTGGATAATGTACCCAATAATGGGACTGCTGGATCATGCAGTAGTTCTTTTTTTAGTTTTTTGAGAAATCTCCATACAATTTTCTATAATGACTTCACTAATTTACAGTCCCATCAGTAGTGTGCAAGAATTTTCTTTTCTCCACATCCTTGCCAACGTTTGTTATCTTTGGTATTTTTTATACTGACCATTCTAATAGGTGTGTGGTGATATCTCATTCTGGATTTAATTTGCATTTCCCTAATGATTAGTGATGTTAAGCATTTTTTCATATCGCATATCAGCCATTTGTATGTATTCTTTTGAGAAAAGTCTATTCAGGTCCTTTGCCCAATTTTTTAATCAAGCTATTTGTCTTCTTACTAGTTAATTGTTTGAGTTCCTTATATAATTTTGATATTTTTAAGAAAATTACTTTCCATACTTTTTATAGCTTTAAATCTTTAAATACAATGATGCTAACAATTTACAATCTAGAAATCTATCTTTAATCCATGGTAAGCAACTCATCAGCACTGGAGCCTCAGTTTCCTCTCCTGTAATACAGAAGTGATAACAGCTACCCTGTTCAATTAATTATCTCTTCCTCTAGTTAATTCACTAAATCATTCACAATTACAGGAAATTTAACCATTACATCTAACTTTTCTAAAACTTGCTCCATGAAAAATAGACTTAATAAAGAAAAAAGTCTGTAAAAACCAGCATTTTATATTCTTGTCTTCAGAAGTTAATATGCATATTAGTTATTAAAAGCTCTGTGAAATCCTGCAGTAAATAAACTTAAGTCTTTCCGAATTTATTTGATTATGGAACTTTTTGTTTCCCATAATATACTTTGTTCCCAAGAGAACACTATGGCAAATACTGCATGTATTCATGAGATCAATGCATACGCCACCGCCAACCTGAGGGCCTCTTTCAAAGGTGGCAGATGCAGTGTCCAGGAATTAGAAAAATAAATAATTCTTCAAAACTCTTTAATGCCAGCCTTAAAACTAAACCTATAAAGAGACAACAATGGTCCCATCGCAAATATGATTAATTACACATTGTTTTCATTTTGAACAAAATCTTTGGTCCAATGGCTCCAGAGCAAGTCACCTAAATAGATTATAAATTACTATTTTAAAAATTCACAATCTTAAAATGTTCAATATTTTCGGAAAAGATAAGTCCTAAGTGATTGTTACCACTCTCTAAACACTCTTTGATCTGGATTCTCCATGTTTACATAGGGGTTTTCCCAGGCTGTCCAGGGTTAATTCTCCATGGGGTCTGGGGCCAGGGTTGTCACACTGTTTTCCTCAAGGTAGTGCCAAAACTAAAAAAAAAAAAAAAGTGATATAAACTGACACCAAAAAATAGATTTCTGTTATGCATTAGTCTGCAAGAGACATATAACCATCAATAGACAGACATTCAGATTAGCTGATAAGCCACTTGGGAAATATTTATTTAAAGCCTTATATGACAACCCATATGTCTATCAATGTGCAACCTAATGAATAAAATATTATGTAGCCACATAATATGGTACTGTGCAGCTATAATTAATAAAAAAAAAATTATGTAGCCACATAATATAGTACTGTGCAGTTATCAAAAGAAATGAAATGATTTTCAGAATGTACAGTTACATGAGCAAAACAATGTCCAGTAGAGTGCATCTAGTATACTACATTTGTGTAGAAAGGGGAAAAGATTTATGAATAGATATATGTATAAATACTCATATTTTTTATTTTATTCATATATGCATGTGTATATGTTTGCTTATGGTTTTAAAAACAAACAAATAAACTAAAAACTAATTTTTAAAACTCATTTTTTAAAAAGGTATAGAGAACAGACAGGAATGAATACTCCAAATGCAACTTGTTTTATAGTATTGATTTTGGAATCAAGTACAAGTTTTAGATTATTAAAAACCAAGTAAAATAAAAAGAAAAAAAAAACTCAAACAACCCCTAAAAATAAAAAACAAACTGATACAAATAAGCCTAATTATGCATCAAGTTGACTTTAAAACATCATATTTCAATCACACATTCCAATGGAAAATATCCTAAGGAAAAAATGAACAACAAAGAAAAAAATCTCAAAAATTCAGTGGTCCCATTGTTTATGGTACTATCACTAGGAATTATGTTAAAGTCACTGGGAATAATGGAATTATGTTAATTAGGGAAATTAATTCATCAGAAACTCTCGATATGCCACATAAAGGATATTAATGTAAAAAATTTACCACTCATTGTAGTAATTCTTTTCGTTTGTTTTTTACTTTAAGTTCTGGGATACATGTACAAAACGTGCAAGTTTTTTACATAGGTATACACATGCCATGGTGGTTTGCTGCATCCATCGACCCAACATCTACATTAGGAATTTCTCCTAATGCTATCCCTCCCCTAGATACCCCACCACCTGACGGGCCCAGGTATATGATGTTTCCCTCCCTGTGTCCACATGTTCTCGTTGTTCAACTCTCACTTATCAGTGAGAACGTGCAGTATTTGGTTTTATGTTTCTGTGTTAGTTTGCTGCAAATGATGTTTCCAGTTTCATCCATGTCTCTACAAAAAACATGAAATCATTCCTTTTTATGGCTGCATAGTATTCCATGGTGTATATGTGCCACATTCGCTTTATCCAATCTATCATTGATGGGGATTTGGGTTGGTTCCAAGTCTTTGTTGTGAACAGTGCTGCAATAAACATACATGTGCTTGTGTCTTTATAGTAGAATGATTTACAATACTTTGGGTATATACCCAGTAATGGGATTACTGGGTCAAATGATATTTCTGGTTCTAGATCCTTGAGGAACCACCACACTGTCTTCCAAATGGTTGAACTAATTTATATTCCCACCAAGAGTATAAAAGCATTTCTATTTCTCCACATCCTCTCCAGCATCTGATGTTTCCTGACTTTTTAATGATCGCCACTCTAACTGGCGTGAGATGGTATCTCATTGTGGTTTTAATTTGCATTTCTCTAATGAACAGTGATGAGCTTTTTTTCATAAGTTTGTTGGCAGCATATATGCCCTCTTTTGAGCAGTGTCTGCTCATATCCTTCACCCACTTTTTGATGTGGTTGTTTGGTTTTTTTCTTGTACATTTGTTTAAGTTTTTGTAGATTGTGGATATTAGCCCTTTGTCAAATGAATAGATTACAAAAATTTTCTCCCATTCTGTAGATTGCCTGTTCACTCTAATGATAGTTTATTTTGCTGTTTCTTCTGTAAAAGCTTTTTAGTTTAATTAGATCCCATTTGTCAATTTCAGCTTTTGTTGCAATTGGTTTTGATGTTTTAGTCTTTGCCCATGCCTATGTCCTGAATGGTACTGCCTAGGTTTTCTTCTAGGGTTTTTATGGTTTTAGGACTTATGTTCAAGTCTTTAATATATCTTGAGTTAATTTTTTATAGGGTGTAAGGAAGGGGTCCACTTTCAGTTTTCTGCACATGGCTAGCCAGTTTTCTCAACATCATTTATTAAATAGGGAATCCCTTCCCCATTGCATGTTTTTGTCAGGTTTGTCAAGATCAAATGGTTGCAGATGTGTGGCATTATTTCTGAGGCCCATTCCTGTTCCATTGGTCTATATATCCGTTTTGGTACCCAGTACCATGCTGTTTTGGTTGAAGTAGTTTTTTCTAATTCTGTGAAGGAAGTCAGTGGTAGCTTGAAGGGGATGGCATTGAATTTATAAATTTCTTTGGGCATTATGGCCATTTTTATGATATTGATTCTTCCTATCCATAAGCATGGGATGTTTTTCCATTTTTGTGTCCTCTCTTATTTCCTCGAGCAGTGGTTTGTAGTTCTCCTTGAAGAGGTCCTTCATATCGCTTGTAAGTTGTATTCCTAGGTATTTTATTCTCTTTGTAGCAACTGTGAATGGGAGTTCATTCATGATTTGGCTCTCTGTCTATTATTGGTGTGTAGAAATGGTTGTGATTTTTGCACATTGATTTTATATCCTGAGATTTGCTGAAGTTGCTTATCAGCTTAAGGAGATTTCGGGCTGAGATGATGGGGTTTTCTAAATATACAAACATGTTGCCTGCAAACAGAGACAATTTGACTTCCTCTCTTCCTATTTCAATACACTCTATTTCTTTCTCTTGCCTGATTGCCCTGGCCAAAACTTCCAATACTATGTTGAATAGGAGTGGTAAGAGAGGGCATCCTTGTCTTGTGCCAGTTTTCAAAGGGAATGCTTCCAGCTTTTCCCCATTCAGTATATTGACTGTGGGTTTTTCATAAATAGCTCTTATGTTGAGATATATTCCATCAATACCTGGTTTATTGAGAGTTTTTAGCACGAAGGAGTGTTGACATCAAAGGCCTTTTTTGCATCTTAATCATGTGGTTTTTGTCATTGGTTCTGTTTATGTGATAGATTACATAATGTGATGGTTTCTGTTTATGATTGTATATTTGAACCAGTCTTGCATCCCAGGGATGAAGCTGACGTGATCATGGTGAGTAAGCTTTTTGATGTGCTGCTGGATTCATTTTGCCAGCATTTTGTTGAGGATTTTCACATCTATGTACTTCAGGGCTACCAGCCTGAAATTTTCTTTTTTGTTGTGTCTCTGCCAGGTTTTGGTATCAGGATGATGCTAGCCTCATCAAATGAGTTAGGGAGGAGTCTCTCTTTTTCTGTTGTTTGGAATAGTTTCAGAAGGAATGGTACTAGCTCCTTTTTGTACCTCTGGTAGAATTCAGCTGTGAATCCATCTGGTCCTGGGCTTTTTTTTGTTGGTAGACTAATAATTACTGCCTCAATTTCAGAACTTGTTATTGGTCTATTTAGGGATTTGACTTCTACCTGGTTTAGACTTGGCAGGGTGCATATGTCTAGGAATTTATAGATTTCTTCTAAATTTTCTATTTTATTTGCATAGAGGTGTTTATACTATTCTCTGATGGTATTTTGTATGTCTGTGGGATTAGAAATGATATGCCTTTTATCATTTTTCATTGTGTCTATTTGATTCTTCCCTCTTTTCTTCTTTATTAGTCTGGCTAGTGATCTATTTTATTGATCTTTTCAAAAAACCAGCTCCTGGATTCATTAATTTATTGAAAACGTTTTCATGTCTCTATCTCTTTCAGTTCTTCTCTGATCTTCATTATTTCTTGTCTTCTACTAGCTTTTGAATTTTTTTTCCCTCTAGCTTCACTAGTTGTTTTAATTGTGATGTTAGGGTGTCAATTTTAGATCTTTCCTGCTTTCTCCTGTGTGCATTTAGTGCTATAAATTTCCCTCTAAACACTGCTTTAGCTGTGTCCCAGAGATTCTAGTAAGTTGTGGCTTTGTTCTCATTGGTTTCAAATAACTTATTTCTACCTTAATTTCATTATTTACCCTGTAGTCATTCAGGAACAGGTTGTTCAGTTTCTTAATCTTGAGTTCTACTTTGACTACACTGTAGTCTGAGAAACTAATGATTTCTGTTCTTTTGCATTTGCTGAGGAATATTTTACTTCCAACTATGTGGTCGATTTTAGAATAAGTGTGATGTGATGCTGAGAAGAATGTAAATTCTGTTGATTTGGGGTGGAGAGTTCTGTATATGTCTATTAGGTCCGCTTGGTCCAGAGCTGGATATCCTTGTTAGTTTTCTGTCTCATTGATCTAATATTGACTGTTGGATGTTAAAGTCTCCCACTATTATTGTATCGGAGTCTAAGTCTCTTTGTAGGGTTCCAAGAACTTGCTTTATGAATCTCAGTGCTTCTGCATTGGGTGCATAAATATTTAGGACAGTTAGCTCTTCTTGTTGCATTGATCCCTTTACCTTTATGTAATGCCCTTGTCTTTTTTTAATCTTTGTTGGTTTAAAGTCTGTTTTATTAGCAACTAGGATTGCAACCTCCCTGCTTTTTTGTTGTTTTCCATTTGCTTGGTAAATATTCCTCCATCCCTTTATTTTCAGCCTATGTGTGTCTTTGCATGTGAGATGGGTCTCCTGAATACAGCACACCAATGGGTCTTGACTCTATCCAATTTGCTGGTCTGTGCCTTTTAGTTTTGGCATTTATCCCATTTACATTTAAGGTTAATATTGTTGTGTGAATTTGATCCTGTCATTTTGATGCTAGCTGGTTATTTTGCCCATAAGTTGATGTAGTTTCTTCATAGTATCAATGGTCTTTACATTTTGGTATGTTTTTGCAGTGACTGGTACTGGTTTTTCCTTTTCATATTTAGTGCTTCCTTCAGGAGCTCTTGTAAGGAAGACTTGGTGGTGACAAAATCCCTCAGCATTTGCTTGTCTGTGAAAGATTTGATTTTCCCTTCACTTACGAAGCTTAGTTTGGCTGGATATGAAATTCTGGGTTGAAAATTTTTTCTTTGATAATATTGAATATTGGCCCCCAGTCTCTTCTGGCTTGTAGGATTTCTGCAGAAAGATCTGCTGTTAGTCTGATGGACATCCCTTAGTGGATAACCTGACCTTTCTCTCTGGCTTCCCTCAACATTTTTTCCTTCATTTCAACCTTGGTGAATCTGGCAAGTATGTGTCTTGGGGTTGGTCTTCTCAAGGAGTATCTTTGTGGTATTCTCTGTATTTCCTAAATTTGAATGTTTTCCTGTCTTTCAAGGTTGGGGAAGTTCTCCTGGATAATATCCTAAAGAGCATTTTCCAACTTGGTTCCATTCTCCCCATCACTTTCAGGGACATCAATCAAACCTAAGTTTGGTCTTTTCTCATAGTCCCATATTTTTTGGAGGATTCGTTTATTCCTTTTCATTCTTTTTCCTCTAATCTTGTCTTCATGCTTTATTTAATTAAGTTGATCTTCAATCTCTCACATCCTTTCTTCTGCTTGATTGATTCTGCTATTGATACTTACATATGCTTCACGAAGTTCACATGCTCTGTTTTTCTACTCCATCAGGTAATTTATGTTCTTCATTAAATTGTTTATTCTAGATAGCAATTCCTTTAACCTTTATCAAGGTACACAGCTTCCTTGCATTGCCTTCTGAAGCCTACTTCTGTCAATTCATCAAACTCATTCTCCATCCAGTTTTGTTCCCTTGCTGGTGAGAAACTGTAATCCTTTGGAAGAGAAGAGGCATCTGGTTTTTTTAATCTTCAGCCTTTCTGTGCTGGATTTTCCTCACCTGTGTGGATTTATCTACCTTTGGTCTTTGCTGTTGGTGACCTTCAGATGCAGTTTTTGCATGCTCCTTTTTGCATGCTTTCTTTTTGTTGCTCCTCTTGCTTTCTGTTTGTTAGTTTTCCTTAAAGGCCCCTCTTCTGCAAGTCTGTTGGTCTTTGCTGGGGGTCCACTCCAGACCCTGCTTGCCTGGGTATCACCAGCGGAGGCTGCAGAACAGCAAAAATTGCTGCCGGCACCTTATTCTGGAAGCTTCTTACCAGAGGGGCACCTGCCAGATGCCTGCTGGAGCCCTCCTATATGAAGTGTCTGTCAACCCCTGCTGAAAGGTGTCTCCCTGTCAGGAGGCATGGGGATCAGGGACCCCCTTGAGGAGGCAATATGTCCCTTAGCAGAGCTTGAGCACTGTGATGGGAGATCTACTGCTCTCTTCAGAGCTGCCAGGCAGGAATATTTAAGTCTGCTGAAGTTGTGCCTACAGCTGCCCCTTCCCCCAGGTACTCTGTCACATGGAGATGGGAGTTTTATCTATAAGCCCCTGATTGGGGCTGCTGCCTTTCTTTCAGTGGTGACCTGCCCAGAGGTGAGGAATCTAAAGAGGCAGTCTGACTATAGCAGTTTTGGGTGCTGAGGTGGGCTCTACCCAGTCCAAACTTCCAGGTGGGGAAAACTGCCTACTCAAGCCTCAGTAATGGCAGACACCCCTCCCCCACCAAGCTAGACTGTCCCAGGTTGACTTCAGACTGCTGTGCTGGCAGTGAGAATTTCAAGCCAGTGGATCTTAGCTTGCTGGGCTCCATGGGGGGTGGGATGCACTGAGCAAAACCACTTGTCTCCCTGGCTTCAGCCCCCTTTTCAGGGGAGTGAACGGTTCTCTCTCACTGGCATTCCAGGCACCACTGGGGGACGAAAAAAAAACTCCTGCAGCTAGTTTGGTGTCTGCCTAAATGGCTGCCAAGTTTTGCACTTGAAACCCAGGGCCCTGGTGGTGTAGGCAATGGAGAGAATCTCCTGATCTGTGAGTTGCAAAGACCGTGGGAAACACGTAGTATCTGGGCTAGAGTGCACCATCCCTCGTGGCACAGTCCCTCACAGCTTCCCTTGGCTAGAGGAGGGAGTGTCCCAATCCCTTGCACTTCCTGGGTGAAGCAACGTCCCACCCTGCTTCTGTTAGCCCTCCATGGGCTGCACCCACTGTCTAACAAGTCCCAAAGAGATAAACTGGGTATCTCAGTTGGAAATGCAGAAATCACCTGCCTTCTGCGTCAGTCTCGCTGAGAGCTGCAGACCAGAGCTGTTCCTATTGAGCCATCTTGCTCAGAGCAATAATTGTAAGTCTTAATGTCAAAGATCTCATTTATTTTTGAAATTTCCACACAATCAAGAATAGTATATGTTTAAATGTTTACTGCTGAATGAATGCTTGGCCAGTGTTGCCCAGGGAATACATGTAAACTTGCTGAAACCTTTTTTGAGTTAAAATTTTGCAGAATGAAGTTTAGCATTTGGGACACCTATGTTATTCCTAAAGCATTAAGAACACTCTTATGTGTCCCTATTGCCAAAAGCAGAGATCCTCTTAGAGCTGAGAAATCAACAACCCAAATATCATTACAATGTGCTGCACAGATCTGTCCAAATCTTTATGCTATGTTATAATAATGTCAACAATTGGCTTGGAACTCTTAGGGTTATGTAAAGATATGCAAAGAGAGTAATTTCTTTTTGTCCTTTCATTAATTACATAAGTACTGAGTGCCTGCTGCGTGGAAGATCTTTCCTAGATTCCTCTCTTATGGTAGGTAACTGCATAGGACCGAACACAACCTCTGCAGATTTAATTGGACTAAGGCACTGCTACCCTTCTTGTTCAGCCAACCTGAGTCTCCTCAGATATTATAATTTAAACCAGGCTCTCAGCACCTGAGCTCAGTTCTAAAGCTAAATCCTGTAAGATAATTCTCAACTGTCTTAGGAGGAAGCAGGTGTTTAAAACTGGCCAGAATCCAAGGTCTTGGCCCTATGTCTATTGTTTTTTGTGAAGGTGAATTCCTATTGTGTTTTTGGAGCATGCTAAATGGGCATCAAATGTGTCACTGTGGTTTTAATCATAATAAAAATACACTGGGCAATTTTGGCAATGCATAGGGATTGTTACACGAAATGGCACATATTATTCTTTTCCTGGTCACTATCATGACTTTCGGAGTTGATTTCAGTTGACTCCACCTTGATTCCCCCATTATCACCTCCCCACCAAAATCTGCAGAAGCACAGTGTGAAAAGCACCAATCTCCATGCCCTTCATGGTCTCTAACTTTAGAACACCTGTTGAAAGACAGTCCAGAAGCAGCAGTATAAGCATTAAGTGCTGACTGTATTCTGAGGACTCTGCAAGGCACAAGAGAAGGTAGAGAAACATAAAATGTTTCCTGTACTCAAGATAATCACCACGCTCTAGGAAAAATGAGGCTTACAGAGGAAACAGTGTGAGGATAACCTGATACTGAGCGTTGTAACCTCAAGTGTATTCAAAATTGAGCCCTAAGTAATAAGCAAAACAGACTAAGCACCAGCCATGGTAGAAGACGCCTTACCTGCATCAGTCTGATTAATCCTCACAAAATCCTATAAGGCAAGTTTTATTACCCCCATTTTAGAGTCGAGGAAGCTATAGATCAGGAAATTAAATAATTTGCTCAAGTCATACATGTAGAAAGAGCCACAGCTGGGATTTGAATACAGAACTACCTGTGAGCCCAGAATATTTCCACTAGGCCACAGCCACTGTGATTACAGTTGCATAGAGCATTGCCGTTTATAAACAGCTTTCTTAGAAGGAAGACAGCCTCATGGGACTTGAAGAGAGATGCAGCAAAGAAAGCTCCAGGGTGAGCAAACTCAGTGCTTTCAAGTTGAGGGGAAACAGTATCTGACACGAAACTGGTTTGTTTTCTGTGAGCAGCACAAGTAACATGAGTGGTAGATCTTTACTCTTCTTCCAACCTGCTCTCCTATTAATTGACTGTTACCACCTTCACCAGGCGTCCCCAAACTACGGCCCGCGAGCCGCATGCGGCCCTCTGAGGCCATTTATCCGGCCCCCCGCCACACTTCAGGAAGGGGCACCTCTTTCATTGGTGGTCAGTGAGAGGAGCACAGTATGTGGTGGCCCTCCAACGGTCTGAGGGACAGTGAACTGGCCCCCTGAGTAAAAAGTTTGAGGACGCCTGACCTTGACCCTAGAAGTAAAAGACTCTATTGATCAGCCAGAACTTCAAATGTGTTACTACTGACTAGATCCATTCATCTGTCCCTCTCCAGCCACATCTACCTCCCCAATGAGTGAGGCATTAGTGTCACTATTTTATGTGATACTATAAAGGGCATATTAGCACATTTGAAAGTTAAAAAAAGGTTTTTTTCATTCACATATCAGATTCATTGTACATTTTACAAAAATGTTTTCCAACACAGTCTCTTATAATTTAGAAAGATCATGTAAGGTAAGTAGTAAAAGTAGTTTACCTTCAGCAAGAGAGTAACATATATATATATATGTACACACACACACACACACACACACACACACACACACATTTTTTAATGCATCATTCTAAGCACCACTGTTTTCCCATAAAAAGGTTTTCAAATGAGCACTCAAAATTTTGGCTCCAATGTTTTAAACATACTGCAACAACTTTATTTATCAGGCATATGCTCTGAGTGCACTATTTGGAGTAGGTTACCACCACCACTGTGACCACCCTCATTCTTACACTACCCATATGTAAATACATTTTTATTCATTTGTTAACTTGGAGCTGTTCATGTCTCTCATTAGACTATAAAACACTTTATTCACAATTTGTATTATCAAGCAGTACCTTGCCCACTTAATAAATATCTGTTGAATGAATAAATCATTTCCACACCTAGAAATAATGTCAATTTCTCTCTTACTTCATTATTGGAAAAACAGGTATTAACTGATTACTAACCATAACCAATAAGACTTACTACAAACTTACTAAATTTAGGACAAAAAAACTTTTGCTTTCTGATTTTTAAGTGACTACTTTAAATTGTAAAAAAATAAAAAAATAAAAAAAACACACACACACACAAACAAAAAAACTGTGTGAAAAAATATGCCTTATGAGAAAATATATTTTTTGCTAAGTACTATATTGCTTTTTATATTTACTCTTGTAAATATATCTTCCGGTGACACTTTTTATTATACTCGGGGGCCCCACTAAACTCTTCTTTGTGATTCCTAAAATGAATAAGATAGAAAGATAGATTGTAAGGCAGACAGATAGGCAAGAACAGTAAAATAACCAACACGCAATTATAATCTCTGTAAGCTTTGAGATTTGATGAAACAGAATGAAAACAGCCTGTTTCTAGTAGAGTGGAAATCAGGAGTTTCTTCATTTTATCTTCTGCTGAACCTCCAAATACGTGTCAAAGACAAACCAGACAATAAGTTTTTAAACATTAAAACAAATTGACTCAGAGACTCTATCAGAGGAAACAATATGGATAACTTCACTGGGTATTACTATACAAAACTGCATGAGGCTCAAAAATATTTGAGGGGAAGATTACCTGTAGTAAACCTACGGTTTTGGAATTGATGACATAAAAAGGAAAGCAATTTGCACAAGTAGAATACTTCTGTACACTCCGTAGGATTGAAAAACCTTAAAACAACTGCCACAAGTGAATTCAATAAAACAAATTATTTGCAGAGGCTAATCTATGCGTACACTTGAACTGAGCCATGAATCATTCATTTAAAATAAATTAAACACTTGAGGAAAATGTGAGAATTGTTTACGCACTTATTACAGATGCTATCACACATTCTCTATAAAAAAAATCACTATTATATATTTTTCAGCATAAAGCTTCTCACATGGTTATAATAAAGATAAAACATCAACAACAAAATTAACAATAAAAAATAAAAGATCTAATACCTATTAAGAGTTTATCATGTGCAGGTACTGGGCTAATCACTTCTTTATACATAGAGTAGTACATTTAATTCCAATCAGAACCAATTAAATTGTGGTCCTAACATTGTGCTCACTTTACAGATGAGGAAATTGACTATTGGAGGAATAACTTCACCAAGATCATATTGATGGTAAATGGAGGAATTTGAATTTAAAACTCAAGCAGTCTGATGCTTAAGCCAAAGTTAAGCTCTTCACTAATAAACTATTGTTACACCCTAAGAATTTTCATTCCTTTGAAACAGACATCACTTTTCTTTCAAACCCAAACTTTTCTACCTAAAACAGTCAGGAAATCATTAAGCCAGAGCATGTCCTCATGTGCAGCACACCAGTTCCTTGTATTATGCTGTGCTGCTTTCTATGAAATAAAAGGCTACTTTTTAAACCAATTATCTAAATGGACTATGCTCTGAGATAGTTTTCTAGAAATCATAATCCATTCACATTCTTTTACCTAGTTCAGCTTGGGAGTCATGACATACAGGTTGAAACAGGCCAAAAAGAATTAGGAGCAAAAGCTGTAGCCATAAAGAAAGCAGAGTTCATTACTTTATAGTCTCACATGCTCAACTAGCTACAAACAACATTAAGATTTCAAAAGAGGTGTAAATTATAATAATCATGCTTATTCCAAATCCCCACAGTGTTCATACCAAAGAAAGAAAAGTTTAATGTTAAAACAAAATATTGTTTTAATTTGCTTCAGCTATTTAAAATGATACATTAAGCCCACTTAGATGTTTAAATCCCCAGCTGCACTAGTTCACTGGTGTTTAATAATTATTCCTCTCACACACATTCTCACAGCTTTCTTACATATTTATCTATAATTGGTCTAATCATCACCCATATTTGCCTTAAATTCAGACCACCTATGGAATGCTTTCTCAGATTTTCTTAGGAAGAGTCAAAAGATTTTTAGTTAAGCTGTAGTCAAATAAAACAGTAAACTGCTTTCTAGTATGCTATTAATCAGCATGATACATAGACACAGTCTAGAAATAAGATTTACCCAAAAAATAAATCCCAAAAGTCAATTAATGGGATTCAGCTGGGAAACAAAAAGGTTTGAGGGAAAAGCAATAGTCCTAATAAAGTGGTCACAATCAAAGGATGATGATGACAGTCTCATTTAGTCACAGTGCTTAAAATCACAAACTGATCTTCAATATAACCATATATAAAACCTAAAACCAGCAGCGATATCATTAAGATGGCAAAATAGGAAGCCCTGGACTCACCGTCCCCCACAAAAATATAAACTTAAAAATGACCAAATTGCCAATGCCCCTGTGAGAAATCTAGGAACCAGTGAAAAGGATCCTGCACCCCAGGCAAGTGCAAAGCCAATCGTGTCAAAGCCCACTAAAAAAATTAACACTGATAAATCTGGTATCGATTTTAAAAATCTTTTTAAAAAAGCATAAAAAGTAATGATAAATCTATGTTCATGAATATGAAATATGACAACAGACAATTGTGTCATCAATAACAAAGTGGGAGAGGGCAGAGATGTAAAATAAAGTTTTTATACATGATTGTAGTTAAGTTGTTATCAGGTTAAAATACAGTGTCATAATTTTAAGACGTTTTATCTCATTACAATGGTAACTACAAAGAAATTTTCTTTAGAATATATGTAAGGATCGCTTTGTCATCAGAACACTAAACGTCTTTCAGTTTGGTGTTTCCCAATTCATGAACTGTCTCTTACTGAAATGAACTCTTTAAAAATGTGTGTGTGTATATATATATATATATATATATATATATATATATATATACACATACACACACACACATACACACATACACATATACACACACAGATACACACAAAGGAAAATGAGAGGAGAATCAAAACATGTCACTACAAAAAAAAAGCAATGAAACACAAAGGAAGACAGCAAGAGAAGAAATGAGGGACAAAAATAATTAGAAAACAATAAAGTGGCAATAGTAAGTTCTTCCCTATCAGTAATCACCTTACATGTAAATAGCTTAAATGCACCAATTAAAAGACACAGATTGGCTGAATAGATTAAAAAAAAAAGATCCAACCTTATGTTGCATCTATAAGAGACTCACTTTAGCTCTAGAGACAGTGCAGAACAAATTCCAAGATGGCTTTGACTGACTGCACTTTTCCCCACCTTCTCAATTATAGTTCTCAAGAATAACTGTAGGATGTGCTAGGAGTGCAACATCTTGAAATAAGGAGAAAGTATCTGAAACAGCCTGGGCTCTGTTCCCGTCTCTCCAAGAACAGGATGCCCTGCAGCACTTTAGCCCAGCAATCCCCATTACCCCTAGGTATACAATCCTGAGTGGACTGCTTTGAAAGTTCTTCACCTGAACTGCAAAGTAGGCAACACACAGAAAGATTCCATTTACTCTGAGCTTTGGAGAACCATGAATCCTAGGCTTCTGTTGTCCCTTCTTGCCTATCTGTGCCTATAAAGTTGCTTCACTTAACTTGTTTGAGTGTTCTGTCTCAAGAGACTCATGCAATTGATAAAAATTAGAAATTACAGATTGGTAATCAGTGAACTTGCCTTACAGACACACATAGGCTATTAAGAGAAAGGGTTAAAAATACATATTCTGTGTAAACAGGAACCTAAAGAGAAGAGAGGTGGCCATAGTCATATCAGACAAAGTAGACATTAGGAAAAAAATTGTCACAAGAGACAAAGAAAAATACCGTATAATGATAAAAGGGTCGATTCACCGGAAAGATATAACAGTAAAAAAAAAGATATGCAGGCCGGACACGGTGGCTCACGCCTGTAATCCCAGCAGTTTCAGAGGCTGAAGTGGGAGGACCACAAGGTAAGAAGTTCAAGATCAGCCTTGCCAACATAGTGAAACCCAGTATCTACTAAAAATACAATAATTAGTCAGGCGTGGTGGTGGGCACCTGTAATCCCAGCGACTCAGGAGGCTGAGGCAGGAGAGTTGCTTGAAACTGGAAGGCAGAGGTTGCAGTGAGCCAAGATCACACCATTGCACTCCAGCCTGGGCAACAAGGGCAAAAATCCATCTCAAAAAAATATATGTATATATAGATAGATATCCACTTAACATTACAGCACCCAAATAAATGAAGCAAAATTGACAGACCTAGAGAGAGAACTAGGCACCAATACAATAATAGTGGAAGACTTCAATGTCCCACTCTCAGTTATCAACAGAAGCCGATAGAAGACAGTAAGGAAAAAGAGGACCTGAACAACACAATAGACCAACTGGGCATGCAGATATATATACACAACATCCAACAACAGTAGAACACACATTATTCTCAAGCACACCTAGAACATTCCCAAAATAGACAACATGTTAGGCCACAAAATAAATCTTAACAAATTTAAGAAGATTGAAAACATATAAAATATCTTCTCCAATCGTAATTAAATAAAACTAGAAATCAATAGCAGAAGAAAAATAGGAAAATCCACTAACGTGGAAATTAAACAATGCACTCATAAACAACTAAGGATTCTAAGTAGAAATCACAAGACAATTTAGAAAATATCTAGAGACAAATGAAAAACACAACATACAAAACTTACAGAATGCAGTGAAAGCAGTGGTAAAAGGGAAGTGCAGAGCAGTAAACATCTACATTAAAAAAGAAGAAAGATCTAAAATCAACAACCTAGCTTTATACCTCGAGGAACTAGAAAAAGAAAAACAAACTAAATTCAGTTAGCAGGATAAAGGAAAACATAAAACTTAGACATAAAGAATAGAAACAATCAACGAATCCAAGGGATGGTTTTCAAAAAAAGTCAACAAAATTGACAAATCCTTAGCTAGATTAACAAAGAAAAAAAAAAAAGAGGCCGGGTGCGGTGGCTCAAGCCTGTAATCCCAGCACTTTGGGAGGCCGAGGCAGGTGGATCACAAGGTCAAGAGATCGAGACCATCCTGGTCAACATGGTGAAACCCCATCTCTACTAAAAATACAAAAAAAAAAAAAAAAGAAAGAAAAAAGAAAAAAAAAAGAGAGAAAACTCTATGGCTAAAACTAGAAAAGAAAGAGGAAACATTACAACTGATGTCACAGCAATAAAAAGAATTACAATATACTACTATGAGCAATTATATGCCAACAAATTGGATAACCTAAAAAAAGAAATTCCTAGAAACATACAACCTATCAAGACTGAAACAGACTATAACTAGTAAGGAGACTAAAGCAGTAATAAAAAACCTCCCAACAGAGAAATTCCCAGGACCATGTGGCTTCTCTGAAGAATTCTACCAAAAATTTAAGGAATAATGATTACAAATCCTCCTCAAACTCTGCCAAAAAAAAAAAAAATTAATAAGAGAGTACAATCCCAAACTCATTCTATGAGGCTACCATTATCCTAATATCAAAACCAGAAAGGCACAAGAACAACAACAACAAAAAAAAACCTATAGATCAGTATCTCTGATGAACACTGATGCAAAAACCCTAAACAAAATAATAGCAAACCAAATTCAATCGCACATTTAAAGGCTCTGACACCATGAACAAGAGGGATTTATACCTGAAATGCAAGAATAGTGCAAAATACAAAAATCACCCAATGTAAGACACTAAGAAAATAGACAAAAACTAACTGATCATCTCAATCAATGCAGAAAAGACATTTGATAAAATTCAACATGCTTTTATAATAAATACACTCAACAAACTAGGAATAGAACTACCTCAACATAATAAAAGTCATATATTAAATACCCACAGCTAACATCATATTCAATGGGAAAAACTAAAATCTTTTACTCTAAGATGAGGAACAAGGCATAGATGCCCACTCTTGTCATGACTCTTCAATATACTGCTAGGAGTTATTACCAGAGCAATTAGACAAGAAAAAGAAATTAAAAACCTAAAAATTGGAAAAGAATAACCCAAATTGTCTTTGCTCATAAATGACATGATCTCTTAAGTCACACACACAAAAAAATGTTAGAACTAATCAATGAATTTAGAAAAGTTTGCAGGATGCAAAATCGATTATCAAAAATCAGTTGCATTTTCTATACATTAACAAGACCGATCTGGAAAGAAAATTAAGAAAATAATTATGTTAACAATAGCATCAAGGATTAAATACTCAGGAAGAAACTTAATCCAGGAGATATAATACTTATACATTGAGAACTACGAAACATTGCTAAAAGAATCAAAGAATATACAAGTAAATGGAGAGACATCCCATGCTCATGAGTTGAAATACTTAGTATTGTTTAAAATGTTCATGATACCCAAAGCAATCTACAGATACAATGCAAACTCTATAAAAATCCCGATGGCACTTTTTGCATAAATAGGAAAAAAATTTACAAATTTTACAAGATCTTAAGGGGTCCGAAAGAGCCAAAACAACCTTGAAAAAGAACAAAGTCAGAGGCATCATACTTCTTGATTTCAAAACCTACTGCAGAACAACAGTAATTAAGACAGTGTGGTATGGCATAAAATAAGATACATAAACGAATGGAATAAAATAGCCCAGAAATAAACCACTGTATATATGGCCAAATGATTTTCAGTGAGAGTGCCAAGACCACACAATAGAGAAAAGACAATCTCTTCAACAAGTAGTGTTGAAAAAACAGGATATTCAAATTCAAAAAGAATAAATTTAGATCCTTGCCTTGCACCATATATAAAAATTAACTCAAAATGAGTGAAAGACCTAAAAATTCAACTTAAAAATGTTAAACTCATAGAAACACAGGAGTAAAGCCTCAGGACTTTGAATTTAGTAATGATTTGTTGAATATGACACCAAAATCACAAGCAACAAAATCAAAAATAAACAAATGGAATGACATAAAAACTTTTTCATATCAAAGGAAACAATTAGCAGAGTGAAAGTGCAATCTACAGAATGGGAGAAAATAACTGCAAATAATATATCTGAAAAGAAGTTAATAACCAAAATACATAAGAAACTTCAACTCAACAACAACAAAAAATTTATTTTAAAATAGGCAAGGAACTTAGACATTTCTCCAAAGAAGATATACAAATGGCCCATAAGCACGTGAAAGGGTGCTAATATTACTAATCATTAGAAGAGTACAGATAAAAAACACAATGCAATATCACCTCACACTCAACAGGATAGTCACCATCAAAAGAGTGTAAAGTACCAAGTGTTGGCAAAGATGCAGAGAAGATGAAACTCTTGTGTATTATTGGTGGGAATGTAAAATGATACAACCATTATAGAAAACAGCACAGAGGTTCCTCAAAGAATTCAAAATAGAATTACTATATAATCCAACAATCCCATTTGTGGGTTTATATCCAAAAGAATTCAGAACATGATCTTGAAGATATATTTCAATGCACACCCATTCATTGTGGCATTATTCTCAATAGCCAAGAATGCACACCCATTCATTGTGGCATTATTCTCAATAGCCAAGAGACAAGCAGTCCAAATTGTGTATCAACAGGTGAACGAATGAGGAAAATGTAAATACATACAATGGGATATTATGCAGCCTTAGAAAAAAAAACCCTGTCACATACTACAATATGAATGAAGTTCAAGGACGTTACATTAAGTGAAACAGTCACAAAATGACAAATACCATATGATTCCACTCATATGAAATTAGATCTAAAGTGGTCAAATTCATAGAAACAGAAAGTAGAACGGTGATTTTCAGGGTCTGAGGAGGAGAAATGGGGAGTTGTTTAATGAGTATAGAGCTTCAGTGCAACAAGATGAAAAAGTTGTAGCAATCTGCTGCACAACAATGTGAATATACTTAACACTACTGAACCCTACACTTAAAAATGGTTGAGACAGTAAATTTAATGTTACTTGGTTTTTTACCATAATTTGAAAAAATCTAAAACCAAGCCCAAAGAATTACTTAAACATATGCAATATAGTATGAAAAAATTAGAAGAGTTCATTGTGATTTTAAGTCAAACTTTACATTTCTGGAGGTAAGATCTGAGGTGATCACTAACATCTCTAACAATCTCAACTTGGGATAGGGAGTAGTAAAAGTAAACAATGAAGTAATGATTATTATGTTATGTTACTGGAGTCCCTTTTTGCCTTTGACTGCTGGGAAGCTTAGAAAGAAGTCAGTTTCAATGACTGTGTTAGCCTAGGTTTGGGTGCCATATTCATTTCCGCTTCTCTGTACAAGTGTTCAAATTACTAATTGCATACATCTTTCATTATAGACATTATAGCTTTTATGGAGGCAGTCAGGGTATAAATTGTAGATAAACTGAGAAATATCAATGGCTGTGGAGCAAGAGAGCTGGAATCTGAACTTTAAACAAATGCTTAGTGAAACACAGACCTGACTACATCCAGGTGCTAAAATGCATGTATCTGGGGTCTTTATGATGAAGTAGGTATAACTGATCCATAAAAAAAGAGGGTTATCATTCTACTAATACAAAGACATTCTTCTTGAGAAACAGGGATATTTAAGAAACAGTGATATTTAATTAACATCATTTCTTTGCACCGTTTCACTGAAACTTCACATCAGTGAGCTCCTTTGGGCCTGTAATATTGTAAATTCGCTATTTTAAATATGTGTACTGAATTACGTACATATGTGTTCATAGTCCCTGTTGAGACTGACACTTCCAACTATTCTGTATGACTTCATGACAGCTAAAACAACCATAAAGTATAACTAAACAGCCAGTAGTTTATCAGAAGATAATAAATAGCAGTGTTTAAAACACATTTTTACTCAATTTTTAGGTTGCCAATTTCTAGATTTCCAAAGAGTTTCATCTTTTTCATGTGTAGTGAGCTCAATGCTGATCCCCAAACATACTCATTTCCTAGAAAAGCAGATCATTGTGCATATTATGGCTCCTTCTATGTGTCCTAATCTTATCCTATTTTTGATTAAAATACCACATCATCAACATTGAGAAACATTTTTAAATCCAGCCATCCAAAGCAATAGTTGTTTTCATTCATAACTTCTAATCCTTATCTTCATGAATCTGTTTCTATTTCATGGTATCTACACACAACAAGCTGCTCACAGAGATGTAGGAGTGACTATCACTCACCTGAAGAATGTTCCTAAGAAAAGGAAAGCAGGTGCCTTTCAAAACTGGTAAGAATCTTTGGGCATAGCTCAGTTTCTAGAAGACAGATCAACAATCATTCTACAGGGTCCTTTGCAGCAAAGGCAGCTTTCTGTTGCTCCAAACGGCACTAAAGTAAGCAAAATGCTCCAGTCTCCTTCTTGAAATAATAACACTAGAGAGACAGAAGCCCAGAGCATGAAGACAGAATCTTGGCTATAAATCAGCAGCCTCTCCAGGAAAAGAATCCTTCATCATGTTATGTACACCCACCAAAGGTTCCAGACTGTTGGAAAAATTTAGATTCTAAAAATATATGTGGCAGAAATAAACTGAGAATAAATAAACATAAATATAAACATGATATATGCAATGATTAAAAACATGGGAGAAATGAGGCAACATGCCTCCAGAGTTCTTAGAGGAAAATTCCCCTCTTGAAAGGTATATATACTCCAAAAATTATTCTTTGTTTACCTGAAATTCAAATTTATCTGGATGTCTTCTCTTTTCATTTACTAAATCTGGCAACCCTAACCTATTGTACCAAAAATTAATTTGGCCTTAAGTATGCAAGCACACATGCCCACACACATACACATTTAATGGGATGAAAGGAGCTGCCCATCTTCAGAAAATTAATGCCATTATCACCCTTACTTCTGCATCAAAACATCACAAACTTCATTTTCTCATGTTTTCTGCCATCAGACTCCTCACCTCTGTCTTTTAACTATTCCAGTCCTTTTATGTTGTTTGCCTTGAAGGGGAGAAACTGGTAAACTGCATCTCTTTTCTCTTAGTTTAAAATATTCTTTTTCAGATCCCTAGGAAACATTGCTCACTATATTAAGCCTACTACAGCTGCTGACCTAAGTGCCTTAATCAGTTCTCCTATTTCAACAAGGATTTATTAAGCAGTTATTATATTCACACATTAACTGTGTTATCAAGATGTGCATGTCCCCGTTTTTTTAATTAGAAAAGGAACAGTCCGAGTGTAAGAAATGTGCATTGTTTGCTCAGCTGAAAAGAGGTCCTTAGTTCCCTTGCATCTTTCAGCACTGCCTTTTGTGATGTCGACTCTCCACAGCCCCTGCCCCTGCCACCAGCCTTGCCTCTCCACCTCAGAAGAGTTGCCTGGAACCCTCTGCCTCTGTCCAGTTAGCCAGACTTCAGCCTTCCCTGACCACTGCCCACAACTGTTACACATTCACAGTGCCACATACTTACTTATCCCAGTTTGTCCGTCAACAGTGGGGTGAGTCTTTAATGAATGTCTGCCTCCCCCTTAAGACTATAATCTCCTTGTGAACAGGAATCTCCTCCCCGTGCAGGACCTAACACAGGGTCTAACATAAGTTAAACAGTCAATAAATATGCAATGAAGAAATTTAAATGTGAAAGAAAGACTTCTTGAAAACTAGCCTGGAGGGACTTTCCAGGCATTAAGCACAGTTTTCATTTCAATGCCTCAAGAATTTTTCTTTGCCATCAGCAGCACGATCTGCTGTGTATGGATGGCTGGACATCACATTAACCCTGGTACAAGAAGGGCATTTCACCTTTGAAAGCTGCTGGTGAATTTGCCATAATTTCATATCTTTTTTACTCAGTGCCTACACAGGGAGATAAAGTGTATACCTCACCAACCCTATCACTTAGCACTCCGAACATGTTGAAGTGAAGTTCTAACTTAACACACATAAAGAAGGAGAAATGAAGGAGGGTGGAAGTGAGGTGGGGGAAGGTGGAAGGAAGGAAAGTTTAAAAAGAAAATCCTTTAAAAACTTACCTCCCTACCCTGTCTTGTCTGGATATTTTATTTTCACTAAGCTATCTTAGGAACCAAAAGCTAGAAAATGACTATTTCTAGATGTGTTAATGGCCTCATGATTCCTTTCATGTTCTGCAGCAGCAGCTAAATTAGCAGTAAGCACTTTTATGTTCATTGGCTAAGTTGGACCTTTTTAAGAACCTGAAATTGAAAACAGAACTCAAATTTCATATAATCAGTCTGACATGGCAAATCTATTTTCATTCAAAATACCTCTTTTACAAAAAGATGCAGGAGGTGTTTATCCTGACCAAAAATGCTAGAAATTCATATTTTTTGGTATATGAGACTGAAATATATTTAGATACTTGGGTTTTCAATGTTGGGGAATTTTTCTTAAAGCTATTCTTTCCAGTATTTAAGATTTATTACCAAAAAAAAAAATGTGTAACAGTACTCATCTCATTCTTAGATTTATTATTTAAACATGACCACCCTAGAGTTTATAAACAATACTGACTTCTAAATCTTTGTATTTCTTTCAAGAGCCACAATGATTTTTTTAACCAAATACCTCACAAACTTGACTTGGACACACATTCTACAGACAATTTAGCCAGAGCCCCTTTAGAATTAATCTTGAAAGTAAGCCTAAGTAATATCAGTAGGCCACAGTGAATGTAATAAAGATACTCATTCAAAGAGTATCCCCAAATGACAAATTCATTCAGGATGTCTTAATCAATTAAATGTTCCCTGGCATTGGCATATGCAAGTGATCCATCAAGGAACTGAATGACTAATCCACTAAACTACCCTGTAACTCTTTTCAATCTTTCTTGAAAGCAAAAAGAGGAATAATTTAAATGAATCAAGTGTTTAAGATCTATTGAGTTTCCACAAAAGGCTAGCAACCAAGCAGAACATTTACAGAAATTGATAGAAATTGGCCCAGCTTTCAGACTGTAAGGCCGGTTGCCTTGCTGCTGGGAGGCCAGACACACCCACCTCTGCACCCACCACCAGGCTCTGCACTTGGCACCTAGCTCTGCCACATGGCTCCCCTGGAAGGCTAATGCAACCCTGGCCGGCTCTTGCACCTGAAAACCCGCCCAACAACCCAACAACCAATAGCAGCCCACCCTGTCTCAATCCTGCTCCCCTGGACCCAATCAGAGCACCCAGCTGTTGCTGGTTCCTCCTAGCCATAAACACCACGCCCCACCAGGAAGTCAGCGTGACTTCTCTGGCCCCCTTTCCCCAGACCAGAGAACCTCGCCCGGGAGCTGAATAAATTGGCATTTAATTTTCTTATACTGGCCTCAGTTTCCTCATTTTAAACTCGGCAATAACCCTTACACAGACTTGCTTTAAAAATAAAAAAGCTAAATATATCACATTGAATCTTTAAATAATGATTAAAGTTTAATTATTTATAGGAATGTAGCGGTGAAATGACAGTTTAGTTTCAGTTTTTAATTACCTTATAAGTTGAATAACTTATTCAAATAAGAATTTCTGGTCCTATACATGCATTGAATAATATTAATCACTTCACTTTGAGGCACAAATTAAATCACAGACTTGCTCAAGTTCATTCTAATGGATTCTCTAATTCAGATCTTCAATTTTGTGGTGGAAAAGAGTTCTTGAGGAATAACCTCAATCTATCAACCTTTTCCAACCACAACACTTTGTAATAGTTCCACCTCTAGCTCAGAAGTTTTATAAAAATATTTATATAGGTCTGTATAGAGAATGTATAGTGAGAAGTTATTTACATAGACCATATATTCTTCTGCGTAGCCCATATATTCTTCAGCAAACCACTTCAATGATGACAGAGTTAACATTAGCTAAAAATATTAAGCATAGGTTGAGCCAAAAAGTTTCCAAGAAGAAATTATATGAAATATTAGAAGTTAGTGAAATATATAGTTCTTTGGTCTTAAGTAGAAGGTCTAAAAGCTAGAAGCAAGAGTTCAAGTTTCTGGCTATCACGTCCTAAATTGCAACTAAAGCCAGTGGAACTGATAAAAGATTCCAGCACATAACTCCAAGATGTGACAGTTCCAAGAATGGTTTTCATGCCTGGGTTCCATAAAGAACATCTCTATTACCCATTAATTTGCTCATAAGTGCCAAACTGTTTAGACCCGTCTTTCCTGCTCCCTATAGTAAATTCTTTCCTTGCCGACACTAGTTGAACCAATAAAGACTAAGTTAGCACAAAATGGCAAGCAGTGTTCCTTGTTTTTTAAGATATATATATATAAAATTGTAAGTAGCCTTAGAAGTTTACATTAAGAATTAGATGTCTATTATTTTAAAACTCACATTATTAGTTAAAAATTGTGACTGCAAAAATTTTCTTATGACTTTCTTACGATTCTGTATAGTTCATTTAGCATCTAGTAGAAACAGAGGGTATCTAATTACCTCTAAATCTAGAAGGGTGGCCAGTATATGCATCTAATCCTTAGGAACTGATAAAAGCAGGTAGCTCCCAGACATTGATTGCTTAGGAATGGTACATAGTTCACCTAGAAGGCTGGAAATTCTGACAAGTGATTGCAAATAATGGCTCTCCTTAAGCAGGATGATAACCAAATGTTTAACAAAATACACGGTAGAGGAGCAACCAATTGAAACAGATGCTCACTCAGAATGGATGCTGACTTACAGTAGTACCTTATGATACCTGCCTGTTGAATACAAACCCCACAAGGATGGATAGACCCTCAGGATACCAGAATCAAGCCTAAAGAGCAGAACACTCAAGATCCCACAGCCTACCACCTGTACATTTTTCTGACCTTTTTAAAGCTTCACTGTTTAGCTTTTTCTGAGTTTATATGCATAAGAATCTTTACAATAACAGCCTTCTTCCCGACGAGCTAAGTTACTCAAAATGAGGCTGTATTCCATGCAATCTAAGAACATAACTAAAATAGAATGTCAACAAAAGAAAAACATAAACCTAGTTTCCAATGATTCAAGCTGTATTTTTATATATCCCCACAGTGAATGTAACAATTTTACAGATGTTAAAAAATATTCTATTTGTAGTCATGTGAACTAGTACAAACACTTTAGAAAATTATTTGTCAGTACTAATTTAAATCAAACCTTTGTATACCCATCCTACCACCCAGAAATTTTACTTCAAGACATATACACAACAAAAATGCATACATATGTTCTCAAAAGACACATAAACACATAAGAATGTTTATGGCAGCAGTATTCATAAAAGCCAAAAGTTAGAAATAACCTACATGTCCATCAACTGAAGAACAGATACATAAATTATGGGGTGCAACAGAACACTCAAGAGTAGCAGCGACCAACATTTTTGGCACCATGGACTGGTTCTGTGGAAGAAAATTTTTCCATGGACCAGGGGGTGGGAATGGTTTCAGGATCATTTAATTACATTACGTTCTTTGCAAACTTTATATCTATTATTATTACATTGTAATATATAATGAAATAATTATACAACTCACCATAATGAAGAATCATTCATTCTTCATTATATGAAGAATCAGTGGGAGCCCTGAGCTGCTTTCCTGCAACTAGACAGTCCCATCTGGGGGTGATGGGAGATAGTAACAGATCATTAGCATTAGATTCTTATTATTATTATTATACTTTAAGTTCTGGGATACATGTGCAGATAATGCAGGATTGTTACATAGGTATACACATGCCATGGTGGTTTGCTGCCTCCATGCCCCCATCACCTACATCAGGTATTTCTCCTAATGTAATCCCTTCCCAATCTCTCCTCGTCTTGTTATCCCTCCCCTAGCCCCTCACCCCCCAACAGACCCCGGTGTTGATATTCCCCTCCCTGTGTCCATGTGTTCTCAATATTCAACATCCACTTATGAGTGAGAACATGTGGTGTTTGGTTTTCTGTTCTTGTGTCAGTTTGCTGAGATTGATGGTTTCCAGATTCATCCATGTTCCTGCAAAGGACATAAAGTCATCCTTTTTTGTGATTGCATAGTATTCCATGGTGTAAATGTGCCACATTTTCTTTATCCAGTCTATTATTGTGGGGCATTGAGGTAGGTTCCAAGTCTTTGCTATTGTAAACAGTGCCACAATGAACATATGTGCATGTGTCTTTATAACAGAACAATTTATAATCCTTTAGGTATATACCCAGTAATGGGATTGCTGGGTCAA
This sequence comes from Saimiri boliviensis, assembly GCF_048565385.1. Taxonomy (NCBI): domain Eukaryota; kingdom Metazoa; phylum Chordata; class Mammalia; order Primates; family Cebidae; genus Saimiri; species Saimiri boliviensis. Next base: position 43,002,138 of record NC_133453.1, read on the forward strand.
ATGCTATTTCTATTTCTAGATCCTTGAGGAATCACCACACTGTCTTCTTCAATGCTTGAACTAATTTACACTCCCACCAACAGTGTAAAAGTGTTCCTATTTCTCACATCCTCTCCAGCATCTGTTTTCTCCAGATTTTTTAATGATCACCATTCTAACTGGCATGAAATGGTATCTCAACTTGGTTTTGATTTGCATTTTTCTCTGATGACCAGTGATGATGAGCATTTTTTCATATGTTTGTTAGCCTCATATATGTCTTCTTTTGAAAAGTGTCTGTTCATATCCTTCACCCACTTTTTGATGGGGTTGTTTTTTCCTTGTAAATTTGTTTTAGTTCTTTGTAGGTTCTGGATGTTAACCCTTTGTAAGATGGGTACTTTGCAAAAAATTGTTCCCATTCTGTTGGTTGCTGGTTCACTCTAATGATTATTTCTTTTGCTCTGCAGAAGCTCTTAGGTTTAATCAGATCCCATTCGTCTATTTTGACTTTTGTTGCCATTGCTTTGGGTGTTTTAGTCATGAAGTCCTTGCCTATGCCTATGTTCTGAATGGTATTGCCTAGGTTTCCTTCTAGAGTTTTTATGGTGTTAGGTCTTATGATTAAATCTTTAATCCATCTGGAGGTAATTTTTGTATAAGGTATAAGGAAGGGGTCCAGTTTCTGCTTTCTGCACGTGGCTAGCCACTTTTCCCAACATCATTTATTAAACAGGGAATCCTTTTCCCAATGCTTGTTATTGTCAGATTTGTCAAAGATCAGATGGTTGTAGATGTGTGGCATTAATTCCAAGGCCCCAAGGCCTCTATTCTGTTCCATTGGTCTATGTATCTGCTTTGGTACCAGTACCATGCTGTTTTGATTACTGTAGCCTTGTAGTATAGTTTGAAGTCAGGTAGCATGATGCCTCCAGCTTTATTCTTTTTGCTTAGGATTGTCTTGGTTATGTGGGCTCTTTTTTGGTTCCATATGAAGTTTAAGGTGGTTTTTTCCAGTTCAGTGAAGAAGGTCAATGGTAGTTTGATGGGGATAGCGTTGAATCTATAAATTATCTTGGGCAATATGGCCATTTTCACAATATTGATTCTTCCTAACCATGAGCATGGAATGTTTTTCCATCTGTTTGTGTCCTCTCTTATTTCCTTGAGCAGTGGTTTGTAGTTCTCCTTGAAGAGGTCCTTCACATCCTTTGTTAGTTATATTCCTAGGTATTTTATTGTCTTTGTAGCAATTGTGAATGGGAATTCACTCATGATTTGGCTTTCTGTTTGTCTGTTATTGATGTATAGGAATGCTTGTGATTTTTGCACATTGATTTTGTATCCTGAAACTTTGCTGAAGTTGCTTATCATCTTAAGGAGATTTTGGGCTGAGACTACATGGTCTTCTAAATATACAATCATGTAGTCTGCAAACAGAGACAACTTGACTTCCTCTTTTCCTAATTGAATACCCTTTATAATTTTTTCTTGTCTGATTGCTCTGGCTAGAACTTCCAACTCTGTTGAACAGGAATGGTGAGAGAGGACATATTTGTCTAGTTCCAGTTTTCAAAGGGAAAGCTTCCAGTTTTTTCCCATTCCGTATGATACTGGCTGTGAGTTTGTCATAATAGCTTTTATTATTTTGAGATATGTTGTACTGACACCTAGTTTATTGAGTTTTTAGCATAAAGCGCTGTTGAATTTTGTCAAAGGCATTTTCTGCATCTATTGAGATATCATGAGGTTTTCGTCTTCATTTGTGTTTATGTGATGGATTATGTTTATAAATTTGCATATGTTGAACCAGCCTTGCACTCCCGGGTTGAAGCCACTTGATCATGATGGATAAGCTTTTTGATGTGCTGTTGCATTTGGTTTGCCAGTATTTTATTGAATATTTTTTGCATTGATGTTCATCATGGATATTGGCCTGAAATTTTCTTTTTTATTTGTGTCTCTGCTAGGTTAGCATGCTACCTGAGTCCCTTGCATGCACAGTTCACAATAGGGTTCCACACTCCTATGAGAATCTAAAGCTGCCACTGATCTCACAGAAGGTGGAGCTCAGGTGGTAATGTGAGTGATGAGGAGTGACTGTAAATCCAGATCAAGCTTCACTCACTTGCCTACAGCTCACCTCCTGCTGTGGGGCCTGGTTCCTAACAAGCCACAGATCGTACCAGGATTTGGGGATACCTTCTCTAGAGCCATGGGAATGAATGAACTACAACTACACAGAACAAAATGGATTAACCTCTCAAACATAATAGAAGTCAAAGAAGCCAGAAAGGGAAGATAACATCCCATATAATTCCATTAGTTAAGAGTTCCAAAATGAGAGAAATTAATCTATGGAGTTAGAACTTAGGAAAATTATCTTTGAGATGAGGTAGTGACTAGAAAAGGAGGCCCTGGAGCCTTCTAGGAGATTCTATTTTATTATCTAGGCTCTGGTTACACAAGTATGTTCATGTTGTGAAAATTCACAGCATTGTACACTCTTCTGTGTAGTTTTCTGTCTGTATGTTGTCCTTCAATAGAAAGCTTACATTAAAATAACTAAGTAAACAAAAAATCCCCCAATAAGTGATGTGACAATAGCGCTTCACTGTTCACAGTGCCCTTTTCCAACCATTGTCTCCACAGTAATCTCAATGGATTGTGATAAATAGGTTGCACAGTGTCATCTCCACCTTATAGATGCAGTAGGAATGCATAAAAGAGGTACTTTACGTAGGTTATTTCATTTTACCCCCAAACAATCCCATGGGGAGACTATTATTCCCCTATGAGTTACTTACACAGCTAGTAAACAGAAAAACACCCCACCTTTCTGCCTTCAAAGATCTTTTTTTTTTTTCTAATAAAACTTGCTAGGCCTCTAAGAAAGTTAAGGTTCTGAAAACTTAACTAGCTTAACTAAGTTAGCATAGTTATGACGACTTGTATAACAGGATACATATTCATATATTCATAAATCACCTATCGGCTCCATGAAAGTAGGAACTGTGCGTATTTTTGGATGAATAACCAAGTTAGAACGCTCAGAACTCATAAATGTGGACCTTAAAAGTTTGAATACTTCCTTGCAATAAAAGCCTCCAAGATAAAAAAAGAAAAAAGGGAAATAAATAAAGTGATAGCAAGTTGTTCTCCGGCTCACCAGTATTATGACCTTGAATACGTCACTTAGCCCCTGTGAACACCAGTTTGCCCATTCATAAAGTGAAACTTTAAACCATATGACTTCACTGGTCTCTTCAAAGTATAATATAGTAGGTTCCCATGACCACACAGAAGACCCCAAAAATGAATATTAAATGCCAAAACCCTTTTGAAAAGTAACTAACATTAACAGCATTTCTTTTTCAACTTTCAACTCACTAAATGTTCCTGGGAAACAAGGGAATATTACCAATGTTAAACTGAGTCTCATTCATTTTTTCTTCTAAAACTACAAATAACTATGATCAGTACCTGAGTGCCAAGATCATTCATACCCCAAACATCAGCATCACAGAATATAGCCAGATAACAAACCTGCACATGTATCCCTTGAATCTAAAATAAAACTGGGAAGACAATACAAAATAAAAAAAATTCCAAACAAAGAAGACATCTTTGCCCTCACAGTATCCATGGGGTGCAAGGTATGGCAATTAAAATGTACAAAACTTGGCCAAAACTGAAACCTCCCTCCTTAACTACTCTGGCATCATCTTTCTTTTAGATAATCTAAGATACACTATAGATGTACAAAAAAAGATTCTATTTTCAGTATAAAACTGTCATCAACTCTGGGATGTCAGAGTTTATTTGAGATTATACTTTGGGTAATTTAACAATGAAAGTGGCAATTTGTATATTTAATAATGATTTGCAGGAATTTTCTCCAAACAAATATGTAATTGATAACTCATTACGTTTTCTAGCTATGTGTGACTGCACTACCTATGGAATCTGTTTTATCTTGGTTTTTTTCTCAAACTAACACATTCTGTAGATATGCATACACACACACACATATGTATTTTATATATAATATGTAGTAGAGGGAAGAAAGGAAGGAATGTTGATTCTATACTATTTTCATAGCCACATCTATATATGCAATTTAAAGCTCTTGGTCCATCCCCTCCTTTCCAGAATCTGCACTAGGGAAGATTCCATGCTAAGGCATGGAGAGAAGAAAAGAGATTTCTTTGTTATGGTATCCATCAGGGCTGCAACACCCTACACATCTAATCTATAGAATTCTGTAGAGTTGAAATCATTAAATTACAACTCTGTACATTTCCCTCTGTCCAAACTAAAGAAGCATATAGCTATAGATTCACATCTACAGGTATGAACATGACAAAACACGCAAGTCTCACTTAAGCCTATTTCATACAAATTTTAGGATATGATAAAGGATGTTCATTATCAGAGTAGAGGGAGAGTCACTTAGTCACGATATAGCTAAAATATAGTAAAAGTGTTCTAATATTACTATCACTACTACTACTAAACTACGTTTATAGGGTCCTTTTTATGGCCCTGGTGCTGTGCTAAGTGATTCTGTGTAGATCACATTTAATCCTGGCAGTTTTCACCTTCATTTTATACATGGAGAAAGTGAGATGGTGCCAGGTTTTTTGCCCCTCCCATATCACACACCACCCTTCTGTGCCCTGCTATGTGGGAAGCTGACCTTTAGGGGCCCTGGTCTTGTGTTTCTCTTGGGCTTCTACCAATGGGAAGGATCAGCTGAACAGAGAAAGATCAGGATACCGGTTCCTCTCTAATCTTTCCTTGCCAGGTTATGGTCTTGAGTTCTCCTACCTATGGCCACAACTCCTGATGGGAGGTTCCCTGCCAGAGCTGTAGCTTTCAGTAGTTCTAAAAACAAATGTGTCTGGCTCCTCTGGCCACTTCAGGCTTGTGGTGGCAGTGGTTTTCTTCTGCTCCCAGTCTCTAGGTGATTCGCAATCATACAGGTGGGTTCCATTCCCACCCGCAACTTTGTTGAGTGTGTCGTCTGTTTGAAGAAGATTGTAAGACAGTGAGGAAATAAAAGTAAGGTAGAAGGCCCATAAAAATTATTAGGTAAATGAACACATGCTAACTGTGGAGAGTTGAGATAGAAGGACAAATTCACTTTAAGTCACTGGAGCAACTGCCTATGGAGGTGCTATGCAGCCAACTTCTCTATCCAGATTTAAACCAAGTGAAAACAAAAGCTTTCCTGATGCAACGTCATCAGTCCTAATTTCCTATGTTGCCTTAAAAACAGGAGGCCCCGATGCTGGGAAGATGGCCGCCTAAGAACAGCTCAGGACTTCAGTTCCCAGTGAAAGTGCAGAGGGTGAGTGGACACCGCATTTCCAGATGAACTCTTATTGCCCACAGACCAGGAGATACCCAGGCAGAGGGGTCGCCAGCATCGTAGTCCCAGCCAGTGCGGCTGTTTTGGCCCCCGCGGGGCTGATTCTGCCCGCGCGGCTGCTGTGACCACGCCCTGTTGCTGCGGTTCTCCCTACAAAAGCCACCGGTCTGGGAGCCCTCTTAGCTGGCGAGCAGAGCCCTGAGACAGCAGAATAGCCCATTCATCTGAAATAGCGAGTCAGGCCAGGAGATTCCTAGGCAAAAAATCCGCCAGGAGCCGGCGCCGCAGTTTGAGCCGACTCCCTGAGTCCCAGCACGGGAGATCCCGGCGCCTTTTCAACAAGCGACCAGAACGCGGGGTCCTTCAACTTAAAAGAAAAGACTCTGAGTCAGGGAGCCAGGTGATCAGGCTCGGTTGGTCCCACCCCTCCACCCCCAACAACAACGAAAACAAAAACAGTAATTGGAAACCCTCTGGGTTGAGCCCTTCAAACCAAGCACAGCTGAACCCGGATGGTCCGGCTCCGTGGGGGAGGGGTTTCCGCCATTACTGAGACTCTCCACCACTACGGAGGCAGGCTGCCGTTGCCGAGGCAACCTGCCACAACAGAGAGAGTCCACCATAACAGAGGCGGGGCCACCATTGCCGAGACAGTTCTAACTACGCCCTTATAAAAAGGACTACAGGGAAGAGCTCAGGGCAGCTGGGCGGAGCCCACAGCAGCTCAGCAAAGCCCCTGCGGGCAGGCAGTGGCTAGGCATGCTGCTAGCTGGGCGGGTCCGACCTGAAAGAAAAATCAAAAAAGGCAGTAGTGCAACAGAAACTCATAAAGCTCCAACTCCCTGGGACAGAGACAGACAACAGGTGGATAAACCCACAAAAATGGGAAGAACCCAGCGCAAAAAGGATGAAAACTCCTGAAACCAGAACACCTCTCCTCCTAAAAGGGATCACAACTCCTCACCAGCAAGGGAACCATACCGGATGGAGAAGGAGGGTGATGAAATGACAGAATCAGACTTCAGAAGGTGGGTAGTAAGAAACTACAATGAGCTAAAAGAACATGTTCTAACCCAACGTAAAGAAAATAGGAACCTTGAAAAAAGATTGGACGAACTGCTGACGAGAATGGACAGCATAGAGAGGAGTATAAATGAATTGATGGAGCTGAAAAACGCAACACGAGAACTTCGTGAAGCATGCACAAGCTTCAACAGCCGAATTGACCAAGCAGAAGAAAGGATATCAGAGGTCGAAGATCAACTCAATGAAATAAAAAGAGAAGGCAAGAACAGAGAAAAAAGTGCAAAAAGGAATGAACAAAATCTTCAAGAAATGTGGGACTCTGTGAAAAGACCTAATCTACGTCTGATAGGTGTACCTGAATGTGAAGAAGAGAATGAATCCAAGCTGGAAAATACTCTTCAGGATATTATCCAGGAAAACTTCCCTAACCTAGCAAGGCAGACCAATATTCAAATCCAGGAAATACGGAGAACACCACAAAGATATACCTCAAGAAGAGCAACCCCAAGGCACATAATCGTCAGATTCACCAGGGTTGAAATGAAAGAGAAAATGCTAAGGGCAGCCAGAGAGAAAGGTCGGGTTACCCACAAAGGGAAGCCCATTAGACTCACAGCAGATCTCTCAGCAGAAACCCTACAAGCCAGAAGAGATTGGGGGCCAATATTCAACATCCTCAAAGAAAAGAACTTTCAACCCAGAATCTCCTATCCAGCCAAACTAAGCTTCATAAGTGAAGGAAAAATAAAATCCTTTGTGAACAAGCAAGCACTCAGAGATTTCATCACCACCAAACCTGCTCTACAAGAACTCCTGAAAGAGGCTCTACACATGTAAAGGAACAACCAGTACCAGCCACTCCAAAAACACACCAAATGGTAAAAAAGCATCAACACAATCAAGAATCTGCATCAACTAACCAACAAAACAGCCAGGTAGCATCAAAATGACAGCATCAAATTCACACATAACAATACTATCCCTAAATGTCAATGGACTAAATGCCCCAATCAAAAGACACAGACTGGCAAATTGGATAAAAAGCCAAAACCCATCAGTGTGCTGTATCCAGGAAACCCATCTTACATGCAAGGATACACAGAGGCTCAAAATAAAGGGATGGAGAAAGATCTACCAAGCAAATGGAGAGCAAAAAAAGGCAGGAGTAGCAATTCTCATCTCTGATAAAATAGACTTTAAACCAACAAAGATCAAAAGAGACAAAGAAGGACATTACATAATGGTAAAAGGATCAATGCAACAAGAAGAGCTAACGATCCTAAATATATACGCACCCAATACAGGAGCACCCAGATACATAAGGCAAGTTCTTAATGACTTACAAAGAGACTTAGACTCCCACACAATAATAGTGGGAGACTTTAACACCCCATTGTCAATATTAGATCAACCAGACAGAAAATCAACAAGGATATCCAGGACCTGAATACAGACCTGGAACAAGCAAACCTAATAGACATTTACAGAACTCTCCACCCCAAATCCACAGAATATACATTCTTCTCAGCACCACGTCACACCTACTCTAAAATTGACCACATAATTGGCAATAAATCACTCCTCAGCAAGTGCAAAAGAACAGAAATCATAACAAACAGTCTCTCAGACCACAGTGCAATCGAGTTAGAACTCAGAATGCAGAAACTAACTCAGAACCGCACAGCTTCATGGAAACTGAACAACTTGCTCTGGAATGTTGACTGGATAAACAATGAAATGAAGGCAGAAATAAAGATGTTCTTCGAAACCAATGAGAACGAAGACACAACATACCAGAATCTCTGGGACACATTTAAAGCAGTCTCTAGAGGAAAATATATAGCAGTGAGTGCCCACATGAGAAGAAAGGAGAGATCTAAAATTGACACCCTATCCTCAAAATTGAAAGAGCTAGAGGAGCAAGATCAAAAAAACTCAAAACCTAGCAGAAGACAGGAAATAACTAAGATCAGAGCAGAACTGAAGGAAATAGAGACACAAAAAGCTCTTCAAAAAATCAATAAATCCAGGAGTTGGTTTTTTTAAAAGATCAACAAAATAGACAGACCACTAGCCAGATTAATAAAAAAGAAAAGAGAGACTAACCAAATTGATGCAATAAAAAACGATAAAGGGGATATCACCACAGATTCCACAGAAATCCAAACCATCATCAGAGATTATTACAAACAACTCAATGCACATAAACTAGTAAACCTGGAAGAAATGGATAAATTCCTGGACACCTGCAACCTCCCAAGCCTAAACCTGGAAGAAGCCGAAACCCTGAATAGACCAATAACATGGTCTGAAGTCGAGGCAGCAATAAAGAGCCTACCACCCAAAAAAAACCCAGATCCAGTTGGGTTCACAGCTGAATTCTACCAGACATACAAGGAGGAGCTGATACCATTCCTTCTGAAACTATTCCAGACAATCCAAAAAGAGGGAATCCTTCCCAAATCATTTTACGAGACAAACATCATACTGATACCAAAACCCGGCAGAGACTCAACAAGAAAAGAAAATTTCAGGCCAATATCCATGATGAACATAGATGCAAAAATCTTCAATAAAATACTGGCAAACCGATTGCAACAGCATATCAAAAAGCTCATCCACCATGATCAAGTAGGATTCATCCCGGGGATGCAAGGCTGGTTCAACATATGCAAGTCCATAAACGTAATCCACCACATAAACAGAACCAAAGACAAAAACCACATGATTATCTCGATTGATGCAGAGAAGGCTTTTGACAAAATTCCACAACCCTTTATGCTAAAAACCCTCAATAAACTAGGTATTGACGGAACGTATCTCAAAACAATAAAAGCTATTTACGACAAACCAACAGCCAATATCATACTGAATGGGCAAAAACTGGAAGCATTCCCTTTGAAATCTGGCACTAGACAAGGATGCCCTCTCTCACCACTCCTATTCAATATAGTACTGGAAGTTCTAGCCAGAGCAATCAGGCAAGAAAAAGAAATAAAGGGTATCCAAATTGGAAAGGAGGAAATCAAATTGTCTCTATTTGCAGATAACATGATTGTATATCTGGAAGACCCCATCATCTCAGCCCAAAATCTCCTGAAACTGATAAACAACTTCAGCAAAGTCTCAGGATACAAAATCAACGTGCAAAAATCACAAGCATTCCTATACACCAGTAATAGACTTCAAGAGAGCCAAATCAAGAACGAACTGCCATTCACAATTGCTACAAAGAGAATAAAGTACCTAGGAATACAACTAACAAGGAACGTAAAGGACCTCTTCAAGGAGAACTAGAAGCCATTGCTCAATGAAATAAGAGAGGATACAAACAGATGGAGAAACATTCCATGTTCATGGTTAGGAAGAATCAACATCGTGAAAATGGCCATACTGCCCAAAGTAATTTACAGATTCAACGCTATTCCCATCAAGCTACCAATGACCTTCTTCACAGAACTGGAAAAAAACACCTTCAACTTCATATGGAACCAAAAGAGAGCCCGCATAGCCAAGTCAATTCTAAGCAAAAAGAACAAAGCAGGAGGCATCACACTACCGGACTTCAAACTATACTACAAGGCTACAGTAATCAAAACAGCATGGTACTGGTACCAAAACAGAGATATAGACCAATGGAACAGAACAGAGGCCTCACAGGAAATACAACATACCCACAACCATCTGATCTTCGACAAACCTGACAAAAACAAGCAATGGGGAAAGGACTCCCTGTTTAATAAATGGTGTTGGGAAAACTGGCTAGCCATGTGCAGAAAGCAGAAACAGGACCCCTTCCTGACACCTTACACCAAAATTAACTCCAGATGGATTAAAGACTTAAACATCAGACCTAATACCATAAAAACCTTACAAGAAAATCTAGGCAAAACCATTCAGGACATAGGTGTAGGCAAGGACTTCATGACCAAAATGCCAAAAGCAATGGCAACAAAAGCCAAAATAGACAAATGGGACCTAATCAAACTCCACAGCTTATGCACGGCAAAAGACACAGTCAGTAGAGTGAATCGGCAACCAACAGAATGGGAAAAAATTTTTGCAGTCTACCCATCTGACAAGGGGCTGATATCCAGAATTTACAAAGAACTAAAGCAGATCTACAAGAAAAAAACAAACGAGCCCATTCAAAAATGGGCAAAGGATATGAACAGATACTTTACAAAAGAAGACATACGGGAGGCCAACAAACATATGAAAAAATGCTCATCATCACTGGTCATCAGAGAAATGCAAATCAAAACCACATTGAGATACCATCTCACACCAGTTAGAATGGCGATCATTAAAAAATCGGGAAACAACAGATGCTGGAGAGGATGTGGAGAAATAGGAACACTTTTACACTGTTGGTGGGAATGTAAATTAATTCAACCATTGTGGAAGACAGTGTGGCGATTCCTCAACGACCTAAAAATAGAAATCCCATTTGACCCAGCAATCCCATTACTGGGTATATATCCAAAGGATTATAAATCATTCTACTACAAGGACACATGCACACGAATGTTCATTGCAGCACTGTTTACAATAGCAAAGACCTGGAACCAACCCAAATGCCCAACGATGATAGACTGGATAGGGAAAATGTGGTACATATACACCATGGAATATTACGCAGCCATCAAAAACGATGAGTTCACGTCCTTTGTAGGGACATGGATGAACCTGGAAACCATCATTCTCAGCAAACTGACACAAGAGCAGAAAATCAAACACTGTATATTCTCGCTCATAGGCGGGAGTTGAACAATGAGAACACATGGACACAGGGAGGGGAGCACTACACACTGTGATCCGTTGGGGGGGAAATGGGGGAGGGGTGGGGGGGTGGGGAGGTGGGAAGAGATTGCATGGGGAGAAATGACAGATACAGGTGAGGGGACGGAAGGAAGCAAAGCACACTGCCATGTGTGTACCTATGCAACAATCTTGCATGTTCATCACATGTACCCCAAAACCTAAAATGCAATAAAAAAAAAAAACAGGAGGCCCCTAAGATGAGTGGAAGTGGTTTGGGTGGGCAATAAATACACTGATACCTAACAGGCTAGAGATGAAGGGACAAATGATGGTTTTACAAAGGTAGCAGCATCCTGGACATCTATAAAAGCATCACTGTGTATTTCCTACCTCCCTACAGACATACCTCACACATTTGGCACTCATGATCATAAAGTCTCCAGGGAATGAAGCATCATTCTAAGAGGAGGAATGTTAGTTGAGAAGATTGCATTCAATATACGGCTCTTCCCAGCTATCATTTCTTATCCCAACCTTCCCACAGTATCATTCAACATATACACATACACACATGCACATATGCACACAAGCAATCTGATCTCTCCCTCTCTCTCTCTCTCTCTCACATACACACACACACACACAGACACACACACACACTCTCTCTCTCTCTCTGTCTCTCTCTCTGCTCCATTCTTCTCAAGGAAACTCTCAGGAAAAACTGAATAGGCACAGTTTCTTTTCCTCTGGCCTCAGTTTCCACTTTCTGTCTCCCTCTGCAGCACTCTCCACCACTCTACCCACCAAGCTTGCATGCTTTCTCCTCCATTTGCTGTATCAACTCATTTACCATAAAGGCTGTAACTGAAAAGAGTAATACCCAAAAGTATTTATATTTTAACAGAATATAATAAAGTGTTACTAAATGAAACATTATGTATAGAATTAAAGGAATCGGCCCATTCATGGAACATTTTGGGAGGCAAAGAGACCTTTTTTGAAGTTCCTGAAATGTCACTGCATGGGCCACAAGGCAAGGCCCTCTCTCTGCTGCTTCTTCTTTCTAAAGGCTCTACTCCAAGGGTTCATGAAATGAAAGATAAAGGTCATGATTTGCATGCTTCCTCAAACCTATAATGCATCACTTGAGGTTCAAATCTAGTTAAATTCCAGAAACTACATAGCTCCTTCACACAGAACAGGAGAGAGTTGGGTTCCCACGCTGCTGGGTTTGTCTACATGAAACAACAATCAGTGTGTGCAGGCCCATGGAAAGGCCTCTTTGGGTGTGAATCGTTGGGACAGCTTGATGAACAAATCACCATTTCTACTACACATGGTCACAGAACCAAAGGAAGGTGGTGTGGCTGCAGATTATGATAACAAAGTCATCACCTGTCACTTCTAATTATCAGAAGCTGAGCTCAGCAGATCACAAGAAACCACTTGGCTGCCACTTTTGCTTTGAGCCAAGACCAGAAGAGAGGAAATCAGAGTGGACCCCATGGACTGTGCCGCTTATATGTGCACAGATGGGAAGGGAGAAATGCTCGGATGAGCCAGCTGTACCTGTTGGCTCCTGCCCTCCCCACAGTACTGCTACAATGCCCAGCACAGTGTGGGCTCTCAGCATTCTGTGAGCTCAGGAAAACGACACTAAAAATGTTTGACAGTTGAGTCTGGTTCGGGTAATAGGACAAAGCACAGCTTGTCTCTTTCCTTCCCTCTCCTGCCACCTCACCCTCAACCCTTGTCCAAGCAACACTTATTCACAATGCGGTGTAGTGTGCACCAGGAGAGCCCTGGCACTCTAATGCCACCCTAATGCCATTAGTGTAGCCTTGACAGCAAGCAATGTCCTCCCTCCTCCATGCAATTTGGGTTGCTTTACTAGTAAATTTAGAGGAGTTAGAAAAACAGGATGTACCATAGCCTGCATTCTGATAACTAGCGATTTGTTCAGCTGATTATTTCTCTGAGGGGAGTGTTATTTTTCTTTCTTTTAACTGTATTATGTAAGCCTGAAAAAAGCACGCTCACCAAGGAGATTCTGCAGAAGTTGCTATGCACATAACTGATCTTCACTGGCAATTTTTTTAAATAATAGACTTTATTTTTAGAGCAGTTTTAGGCTTACAGAAAAATTACACAGAAAGTATAGAGTTCCTATAATATTCACCTCTCCCCAAACTGCACAATTTCTCCTATTACTAACCTCTTGCATTCTGGTGGTACCTTTGTTACAACTGATAAACCAATATTGATACATTATTATTAACTGAAGTCCAAAGTTTACAATAGAGTTTCCTTTGGGTTATATAGTTCTATGAGTTTTGACAACTACATAATGTCATTTATCCAACACATTCACAGTATCATACAGAATAGTTTCACTACCCTAAAAATGCCCTGTGCTGTACCTCAGATTTTTCTGAGCCCTCTCATCTCTCTGTGCATTCTTCAAATGACCTAGTCCACTCCTGTGACTTCCACTCCCACACAGCACCAATGCCTCCCTAACCAACACTTCTGGCCTGGATCTCTCCCCAAACTCAACAGAATTCATCATCTCCCATCTTTCTTCTCTCACCTTTCCCTTTCCCTCTTTCCCCTCTCTTCACACACATGATATATGCAGCACCCTCCCTGTCACTACAGGCAGAAAGCTTGCAATCATCCCCACTTCCCAAATACAAAAATGTTTGCAGAGGTACTTGTTTCTCCACCAAATCACACTTCCTGTGCATATACTCATGTGACAATTTAACTTTTCAACTCTCATAGGATGACCATTTGTCACTAAGACAAAAGTTCTTGCTTTCATTTCACAGGAGTTATTGCATCTAGGATGGGAAGCAAAAGATAGAGCCGAGCAGAGAAGTAGATATCAGGAGCCAGCTAGGCTTGTGCCCTCCCCCTGCCATTAAGTGATTTGCCCCTGCATACTAGCCACCCAGGGCATGAATTTCAAATTTATGCCTCAGCAAAAGTACCACTGTGCCACACCATGGACATGGCTGACACTGAGAATGCTGACTGCTCAAATGCCAGGTCTTGGCCCTCCCATGCTGTACTCTCTGCCCAGGGTTGCTTTTCTTCTCCTTGGTTATGGAACTATTGCCTCATAAACCCTCAGAACGCAGCTTGGGTCACCCCATTAGGCCCCTCTGTGGTGTTCTCATTATACTATGTCTCTCCTGTTTGACATGTATATCATGTGGCAGTTTCTATTTACTTGTTGCTTTCTTCTCCATTTGATGGCAAGCTCCTGGAGCAAGGGGACTTTGTGTTTCATTTCAGATTCTCCAGTACCTAGAACAAAGCCTGGCACATAGTATAACATCTCAACCAATACTTCCAGAAGGAATGGAAGAAGAGAAAAGGAGGGAAAGGAAAGATTGAACAGTCTGGTTCTTGAAATGGGTCCATTCTTAGGAGATTCACAGGAAACAACAGAAAAAGCTTTACCTAAAATGATAGCACATGACACTACACCAATAACACAGAGAAGGCTGATAGTATAAAACAAAACAGCAAAATGATAACAAATCTGCACCAGAAAGGACTAAAGTTAGCATCTGTAACTTATTAAAGTCATGGATATGTGTCATATGTTAAAACTGCAGAATTCCACTAAACTCATTTAAAACCTGAAATTTATGGGGCAAGCATTGGAGAAAGGCTTTGAGAAATGATGGCTTAATCCCTTGCATGGAAATGACAGGCTCCTTCCTCTGCTGGTTCTCTGATTAGATAAGAAAACGGATGCCTAGGACACATCTGCTTTGGGGATCACATATATAAGAAAGAAAATGACTAGAAGCTTATTCTAAACTAAATTTAGAAATTAGGTCTTCACAATTAGAACATATTTGAAAGTATGAACAATTAGATGTGAAATTATTTATGCCAAAGATACTACTCTATTAAGCTCACCTGAAATTAAATAAGAATGTTTCTAGTATGAACTTTAATTTAGGCACACCTTACCAAATGTTGAAATATTTTCATTTACCTAATTTAGATTTTAGCTACTTAAAGCTAAGAGATACTTTGATAAATTTCATGGAATTCATGAGTTATCCTGTTTGGCCTGTTTCTACACTGGAAACATGTCAAAGAAAGCATATCTTATATCCCCAAATATGAAGTAATCCCAAATGTAAAGAAATCTTTCCCATGTCTCACTCACATGACTTTCTTAAAAATGTATTTGTATTTACCAAAATATACAAACTTTGAGGGATATGGACTGCATATGATATTTGTTACAGGATGTTAAAACAGAACCAATTCAGCCCCAGTTTCTGCTGAAGTTCCTAGGCCATAGCCAGCATATTCCACAGTAAGGTGTGAAAGGACTGTGTAAAGCTTACAGTTTCCTGGCTTTTACCCTTCTCCTTACTGATACTGAGAGCATAAAAATGTAGGTAGTTGAAGATTACAGAAGTCTATTTGGAGAAAGCTACTGGTATGCTATGAGTCTCATCTTCCCTGCAAGAGATGGCAAGAACTTGTCCCTCACCTCAAGCCTAGAGTAGAGCTTCAGTAGAATTACTTAGAGCTCACATGTTTCCTGGTTGTAGTAGAATGGTAACTAACTCACACTCTTGAGAACCCTAAAGGTTGAGTGACTCACTGGAGCAGCTTAGGGCAGCAGAGGAAAGCCTGTGGTTTAAGAAGTAACTACACTCCCAACAATGGGTAGAAGATCCTGTGAATCAAAGAGAAACTCCACTCATGTGCTGGATATATCTTGTCTACCACTCTAGACCCAGACTCCAACTGTTACCATCCCACTCTATGCCCAAGAAGCTGACCTTGATGGAAAGTATCACAAACTTCCAGCTAGGTTTGCTCAATGGAAGGCAGCTACAGAAGACAGGAACAAGGGAGGAGAGAGAGAACAGGGTATTTATCCATCCAGTTTTCTCCCGGCTGGCTGAGGGTTAGCACAGGTTCTAGAGAAGTCAACAGCTCCTGCCATGCAGTCCTCTCCTACAGATGTGGCTCTCCCCAGGCTCTCTGTCCGCGTGCTTTTTCCTTGGCCACTCAGGCCCGGGGGCAATAATGACTCTACACTGTTATATAGGGCATTTCAACATCCTTTGTTGGTGTCTCAACACTGCCCACACTTCTGAGAATTATCTCTCCACCAAGCTTTCCTCAATTCCTCCATTGGAGTGTGCCATCTGTCTGCTTCCCAGACCCTGATGATGGAGCACACGGGGCCCAGCACAGGGTCACCAGAGATCCTACCCAAGAATGCTGATGCTCAACAACAAAAACAAACAATCTAGGAAGCGGGCAAAGGACTTGAATAGACATTTCTTCAAAGAAGATATACAAATGACCAAAGAGCATATGAAAAAAAAATGCTCAACATCACCAGTCACTAGGAAAATGCAAGTCAAAACCACAAAGAGATACGACTTCAGACCCATTTGGATTGCTATTATGAAACAAACAAACAAAAACAGAAAAGAACAAAAGTTGGCTAAGATATGCAGAAATTGGAACCCATGAGAATGTAAACTGGTATTGCCACTGTGGAAGACAGTGTGACAGTTCCTCAAAAATTAAAGATGGAATTGCCATATAACCCAGCAATTATACTTCTGGGTATATACCCAAAAAAGTGAAAACAGGTATTCACACAGATATTTGCATACCCATGTTTGTAGAAGCAATATTCACAACATCTAAAAGATGGAAGCAACCCAAGTGCCTTTCCACAGATGAACCAATAAACAAAATGTGGATATTATTCAGCTTCTAAAAACAAGAAAAAATTTGAACATATGCTGCAACATGAGTGAAATAAGCCAGTCACATAAAGACAAATATTGTATGATTCCTCTTACGTGAGGTTCCAGAGTAGTCAGATTCATAGAAAGTAGAATGGTGTTGCCAGAAGCTGGAGGGAGAGGCAAATGAAGGGTTAGTATTTAATGAGTACAGTTTCAGCGTTCAGCGTGGGGAAATGAAAAAGTTCTGAAGATGTATGGTGGTGATGGTTGCATCACACTATAGATATGCTTACAACCATACAACTGTAACTTTAAAATACTTAAAATTGCCAGGCATGATGGCTCATGCCTCTAATTCCAACACACTGGGAGGCTCAGGTGGGAGGATTGCTTGAGACCAGCCTGGGCAACATGGCAAAACCCTGTCTCTACAAAAAATACAAAAATTAGTTGGGCATGGTGATGTGTGTCTGTGGTCCCAGATACCCAGGAGGCAGCAATGGGAGAATCACCTGAGCCCAGGAGGTCAAGGCTGCACAAGCCATGATTATACCGCTGCACTCCAGCCTGGGTGACAGAGTGAAACCCTATCTCAAAAATAAATTTAATTTAATAGTTAATGAATTTGTGTTACATATATTTTACCACAGTTTTAAAAAAGAATGCTGAGACGCAAGCAGGAGGCCTCATCAAAAGCAAACTGGAAATGTATGCAGAGCTGAGCAAAGCATCAGGAGGGACGAACCAGGAGAAATGCTTTCACCCATGGAAGACAAGCACACATGAGCAATCCCAGGGAAGAAAAGATTTCCAGGCCCCACAGAAGACAGTGAGTGCTTTCAGCTCCAACCTCTCGTCACCGTAATGACATACACCACCATGCTTCAAGGGGAGTAAGCTAGGAGAGGAGGAGAGGAAGTAGAAGCCCTGAGTGGGAAAGAGAATAGCTTCTCCACACATCTCCCACTAATGAAGGCTCGTCTGCAGCAGTCCTGCACTGGGAGAAAGGGGAAGCTTTAACTTCAATAAACTTTATAGTTTGAGATAAATATACTAAGCAGACTGTACTTCCAGTGGAAGTAGAAGTGACTGGAAGAACCATGAGGCTGTATCTAAATTTCAAACCAGAGCAATAATAGGTAGAAGCACAGAATAAATTTAAGACAACAAAAGTGGGTGACAAATATAAAGTTGCTTCACAATGACCATCTGTATTTGTCAGAGTTGTCCAAAGAAACAGAACCAAAAGAGATTATATATGCACAGAGAGGGAGGGAGAGAGAGAAGTAGAGAGAAGGAGTATGAATAATTGGTTCATGCCATTATAGAATCTGAGAAGTCCCATCATCTGCCATCCGCAAGCTGGAATCCCAGGAAAGCCAATGGTATAATTCGGTCTGAGTGTGAAAGCCTGAGAACCAGGGGAGTCAATATTATAAATCCCAGTCTAAGGACAGAGAAGATGAGATGAGAGGTCCCAGCTCAAGCAGGAAGGCAGGATGCAAAAAGGGTGAGTTTCTCTTTCCTCTGTCTTTTGTTCTATTCAGGCTCTCAGTGGATTGGATGATGCCCAACTACACTAGGGAGGGAAATCTGCTGAGTCCACCAATCCAAATGCTAATCTCATCCAGAAACACCCTCACAGACACACGCAGAATATTATGTTAAACTTGGAATGCTATAAATTCCATGTTTTATCCAGACTCTCCATTTCCACTTAAAGTCATCAAACAGTTTTCCAAAAAGTACATCTTTGCATCTGTCTAAACCATTAGAGAAACACTTTCTAAATCTACCCTGATATGGTTTGGCTGGGTCCCCACCCAAATCTCATCTTGAATTGTAGCTCCCTTAATCCTCATGTGTCATGGAAGGGACCCTGTGAGAGGTAACTGAATCATGGGGGTGGGTTTTCCTATGCTGTTCTTGTGATAGTGAGTAAGCCTCTTGAGATCTGACAGTTTTATAAAGGGTAATTCCTCTGAACACTGTCTCTTGCCTGCTGCCATGTAAGATGTGCCTTTGTTCCTCCTTCACCTTCTGCCATGATTGGGAGGCCTCCCCAGCCATGTGGAACTGTCCATTAAATCTCTTTTTCTTTATAAATTACCCACTTTCAGGTATTTCCTCACAGCAGTATGAAAAAGGACTAACACATACCCTCACTGGAAATTTTATCATACACCATGAATTCCAGTCATATTAGGTTAGGAGAATTGCTTTTCTTTGGTACTAAAGTGTATATTTGTAATATCCACAATATAAATACTTGCTGCATTGCTTTAAAAGGCATGTTTAAAATTATATCCAGCACCTGCAATTGCACTCACATATCTAGGAATAATAACAAACTGTATTTCATTTTTTTGCCTCCCTTTTTTACCCATCATGTCAGCATATCTCTATGAGCAAATAAAAATAGCTCTGATGAGGTCATTTAAGTCCAATGTGTCTTCCTCAAATAGTTTGGTGCTCAAAATAAGGTAATTGAGCAGCACCCTGTAATATGAGAGACTTTATAAGGACTCCAATATAAAGTGACTTTCATTGGTCTATACAGGAACTGAAAATTAAGTAACATTCCAGACTCAGTACTATCTTTAGCAAAATGGGATTCTCCAACTGTAATCTATTACCAGTAGGCACTCATCTGTACATTTTCCTTCATTTGATATATTAGTCTCTGTGTATCTTACATTATACCTAGAAGAATCTCCAAGTAGACTCCAGGTGCAAGTCTGGGTGGTTATTTCTGCTAAGGAAGGTTTTGATTCTCTTCTGAGCAAACTGCTTTCTAAATTGCAGCTATTCATAAAGGGATTTTACAACCTCCACTGAGAGTAATCCATTCATATATATATATATATATATATATATATATATATATATATATATTTTATTTTTTTTTTGAGACAGAGTCTCACTCTGTTGCCCAGGCTGGAGGGCAGTAGTGCCATCTCAGCTCACTGCAACCTCTGCCTCCTGGGTCCAAGTGATTCTTGTGCCTCAGCCTCCTGAGTAGCCAAAACTCTCTTAAATGTATATTATGATCTTAGCACCAAGCTCACTCGGTAAGTTTTGGAAACCATTTCTTTGAAATACAAATTATCTAGCCTGGGAGTCAAGGCCCTCCCTAAGTAAACTTCTGCCATTCCTCTGGTATTTCAAATCCTACTTGTCCCCTCAGGTCTAATTCAAATCCCTGGTCCTTATCCCTCAAAAAGTCAAGCTAGGAGAAGTGATGTCTCCTTCCTTAAGCCACCAAATCATTGTTCACATGGGCTTGCCTTATGTAGAATGCTTCATCTCTTCCTTTCTTATCTCCCCAATTAGGTCAAAAGCAACTCAAAGGCAGGGACCTTTCTTCAATGCTAAATTTGGTACCCTACACATAGAAAACTTCTATAAATAATTATTGAATGAATAACAACAAGAACAGCCATCATAATCTGAAAATATTTTCATCAAATGTTTTGTTTCATGCATTTTGAAGGTTCATTCAAAACAAGAATTTCTACTCTTCATTGTTTATTATAGTTATTTTTTGTAAGTCCCCTAGTGAGTTCTTTCATTCAATAGGATATAATTTATCCCCTTGGGTTTGAACTATATAATCCATCCTAGAAATTATACTTCACCAAAAAAATAGTGATTCAATGAGATATCACCTTACTCCTGCAAGAATGACCATTATTAAAAAGTCAAAAAACAATAAATGTTGGTGTGGATGTGGTGAAAAGGGAACAATTATACATTGCTGGTGGGAACGTAAATTAGTACAACCTCTATGGAAAACAGTACAGACATTTCTTAAAGAACTAAAAATAGATCTACCATTCGATCTAGCAATCTCACTACTGGGTATCTACCTAAAGGAAAAGAAGTTATTGTATCAAAAGACACCTGCACACATATGTTTATTGCAGCACAATTCACAATGGCAAAGATATGGAACCAAGCTAAGTGACCATCAACCAATAAGTGGCTAAAGAAAACGTGGTATATATACACCATAAAATACTACTCAGTCACTAAAATGAATGAAATAACATCTCTTTCAGCAACTTGGATGGAGCCAGAGGCCATTATCCTAAGTGAAATAACTCAGGAATGGAAAACCAAATACTATATGTTCTCACTTACAAGTTGGAGCTAAGCTACGGATAGGCAAAGTGATATAATTGACTCAGAAGGGAGAGAGAGAGGGGCAACAAATAAAAAATACTATATATTGGGTACAATGTACACTGATCAGGTGATAGGTACACTAAAATCTCAGACTTCACCACTATACAATTCATCCATGTAACCAAAAACCACTGGACCTCAAAAGCTATTGAAATAAAAATAAAATAAGTGATAAACACTGTACTCACCCCACTCATTTGTATTTCTGACACCCCTTCTTACCACTGAGTAGGTCCCAGCATCAATTCCTTTAAACTACTATTCTCACTCAGCCTCTGCATGCTCTTCCTTGTGGCTGACAGCGTTGGCCCGCTCCTGCCTCCACGCATCCCAGTCTCTCCGCATACACTCACAATACCCCGTCACATCTCTTTCCCTCAGTTTCTCTTTAGCATATGCTATTATCTAACATAAGTCACCTTCTTCTTCTAAAACTGAAACTCAGTCTCAGTGCTGAAATTTATTCAAAAATGCACCCTCAAATCAACTTCTTCAACATAAGAAAACAAAATTCATTCAGTCTAGCGACCCATCCCATATTTTCAAAATTGAAACAAACAATACATAGTCTGAAACTTAGTCTGGTAATAAAATATTTGAAATCTGGCTCATATGGCATAAATATAAAATACATACCAGACCCTCACTAAAACCCTATCCATTTATTTAAAAGTGTACATCATTTTGGCATTTCTAATTACCATTCCCTTGCTGTTCTGTTATCCTTCAGTAATGATAATCTGGCCATGAAGCCAGAATCCAAAAAAGGGCTTTGTCTCAGGAAAACAAATTGTAATCTTTGTGCTGCCTAATTTACTTACTACTTCAAATGTCACTTCTTCATTCACAAAATGAGTGTCCTAGTCTATATCAGGGGTCACAAACTCAAATGCTTCCAGGAGTCAGGTAGGTACCCTAAATGATTAAAGTGAGGTTTGACTGGGAAGACAACAGGGAATGATAGTGACTTGTAGAAACTAGAAAGCAAATGCCCGCCTCTAAAGGAGACAATTGTTTAAATTCAGCCTACTGCCATGTAGGAATGTGGATACAGTGTAGCCAGATCTGACTTTTCTAAAGAAGCTGGAAATCAGGACTGATTCATGATGTTACTTGACTGCTAAATCCATGTAATTGTTTAATAAAATCATGTACAGGCCAATATTAGAGGCTAAGTCAAATACATCTGCAAGCCAGATGAGACCTATGGTCCAACAGTTTGCCAGCTCTGATCTGGATGATACATGTTTCCTTCCAGTAAAAAGTCTCTATGTTCTCTCCTCTGGATGCTTATTTTAAAAACTAATGAGTTTTTATATTGTAGCTATTTTTCAATAAATTTGGCTGAGAGTTAACATCAGATAAAATAACTTGGCAGAGAAAGCATGGGATATGAAGTCAGAAGACAAATTCAAGTCCCTCCTTCACCCTTTAGAGTTGTACGGCCTTAGGCAAGTGGCTTAACTTCCTTGAACCTGAAGTTGTTATTAACTATGAAATAGAGATGATTCTAACCCTTCTAACTTGTAAGGCGATTAGGTTACTTGAAAAAAATTGTGTAAATGGAAGCACTTTGTAAACTCCAAAGCATTAAATAGCTCTCAGGAATGATGACTGTATTGTCTAACTCCCCAAGGGTCAATTAAGGAGAAAAGCAGACTCTGGATGGCAGAATATTACTTATTATGAAAAATGAAAGATTTCTCAGAACTTCCAGTAGAGGCCAGCAATTGATCGGATGTTAAATCTATCAATATTATTAAATTGAAGCCAGGCTCTGTGGTTTATACCTATAATCTCAACATTTTACGAGGCTGAGGCAGGAGGATTGCTTGAGGCCAGGAGTTCAAGACTAGCCTGCTGACATAGTGAGTCTCCATCTCTACAAAAAGTTTAAAAATTAGTCTGGCATGGTGGTACATGCCTATAGTCCTAGCTACTCAAAGGCTGATGTGGAAAGACCAGTTGAGCGCAAGAGTTTGGGACTATAGTGAGCTATGATCACACTACTGCACTCCAGCCTGGGCAACAGGGTGAGACCCTTTCTCTAAAATAATAATAATAATAAATGATTAAATTAAGTGGATTGTGGCTTCAGACGTTTCGTAAATTGTAGCGTACAGAGCCTTGTCTAGTTTTGCCTACTCTGGCACCTGAAGCAGCTACTCTACTAACCAGGTAAAATTCATTTAGTTCAGGGTATCTACATATTGATATCTAGTTACAATCTTTCAATTTAGAATTTAGGATGGTTCATAAAGACCTTTAAAGAATAACAAAATCCACTTTGTAATGAATGCTTGCAACAATTTCCATGGCTGTAAGTTGATAAAGGATGCCATATAGAGATCTAGTATCACTCCCTGGCTTCTCCTCACTCTGAAACTGAACCATAGGAGGTTTTGGTCCTGTCCAAATGCCCTTCTGTAGGTCCTAGGTTTCTATTCCAACTATTCCGGAGGATCTCACCACTAATCACAGATAATCCTTGGACTTCTCTGGTTAGCCCACAAATAGCTAAGTAATGCTGTAGTCTATTCCTACAGCAATTCCCTTAAAATGGATCCTCCCATTTGTGCAAACTGCAACCTTTCATAATATCAATTAAGCAATCCCCTGACAACAGCTTAGACCAGGGGTAGCTAAACATTTTCTGTAAAAGGCCAGACAGTAAATATTATAGACTTTATGAGTCACAAGGCCTGTGCCACAACTAATCTGCCATGATAGCATGAAAGTAACCATAGACAATACTTAAATGAATAAGCATGGCTGTGCTGCAATAAAACAACTTTTCTATTTATCATTGATATAAAATAATTGTACATATTTATGGGGTACAGTGTCATGTTTCTCAAATCAGGGTAATTAGCAATAAAACTTTACTTACAAACATAGGCAGAAGGCCCTGTAGTTTGCCAACTTCTCTGGCTTAGACTATTTATTCACTTCATCCTATATGAAGTGAGCTGTATTCAATATTGGATGCTATTGAACTGTTGAAGAATCCAGCCTACTGCCATGCAGGAATGTTATTCAGCCTACTGCCAGATGATATTGAACTACTGAAGAATTCAGCCTACTGTCACCCTTTCTATGAAAAAGAATTCCAGGTATAATTAACAAAACACTGCAAGATACTCTACATAATGGATTTCTTTCCTCTCTAAGCTACCCTGTGAGGTGATTGTTTTGTTCCCCACTGGACAAGTGAAGAAACTAAGACTTTGCACGCTTAACCAACTGGCTCAGAGTTACAAAGCTAGTAGGATTTCACCCTAGGTTCCTCTGATCCTACCTTGCATTTGCACCAAAGTATTCAGCTGCCCATGGTGTTATACCTGGGAATTTCTAAATGCCTCAAAAAATTGCTGTGCTAATCACAGATGTGAATACTCATTAAACTTTCATTAAAAAATTATCATAATGCAAGTGAAGATTTTAAAAATTTTTAGCTGAAATGAATCATGCTTAAATCCAAAAGGAAGAATAGGGCTAAATTCCATTCACTATCCTTTTATTTTCAATTAAGGCCATAAAACTTTATTTACAAACTCTTTTGTAGAAGCCAACAAAGAAATAACAGGCCTTTTTCTAATGCAGTAAGTAAATCATCTTTCTGACAGTTTCACAGGACCTTCTCGCTCTCTTGTTATAAATAACATCAGTAGAAACATTAAGCTTTTTCTTGCACTTAAATTTGAAAAACAAATCTCTTTTGCAAATTTAACAAAGTTGGTATTATGGACCACCCAGCAGATAACTATTAAAAGGAAAGAAACCATTATTGAAAAATCCAAATATTTAACAGAAGAAACTGTGAACATGATACTATTACTATTGGGGCTCTAGTAGAGCATATGTAAAATAGGTTTTTATTTATGTATTTATTTATTTTGAGACAGAGTCTCGCTCTGTCCCTTAGGCTGGAGTGCAGTGGCGCAATTTTGACTCACTGCAACCTCCGCCTTCTGGGTTCAAGCAATTTTCCTGCCTCAGCCTCCTGAGTAGCTAGGATTACAGGTGCTCACCACCTCGCCTGGCTTGTTTTTGTATTTTTAGTACAGACAGGGTTTCACCAAGTTGGTCAAGCTGGTCTCAAACTCCTGACCTCATTATCCGCCTGCCTCGGCTTCCCATAGTGCCGGGATTACAAACATGAGCCACTATGCCCCACCTAAATCGGTTATTTTTAATGTATTTTCTTAATACTGAAAATGTTTTTAATGTACCTTCAACTTCCTTGGAAATCAGAGCCAGTCACTTTTGAAGATTTTTGTTCCACATATCAACATTACCATCTATGGTGCTAAGAAAAATTAGTCTCAAACGTTTTCAAGGTAACCAAACTTCTCTAGTAATTGTAAATTACCACAAGAGATAAATGCAAAATTTGTAAAGTAACTCAAAAGAGTTTGTCTCCTAATCAGTAATATGCCTTTAGCTACTAAAACATTGAAAGTAAAACATGTTGAAGCAAACTAATAAAAAATGTTTAGAATTTCAAGAAATTGGAAAGTACCCGTTTTCCACAGATCTGCCTAATCAGTACACTGTCTAAACAAAACAAATCTAAAAAATTCTTCAACAAAGCAAGAATTACACTTTGATGACAAACTAGATGAAGCTTAATATAAATACAACTGCTAGCTGTATTTCAGTTATGCTTCCCTTGAAGGCACATGGAAGATGCAACTAAAAAACTTAAAAAAGAATTTTGGAAGCACCATAAAACTTTTTAACTAGAGGCTGCTGGGGTTCAGTGCTATGTTATGAAAACATTACTCTTTTTTCACCTTCTGTAAGCCCTTGGTATTTTTGCAGGTCTATGTATTACATTAAAGAACAGATGCATAGACCTGGTGTGTAAGCTGGCAGAAGGCTCCAGACTCAAACTACAAAATAGACAAAAATCCATCTTTAGAAAACAATCATAACTCTAACTCAATCCCTACAGGCTTTGATGCCTTTGAGATAGTACACTTTTATCTCCTTTCTATCAGTGCCTAGCACAGAGTCTGGCAATAATAACAGTAACAACAACTAACATAAATTCCATCCTTCCTGTTGGCCAGGTACTGTGCCAATAAAACTTTTATAGAAACTGTTGATTTAGTCCTGGTGCAGCAGCTCATGCTTGTTATCCAACATGTTAGGAGGCCAAGGCGAGCGGATTCCTTGAGCCCAAGAGTTCGAGACCAATCTGGACAACACAGGGAGACCCCCATCTCTGCAAAAAGTTTTTTAAAAATTAGCCAGCTGTGGTGGCACATGCCTGTGGTCCCAGCTACTCAAGGAGCTGAGGTGAGAAGATCATTTAAGCCCGGAAGGTCAAGGCTGCAGCTGTGATTGTGACATCACCCTCCAGCTTGGCAACCTCGGCAATAGAGCAAGACCTTGTCAAAGGAAGGAAGGAAGGAAGGAAGAAAGGAAGGAAGGAAGGAAGGAAGGAAGGAAGGAAGGAAGGAAGGAAGGAAGGAAGGAAGGGAGGAAGGAAAAAAGGGTGGGATGGAGGGAAGGAAAATGTTTATTTAATCCCCCAAGAGAAGCTTCCTGAAGCAAATAATCACTCCCCTAACTCCTCACTGGAACACAGGGATAAAAAGGAAAAACAAATATGCATTTTACAAATAATAAATTAAAATGTATTCTATCAAAATGGTTCACTTGTAAGCCAATTTTTAATTATTACCAATTTAAGACTAAGCAATCAGCTAAGAAAAAGATCTAAATTTAAATGTTAGACAAATAAAACTATTAATCTGAAAAAAACTGATATTTAAACATTTTGAATCAACAAATTAAGCTCTTCCGTTCTTGAGAAGCCAGTTGACTTGTAGCTAAGGATGGACACAATGTCCTCTAAGGCTCCAGCCCTGCCTTGTGGGCACTGGGGAAGTCACTCAACTCACATCTTTGGATCACAGCTACTTTCTCAGCAGATCAGGCTACCCCACATTTATATCGCAAAAGGAAGCAAAATAATGGTAAAGTCCACTTAAAATGTGAAGTGATACGTTAAAGTTTATATATGTAAGTGTACCCATAACTGATTATTTTCCAGAATGGTCAATAGCTTTCAAATTTTTGAAATTAATAAAATTCTGGAAACAGAATGTGGATTAAACTGCAGGAAGAATGATAAGAGCTGATCTAGTACCAGATGAAACAGACAGAAATGAAGAAATCGGGAAACAGAAAAAGAAGATTAATTCCTGCCGGGCGCAGTGGCTCAAGCCTGTAATCCCAGCACTTTGGGAGGCCGAGGCGGGTGGATCACAAGGTCGAGAGATCGAGACCATCCTGGTCAACATGGTGAAACCCCGTCTCTACTAAAAGTGCAAAAAATTAGCTGGGCATGGTGGCACGTGCCTGTAATCCCAGCTACTCAGGAGGCTGAGGCAGGAGAATTGCCTGAGCCCAGGAGGCGGAGGTTGTGGTGAGCCGAGATCGCGCCATTGCACTCCAGCCTGGGTAACAAGGGCGAAACTCCGTCTCAAAAAAAAAAAAAAAAAAAGAAGAAGAAGATTAATTCCTTAGAAAGCATGAGGAAGCTTAAAGATAGTGGTTTTGTCTACTGCTCTTCAGCAAATTCCTAACTAGCTCTCTGAGGTTATACACTTGCATTTGTTTGCTAAGTGTTTGGTTATTAATAAAAGTGGAAATAATGCAAAAACAGGAAGCTCAAAGGTTAGTAGAGATACAAACAGGCTCCTAATTGCATTAGCTTTTATTTTGTTTCCATTTTAGGCTTTCATATATATATATATATATATATATATATATATATATATACACACACACACACACACACACACACACATATATATGAATTTTAGGCTTTCATATATATATGTATATACATACATATATATACACACACATATATATGTGTATGTATATGAATTTTAGGCTTTCCTCTATATATACGAAACATATATATATATACACACTATATATATATAGTATATATATATATACACACTATATATATAGTATATATATACACACTATATATATAGCATATATATACTATATATACACTATATATATACACATATGTATATATATACTATATACTATATATATACTATATACTATATATATACCATATACTATATACTATATGTAGTATATATATATATATACACTATACATATACACATATGTATATATACACTATACATATACATATGTGTATATATATACACTATATATATACACTATACACATATATATGCATATATACACTATATATACACTATATATATGAAAGCCTAAAATTTAATCCCCAAGAGAAACTTCCTATGTATATATATACACACATATATATAGTGTATATATATATATATATATAATATTGATTAAAGCTCATCTCTTTTAATAAAAATTCAGACAAGAATAAATTTATTCACTAATTCAGTATTATAACAGTTTTTACTTTCCCATGATTAAACAAAATGTCCACATAAATTAACTATTGCTTCTTAAGGCAATAAAATATAATTATATTTAAAAATTAAAACTATATTACAAAGTTTTCTTTCTAACTAAAATAGTAAAAATCTCTAGATAAGGTTATAAATGAATAGTTTTAAGCAAACGTCCAAGTTTATCAAGAAATGCTACACAGAATCCCATCCCTTCTAGGTTGTGACTTGAGATAAGACAGTTGGCCTTTCCTCGGTTATAAACTGAGGGCACTGGATGAGAAGATCCTTCTAAGCTTATTTCCTTCAATATGGCCCTAACTTTTATCATTGGTTTGAGAAATCTTTCTACACAGATTTATTTTATGGATTACTATAAATAAATTCATTCTGAAAGATGAAGGCTCCTTTCTAGTAACAGACAGACATTTTGGGCCCTTGATGAACTTTCTCCCTCCCTTTAGCCACCACAGTCTCATC
The DNA here is from genome assembly GCF_048565385.1 of Saimiri boliviensis. Lineage (NCBI taxonomy): Eukaryota > Metazoa > Chordata > Mammalia > Primates > Cebidae > Saimiri > Saimiri boliviensis. The sequence goes on from NC_133453.1 coordinate 43,031,129, forward strand.
AAAAAGTCTATCTAAGAACCAGATGGAAAATTAAAAGTCCAACTACTGTATTAGTCTTTTCATAGTTGCCCTAAATGATTGACAAAGTAAAGTTTGTGTGTCAATATGATTTACATGCAAATAACTCACATGGATGAGAAAAAATGAATTAAAAAGGAATTGTTCATAGTTGCTTGTTCCTAAGAAACATAACAAGACCATTAAGAATTTAGTCTGAGTGAGTGAGCAGATAAAGTAGTTATAACTTTGTGATTTTGCTGTTTCTTAACTTAATCTACCTCAGAATCTAAATCATTTTTCTTCATTTGTTTTCATATCATTTTCCTGTTGATCTTTATCACACATCAGTGAGTACAAATGAGGTAAAATTCCCCAATCCCAACTCACTACAAGCTATGTGGGTGTCTTAAGATACATGGAAAGGTCTTTTGCCCTAACCTTAGATTCTGCAATGAACTACTGCTAGTTTGCTTGGTTGTAGGTGAACCAATCTGTAGGTGTAAAGCATTTGAAGGCTAGTGAATGCAACTTGCAATGATTAAGAAAAGTCCGTATTCTTTTCACATTAAAAGAAGAAGGTTTTATTAGATTGGTGCAATTTAGCCATTACTTTTAATGGCAAAAAGTAATTGCAATTTAGCCATTACTTTTAATGACAAAAACAAACCTAATAAAACCTAAATTTACTTGTACTGTGCATGAAATATTCTTCTTCCAGATCTCCTTGAGACTGGCTCCTTCACAGTTCAGCTCCAATATAACTGTAAATAACTTCTCTGACCACTGCCACCATATCATTCATTTAATTTCCCTACCTTATAAGATAGTATGAAGATTAAATTTTAAAATTCATGTTAAATGCTAAGGACAGGTCTTGACACATAGTAAGAACTCCATAGTATTAACTATTGTCATTTTTATGATCTGATATTATCTTGCTTATTTACTATATTACTGTTCCCCACTATCACTTTCACTGCTCTATTTCCAGTGGCCAGAGACTTCCCAGTACATAGAAGGTGCTCAATATATTATTTATTAAATGAATTAATTTTATTATTCTCTCACCCATGAGTAAGACATGGCTGAGTGAACTCATATTCATTCTTGCACTTGAAATAAAATTGTAATGTGCAAAGCAGTATAGTAGGCACTGAGGATACAAGGTGAATTAATAAGTGAGTATCCTTATGAGGAAACAGGGCATGTCACCAGATATACAGTATGATATGGAACAAAAGAAAGGCATGGAGTACCTGGTAAATTCAGAAATCTTCCTAATGTCAACTGCTATTTGCTTGTTGAAACCTCCAAGAAATTTATCTTAATCTCAGCTTCTTCTCCTGAGCTCTTGATCCGTAAATCCCATTGCACACTGGACATATCACTCAGATATCCTAGAGATACCACAGAGCTAAACTGGTCCCACTTCCCACCTGGCCTGCTCCTTCCTTTCATTTCCTGTGCCCATGGATGGACACATACCTACGGTGTCACTCAAGGCAGGAATATGGGAATTGTTCTCTTCCACTTTCTGCATTCCCCATGTTGAGTCAGGCACTACCTCCTTATGTTTGTTCTAATGCATGCAGTCTCTTTAATTTGGTACCCTCCCAGCCTTCAATATTGTCATTGTCATTTTCTTTACACATCCCAATACAGCCCCTTACAGTCCAGGGACTATGGTTTCTAGGTCACTGTATCACCAGCAGTTTTTAACTACCTGGGTTTAAATACGTGATGTTATGGGAACACAAAAAGAGGGCTTCTCTCTAATGAAGTAGGGAAGGACATCACAGATGAGGTAATACTTGAGCTGGTATTAAATAATGAATGGGAATGGCTCAGGGTAAGAAATGAGAGGGATATTTAAAGCCTCAGAAGAGCATGGTCTTTCTGGGAGTAGTGAAAATCTCAGTGTGGCTGGGGACAGGAGACAAAGCTGAGCAAGTGACAGGAGATGAACGTGGGCAGACAACTAGGATTCAAATCTAAAGGGACTTGGAGGTCCCACAAATGAACTTGGACTTAATTCTGGAAGCAGCAAGTTATCAGAAAATGTGCATAAGCAGAGAAGTGGTACCTCCAGAGATGATTCTTCTGCAGATAGATAGCAGTAGAATGAAGCTGGTGGCAGAGAGGTGATGAGGGTCAGAAATCAGGCCCCTACAGTGTGAAGGGAGAGGAAGGGATAGATTCCAGAGGTCTTGTAAAGGAAGGATCAGTAGTATTTGGTGTTGTAGAGAACTATGTTAGCAACAACTGGGTACCTCAAAGTTAACTTAGTGATATTAGTAAAATCTTGTTTGCTATGTTTCTTTACTAAAACACTGCATCAAAACCAAAAAGACGAAAACAACCGCATATCAATTGGACAAAATGCCCAGGGGAACAACTTTAGTTACAGTATTTGGGTTTTTTCCAAGCAAAATCATGTACGGTCCCAAAGGTCCACAGATGCCGGATGTCCTCTAAGCCCATAACAGATACTATTAGCTTTTGTAGGATTATAGGTCAGGAAAAACGAAAAAAGTCTAAACAACCAAAACAACCAAACACCAAGCAACTGAAAAACTGTTCAAATGATATTATGGAAACTATAAAAACTGGGGCTACAGAGCAATCCATAGTGGAGGTACAGCAAGTCCTTAAATAGTGTCACTCTGTTATTATATTTGATGAGAAAAAAATCAATTCCGAGTCAGGGCCACTGTCTGTGTGGAGTTTGCAACTTCTCCCCATGTCTGCATGGGTGTTCTCCCAGTATTCCAGTTTCCTCCCACATCCCAAAAAAGTGCACCTTCGGTGAATTGTCATGTCTGCATGGTCCCAGTCAGAGTGAGTGTGGGTGTGTGTCTGAGTGCACCCTGGGAAGGGATGGCTCCTGGCCAGGGTTGGTTCCCACCTTGTGCCCTAAGCTGCTCCGAGCTGCCAGGATAGGCTCTAACCACTCACAATTCTGATTTGGAGTAAGTGGCTAAAAAATTATCTTAGTTGGTTTTATTAATCTTTCTTAAATGTATGTATAACTCACATTTTGTCTTTATTCAGAAGTTTAGTGATGTTTTTATGACCAGAAATATGCTGTAGGAATTTAACTCTTTTTTTAAATGTTATTTATTTATTTGTTTTGAGATCTGCTCTGTGGCCTAGGCTGGAGTGCAATGGTGCAATCTTGGCTTGCTACAGTCTCTGCCTCCCAGGTTCAAGCAATTTTCCTGCATCAGCCTCCCGAGTAGCTGGGATTACAGGCACACACCACCATACCTGGCTAGTTATATTTTTAGTAAAGACGGGGTTTTGCCATGTTGGCCAGATCTCGAACTCCTGACCTTAGGTGATCCACCTGCCTTGGCCCTCCAAAGTGCTGGGATTACAGGCATGAGCCATCACCGGAACTTAACTCTGTATCAATCCACCTATGGTAAAATTAGTTTCACATAAAGTCGCAGTTTCCAAGAACATATGAACAAAGTGAGGATTTATTCTAAAGTAAAAAATATATAGAGTTAAAAAGCAACCTAAGATAATCTGCTACAAAATTCGGAAAAGACTATAATTTCTTGCTGAGAATGAGAGAGTTCAGGAAAGCCTTTAAAAGAAGTACCATTGGAGTTTGAACTTAAAAAGTGTGCAGTAATTTCACTTGCAGAGTTGAAGGGAAGTCCTCTTCAGAGAAAGGGAACAAAGACAGAGGTGGGGAAATCTGGGAAGCAGTAAAAGAATAGCCAGGGGATTTCCATTTTGATTGACCCATTGGGTACATAAATAGAAATAATGGAAATCAAAATTAAAAATGTAGTTCAGGGCCAGGTCTTAATGGATCCCAAATGCCACACTAAGCCATATGAACTTCAGGAACCCACTAGAGGCAGGGTGAACAAAAAAGTGTCACACTCAGTGTTGGTAACCTGGCAGGAAAGGGACAGGGGAATGAATGGATGAGGGCAAGGTAAATAATTGTTGGGTGCAGGTTAGGGTAGGGGCAATAGGAACAGATATGGAAGACACTTTTGAAACAAAAAAGAAACAGTAGATGGAGCTTGATAAGACTGGATTGGAAAAAGCTCAGAATAGTTTCAGTGAGGAACACAAGTAGGAGCTAATTTGTAATGAGACTGCAATGAAGCCAAAAAAGGTTATAATTGTGGGTTGATATTTTGGTAATAACCAATAAGACCAATTTTCTGCTGAGTCTGGTCTCTGCAAGGCCCCTGGAAATGCAGCAGCTGGTGGCTAGCTAGAGACTGAAGCTGTCCTAATAGGATAACAGTGGGTTGGATGGGGGGTTGGGAGAGAATCAGAAGATCCCAGGTCTTTAATGATGTTATTGGATCACTGAATTAATCAATTATGGGACTGTGGGTTATATGGTAAAATGTTATAATAAATTTTTCCTTATTGTTAATAAAAATCAGGATTTATGAACTTTTTTTTGTACTCAGTAATACAAGAGGAGGAAGAGAGAGATCAGATGGTGAACCCTAGAATTGGAGATTTCCAGAGCAAGTAAAAGAGGACCAGAGCCTGAAGTTCATGGAGCTCTCAAAAACTGAGCTCAAATGGCAGACCAAACGGTCCACATAAGTAGAGAGGCAGGTGAAGCCACTGTGGCATGTCAATGCAATGGATGAGGAAAGAAGCTGTTACAGTGAGAATAAAGCCAAGATTAAGTAGGAGACAAGATTGAGAAGAGGCAGAACCATAACTAGATATCATCCAAGAAGATCATCTCAGATGAGGGGCAACTTCAAATGTTGAGCAGGTCTGAACCGTGGCTGTGCCTATAAGGGGCAAGAGTGACTTAGAAATAAAGTTCTTTAAGGTTCACAGGCCAAAGATATCTGAGGCCAGGAATTGGAACACCAGGTAAAGTGTTTAGCAGGTTCCTGGAGATGACCGAACAGAGTGTCAGCAAAAGTGGACTCTTATTAGGGTAAGAAGTGAGCAGAAGGTGTGAGTTGAATGTAAGATGGAAGAAGTGTGGTACACAGGGATAGAGTGGAGTTCACAACACCAGTTCTTGAGAGATAGTGAACGAGCAATAGTCTGGATGTGCTGGTGGGAAGCAGGAAATTCTCTGGCTCCTGCTCCTCACTCTGAGAGCCAGAAAAAATGAAAGAAGTGACCATGAGTGACGAATTTGGCTCAGGAACTTGTAGCTTAGACTGAGGCCAAGAGTGAGTTTTGGCAAGGGTGTAGGGAAATGTTAAGGGGAAAGTTAAAGAATGAGAGGTTTGTGTAAGTAATAGAATCCTAGAGTGTAGTAGGAAGGCATGATTAGGGAGAAGTAAGGTATGGAGTTGAGGATGGGGCTGAAATATTTAGACAGAAAGCAAAGGAATAAGATGGTAGGGGTGTGTACACTTTAGGGGACTTTTTGGTGTTTCTTTGTTTATTCATTTGTTTGTTTTCTTGGGGCGAGGGGGATGCAAAGGCCTTGCTCTGTTACCCAGGCTGTCAGGCTGGAGTTCAGTGACACAAATACAGCTCACTGAAGCCTTGACAACCTGGGCTCAATCAATCTTCCTGCCTCAGCCTCCTGAGTAGCTGGAACTACAGACACGTGCCACCACACTCAGATAATTTTTAAATATTTTTAGAGATGGAGGTCCCACTCTGTTGCACAGACTGGTCTCTAACTCCTAGCCTCAAGCAATCCTCCCACCTGGGCCTCCCAAAGTACTGGGATTACAAGGGATTACAGGCCCTTACGGGATGATTTTTAAAGACAGAAATGTAGATGATAGGCAATTGGGTATTTGGCTGGAAAGACATAAGAGTTGATAGGAGAAAGCAGAGCTGGAAGAATAAACTAAGGCACATTTTGGCAGTTTAATAGCCTGGCAGAATAAAAATTATAGATGCTTTCAGAAGCAGATAGACCCTAGGCCTGATTCTGCAATTTACTAGCCATGTGACCTTTAGCTTCTGTTTCCTCATCATAAAAATGGTAACAAAAATACCTACCCATGCAGGGGTTTTAATATAATTTAGAGATAATCTATGCAAAACAACTGGCACTGTCATGAGGATTTTGTGGACACTCAATAATGTGAAGCATCACTCTCTTACTATAGCTAGCTTCCAAGCTTGCAGGCCTGTCAGGGCAAACAGCTTCTGACAGTGCAGCTGAGATTGGGAGAAGAAGGGGTCAGAACTTCCCCCAACGGCAGTCTTCCCAAAGTACACAATACCATTACAGAATAAAGCCATGGGCTTAGCAATGAACAAGAGCAAAAATTCTGAATTAAACTCTGCACTAATTCAGTAGCCCTGTGCTGCAAAAGCCCTGAAGAGGAACTTCACATACATGGCTGTAGAAACAAACTTTGTGCTCTGCATTTTGTTTATTCAGTGAATGAGCCTTTTATCAGTACTTGCAAATTAGCTGTAATTATCAGATAAAAGTGATGCGGTTATTCTAATTGCCTGAAAATCAACTGCTACAAAGAGTCTAAGTAGTAAGCAATAATTACCATATCATTTCATAAAGAAGGGTTTCTTTCTTTTTTTTTTTTTTTTTTTTTTTTCCGTGACTGAAAGTAGCACATGCTCAAGATGAATTACAGAACTGGTTTAAATTTTTACTTATCTTTTCACAATTCACAGCAGATCCATGCCAACGGTTCCCAAATTTAAACTTCCAGCCCAGGCCTTTCCATAGTAATTCAAGCTGTCTGTCTGATATCTTTCAACATCTATTAGGCCACTTAAACTTAACATGGCAAAATAACTCTTGGTATGCCTCCAAGCCAGTCCTCGCCAGGTCTCTCCCGCCTCATAAATATCCCCACTATCCACCCAGTTTTTCAAGTCCTACATATAGAAATCCTCCTTGATTTATGCCCTGTCTTATTCTCTTACAGGCAGACATGAGCAAGTCCTGTGGGCTCTACTCTGAAATATGTCCCAAAAGCCATGACACTTCTCTCCTTCTCCACTGTCACTGTCACTAACCTTGTCTGAGTCACCATAACCTCTCAGCTGGATGACTAGACAACTAACTCCCTATTCTCTCTACTCCTCCACTATCCATTCTCCACCTAGCAGCCAGAGGGACTATGAAAAGGACAAATCAGGTCCTATCATTCTCTTGCTTAAACCCTCTAAAGGTTAACTGCTCTTACAATAAAATCCAAATTTTTCCCCATGGCCTAAAAGGTCCACTTAACCTCATGCCTACCCACCTCCCTGACCTCAACTCCTATCATGCTCCCCTTTGCTCATGTACTCTGGCCACAATGGATTTCTTCCTTTTCCTTGAATATGTGAAGCTCCTCCCCACCATTCCCTTGCCAGTCCCTCTCCTGGAATATCCTGACACCAAACCTTTTCATGGCTGGCTCTTTTCACTGAGAGTGAAATGGTACGTCTTCTATGAGTCTGTCTCAATTTTAATTAGTACCTACTCATTCTCTACTGCAGTATACTTTTATATTATTTTTACACTTCTCCCCACCAAAATGGCATATGGTAGGTACTCAATGAATGTAGGGTTAGTGAATAAACTGTACATACATTTTCTTCAATTGAATTTTGGTAAACACATCAGAAAAGCTTAAAGTATCATCCTACATAGGACAGTCAGATCTCCTAGAATTCACCTTTAATTCAAAAGTTACTCTGAAATCTGCTGGATTTGTTCCCACTGGCTCCCAAGCCAATGAGGAAAGATGGTGGCAAGCAGTCCCCAAGCAAAACGCCCTTGTATCCTTCTACAACTTCTTAGTTCATACCTGCATGCACTACTATGGCAGAGAGCCTCTTAGAACAGTAGGTATTTGCCTCATGAAGACCCAGATTATGTTTCTTGAAGAACCTGAGGACATCTCCCACCTCATCAGACAGAGTCACCAGCAGCAGGGCAGCTCCAAGAAGACTTGAGGACAGGGATAATTTATCCCTACCAGAAGGAGAATATTGCTGAGTCTCCTGATCTACACAGCCATGTCATTGATACAGAACCTGTGTCAGTTGGATTCTTCCTGTCAATCACCCCAACCCTTCTGACAACCAATCAAAGGCTTCAAAGTGGATAGAGAACTGGAAAGGATGGTGGGAAAGGTCCTAGTTTTAGATCATGTCTATGTAGTCACCACAATGCTTTTTACACCATATTAGACCTTGATAAAAAAAAATTTGCTGATCTATATCAAAGAGTATATGAATATGTCAAAAATAATTTGTTTTACTTAAAAAAAAAACCCTAGGAGAGACCATTGCACTTTTTACATCTAAACCCTCCAGATTAGACAAAGGAGCAAAATGGACCCAGAAAATGTAAATGATGTGCTCAAGATCTCCAGCAATTCAGAATATTTTTGGATATATAACACCTTACATTTTGTACATTCTTAAAAGGGATAAAAGTGAGCTGATGATGAAGGATAATTTCTTTACTTTACCCATGCTCAGGCGTTTTAGTAAAATTAACATCATGAGGATGTTTTCTCTGATGCTGTCAGACATGTAATTGAACTTAACAAGGTCAAAGTCTCTTGGGGGGAAAAAACTCTTTCTCTCATCTCACATCTTGTTACACTTTGTTTTTCCTTTCCTCTTGCTACATGTAATTGTTTGAGGTAGAATGCCTTCATACTGAATTTATCTTGGAAAGATTTTCCAAGGAATTAGAGTTCCAAGTTTTTCAGACATTACAAAACAAATCCTGTATTTGCCTTTCTTTGACAAAACTTGGCAGTCTGCCTCAAAAACATATTACTCAGCATGTGCCCTCATGGCATAATTCCCAAATCTTCTATAAGCATTTTTTTCTTACAATAGCATTTTTTTCTTTCTGAAGAAATGTTAAATTTCAGATAAGGTGCCTCCATGACCCGAACCAGCTTCTTCCCTGTATCATTTAGAAAATCAACTGGAGCCTAACTCAAGGAGAAGGACACTAGGCCTATAAACATGTACATTTAAAATATTCTCTGATAACCAAATACATGTACTGACAGCACATTTCTGATTACTTTTATATCTACAATAATTTGACAGTTTTATCTTTTAAAATAGTCTTAAACATAATGCAGATAATATAGACAATTTTTGGTTGGGTTCTTAAACTTTGTCCTGTTGTTATCCATAAATGCAAAAATGCTAGATGAGATTATTTACTGAGTATACAAATGATACATGCTCATTTGGAGAAAAATTCAAAATGTGTAACAAAAAAAAGTAAAAATCATCTGAGATTCAGCCACCATCCAGAGAAAGAATCACTACTGTTTGGTAACCACTGTTGTAATGACTTTCTATGCACATACACATAATATGGATTTTATGCACATGGAATAGTATGTAAGTTGTTTGTGGCCAAGTTCTTGCTAATTCTATGGTCTTTTGATGGGGCTATCTATTTTCCTCTTCCCCTGTGCCATCTCCCCTGGCCCTCCTTAGCCAATGGAATAGCCTAGTATGCATCTTTTCATAATTCCCTCTGGGTTCGCACACTTTCGTGACAATAGCTATAGTTTATTAAATGCTTAACATGTTTTCCAGCCATTTGGTACTTTGGGTTTCCCCCACCCTTTATTTTTTAAGGTATGTTGTTCCTTTCAGTGACTCCTTTTACTACCTATTTTACTTTCTGTCTCATTCATCTAAAAACCCAAAGCACTGCTTCCCCATATGTGGAGTTCCCACAGCTGACGTTGTAGAAGGACTTAATGACAGCTCTATTTCTCTTTTTCTGTTTCCTTTTGGTTTGTAGCACAAGGCCCCATGCAAAGGGGCCTAATTTAATAACTATCCTAAGTGGTGGATACTGGAAAAGAAATAAAGGTCACAACTATGAGTGAACAAATTGGGCTTCTTTGTTATTTTTACAAAGATAAGAAAGTATTAGCCATAAGGAGTGACCTTGCCAAAAATTTTCATTAGGAGAAGTATTTAATGGGCATAACCCCAGCCTTTTTATTATGGCATAAACATAACATCAAAACATAATATTCGATTATCTGATGGTTGAAAAATATTTGAGTTATTCTTTAGCAAAAGGAATTAAAAGAAGGAATTATTAAACATAAAAGTACAAATGAGCTTCATGTTGAGAACTGCATTATTTGTTAAACTGCATACAAATGGAGACATGGTTTGCCCACTAAACCCACATTAACGTAACACATCTCATATCCCAGACACTGTTGGATGTTGTGGCAGAAAAAAGGTCAAATGGATACAGCTTCTGTCTTCAATAAACTTGTAGTTCAGTGCAGCACTATTTGACAGAAAGATAATGCAAACCATATGTAACTTTTTAAAAGTGAAAAGCACAAGGTGAAATTAATTGTAATACTATGTTTTATTTAACCTAATATATCCAAAATATTATTTCAACATTTAATTAATATTCAAAAATTATTGAGGTAGTTCACATACTTTTTGTCATATTAAGTCTTCAAAATCCAGCATGGGTTTTACACTTATAGTACATCTCCATTTGGACTAGCCATATGCTATGGTTTGAATGTTTGTTCACTCAAAAAGTCTCAGTGAAATTTAATTGCCATTGTGACAATATTAAGAGGTGGGACCTTTGAGAGCTGATTAGATCATGGGGGCTGTACTCTCATGAATGGATTAATGCTGTTGTCCCAAGAGTGGATTTGTTATTGCAAGACCCACGACCAAGTTTTTATAAAGTGAGCCTGGCTCCCATGCTTTCTCTTTTTGCACACACTCACTTGCTCTCTTACCTCCCACCATAGGATAACATAGCAAGAAGGTCTTCATCAGATGCTGATACCAGGCTCTTGGACTTCCCAGCCTCCAGAAATGAGAGAAATATATTTCTTTTCTCTATAAATTATTCAGTCTAGAGTATTCCATTACAGCAACAGAAAATGAAATAAGATGCCATATTTTAAGGGCTCAATAGCCACATGTAGCTGGTGGTTATCATATTGGAAAGTACAGGTCCAGTGTATCAGTCAGAATAAGTCAGGTTATGCTGTATACAAACAACCACCAAATCTCAATGGCTTAAATCATCAAAAGTATACTTCTAGTTTAAACTATATATACTTTGCAGGTCAGCAGGAGACTCTGGATATTGTAGTCATTCAGGGACTCAGACTTCATCTCTACATACCATCACAGTGAACAGAAAGGAAAGGTAGGATTTGCGCTGCGGCTATCAAATGATTCCACCTGAAAATAATGTGCATCACTTCTGATCACATTTTATTGATCAAAGTGAGTCATTTGGCCAAAGATGGTGGAAAGTACAATCTTATCACCTGCTCAGAAGACTGTGAGCTGCAAATATTTGCTGTACAATATCAATGATTACCATATGTATTAAGCAAACATTATGAGTCAAGCAACGTGAAAAGCAAGAAGGGAGATGAAGAAGTAGATAGCTAGATCTACAACACAAGATGGAGGTGATGAAAGCTCTCAGCAAGAGAGACATAAAAGGCCTAGGGAGTTGAGGGGAGAGTAAAGTTACTTCTGGCACCAATGGAGAAGCATCCATAAACAGCACTTGCCTGGAAGTGTCTTACACATCTGGAGGATGATCCCTTCTAATAACTCAGAGGCTAGCCTTGAGAAAGCAGGTATCTCAACTCTATAAAAGAGAACAAATTACCACTACACAGACCCTATAAAAAATGTACAATACAACATATTCTAGAATCACACATGCAATTTGAGGGTAATCTTGTATGAACTTTCCTTTTAAATCAGTGGTCGCCAATCTTTTTAGCACCAGGGACCAGTTTTATAGAAGATAATTTTTCCATAGTGATTGGGAGGTGGTTTCAGTATGAAACTCTTCCACCTCAGATCATCAGGCATTAGATTCTCATAAGGCACACACAGCCTAGATCCTTTGCATGTGCAGTTCACAATAGAGTTACCACTCTGATGAAAATCTAATGTTGCCACTGATCTGACAGGAGGTAGAGCTCAAGTGGTAATGCTCACATACCTATACCTCCTGCTGTGTAGCCCCTTTCCTAACCAGGCCACGGCCTGGGGGTTGGGGACCCTGTTTTAAATGACTCACTCTGAACTTATAAAACAGCCATCTCTGAACCAGCCATCAGATCATCCAGAACATTCTAAGATCTCAGAAGAGGGGTAGGGGGAACAATCTGCAGTGACTAATACCTGCGTTATGTTCTGAAAACCTCCAGTAGAATAAGAAAGGCAGTGAAAAAACAAAGATAGTTTCCATAAGAACAATTTTAATTTCCTAATCAGCATCCTGTGTTGTTATTGAGAGACTGCTTTGTTGAGAAACAGACCATTCTGATTAGATAAAATAAATTTTTACAGAGGAATGGAAACTAAAACTGGAAAATTAAGTTAGTACCATGGTATACTGGAAGCTCTTCAATGCAAAGAAAATGATTCTTAATATCTCTAAAGAATTGGAAACATAGAAAGTACCCCAAATGATGAATACTTTTGTTATCATTTTGTAAGAAAATCTAGAAAGTACCCTCAAAATGACAAATATTTTTGTTATTACCATTTTGTAAGGCTGGAGGGTGGGGTTTCTGATAATACTGTGTGGTGTATTCACCTTGCTAGGAATGATGGATTGGCCTTTTAAGGCTGCCATAGTTTCTGGGTTTTATGTGACCACGTGGGCTTAGTTCTCCCAAGGCCAGACTTCCATCCACGTTAATCTCATTTACTGGTGAAGATTTTTTTAAATAACAGAAAACAGCTTAATTTTTATATTCCTACAAAGCATAAAATAATTTCAGAACCTTGAAATTCTAAAGCATAATGTAACACACAAAAGCAATATCCACTTAGGTAAATTAGACTTGTATGTTATCTTTTGGTAGTAGAATGTCACTAGAATAATAAGTGAAAGACAATTAAGCTTAATAATGGCTATGTTCTCAAGAAGCTACTCAGCCAGCCACACATCACCAGGGGGAAGCTATTAGAAGATATTGGTGAGTGGAAGAGAGTAGACCTTACAAGAGCAAGGGAGAAACCAAAAGTCGCCCAAGATGACAATAACTTTTCTAGCTTTGATGGATCAGGCCTTTGAGTTATATGAGGAAGCATGCAATTTCTCTCCATATTTCTCTCTTCTGAACAAAAATAAGTCTAAGTATATATGCATTATAAAGTTCAGCATTTAAAGAGCACTGACATTTTATTGATAGTAAAAATAAACCAAGAGAGAATATGTAATTTTTTCCTCAGGATTTCTTACCTTTTCATTTATGACCAGGAGGCAGACATAACTTTTCTGACCAACTTTTTAACTGTCACGTAGATAATGAACCCACATATAAGTCCTGGGAGAGTCACTAAAGAAACCCCCAAACTAAATTTAAAAATGTAAAATGGAAAGCAGTGTTCCTACTGTTAAGCAGATTAATCATTTCAATTCTAATTAGTCAGTTCAGAATGCATTCCAGCTGCCCACATTTATCTAGTGATACTCAAGTTACTTCTAAATTTAGGTCAAGATTACCAATAAATGAGAAGAAAGAGAAGAGCATGGCCAATGTGGTGAAACCCCATCTCTACTAAAAATACAAAAATTAGCTGGACATGGTGGCACACACCTGTAATCCCAGCTATTCAGGAGGATGAAGCCAAAGAATTACTTGAATCTGGGAGGCAGAGGTAGCTGTGAGCTGAAATTGTGCCACTGCACTAGAGCCTGGGAGACAAAGCAAGCCTCCATTTCCAAACAAACAAACAAACAAAACCTGCTAATATAACGTCGTGATTCTCACGTAAATAAACAGGGTTGTGGGTTTTTTCTTTCTTCTTGTAAGGCTGCCGGGGCAAGTTCTCACTGGGGATCCACAACATCAGCACCCATTCAACTCCCTGACCCTCTAGTCTGAGCTGGAGCAGCAGCCTCTACTTCCATGTTTGATTCTGCCCCAGACTCTGACCTTACTCTAGCTACAGGGCCTAAGCTGGTATAAAAAATTAGTTTGGAAAGAGGCAGAGCAAGATGGCCAAATAATAGCCTCCACCAATCATCCTTCCTGCAGAAAAACCAAATTGAACAACTATTTACAGAAAAAAAAAAAAACCATCATAAGAACCAAAAAGCAAGTAAGTGACCACAGTACCTGGTTTTAACTTCATATTGGTGAAAGAGGCACTGAAAACATAGGAAAGACAGTCTTGAATTGCCAGTGCCATCCCTTCCCCATCCCCTGCAGCAGCTGCATTGTTCAGAAAGAGAATCTAAGTGCTTGGGTGAGGGAAAGCACAGTGATTGTTGGACTTTACACTGAAACTCAGGCTTGCCCTGTCACATCAGAAAACAATACAGGCAGAACTCAATGAAGGGAGAACTCAGGCCAGCCCTAGCCAAAAGGGAATCACCCAGCCCAGCAGTCAGACCTGAATTCTGGCAAGGCCTGCCACCCTGGCTAAAGTGCTCTGGAGTCCTAAATAAACTTGAAAGGCAGTCTAGGCCACAAGGACTGCAATTCTTGGGAAAGTCCTGGTGCTATGCTGGGCCCAGAGCCAGTGAACTTGGGGCCACATGAACTAGTGAGACCAGCTGGTGTGGACAAGGGAGTGCTTGCACCACCTCTTCCCCAACCACAGGCAGCACAGCTCACAGCTCCAAAAGAGATTCCTTCCTTCTGCTTGAGGAGAGGAGAGGGAAGAGTAAAGAGGACTTTTGTGTTGCAACTTAAATACTAGCTCAGCCACAGTAGGATAGGGCACAGGCAGAGTCCTCAGGCCACTATTCAAGGCCCTATCTCCCAGATGCCCAGATGACATTTCTGGACACACCCTGAGCCTGAAGAAATCCCACTTCCTTGAAGGGAAGAACCCAGTCCTGGCAGGATTCATTACCTGTTGACTAAAGAGCCTTTGGGTCCTGAATAGTTAAGAGTGGCAGTCAGGTAGTACATGCTGCGGGCCTTGGGTGAGACTCAGTGGCACAGCAGCTTCAGGTGTGACCCAGCATATTCCCAGCTGTGGTAGCTATCAGGAGAGATGCCTTCTGCTTGAAAAAAGCAGAGGGGAGAGTAAAGGGGCATTTGTCTTGCAGCTTAGGCACCAACTCAGCCACAGTCAAGTAAAACACTAAGCAGGCCCTTCGGGTCCCTGATTCCAGGCCTTAGCGCTTGAATAGCATTTCCAGACCTGCCCTAGGCCAGATGGGAGCCCAATACCCTGAAGGGAGAGACCCAGGCCTGTCAGCATTCATCAAAAGCTAATGAAGAGCCCTTGGGCCTTGAGTAAACATCAGCAGTAGTCAGGCCGTATTCACCATGGTCCTAGGGCAGTGATGGCCATGGGGAGATAATCCTCTGCTTGTGGAAAGACAAGGGAAGAGTGGGAAGGACTTTGCCTTGTGGCTTGGATGTCAGTTCAGCCATAGTAGAATAGAGTATCAGGTAGAGTCCTAAGGTTTCTGACTCCAGGAACTGGCTCCCAGATGGCATCTCTGCATTTACCCAGGTCTCAGGGGAACTCACCATTCTGAAGGGAAGGATACAAGTCTGGTTGGCTTTGCCACATGCTGACTGCAGACCCCAAGCATCTTGAGTGAACATAGGCAGCAGCCAGGCAGTGGGTAACTCAGGCCTTGCATGAGTTCTGTGCTGACTTCAAGTGTGACCCAGCACAGTCCCAGTGGTGGTGGCCACAAGGGTGCTCATGTCACCTCTCCCCCAGCTCCAGGAAGATCAATACAAAGAGAGATTTGATTTGTTTGGGAGAAAGTAACAGATGAGAACAAGCATCCCTGCCTGGTAATCTAGAGAATTCTTTGGGACCTTATCCAAGACCACCACCAAAGTGGTGCCTCTATGAATTCAAGAGTCATGGCGTTACTGGGCTTGAGGTGGCCCCTAATGCAGATATGGCTGCTGTGATCAAAAACTTAGATAACAGCATCCAAGTCCCTTTGAATACCTAAAAAATCTTCTCAAGAAAGATGGATACAAACAAGCCCAGACTGCAAATACTACAATTAGTACCTAACTCTTCAATGCCCAGACACGGACAAACATCCAAAAGCAACAAGACCATCCAGGAAAACATGATTTCACCAAACAAACTAAATAAGGTACCAGACCAATCATGGAGAGACAAAGACCTTTCAGAATGATAATTCAAAATAGCCACTTTAAGAGCACTCAACAAAATTCAAGATAACACAGAGAAGGAATTCAGAATATTTTCAGATAAATTTAACAGATTAAAATAATTAAAAACAATTAAGCATAAATTCCTCAGCTAAAAAATGCAACTGACATACTTAAAAATGTGTCAGAATCTCTTACCAGCAGAACTGAACAAGCAAAAGAAAAAAAAAAATAGTGAGCTTGAAGACAGGCTATTTGAAAATACACAGAAGAGACAAAAGAAAGAATACGAAACAATGAAGCATGCCTACAAGATCTAGAATAGAGCCTCAAAAGGCCAAGAGTTATTGGCATTGAAGAGAAGGTAGACAGAGGTAGAAAGTTTATTCAAAGAAATAACAGAAAGCTTCTCAAACTTGCAGAAAGATATCAATATTCAAGTACAAGATGGTTATAGAACACCAATCAGATTTAATCCAAAGAAAACTACTTCAAGACATTTGATAATCAAACTCCCAAAGGTCAAGGACAAAAAAGGGATCTGAAAAGCAACAGGAGAAAATAAACAAATAATGAGCTCCAATATGTCTGGCAGCAGACTTTTCAGTGGAAAACTTACAGGTCAGTAGAGAGTGGCATGACATATTTAAAGTGCTGAAAGAAAAATGCTTTTATCCTGGAATAGTATATCCAGTGAAAATCGCCTTCGAGCATGAAGAAGAAACAAAGACTACCAGACAAACAAAAGCTGAGGAATTTCATCATCACCAGACCTGTCCTATAAGAAATGCTCAAGGGAGTTCTTCAATCTGAAATGAAAGAATGTTAATGAGCAATAAGATATTGTTTTAAGGTACAAAACTCACTGGTAATAGTAAATACAAAGAAAAACACAGAATATTATAAGACTGTAATTGTGGTTTGTAAACTACTCATATCATGAGAAGAAAGACTAAAAAGATGGGTGTTTCATAAATAATAGTGACAACAACATTTCAAGACAGAGACACTACGATAGGTAAAAAATAGAAACAACAAAAAGTTTAAAAATAGGAGGGATGAAGTTAAAGTGTAGAATTTTCATTAATTTTCTCTTTGCTTGTTTGTTTGTGTAACCAGTGTTGTCACCAGTTTAAAATAATGGGTTATAAAATATTATTCGCAAGCCTTCTGGTAACCTCAAATCAAAAAAAAAAAGAAAAAAGAAAATGACAAAAAAATAAAAAGCAAAAAGTTAAAACATACCACCAGAGAAAATCACTTTCACTAAAAGGAAGACAGACAGGAAGGAAAAATGACAGAGAAATAGCAAAATGGCAGAAGTAAGTCCCTATTAATAAATAAAACATTAAATATAAATGTACTAAATTCTCCAATCAAAAGACACAGAGTGGCTGAATGGATTAAAAAGAAAAACAAGACCCAATTATCTGTTGCCTACAAGAAATACACTTCACAAATAAAGGACACATAAACTGAAAATAAAGGGATAGAAAACATATTTCATGCAAATGGAAACCAAAAAAGAGCAGGAGTAGCTATACTTAGACAAAATAGATTTCAAAACAAAAAACTATATAATAAGACAAAGAAGGTCATTATGTAATAATAAAGAGGTTGATTTAGCAAGAAGATATAACAATTGTAAATACATGTGTACCTAACACTGCAGCATCCATATATATAAAGCAAATATTATTAAAGCTAAAGAGAGAGAGAGAGAGAGAAAGAGAGAGAGAGAGACCCCATTAATAGCTGGACACTTTCATTATTGGACAGATCTTCCAGACTGAAAATCAATAAAGAAACATCATATTTAATCTGCACTACAGATGAAATGGATCTAATAGGTGTTTATATAATATTTCATCCAATGACTGCAGAATACACATTCTTCTCCTTAGTACATGAATCACTCTCAAGGATAGACCAAATGTTAATTCACAAAACAAGCCTTTAAAAATTCAAAAAGTGTGAAATTATATCACGTATCTTCTCTAACCATAACGGAATAAAACTAGAAATAATTAACAAGAGGAACTTTGGAAACTACACAAACACATAGAAATTAAACAACATGCTCCTGTTTATTTCTATAGGTCAATAAAGAAATTAAGAAGGAAACTGAAAATTTTCTTGAAACAAATGATATTGGAAACACAAAATACCACAACCTATGGGATATAGCAAAAACAATACTAAAAGGGTAATGTATTGCTATAAGTGCCTGCATCAAAAAAGAAGGAAATCATCAAATAAACAATCTAACAATGCATTTTAAAGCATTAGAAAAGCAAGAGCAACCCAAACACAAAATTAGCAGGAAAAAAAATAGTGGAGATGAAAGCAGAAATAATTGAAGAAAACAATACAAAAGATCAATGATTTTTTAAAAAGATAAAAAAGCTGGTTTTTTGAAAAGCTAAAAAAAAAAATCAACAACCTCTAGCCAGATTAAGAAAAAAAAAAAAACAAAAACAGAAGACCTAAATAAATAAAATCAGAGATGTAAAAGGAGACATGGCAACCAATACCACAGAAATTCAAAAGGCTATGAGGGGCTGCTATGAGCAACTATATGCCAATAAATTGGAAAAGTTGGACAAATACCTAGAGAAATACAACCTACCAAGATTAAACCATGAAGAAATCCAAACCCTGAAGAGATCAGTAACAAGTAAAAAGATCAAAGCTGTAGTAAAAAGTCTCCCAGCAAATAAAAGCCTGCACTTGATGACATCACTGCTGAATTTTACCAAATATTTAAAGAAAAACATACTACTCCTACTCAAACTATGCCAAAAAAATAGAGGAGGAGGGAATACTTCCAAGCTCATTCTACAAGACCAGTATTATCATGATACAAAATCAGGCAAAGATACATTAAAAAAAAAAAAAAAACTACCGGCCAATATCCCTGATGAATGCTGATGATAAACAAAATGCTATCTAACCAGATTCAATAACATATTAAAATTTCATTCATCATGACCAAGTGAGGTATATCACAGGAATGCAAGGAAAATGGTTCAACATATACAAATTAATCAATGTGATATATCAACAGAATAAAGGACAAAAAGCATATGATTATTTCAATTGATGCTGATTAAAATATGATTATTTTATCATATATGAATAAAATATTATTTTATCAAATGCTGAAAAGGCATTTGATAAAATTCAGTATCCTTTCATGATAAAACTCTCAAAAAACTGGGTATAGAAAGAACATACCTCAACATAATAAAAGCCATATATGACAGATCCACAGCTAATATCATACTGAATAGCAAAAAATGGAAAGCTTTTCCTCTAAGATCTAGACTATGACAAGAATGCCCATTTTACCACCATTAACTGATTGCTACAGCAATCATAAAAGAGAGAAATAAGGGCATCAAAATTGGAAAGAAAGAAGTCAAATTTCCTTGTTTGTGGATGGTATGATCTCATATTTAGAAAAACCTGAAGTCTCCATCAAAAAACTATTAGAACAGATAAACAAATTTAGAAAAAGTTACAGGATACAAAATCAACATACAAAAATCAGTAGCATGTCTACATGCCAACAATAAACAATATGAAAAATAAATCAGTGAAGTAATCTCATTTATAATAGCTACAAATAGAATAAAATACCTAGGAATTAACCAAAATACCAAAAGATCTCTACAATGAAAAATATACAATGTTTATAAAAGATATGTAAGAGGACACAAAGAAACTAAAAGATTCTTCCATGTTCATGGATTGGAAGAATTAATACTGTCAAAACATTCATACCACCCAAAGCAACCTACAGATTCAATGCAATCCCTCTCAAAATACCAATGACGTTCTTCACAGAAATAGAGAAAACAATCCTAAAATTTATATGAAACCACAAAAGACACACCTTAGCCAAAGCTACCCTAAGCAAAAAGAACAAAATTGGAGGAATCACATTATCTAACTTCAAGTTATACTACAAAGCTACAGTAACCAAAATAGCATGGTACTAGTGATAAAAACAGATACACAGACTAATGGAACCGAATAGAGAACCCAGAAACCAATCTATACATCTACAGCAAACTCATTTTTGACAAAGGTGCCAAAAACATACATTGAAGAAAGGATCTCCTCTTCAATAAATGATGCTGGGAAAACTGGGTGGATATTCATCCACATGGAGAAGAATGAAACTAGACCCCTATCTCTCCCAGTATACAAAAATCAAATCAAAATGAATTGAAGATTTAAATCTAAGACCTCAAACTATGAAACTACTACAAGAAAACATTGGGAAAACTCTCTAGGATATTGGACTGGTCAAAGATTTCTTGAGTAATAACCTACAAGCAAATGCAACCAAAGCAAAAACGGGAAGATGGGATTGTATCAAGTTGAAAATCTGCACAGCAAAGAAAAGAATCCACAAAGTGAAGAGACATCCCACAGAATGGGGAGAAAATATTCACAAACTATTCATCTGACAAGAGATCAATAACCAGAATATATAAGAGCTCAAACTTCTTTATAGGAAAAATCTAATAATCTGATGTATATGGGCAAAAGATCTGAATAGACATTTCTCAGAAGAAGACATACAAAGGCAAACAGGCATATAAAAAGATGCTCAACATCACTGATCATCAAATAAATGCAAATCAAAACTACAATAAGATATCATCTCACCCTAGTTAAAATGACTTTTATCCAAAAGCCAGTCAATAACAAATTCTGGCAAGGATGTGAAGAAAACAGAACTTTCATACATAGGTGGTGGGAACGTAATTTGGTATAACCACTATGGAGAACAGTTTGGAGATTCCTCAAAAAACTAAAAATAGAGCTAACATATGATCTAGCAATCCTACTGCTAGGTATATACTCAAAAGAAAGGAAAACAGTATATAAATGAGATATCTGCATTCCCATGGTTATTGCAACACTGTTGACAATAGCCAACATTTGGAATCAACATAAGTGTCCGTCAACAGACAAATAGATAATGAAAATATGGTACATATACACAATGGAGTACTATTCAGCCACAATAAGGAATGCTATCCTGCCACTTACAACAACACAGGTGGAGCTGGAGGACATTATGTTAAGTCAGACACAGAGGGACAGACTTTGCATGTTCTCACTTACTTGTGGGAGCTGAAAATAAAACCCATGGAGAGAGTAGAAAGATAATTGCTAGAGGGTGGGAAAGGTAGTTGGGGGACTAGCAGGTGGGGGTGACTAATGAGTACAAAATTATACTTAGAATGAATAAGGCTTAGTATTTGATAGCACAAAAGAGTGACTACAATTAACAATCGTGTATTATACATTTTATAATAACTAAAAGAGTATAATCGGACCATTTGTAGCAGAAAGAAAGGACAAATATTTGAGGAGATGAATACTCCACTTACCCTGATGCGATTATTAGGCATTGTGTGCCTGTATTAAAATATCTCATGTACCCCGTAAATATATGCATCTACTATGTACCCACAAAAATTTAAAAGAAATTGAATTACTTGACATGAGTTACTACACAGTGATGAAGAATTCTGAGTCAAAGAAAAAAAAAACTAAGAATAGATTTTGAAGTCACTAAGGATAATCCACCCGTGGTTAATCAGGTGGTCACACAAATAAGCCATTTGTATTTTACACCACTTTAAATGTTCCAAAATGCAAGTGGTGACCCTGAGCATCAGCAGTCTGCTCATAGGTATGCTGGGTGGTCTCTACATTGACATCCTAAATGACTTATTAATACATGTTCCATCATTCCTTTTGTGTTTATATATGTTTAAAGGGAGAAGGAGGATAAGAATTAAGATAAAGGAGTAATGAACAAACTCTGCAAGCTATTCTGATGGCTTAGTCTTTTACAATAAATTTTTCTCTCATTAAAAAACAACTTTACTGTATACTATGCCATATAAATTCCAAGGATAGTTCGATCACTTATGTTACTCAAATACAAATTATTTGTTACTAATTATAACAGAATAACTAATTCAAACTACTTCAAACAGATTCAGCCTTCCTCCCAGTCCATTTACTTATATTCTAAAATACAATATATTTCTTGTTACTTTCCACTCTTTACCTCAGTTGAAAAGGTAGGAAATAGCTCATCCTTTGTTCCAAGAGAAAACACCATTATCACCTATCCTTGTAAATCAAAACAACTTTTAAGTTCTAAAGTTTCATTTCCAAACCACCTCTCACATAGAGTCTATTATTTGGTTTGAGAAAAAAGATGTTAACCGCCATGGCCCTAGGACCTAAGCTTAAGCCAAATATTAATATTATAAGACTACAGTTCCTAGTGGAATAGCATAATATGCAATCCTCCAACAGCTATAGTCAGTCCTTTACTAAGGTTACTCCAAAAGATAGCATAGGAAGCACAAAGCTAACATTTAGTATAATATTTCTCTTTCTATGATTTCAAGGAAAAGGGATATATAAATAACCTGCTAAGTAGATTTTAAAATAAGAAAGCTACAAATCTAATCAAAATTAAAATAAGCAACTGGCTAGAGTTAATAATGACCCTAAAATCTTCAAAATTAATAGAAAGAAAACGTAATAGAAAATGTTCTAATAGAACATTTTCTAATAGAAAAATCTAGAGGCAAGCATACATCTCCCAAGCAAAAAATCTAATGCTAGACATTAAAGCCTATGCACACTGTCTCTCTCTCTGTTCCTGAATGGTCTTCATATAATTTACCCACAGGAATCCAAGAATTAATGAAAAAACTTGGCACACAGAAATCAATATTCAAATATACACTATGGGAAAGGGAAAAGCATTTTTGCTGAAATGGAATATGGCAGCTATTTAAAGCTAACACATTTATGACTAGTATAAACCATTATTGATTAAAATTATTAAAGAGAAGCCAAATGCCAAGTTCCAAAATAAAATTTGGAAACATTCCAAAACACTTCTAAAATTGTGTGTCCTGTGGAGCATAAATTTATAATCAAATACTATTTGCCAAGAAACTGACAGAGATTCTAACATTACCAAATTACTTTTATGAAGGAAGACTTCTAGAGAAACCATAATAATGCTATAAATCTTAAATACCTTTTTTAAACACAGAAAAATAAAGCTTGTTGGCAACCCATATAGCTGATTGAATTAATTCTCAAGTCCCTAATGATGATTTATATGTACTTCGTACCCCCCAAAATGGCCATAGACATGTTAACATGAAGAGATGTGGTTGTGCCAGTCATACTGCACAGATGGTAAAGCAAATCCTGCTCCTCTAAGCTTCTCCATTATTGCACAATTTTCCCCTCTACAGTTTTCAGACTATACAGTGTCCCTTGGTTTCATCTTTTCCCCAGCCCCCCATCAAAATGTATTTGCAGTATGGCTCTAATATCACCACTTTGTTTCTTTGTCAATTTAAACCATGTGTTGCTACTCTCAGTCTCTGCTATGTGAACTGCTATTTGTACTGGCTGAAGTAATTTGAGCATTCAGGGAACAACTGGGGAAGTAATGAGGCAATGTAAAATGAAATCTTACTATTAGACTGATCATTCTGTTTTCCTATAAAGCCAGCCTTGCTAAAGGGAAGGTAATTCTTACATTTGAAATTGCTTCATGAACTAACTCAACACCATGCAAAATTAGCAGCTTCTATTCTTACATCAATGTTCCTCCATCTTCTTATCTTGTGACCCCACTCAGTGACTCTGAAGAAGGCAGCTCACAATTTCTATCATCTCCTACCAAAAAGAAGTAATCAGAAATATAAAAGCATGCTTTTTATTAATGCAAAAGAAGGCAGTGATCTGAGGAACCCAAAGAAGGCAACTCTGGGAAAGGTGATAAACCACACACACACACACACACACACACACACACACAATGAAAAGACAGCTCTGTTTTCCAGCCCAAGCCCAGGCATTCATTGTGTTACAGAAACCCTAGTTCTCCCCTTGTCATTTATAATTGTGAGGTGGAGCTGCCACAAATGTTTAGTAGCTATCAAGGCAAGGATCAAAAACTTAAACATCTACAAGAGCTCTGAAGCTCACAGAAATAAGTACAGTGAACCAGGTGAATGAGATAGGAGGAGTGGTAGGGACCCAGAAGGTTGCAAGCCACTCCTACAGGTGGCATCTGTGGCTCAGCTACCCTATTGCCATGCAGTGCTGCCAGATCATCAATTGTTTGTTATTGGTTTTTTTCCCCAAGAAACCAGAAATACAGATTTTTATGTAGAACTTGTTAGCAGCTTCCAGTAATTAAAACAAATTTGTTAAACACTGGTTGTTTTTTAAAAAGCAACTCAAGATGAGCCAAACTAAAGTCATCACTTTTCATGGTGTGATCCATTAGTCACCACTTCAGTGCATCTATTATGTAGTTATGATCATCTGGCCCAATCCCTGGTGATCTTACCAATGAGATTTGATCTATGGAACCCAGAGGGGTTGAGTGATACAATGAATAATTGTATGTGTCACCTTGGAGAATATTTTTGGATGGAATTAACCTTTAAATCTGTGAATTTGGGGTAAAGAAAATCACCCTCCATAATGTGGGTAGGTCTTACCTAATAGTAGAAGACCTAAATAGAACAAAAAGATCAGCATCCCCAAGCAAGAGGGAATTCTGGAGAAGACTAATTTCAGACGTCATCTGCACCATCAGCTCTACTGGGTCTCTGCCGGCCAGTCAATACTGCAGATTTTGAACTCACCAACATCCATAATCATGAGCCAATTCTTTATTATATATATATATATATATATATATATATATATATATATATATATATATAAATAGGATATATACACATATCCTATTAATTCTCTTTCTCTGGAGAATCCTGACTAATACATGTGATTTGGCCAAAGTCACATAGCTAGTTTGGAGCACACACAAAAAAATTTCTAATTCCCTATCTAGAGTACATTTCACTATACTGTACTGGAACAGTAATCTTGGTAGAGTAAGAGATGACATTACAAACATGTCTATGTGCATATAGTTCTATTATAAAAGCCTGAGACTGCACACACAACACAATAATTCTCGAATGTAGTTGAAGGACTGCAGAATCATGCAGATGCTTGTTTATATAAAGATTCCTAGGCCTATTCCAGCTCTTTTGAATCTAGCTCTCTAGGAGTGGGACTCAGGAATCTGTATCTTGGCAGCTCCCCAAGATGATTGTATGCATGCCAAAGTTTGAGAACCCTATAGTAATTAAGAGGCAATACAGATTGGTGCTTAAAAGCACAGATTCTAAAGCCAAAATGCCTGAATTTAAAGCCCAACTCTACCACTTACTAGCTATGTAAGTGGCCTTGGACAAGTTACATAGCTCCTGTGCTTGAGAGTAGAGTACACTTCACAGCTCACATCATCTGTGATATGAGAATTGAATGAGGTAAGGGTATAAATATTCACACATAGTTGGCATTTAATAAACAGTAGCTTTTATTACTAAACTCTCCTGCCATGGGTGTTTGGGCATATTTTCACTATCATGCTAACTTGACATTTATAGTGACCATCACAGTGCCACATCTTGAAGTGTGCCACTTGAAATATCTTGAAATACTTTCTAAAGCAAAGATCAATGTGGTTAGATGTTATGTATTTCATTTTATGCAATTTTAGGATAAGGTGTATAGTTTAGTTTGGAGCAAACTTGTCCAACCCATGGCCCATGGGCTGCATGTGGGCCAGGACAGGTTTGAATATGGCCCAACACAAATTCATAAACTTTCTTAAAACATGATTAGGTTTTTCTGCGATTTTTTTTAGCTCATCAGCTATGATTAATATTAGCTTATTTTATGTGTAGCCCAAGACAATTCTTCTTCCAATGTGGACCAGGGAAGCCAAAAGATTAGACACCCCTGCTTTATAACTTGGTAACTTGGTACAAAAGAAAACTAGAAATAATATGGATTCATAGAATATTTAAGTCTTCTTCCCCATCAAAACAAAACAAAACAAAACAAAAAAGGCTAACTTACTCATATGTAAACATTTTACCCCACCAAATTCTTTTTTTTTTTTTTTTGAGACAGAGTTTCACTCTTGTTACCCAGGCTGGAGTGCAATGGTGCAATCTCAGCTCACCGCAACCTCCGCCTCCTGGGTTCAGGCAATTCTCCTGCCTCAACCTCCTAAGTAGCTGGGATTACAGGCATGCAACACCATTCCCAGCTAATTTTTTGTATTTTTAGTAGAGATGGGGTTTCACCATGTTGACCAGGATGGCCTTGATCTCTTGACCTCATGATCCACCTGCCTCAGCCTCCCAAAGTGCTGGGATTACAGGCATGAGCCACCACACCCGGCCTTCCCACCAAATTCTTAACTAAAGAGTTGTTATCAGCTAATAAACCAAAACTATACAAATATAGAAGCTATTAGACAAGGGAAGCCATATGAGAGAAAATTGAGAGAAGCCAGAAATATGATGGTCTTTTTGATCATTTAGAACCGAAATAAACTTGGGATCACTTTGCATTTGATTTTATAAAGATTAAAATTAGCCTATAAATAAAGTGGATCTGCTTCAGGACACCTTAAAATATGGAAAATATTCTGTAGATCTTACATAACAAAAATCACTGAGTGTGAAAAATAAAAATAATGAAAACGAACAATTATCACAGAATTTAACTTGGGATAGAAGGAATATGCTCAAGAAAATAAGGTCATGGGCAAAATAAGGCATTTGGCATAAAAAGTAATATTCTTCCATTTTGAACTTGGAGTAGGATGAAGGGCTCTCCAGGAGGGATTGTCCAGACTGAGCAGAGGCCAGTAGGCTAGGAGTAGGGAGTCTGTTCCCTGTAGATGAGATGGTCTGAGAATATGTAAGGGAATCAGCAATATGGGAACTATATCCAAGACTAGAATGCCAGTGGTCACAACTTAACAGCCAGACTACTGCATCTATATGTATCTAATGTCATGCAAAATCCACCAACTTTATATTAGTGAGAGGCTTCTAAATCAAAGAAAGAAGCAGGAATAAAGAAGCTACAAGAAAAAAGGTTTCACCAAAACTAAAATCCTTCATCCACTGGCCCATTCAATTAGCAATTATAAAGGTCAACCCTGTGCAAGGCACTATCCAAAGGAAAGCAAAACAAAACAAAAGACATGGCCCCTGCCTCAAAAAAGTCACAATCTAGTAGAAGGATACAACATAAAGAACACATACACAAGAAATAATCATAACACAAGGGAACAATCATAATGTTTTAAGTGAGTTTCAGTATTCTGGAGAGTTAAAGGAAGAAAAGATGATTCTAGTAGAAGTGAGTTGGAAAACATGGATGGAGTTAAAAGCTTTTAAAAAGATCTGATTAGTTGGGCTTGACTAGATTATAAGATAGAAGGAGAACAATATCAAAAGAGGAGGCACAAACAAATGCCTATGAAGGGAAGAACAGAGAATAACCAAGTAAAGAAAGCAGTTGACATGGGTAAAAACTTCATGACAAAAACACCAAAAGCAAGTGCAACAAAAGCCAAAATTGACAAATGGGATCTAGCAAAACTAAAGAGTTTCTGCACAGCAAAGGAAACTATCATCAGAGTGAACAGGCAACCTACAGAATGGGGAAAATTTTTGCAATCTACCCATCTGACAAAGGGCTAATATCTGTAATCTAGAAGGAACTTAAACAAAATTTACAAAAAAAAAGCAAACAACCCCATCAAACAGTGAGCAAAAGATATGAACAGACACTCCTCAAAAGAAGACATTTACGTGGCCAATAAACATGAAAAAATGCTCAACATCACTGATCATCAGAGAAAAGCAAATCAAAACCACAGTGAGATCCCATCTCACACCAGTCAGAATAGCAGTCATTAAAAAGCCAGGAAACAATAGATGCTGGTGAGGCTATGAAGAAATAGAAATGCTTTTACCCTGTTGGTGGGAATGTAAATTCGTTCAACCATTGTGGAAGACAGTGTAGCAATTCCTCAAGGATCTAGAACCAAAAATACCATTCGACCCAGCAATGTCATTACTGTCATTATATATACAATGTATAAACCCAAAGAAATATAAACAATTCTACTGTAAAGACACATGCACACGTATGGTTATTGCAGCACTATTTACAATAGCAAAGACATGGAACCAACCCAAATGCCCATCAATGACAGACTGGATAAAAAAAAATGTGGTACATATGTTTGTTGCAGCACTATTTACAAAGAAAAGACTTGTAACCAACCCAAAGGCCCATCGATGATGGACTGGATAAAGAAAATGTGGCACATATACAGCATGGAATACTATGCAGCCATTAAAAGAATAACTTCATGTCCTTTGCAGGGACATGGATGAAGCTGGAAGCCAACATTCTCAGCAAACTAACACAGGAACAGAAAACCAAACACCACATGTTCTCACTCATGAGTGGAAGTTGAACAACGAGAACACATGGACACAGGGAGGGGAACATCACACACTGGGTTGAGGGGCAAGGGGAAGGAGAGCATTATGACAAATACCTAATGCATGTGGGCTTAAAACCTAGATGATGGGTTGATAGGTGCAGCAAGCCACCGTGGCATATGTATACCTGTATTTAAAAACTGCCCATTCTGCAATATGTATCCCAGAACTGAAAGTAAAATTTTTTTTAATTAATAAAAAAAGTGAAAAAAGGAAAGAAAAAAAAGAAAATGGGGTACATATACACCATGGAATACTATGCAGCCATAAAAATGCATGAGATCATGTTCTTTGCAGGGACATGGATGAAACTAGAAGCCATCATCCTCAGCAAACTAATACAGGAAGAGAAAACCAAACACTGCATGTTCTCACTCATAAATGGAAGTTAAACAATGAGAACACATGGACACAGAGAGGGGAACAACACACACCAGGGCCTGGTGGCAGGGTGGGGTTAAGGAAAGGACAAATCAATAAGTTCAGCAAACCACCATGGCACATGTATACTTTCATAATAAACCTGCATTTTCTGCACATGTATCCTGTTTTTTTTTAGAATAAATAAATAAAATAAAATAAAAATAAAGTAGCTGAATCAACCAGGACATAGAGTTCTGGCTAGTGTTATAGGGACAAGGCTGGACTCACATCAGACTGTCAAGAGCCTTCACTGCAAAGCTACGGTGTTTGGGTTTTATTTGGTAGGCACTAGAAAGCCATCAAAGCTTTGAACTGACCCCATCTGGTGAGTGTCTGCAAAGCTACAGTAAAAAAAGGCTGAGAGCTAGGAGAAAAGCTAGGAGACTCCTACAACTATCCAGAAAAGTGGTTTTAATAAATACCTAAACTAAGGTTATAGTATAGAATGGGAAGGAAAAGATTAATGAAAGTGACACCTGTTCCTAAAATGTAGCATATTCTGATAGTAATTAGTATATACACTACCTAGAAAATAAATACATATCATGCCCTCTGGAATTAGAAATTGTTTCTAATTCCAGAATAATTCTCCACATAGCAACCTCAAATTCTTAAAATACTTTTAAAATGTTTCCTCTCAAAGAGACAACTTCCTATAATACACTTTAACCTCTAAATTAAAATAAATCAAAATTATCACTGACCGTTTGTTCCTAGGTCCCATAGAAGGTTCTTTCCTAACTGCCATTTAGAGAAAGAACAAAGATGGTTAGAAATAGTGCACATCCCAGAATACCAAAAACAGTCCCTGCTGTTAATGAACTTAAAGTGTTCAATTCATAGAAGTCAGTAGCTACTATCAAAAAGCTAGTTGTTTCTGAATATAATTATACTTCAGGAAAGAAGCACCTACTAAACTGCTATTCTCAAGTGCACAAGCATTACATGATGCCATTGTATTATACTAAATTACCATATAATTCTTGACACCCACCGTGATGCTTGCTCATGAAAGAAACCGCAGATGCTGAAACACGATAGAGATTAAAATCTCTTCTGATCATTTTGAAGGAAACAGGAGGCAAGTCATCTGAGAAACTAAGCTGAGGCTCTCTGCAGGCCTTCCTGTCTTTAAATTCTATCCCAACACCATGAACAACATAAAGTGTGGTCAGTTTTCTGCCATTTACAAAATGTTTTCTGATCAAACACCAGAAAGCAAATCTTCCATTTTTTGGTATCAGAGAATTCCAGCTTTTAAGTTGAAATGAAACTTGCATTTCACTTCATTTTACTCAGTTACCTCATTCTAAGGCTAAGAGAAAAAGAAGATCAGGTTCCTCTAGCTGATATGGAAAAACATAAGGCTTTTCATGCCAGTTTATTGCCCTCCATATTGTCTCTCATGAGCTTTCAGTTCTAAATATCTATGCATCCAAATGATAGAATTTCAGTCCCAGTATTATGTACTGAGTCACAGTTGAGTCAGAAAAATTTTAAAAAACAAGCTGCCATATACACATAGGGCAAACTTCAGTTTTGCCCCATCATGGAGATGTGTATGTTGCCATGTTGTAGGCCAGTAAAAATACATGCAGATTTATTCCACTGTGGCACTGGTGTCTACTCAAGAAGCTAGCAAAAACAGAGCAATATTTTAGGAAAAAAAAAAAACTCTACAGTACATAAAAAATTTTTATCTTAGAAAAGATAACAAAAACACATAGAAAATATGTTGATCCTTAGATGTCTGAGATATCATTCAGTTTGGTAGGAGAATATTAATACATTTTTCAATCCAGATGCTTCTAAAATTGAGTAAATGATGAGATGTTCATTACTGATATATTAAGATATAAGTAAGAGAATGATTGTGATCCATTTAGAAACTTCACATCTGAACTCTGACATGCCTCTAAGAATGAGAATCAGAATCACAGGGTTCTCAATCAATAACTCAACCACCTTAAGATAACATGAAATGATTCCCAAATACTCTGAGGAGTTAACCGCTGATCAAAACGGCAGACAAGCAACTTGCACTCAGCCTGTGTATCATCAGTTAGTGATTCTTGATTGATATCAATACTCTTCCACAGCTAAGTCAAGTCATGATCCATGATAGGTTTCCAGAGGTCTTCTGTTTCCTTGATATTAACACAGCATCCACTGCCCACTCCACAACTAAGGGAGGGTAAGAAGGTAACTCACACAGGCAAGGAGTCCAATTTGAAGGAAGCGGCACTGGTTAGTGTCTTCTAGGTTTATTAGAATGGTATGAAAACCAAACTTTGGAAATTATATAGACAAAAGAAGTTTCAGAGTAAGCAAACCCAAGTTACATCCCCCTGTTAGTCATATGACCTTAGCCAACCTGCTTAACTTCTCTGTATGTTATCTCTGAGGATAATAATACCTACTTCATAACACTGTTCTGAAGGTTGAATTCAATGAGATACATTGTGGAGGCACCAGCTGTATCTGGCACAGGGCAGCTCTCTACAAATGGAGCCTACTCTTATACTACATGAAGGCATGGTATTAGTTTGTTTTCATGCTGCTGATAAAGACATACCCAAGACTGGATAATTTATAAAGGAAAAGAGATTTAATGAACTCATAATTCCATGTGGCTGTGGAGGCCTCACAATCTTGGTGGAAGGTGAAAGACACATCTTACATGGTGGCAGGCAAGAGAGAATGAGATCCAAGTGAAAGGGGAAATGCCTTACAAAACCACCAAATCTTGTGAGACTTATTCACTACCACGAGAACAGTATAGGAGAAACCACCCCCATAATTCAGTTATCTCCCACTGGGTCCCCCCTACAACAGGTTAGAATTATAGGAGCTACAATTTAAGAAGAGATTTGCCAAATCATATCAGGCATGATTCATCCACACAAGAGCAATGATGTAGGATCTCTACCAGAATATAGACATGAGGTAAAATACTACTTACCGAGAATGGTTATGGTTATGGAGAGGCTCTCCAACAAAAGAAGAATTTCAGCATCAATAAATTTAATGACATCTATTGCTGTTACTTGTATGCTGCTTCAAAAAAAAAAATCCTTCTTGCCATGCACCTTAAATCCACAACTAACTCATCCAGTGAATTAAAAGCCAAGTGCTAACTGAAAAGACCAACAAAATAAGCCATTATTCATGAATTTCACTTCAGCACAGAGCAGGTTATCACATTCTTGAGCTGATCATCAGTAGGGTACTAACTTAGGGCTGGGAAGGTTTAAGATAGGACATAAATAAAGTAAAAAGCCTAGAGAATGTCCCTTGACTTCCTAAAAGGCCACTTTCTTGAACACCAGGGAATCACACAGAAAAGAAAAGAGGCTATCAGAAGACTAAAAAAAAAAACTTTCACTGCTAAATTATGTTGCCAATAAACAGTCTTGCATGTATACACCCAGGCTGTTCTCCTTCAGATTTGAGAAAGGACTTGTTTGCTCAGTTAGGGGTCACAGTGACAGGATCCTATCAGTCCTAGTAAATTAATCATGACTGCTTATAACAAAGACAGAATGAGTTTGGACAACTGCCCTGCTAATCTGAAGAGACTGATTAGTCTTCAGGTTTCTGGACTGTCCTTATGAACCATTAAATATTTATCAGAAGACAATAAATCACTCAATCAATCAAGGGGGATTCTACCAACACAAGTTCGTGTTCCTCAGTCTCATCCTACAAGCAACCAGTTCAGAGTGTTTTAAACCTCAGAATTATTTTGATGCCAGCAGTCTTCTAGTCTGTAATAAAACATCCTTCCTATGAACAGTGCTGATGTGTTTGCTGGGATTTTTGTTGTTGTTGTTGTTGTTGTTGTTGTTGTTGTTGTTAAGTGACAGAAACCCAGATTAGATTACTTTAAGCAATATGAATATATCTTAGGAGAATGCTAAAATAGCCTATGTTATTAAGGGATTGAACACTCAAACTACAGAAAGTATGCTTCTCTCCATGGTCTGTTCTTCTCACTGAAGACTCGCTTCTTCCTCTGGTAGCAAACCTGGCTGTCAGAAGCTCCTGGGTTTCACCTCTTATAAATTCCACAGCTAGAGGAACTGACTCTTTCCTAACATGCTTGAAAATTTCAGTGGAAGAACCAGCTTAATTCAGATACCCACCCTGGCCAGTCCACTGTGGCCCTGGTAAGAGAGCATATAGGAGCAGCGAAGGGGCAGGGTCGTGTGAAGCAAAAGGAAGTATCCAGTGGAAGCTTGAGTCATTCCCAAAGGGAAGAGAGTGCTGTTGCCAGAAGAAAGGAGGAGGGAAGGGCTGCATAGACAACAGCAGACCATTATAGGTACTTATATGCAATTTCATTTCAGGGATAAGTATGGCATGAAAATATGTACGTTTATTCCTTTTGTAATTATACCTTCACAAAACATAATCATGTCAATTCTATAGCCATTCAAGTCATGTAACCTATTGTATCCCTGACCTTCTTATCCCAGTATTTCCATCGTTCCCATCTCCAGACTCTTAGCTGGAAGACAAGGAACTTCCTAAGTAGCAGCTTCTACAGAAGGGAACACAATACGGTATTTCACAACTGTGCTTCTTCTGTCTAGAGAAGCCCTCAGGCAAGAATTATTTTCTTGCTATGCTAGGTGTCTAATTTTGGCCTCAGATAACCTAAGTAGTTTTTGCAATGCAATTTTATTAGTGGAAACAATTTCATTATAGAAGAATATTAGGCAACTGTTCTAGTGAAGTCAAAAGGTTAATATCCAAGTATAAACCACATTCCTATCTTACAATTCTGCCTACTTACATTTAGCAAAATCAGAAGTAGCAAAATAGACTCAGTAAAAATATTAAAATATATTTTTAGATTATATTAGCATTTGTAAATGTTTCCTCCAAAAACATGTGTGCTGACTGTAATGTTTTCAATATGTAGAGTACTTTCAAGCACTGATTCTAGAAGTTACAACATGGCTAATAGTGAATCTATTGCTTCTTCTTCTCTTCAGTGACCTATTAAAGTACCTGATAAACCATATTCCTTTCTGGTTTAAATCTATCTGATCCTGCAATATATGATCTTTGAAAAACAAATGACCCATCCATGCTTATGCTCAGGAAAACAATTTCCCAGAAGATTAGTCATGTCTGACCTCCCTTCCGGAGTTATCAGAGGTCTGGCTAGATTCAGGTGCTGGATGGGATACAACACACCCTCAGCTGTGGAAATGAAGACTTGGTCTCCCACAAAGCCAAAAGGGCAAGAGAAGGAGAACAAGATCCAAAGATCCAAAACAGGAATAAGTCAAAGGAGACTCTACTAGTTGGAAGCAGCCAGTGGAGAGACCCCTGAATCAGAAGCATGGCTTTAATGAAACATCCAGCAAAGCTGAAGACGAGTCAAACCACTTTAACAGAGAGAGAGATAACCCTAAATTTTATGAAGAGAAATTGTCTTTGCTATCCAAAATTTTGTAATACAAGTGTCACCTGGATTTGGAGTCTCCTGCCAAATCTCTACCCCAAATTTCTGAGGATTCCTGAGGCACGTGCAGGTGGAGGTGGGGGCAGAACTTGCATTCTCAAAGTCATCTCAACTCCTACTTCCATAGCCCTCTCTATTCTCCACCATTACATTGAATATGAAGCTCAGACTTTCTTGCATTCTCCACTCATAAATCCCACTCACACAGCGCATCCATTAATATAAGAGACTTTGTCAATTATTTAAAGGGAGGTATAAGGGAGTTTACATGTCAGCAAAGTAAACAATTTCCAACTGAAGATTGACCAAAAAAAACCACTAGGTTTTTTTTACTCAGTTCCCTTCACCCTGAAGTTTCTCTCTCCTCCCTCTTTTCTCTATTTACCTCCTTGGAGAAAGAACAACGAATTTCCCTCCTTATATAAAGGTATCAGCCTAGCCATTCTCCTCTGCTACCTTGAGTCTAACCTCTGATTTGTTCTCCAGTTTCCTTTTGTACCCCTAAGTAACTTATCAAGGTATTTTCACAAACAGTTCCCCCGCTTGAGAAGAACTTGAGTGACAGCTGTTAATATCACGAGTGTAACTTCTTACCCCATTGCACAAGATTGGAGTAGAATCATTCATCCCTGGATGGAGTTGATAAGGAGAAATGAGTGCAGATGTCTATTTCATAACCTTCAGATACAGCATCCTGGACTGGAGAGAAATCCCACCTGCTCATTCACAAATCTGGGAATCAGAATAGAGTCTGGGAACAGTTTCAGCAGTCTCTATGATTTCTCTTGTTGCAGAATTGATTCCCCTAATATCAAATTCTGACTTTTGGTTTATCAGAAAGGCACTTATAAACAGATATTGATCATCTGTGAAATCTCAGATAATCAGCT
Source organism: Saimiri boliviensis (assembly GCF_048565385.1). Taxonomy (NCBI): domain Eukaryota; kingdom Metazoa; phylum Chordata; class Mammalia; order Primates; family Cebidae; genus Saimiri; species Saimiri boliviensis. Next base: position 43,066,446 of record NC_133453.1, read on the forward strand.
ATGATCCCAGATAGACCCACACACAGCACCAAGCTGGCTTACAGGAGTTCTTGTCTCTGATCTCTGAATGCTCCCCCTGGCAGGCTCTGGCATACAGAGAAGCAGGAGGACTTTCTGTGAAGGCAGATCCCAAACTTGGGCTGATTTTGCTGAAATCATACAGATTACACTGACTCATGACAAAAGGCAAACAGATAATCAGAGACATGGGACTAGAAACCCACAGGCATCTTAGATCCTATTTACGGCCCCTTTTCCCTGGATAACCCAAGGAATACAACCCCATGTATACCAAAATCCTCTGTCCCTTTGGATTCAGTGGATTCATTCGACAGTTACTTTATGATAATAATAGAGATATAATCTTTAACCACTGGATATTTGATATTCCCTACACGAAATGATCTAAATCCACATCTTCATCAAAATGATAAATGGGATTGATATATAAAAGTGAGTTCACTCATTCATTCAACAACTATACACTGAGTGCCACCAGCCTAAGCTCACAGGTTTAAGCCTCTAGAAAGCTCCTACCGTGATTCTATTTACCCATTTAAAAAGCCAAATTTTTACTGTGGGTGAAAACAAAAAAAAAAAAATTTAAGCCACACATTACAGGAAAATTTACGTATTTCAAAATGCATATAAAGTCCACATAAAAAATAATCCTATCCAAGCTAGCTATCACAAGCCCGTCAAAGGAGCAAGGTATCTGTCTACCGTTAGTCCCCCTCCCTTCGTCTAAATACAACCTGGTTCTTAACTGTTCCAGAAAGGCATCTTAGAGTTAATAAATCCAAAACAAAATTTTGTCATTTCTCCATAAATCCCAGTATACTCAGTTAATGGTGCCACCTTTCACCCAGTTAAAAGGTGATCTTAGAGCCATCTTTGAATTCACTCACTCTCTCTCTCTCTCACTGCGTATATCCAATCCATCAATAAATCCTTTCTGCCCTTCCCCCAAAATTCCATCTACCATCCTGTGTCCCATTTCTCACCATCCCCACCACTACCACATAAAGCAAGCCAGCATTGCTTTTAACCTGAACAATTATGACATATTCTGACTGGTCTCCTCACTCATTCTTAACTCCTTACAAAATCTATTCTACAACCAGCTACAACTACCCCCTAATTATGTCCTCTACTGTTTAAAACTCTCCAACGATTTTCATGACACTTGAAATAAAATCTTAACTTCCCATGACTGCAAAGGATATATATCCATCATTCTCAGCCTTTGCTGCTTAGTAGAATCAACTAAGGAGTTTTGAAAAATACTTAAGTGCCACCCCGATTAATGAAATCTGAGTCTCTCTCTTGGGATGGGCTCCGGTATGGTTGGAGGTTTTTGTTAAGTGTGCACTCAGAGCAGAGGACCATCACTCTGCATCAAACCATCTTCCTCTCTGCTTTTATCTGCTGCCACTGTCTCCATTCATTACACTGCAGCCTCAGAGCCTTTTTGCTTTCTTCAAGCCACAAACAGCTTCTCTGCTTTGCACATTCCCAGCCTACATCCCCCACCACTGATCATCTTCACATCAATGGTTGCTTCTTGTCATTCAGGTCGCTATCCAAATATCACCTCTTTGCAGAGGCTTTCCAGGATCACCCTCTGCCCAGTTCCAGTGGTTCTCAAAGTGTCTCCAGAGCAGCAGCAGCAACACCTGAAAAGTTGCTTCCCCAGGCCCCAAACCAGGCCCCTACTGAATCAGAAACTCTGGGGACAGGGCCAAGCAATCTGTGTTTTAATAAGTCTTCCAAGTAATTCTGATGCACACTCAAGTTTGAGAAGCACTATTTTGTTCATATATGATGTGTATATATGTACACACTTATCTAAGCACCTCCACCCTTTACTCTTTATTACCTGATTTCATCTTTTTCATAGCAGTCATCTGAAACTCTTATTTAATTTTTTAAATTATCTATCCCCATTCCCCTAAAAGATAAGCTTCATGAAAACTTTATTCACTCCTATATGCCCAGTGATTAAAATACTGTCTGACACACAGTAAACACTCAATACATATTTACTGAGTAAATGAACCCATAAGCAAACCAATCTAGTCCTTTCTCCTCCAGAAGCCCTAAGGATTTGCTTTATTTTGTTCTCCTCTAGAGTGAGGGCCCCTGAAGAAGATGTACACAGGGATCTGCAGCAGCAGGTCTCAGAAAGCAATCTCAAAACCCAACCAAGTGGCCATACACCAGCCAATACAGGCTCTTTCAGAAGGGAGGCTTTTTAAATGTTGAACATACTTGGCTCATATGAATGTGAAATAATTGCTAACTGTGACTAATACACAGCTGGAAGGCCTCATTAAATCACAGGTAACCTGCCAAGGCATTTTTCCAAGGAAACAAGTTCTACTCAACAGAGTATCTTGAAAGTGGAGAGGAGGCCAGGTACTCAGGGCAAAGGCCAAGACAATCCCGCCCACAGAGAATATTCTCCCTTGAATCTAGAATTCTGAAAATGATAGTTATCTGTTCCTGTATCTTTCTACCTTCCACTGGCTCTCCCAATTCCAATAAATGATTTTTTAAAAATCATTGTTTTAAATTTCTTTAAAATATAGTGAGGACTTTTGCTTATCTTTGCTTGCCATTTTTCACTTCTTTTTCTGTAAATGGTCGGTTCTTAATAGCTTTCTTGTAGACTGTTGCCATTTTCCAAGTGATTGGTAATGAAATTTACTCTTGTCTTTTTTCTACTTTGTTTTGGTGACTCCTCCCTCAGGCAAAAGTTAAAATTTTATTTTTATATTTAGTCAAATACATCAATCTTCTATATTAGAGTTTCTGATTTTTCATATCTATAAATAAAAAAGCCTCTTCTACTCCAAATATATAAAAACATCCAACCATATATCCCATCAATACTTCTATGGCTCTCTTTTTTGTTAAAGGTTTAAATCTTTTATCTATCTGGAGTTCCTTTTTAGTGTTAAGATTGAGGAAAGAGTCTAGTTTTATTTTTTTCCAAATAACAATTCCACTTGGAAAACTCTGTAACCTTAGCATTTAGCATAGTAAAACTGTACATGGTTGATACTAAATTTGTTTGTTAAATTATCAGAGGAGTGACAGAAGTACAAAATAGCTGTGAATGACACTCTACAACATATTCTAATAAAATGTGTATACATGTACATGTATGACTTTAATGCAATATTAAAGTATATTGATATAAATTATAAGCAAAGTGGACTGGTGTTAACCATTGCCAATTTGATCATCACTTGTGCCATTACAGAAACAACAATAACTACTGTATATGTAGCACTTTTTATGCTTCTATTTCTACAAAGATGAGAATACTAAGCACCAAGAGTTGAAGAAACTTCCTCAAGTTTCCACGTTTAGCAACTGGCAAAGCAGCACTCTGGGACCGAGGCACTGAGGAGGAGTCCATGCCTTCACCACTATGTTATCCTGTCTTGAAGAACACTGTTGACCATGAAATAGAAAAACCAATTGGTTGTTTGTGCTGTTAACATCTGAGGGGTGTATATATTTACTGGGACATTCTGCATTTCTAATTCTGTGTTTCTAATCTGAAAACTAAATAAACATGCCCTTGTCCCCACCCTCACCTACCTCCCCCAAAAAACATACCTATCTTAGAGCTCAATGCCTTTGGCTACAGCATTTAATAAAGAACCTGTGAGAGTTCAACATAGATAACTCAAAAACTGATACCTCTCTAGACGAACCCACATTCTCCCCAAACCTTTTAAGTTAAAATGCCGCCATGAGCTGGTGTAATTCCCAAGCATCCTCTGATCTGAAATGGGTATATTACAATGCTTCCCTGACTAACTTGGTCTATATAGCAAGGTCAAAAAGTACTTCCCAGGATCTTATGCTATAAATTAGAATTTAATTAGACAAGATATTCAAAATACTGTGAACAATAAGGAGTGTCCATCTACAACTCTAGTTTTTATTTAGAAAAAATGAGTAGAACTTTCAGTTTCATGATGGCAAAAGAAAGATAATTTTGCTCTTCCTACTTCTTTCAAAATTCCATAGCCACAAAGATGATAGGAAACACAAACTCCAATTTCAATGAAATAAAGAAGTGACTACAATTTAACATTTGAAGATGAAAGCAATTGGTTGGAGGAAACAGCAAAGAGAAGAAAAGTCAAGCCAATGACTACAAGAGGCAAGCTGATTGGTCCCTGGAAATGTTTAGGAAATTGAGATATTGGATATTTTAGAAGCTAAAGGGAAGGGAAGTTGCTAAAATGAATGGGTATTTAGACTCTCCATCACTGGTAGGCTGCAGCTGGTTTATACCTGCTTGCAAGAGCTATTGTTAACATCTCTTTCCCATTTTGCAGGGACCTCACATTCTTAGCTTGAAATCAGTGCTAGTGAAAGTATTTACATAACACAAACTGTACATGCTACAAATCAGAGTTTTGCTTTGTTTTGTTTCAGAGAGCTAGTTGTTAAACATTTACCAGCACACCACTGATCCCAAGTTGCAACCTCTACCACCCACTAGAAATCTGAGGTTTATTCTCCAGAGAATGTGAACCATAGGAGCTTGATTCTCAGGCACAGCAGTCACAAAGGAGGGCAAGCAAAAGATTCATTGCTGAAAATAGAGATACTGTGTGAAAATCTGTATATTGAACACTAAGTTTCTTCAACCCCTGAACATCAGCATTCATGTTACATTCCCTTGACAGGAAACTGAGAAATCTTCTCTGAAGAAGCAAAACTGTCCAAGAAAAAAGATTTACATAGAATGGTATGTTGAGAGGACCTCAGAGAAAAATTCAGCTAACTTGTTTGATCACCCTACACTCAATTAGTCCACGCAAGCTATCCACCCAGATATGCAAACTCTAATGAATTCATTTTCCAAGTACCCCTTCTCAAGAAGTCACTAAAGTATATACCCTACCAAAACAAAGAAATAAACCAAGAAGAGAATATGGATTTAGGAAACAGAGAAGAAAGGCAATGTGCATTCCCAGAGTGACAGCTGTGCCTTATGCCCAGAGAGCACAGTGCATTCTGGGGCAGGAAACAAAGGGCTCCAAGAAGCAGGAATGAAAAACGAACCAGTAAATTATCTGACTGTTTGACCACATGAAACACTGTAATGAGAGATATTTTACAGAACTGTCAGGGGTTGTTAGAAGACTTAGATATTCAAAGAAAATTAAACAAAGTAAAAAAAATGAGGCAATTACTAACTCTAGGTAAAAATGACAACAAAAACAAAAACAAAAGGCAGTCATACATTCCAGTGTAGATCACTCAACACTGGAAAGCACTTACGTAGTCACAATAAAGTAATGCAAAAAAAGATGAAACCAAAAATTTAGACATATTCATTTATACAAGGAAGAAGTGAGGAAAGGAATATGAAGTATAAGGTATAAATGAGTTAAAATCCTAACATACCCCACAGAAAGTAAATTGATTTATCAAAAGGAATATTATTTTCACATAAGGAGGTAAATACCAGAACATACAGTTAAAAACAAAGTGATTCTTCTAGTAAATGGCACAAGTCAATGAAGTAAATAAGACAAATCATTGAGAGAAAAGAGTGAAGAATATTATTTTAATATGTTTTATAGAAGTACTTAACAATTATTTTCATGTAATACTTTCACCATAATTTAATTTACATAATCAAGAAATAATGAAAGATAAAAATAGTTTATAAATTATGGGCAACTGCAGAGAATGTAGGAATTATTCTGATTTTTTTTTCTTTTTTTTTTTTTTTTGAGACAAGGTCTCACTCTGACTGAGGCTGGAATGAAGTGATGCAATCTGGCTCACTGCAACCTCCACCTCCTCGGCTCAAGTGATTCTGGGCCCCCCACCCCCCACCATCCCTCACATGGCCACTGCACTTGGCTAATTTTTTAAGGTTTGTTTTTTGGTAAAGACAAGGTCTTAGTATATTGCCCAGGCTGGTCTCAAACTCCCAGGCTCAAGCAATCTTCCCAGCTGGGCCTCCCAAAGTAATGGGATTACAGGCATGAGTCAATACACCTGGTTTGATATTCTACTATAAAGAGATTCTTGAATTGTAACAACAGTAAAAAAATTCCAAATCAGGAGAGGTCTAGTTAAAACATCTTGCAATAAACTATTTGATTATTCATCAGCAGACGCCATAATCAAAGCCTTAGTTATGAGCCATTAGACAAGAGAACCTGTGGGGAACGCATCAAGGATAAATCAGGATGGTACTTCTGACCTTATCCTTTGCAGGAAGCCAGAATCTTTACAGGGGCACCCACACTTATTCATCAAATGTTCACGAAAGATAAAATTCATGTGTCTCTTGTGTACTTCAAATTTCATTTCTAAAAAAGATCAATAAAAACCTTTCCTTTCATAGTTCTCTTCATACTTTTTATTTCCTGCTTTGAAAAACCAATATAACTGCCAGAGGGAAGAGAAATTGATTTCATAATTACATGGGAAAATTAGCAAGGGGTGCAGGTTTAGAGTGGTAAGAGTAAGAAACACAAATTTTAGTAGAACAGAAAAAACAAATCATTCTTTCTGGAATTTTGGTGGGAAAAGAATGAGAAATTCAATGGTAGGTAGGGAGGAATGGACTTCCTAGATGGGGAGATCCATGTTTGTCCAAAGGCAAAGGGGTAAGATGCAATTTTTTTTTTAAGTTAGATGGTGGTGAAAAGGGAAACTAAAGATGGAAATGGGTTGATTGAAAAGCAAAAGTGGAAAGGTTTGCTTTGTGACCAGGGATCTCTTTCCTGTGAAATTCAAAGAAAGACAATGACTATCTAGAGACATTTTTCAGATGTAAAAAAAAAAAAAAAAGGAAATATGAAGAATATTTCCTGGATGGCCTTAGATTTTTAGTGAAAGAAAAGACCCAGCCATCTTCCAAGGGGGAAGTTAGAACTGGAAACTTATGAAACTGGAAAGAATTGAGACCAGCTATTCTCCAAGAGTGTACTATCAGAAATACCCAGAAGTCATTCGTTGGACTAGCAGAAGGCTGAATGCACCAAGAATCACCAACTCAGACTCCCCAGTTGCATCCTCAGAAACTCTGATTCAGTAGGTCCAGGATGAACCCAGGAGGGTTCTAACAGGCTCCCAAGGGATCTCTATGGGTACCTAAGCTTAGGTGCCGCTGTATAGGGATCCCCAAGAAATGAATAAAATAATTCCAAACAGTATTAAAGACATCAGTGAGGCTAAGATGTAAATGTTTGTAATAAGCCTATTATATTTTCTTATCTTTTCCAACAATGACAGAGAGAGAGAAAGTAGAATGGTGGGGGCTAACCCACACAATTAGTGAGAATTTCAGCAGCACTGAGTTGCTGACTAAATCTTACCTTCTTGTTCCAAGGTGAAAATGATTAAAACTAAAACACAAAACCTCCTTTCTTGTTCTTTTTTATTTAATCAATTTTCAACTAAAAGTAGCTCCCAGCCAGGTGCAGTGGCTCACACCTGTAATTGAACACTTTGGGAGGCCAAGGTAGGAGGATTGCTTGAGCTGAAGACCAGCCTGAGCAACATAGTAAGACCCTATCTCTATTAAAAAAAAAAATTAAAAATATCTGGGCATGATATCACATATCTGCAGTTCCAGCTACTAGGTGGAAGAATTGCTTGAGCCTGGGAGGTCAAGGCTATAGAAACCTGTGATTGCACCACAGCGCTGCAGCCTGGGCAACAGAGTGAGACCCTGCTGCAAAAAAAAAAAAAAAAAGTATCCCCCTTCACTGATAAAATCATTACCTCAGTCCGTAGGGCACTTGCATCCCAGGTCACTACTTAGTTCAATAAAAGGAAAACACATAATTTGGTTCCTCTCTTTGGGTACTTTGCTAGTGGACTTCTAGGGCTGCACTCTTAAGTGTTTTTAAACAAGATATCTAAACTTGTTGGTATAGCTAAATCTAGTTTAATCTCAGTACTTGGAATTCTTGTAGAACTTTGAGCACGACATAGGCACCATGCAACTTTAGAAAATTAGTTTTTTTTAATTTTAAAAAACATATCAGTACATCTCTGTAACAGATATTATTAACACACAGAAAGGACAAAAATCAACTACTTTCCTAAGACTGTATACTTTCATCATTTAAACAATGCTTTTCTGATCCTAAATACTGCTTCTTTAGTTATTTGCTTAAAGCTACAAAATTCAGTCAAAATAGAAATCATAGTATTTAAAAGAACTTTCCAAAAATATTAAAACTAAAAATACTATTAGAGCCCAATGGAAAAGGCAGTGTCTCTGTGTGTAATACGGCATAGTAGACGTGGTGTTTTGTCATTGAAATAATGTTTCCTCACCCAAATGCAGGCTTCTTTTAAGTCCAGAGAGTGAAGACTTGTACACGTAATCAATTTAAGCAAATTACAAAGGCAGCTGATCCACGGCTTTATAAAATAATCTGTCACGCACTGCATTCTGGGAAGCAGCCAGCTGTTGTCAAGCCTTAATGAAAAATGCCAGATAAGTGGCTTTACTTCAAAACACAGAAAGTGGCCTGATTAAATCAAGAAATTTTGATCAGATTTTGATATCATCTGGAAAGGAAAGTCTAGCCTTCTTCTGAAAGCTGAAAAGCATCATTTCTTCAATCAAATTATCTCACTAAAAGCTATGACATTTTAGTCAACTTAATCATTAAAGTATCAGTTTCTTCACTTTATTTATTGAGTCCTATGCCCAAGTTCCTTTGATTTATTTTTATTAAGCAAGAAAAGACTATAAGTTGCAGAGAAAATTATATCACAAAACCCATGTTTGACTTGAAACATAGCACTTTAGAAGTATTTCATTCATTTTTTAGACCTGAATACTACATCAATAAATATACATCTTTCATTAAAATAACTTGTATTTATTAAGAATTTTCAATAAAACAATTTGGAGAAAGGTAAAAAATATGCTTCCATTTAGACAGTTAAGAAACACATATTAGTGTGGTGATATTCAAACCTGGTTCACATTAAAACTGCCTGGGAGACTTTGTGAACTAACAACATCCCACCCCATAGTTATCAAATCAAACCCCTGAGGTAGTGATGCCTAATTATTGGTGTGTGTTGTTTCTTGGTTTAAGTTAACCAGCTGATTTTAATGCAGACAGGTTTGCGAATCCCACCTAGGGCACTGACTCTCAAATTTGGTTGCATATTAGAATCACTTGGGGGCAAAGGGTGGCAGGTTAAAAACACCAATGCTTTGGTCCTATTATAGGCTGAATTGTGTGTCCCCTTCTCTGTCAAAAAATAAATAAATAATATGTTGAAGTCCCAATCCCCAGTACTTCAGGATGTGACTGTATTTGGAGATGGGTTATTTTAAATTGTGAAAAGGCCATTGGGGTGGTCATACTCTAATAAGACTGTTGTTCCTGTAAAGGAAGGAGAACAGGATATGGATAGGTACAGACAAAGATCACATGAAGAAACCAGGAGGAGAAGATGGCAGAGAAGAGAAGCTTCAGAAGAAACCAAACCTGCCAACAGTTACCTCCTGGACTTCTACCCTCCAAAGTTGTGAAAAAAAATCAACTTCTGCCACGTAGATTACCCAGACTATGGTACTTTGTTATGGCAGCCATGGCAAATGAATACAAGTCCCATCTTCAGAATTCTGATTTTATAATTGCGGATCCAACCCTGGATCTGGGCTTTCTAAATGCTCCCAGGTCACTCTAATGTACACCGAGGGTTAAGAGACACAGCTTAAGTATCCTAAAATCTGATTTCACCTGTTTTCTACTTGATATTAACTTAAGAAGGCAGCAGCTACTTACATTTAGCAACTTCTCTCTACTAAAACCAATAGATGTAATCAAGAAACTAAATAGAAAATTATTTTTTGATGATACAAATGAGATAAAATTTAATTTACAAACACAAATAAGTAGGTGTTAATTACCTACTGATTAATCAGTTATACAGAATTGTAACTGATACTATCAGTTACACAGAATTGTGTACTGGTAATATCAGCTATACAGAACCTTTTAGAATATTATACTTTTCCTAAAGAAGTGGTTGAAACTCTCTAATTTATTTGATAAACTGCATTAAAGAGCTTCCATAACAATTACATTAATTTTTCTATTATTATACAGAGATTTGAGAACATTGCTTCATCCCAGTTAAGAACTCCCATGGCAGATAGTGCCATTGATCCTCCTTCTCACCTCTGTTCTCACCCCCATCAATGGAAGTCATGTTCTTTTCTTGTGAAATATTTAGTATCTGTTTCATATAATTTACAATCTACAAACAGGATCATTCCAACCATTTGTGTTCACAAACTCAAATGTTCTTATTTCTATTTATCTTTTCACTCTTAATATTGCCATTTTCTTGTCACTAATTGAGATTAATGAATCTTTGCACAATTATTTCAAAACATGGATGTTAATAGCTTCAGTGTCCACTTGGAATGCAACAGCTATATCTTATCTTTCTTTCCCCATTAAAGAGGTCTAATGGCTTCTGAATCACACAAACCTCAGATCCAATCAGCCCTGCCACTAAACAGCTGTGTGACCTTCAGGAAGTTACATAAATTCTCCAAGCTTCTCGGTATCCCCCTTAAAAGGACTAGGTATGTGTTCCCCCAACCCTTTCCCCACTAACTACTAATAGAAGATGGCAACAAGTGGAGATTTGGGCCCAAGATAAAAACTGTGTTTTGAGAATGGTAGGACAACCCAAAAAGCTAAAGACCCTTTGCCTAGCTTAGATATTACTTGAGGGATAAATGTCTATCTTGTCTGAAACACTCTATTTACAGGACACTGTACCACACCAACAAAGCTTGTACCGTATTCTACATATTCTCTTCTGTGGAGACAAGTTTGAGGAAACTCTTCTGGAAGTTTGGAAGATACTTGTATGAAAGATACAAAAGTAATTAGGAGGTTACTATAGAAGTTCAAACGCAAGAGTCAGTGGCTTGGAATAATACAGTGTGACAATGGAGGTGAATGTGGAAGTTGGTAAACATACACTTTGGAAGTACAGTCGACATAAACCAATGATGCACTGAATGTACAGGGACATGTCAAAGATGGACCTCTGAAGGTCCTAAGAAGATAGAGGCATTATTGACTCATGAAGACTTGAAAATAACTATAATTCTAGGGGCAATTAAGAAATTTAAACATGTAAAACATAAGATATCTGTGAGACATAGATGTGGTCATGTCAGAATTGAAAGTCTGTGTCAGTGACTTGGGAGTAACTTCTCTATTCATCTCCAGCCTTGGGATTGTTGCCCAATAAATTGCAAGTACAATGCACAAAGTGAACACAGCCACACAAATACCACCTTAAATATTTAGGAAACATTATGGGACCCCAAGTCATTCATTCCTCTATTTGGAAAAAAAAATAATAGTTCTTTTGATCTTTCTCTTGGTTTTATTTTATAGCCTTTTCTCTTGGGCACTAACTGACCTTAAGTTCTTTTAATTTTTTTGTAAAGCACTTGATTGATTTCTATTTAATCTTTCATTGTGGATGTGTATAGTTTATGTTTGTTTTCACATTTCTATGTCTAAGATTTATTTGTAAAATGTCTTTGTCCAAACAATCTCTGAAACTTTCAAGGATGATATGGCAGAAAACATTATCACGTGCTTTGTGACCTAAATCAACAGAAGTATTTGGTGGGGGAGGTGAGACAAAGAGGCCTTACAAAATTTATCCAACCCATTTATAATAACTTCAAAAAAACAAAATATTTAGGAATAAATTTAACCAAGGAGGTGAAAATCTGTACAATAAAAACTACAAAAGATTAATGAGAGAAATTGAAGAAGACATAAATAAATGAGAAGATTATCCATGTTCACAGATTTAAAAAAATAATATGGTTAAATGTCCATCCTAACCAAATAGTGTACAGATTCAACGCAGCCCCTACCAAAATTTCAATGACAGTTTCCACAGACACAGAAAAAGCAGTTCTAAAATTCATAAATGATCTCACAGGACCCCAAATAGCCAAAACAATCTTGAAAATTAACAAAGTTGGAAGCCCACTCTTGATTTCAAAACATCCTAAAAGCAATAGTAGTTGAAACAGTGTAATACTGGCATAAAATAGCATATATAAACCAACAGAACAGAATAGACATCCCAGAAATAAATGTATGTATTTAAGGTCAATTGATCTTTGGCAAGTGTGCTAAGAACACACAATGAAGAAAGGACAGTCTCTTCAATAAATAGATTTGGGAAAACTGGATATCCATATGCAGAAGAATGAAAGAGGACCTCTATATCACACCAAACACAAAAAGCAACTCAAAGCAGATTTAAGACTTAAATATAGGACCTGAAACTATAAAACTACTAGCAGAAAATACAGGGGGAAAGCTACATGACACTGGTCTAGGCAATGATTTTTTTCTACATATGACCTTATAAGTACAAGCAACAAAAACCTTAAGCACCTTAAAAGCACAAGCAACAAAAGCAAAATTAGACAAATCTAATTACATGAAACTAGAAAGTTCCGGCACAGCAAAGGAAACAATTGACAGAGTGAAGAGACAGTCCACAGACTGGTAGAAAGTATCTGCAGACTGTACATCTGATAAGAAGTTAATACTCAAAATATATAAGGAACTTGGGCAACTCAATAGCAAGAAAACAAATTAACTTGATTTTAAAACTAGAAAAAGACCTGAATAGACATCTCTCAAAAGACATACAAATGGCCAACAGGTGTATGAAAACATGTTCAACATCACTAATCATCAAGAAAATGCAGATTAAACCACAATGAGATATTACCTCATGCCCATTAGAATGGTTATTGTCAACAGATAAGTATTGGAAAGATATGCATAAAAAAGGAAGGCTTATACATTGTTGGTAGGAATATAAATTAATACAGGCACTATGGAAAACAACGAAGGTTTATCAAAAAAATTAAACATAGAATTATCATATGATCCAGCAATCCCACTTCTTTGTGTACATCTAAAGGAAATAAAATCAGTATGCCAAAGAGATATCTGTACTTCATGTACTGCAGCATTATTCATGATAGCTAAGATGTGGTATCAACCTAAGTATCCATTAAGGCATGAATGAATAAAGAAAATGTGGGAGGGGGGTGTTTAATATGTGTATACATATATGCGATGGAATACTAAGCTGAAAAAAAAGGATCCTGTCATTTGTGACAACATGAATGAACCTGGAGGAATTATGCTAAGTGAAATAAGCTAGGAACAGAAGAACAAATACTGCATGATCTCACTTATATGTGGAATCTTAAAAAAAAGTTGAACTCATAGAAGTTCATAGTCGAATGACAGCTGCCAGGAGCTGGGAATTGGCATAGGTGGAAGATGATGGTCAAAGGGTACAAAGTGTCAGAATAAATAAGTTTGGGAGATCCATTGTATAGCATGGTGACTATAGTCTATAATAACATATGGTATACTTGAAATTCACTAGCAGAGATTCTCCTTTACTTTTAGGTTCAGGGGGTAAACATGCAAGATTGTTGTATAGGTAAATTGCATGTCATAGGGGTTGGGTGTACAGATTATTTTGTCACCCAGGTAATAAGTATAGTACCTGATAGGTAGTTTTTCGATCCTCTCCCTCCTCCAACCTCTACCCTCAAATAGGTTTCCGTGTCTATTGTTCCCCTTTGTATCCATGTGTTCTCAATATTTATCTCCCACTTATAAATGAGAATATACAGTATTTGGTTTTCTGCTCCTTCATTAGTTCACTTAGGATTATGGCCTCTGGCTCCATCTATGTTGCTGCAAAGAACATGATCTTGTTCTTTTTTATGGTTACATATTAATAATAGTATTCTATGGTAGCTATGTACCACATTTTCTTTATCTAGTCTACCGTTTAGGCATCTAGGTTGATTCCATGTCTTTGCTATTGTGAATATTGCTGTCATGAGCATACATGTGCATGTGTCTTTAGGGTAGAATTAATTATGTTCCTTTGGGTGTATACCCAATAATGGGATTGCTAGGTTGAATGCTAATTCCGTTTTAAGTTCTTTGAGAAACTGCCACACTGCTTTTCACAGTAGCTGAACTAATTTACATTCCCACCCTAGCAGTGTGTAAGTGTTCTCTTTTCTCTGCAAACTCACCAGGATCTGCTATTTCTTTACTTTTTCATAACAACCATTCTGTCTGGTGTGAGATGGTATCTCATCGTGGTTTTGATTTGCATTTCTCAAATGACTGGTATGTTAAGCATTTTTTCATATGCTAGTTGGCCGCTGTATGTCTTCTTTTGAAAAGTGTCTGTTGATGTCCTTTGCCCACTTTCTAATGGGATTGTTTGTTTCTTGTTTGTTAATTTGCTTAAGTTCCTTTAAATTCTGAATTTTAGAGACTTGTCAGATACAGAGTTTGCAAATATTTTCTGCTGTTCTATAAGTTGTCTGTTTACTCTGTTGATAGTTTCTTTTGCTGTACAGAAGCAAAAGAGATCTTAAATGTTCTCACAAAAAGGAATGATATGTATGTGAGGTGACTGAGATGTTAATTTGCTTGATTTAATCATTTTACAACATATACATATATGAAAATATTACTTGGTATATTATAAATATATACAATTTTTATTTGTCAACTATAAAAATTTTTTGTCAACTGTAAAATATTTTTTCTTTCTTAATAAAGAAAAAAAACTTATCCAGAGGTCAGAATTTAAGTTTATACCTCTCTTATCTGCAAGTACCTCATTCAAATAAGATCAATCATCTTAATAGTGCTTTAAATATGAGAGAGGAAAAAAGAAACCTTCTGTCTTAGTTGCTATGGATACAGGAAAGGCGTTGTGGATATGAATATGCTGACTTCACAAAGTCAAAAGCATGAACAGTAATCTTCTCAGCACTAATAAACACTCTGCCACTACAGCTGCATATTTACAAACTTCCATGAACTCAATGAAAGTGGATTCAGAAATCCATTAGGCATTTTATCATATTATATATCATCCCCAGCTCACACTACTTTTAAAAGAGCTGAAGAAAGAAATCTCTTGAAAGACAGCTTCCTGTCCATTTACAGTCTAGGAGGTACCTAACAACAACAACAACAAAAAACTTGCTGGCAAACCAAACTGTTTTTACTGAGATAAGAAAGGAACCATAAACATATTCATTTTAAAGCACTCATATTTTAACCATAGCTGCTAATATTGAATGACAGTTGCCATAAACTCTAATTGGATGAGATGCATTTAAGTGTGTTGAGCCAAAATGCTCTTACATTTGCCTTACAGATTTCTGTGAGCATTTCACAGTATATATTCCCGCAGCTATAACCATTTTTAACCCAGATTACTCTTCCAGGAAGTTTATTTTAAGCTCAGAAATTTAAATACTGTACCCAAAAAAATATATAGAAAGGCAGAAAGTAAGACTTTACAAAATCATTATATAATAGAGGCCATAGCTCAGGACAATTATCCAGTCTGCCATAATGGACACTTAAAAAATATATAGAAAGGTAGAAAGTAAGACTTTACAAAATCATTATATAATAGAGGCCATAGCTCAGGACAATTATCCAGTCTACCATAACAGACACTTAATATAGAATAAAGAAAAGCTTTGTACTGTATCATATCAAAAACCTTCTTCCCATCCTTAAGAAAAATCCTGATCTTAAATCACCCTGCAGGCCCAGTTCCAATGACTTCCATTTAGCTCTCAATTACCCATGATGATAATGAACCAGAACAAATAGTCAATTCACCAATTACCTTCATTTTGCCCAAATATCAAATATTTTGCCTTTTACTTAATTCATATTTCTAAAGATTCGCAATTAATCTATTAATCGTGTTCTTTTCCTTTCTACCAGCTCTGGGGTAATTAGTATGTAGAAACAACACAAAGGTGAGATGGGAGGCAGAAAGAAAAGAAGAAAAAAAAGAGAACAACTTGGATAATTCTCCAACTTGATATTAGTTCCTGAATAATTAAGAATCAGCTAGGATATGGTGCCCACCCCACTCACTGAAATTTTTAAAAATTCTCTTTTCATACCTTTAAGTCAAGAGCAAGCATTTTAAAAAGCAGAGGGCCAATAACTGCTTCTCTCACACATACTTTGTTTCTAGGAGTAGATACTTTAAAATATTTCCTTTAAGAAATTCTCACTTATTGGGGTGGGGAGGTGGGAAGAGATAGCATGGGGAGAAATGACAGATACAGGTGAGGGGACGGAAGGCAGCAAAGCACACTGCCATGTGTGTACCTATGCAACAATCTTGCATGTTCATCACATGTACCCCAAAACCTAAAATGCAATAAAAAAAATAATAATCTATCTAATGAAGCTCAAAGCAAAAAGAAATTCTAACTTATTTTATTAAGTTTTGTTGATTGGCCCTAAACCTCACCAAAACAAATCCAATCTAAGCAAGTCAGGATACCTCCCAATTTAAGGTGATCTCTTTTTCCTTTTAACACTCACAGTGAAGTATGTAAAATGCTCTTCTATTTCTCCAGCATTCTGAATGCCATCCCCCAACTCTACTTTAATATCAATTTACTACCAGAGTCCATGTCTCACTTATCTTTGAATACCTGGAATAGTGTCTTGCGTATAGCAGGTGACTAAGAAATTGATCTTGAGTTGAAGTAAATTAAAAACATCTTTCTACACACATGCAAAATAGTGAGTTAGCAGAAACAGAAAACCAAACACCACATGTTCTCACTTATAAGTGGGAGCTGAACAATAGAACACATGATCACAGAAAGGGGAACAACACACATTGGGGCCTGTTGGGGTGCAGGGCATAAGGGGAGGGAGAGCATCAGGATAAATAGCCAATACATGCAGAGCTTAATATCTAGGTAGCAGATTGACAGGTGCAGCGTACCACCATGGCACATATTTACCTATGTGACAAACCTGCACATCCTGCACATGTGTCCCGGAACTTAAATTAAATGTTTAAAAAGGAGTTATCAAAAAAGCATAAGTGCCTCAGAGTGGGAAATAACTGTGTTCAGTGCAGTGTAAAAAGAGGTCCTAGACAGCAATTCCTAAAAAATCACAAGCTGAAGAAAATACCCAAGTTCAATGCATAACCTCATTTTACAGAATCAGAGCACTGAATTAGCCACATCCCATCAGATGGTAACTGTGGAATGAATGAGATCAGAAGGCCATGCAATCAATATGAGTGGAAATGACTCAACAAAGGGAGTAAGGGGAGGATCACAGAAGCCTAAAAGTGAGAAACTGGCAGTTTTTCAGGTCGTTTAGTCATACCATGTCTTGCTCATTACCCATTCAAAAGAATTTCCTTTAAAATAGTCCAGTTCTGCTCTATGCAGGGTATTTCACAATCTAGCCTTAAACAAAATTGAGTATACATATGTAAATTATGTAAAATAACCACAGCCTTCCAATTTTGACAATTTAAAGCTTATTTAACCTCAAAAATTTAAACCTCTCCACTTTCCCTTTCATGTTCGACTGACCTGTATAGTAATAAAACATTCAAGAAATAATTTTATCATAGTCTTTTATGCTTCCAACTGAATTTAAAACTGGGAATAAAGGCCTCTGTCTTATGCTGAAAAGGTCAGATCATTGGTTGGTTGGGTGAATGGGTGGGTGGTTGGTTGGTTGATTGGATGGTTGGTTGGTTGGTTGGTTGGATGGTTGTAGGTTGACATGAGGAAGGCAAGAGGTCCTTCTATATGTTTCTTGAATCATACTCAATAAGGCCACCTCCAAACAGGAAGAAAGAAACTCCACTAAGACCATTTGTATAAAGGTACTGGTAGCTTCTGCCATAAAAAAGAAAAAAATGGGTAGAATTTGGATGCAAAAGTGAATAACTTAATTGAAGACCAGCCAGTGTGGACTGCCTTATAAGTTGTTACCTCCCACAGCAACAGCTGAGCTTCCTTGTAATTATAGCTCAATCAATGACTTTATCCTTTAAAGAAAAAAACAAAAAATATCCTCAGAGCACTATAAATGATAGCAACTATTCCAGAATGCTGCTCTGAGATGGTTGAGGAATGTTTAAGTCTAACTTTCATTGACCAGATCTAAACAATTTTCTGGGGGCAAAGGGAGCCCAGGCTTGGTGGCTAGCAATAGATACTGCTTTTTAGGCTCTGTCTTCCCTTCTGAGACACCTCCCACTTTCTTTTTCCCATCAAGGTGGCTCTTAGTTTTATTCCAGCTGGAATTTACCCTTATGAAATTTAAGAATTTTTATTTCAGCTGGAATTTACCAGTACGAAATTTAAGAAGGTGAGCACATAATGTGACTTAGCTCAAACCCTTCACTTACCTGCCCTGCCATCCTCCAACTGACCCCTCCCTCATGATCTTCTGTCCACAGCCCCTTCTCATTCAGCACTGGTGTAGAATATGGTATAAAGAGAATAAAGAGTAACTGTCTTCCTCTTTCAGCACCCTATCTTTATAGAAAACAAGATTGTAGAAGGTACAATAAACCAAATAAGCCCTTCCCAGATAGAAAGAACTTTGACAGTGCTGGCCTCCTTATGCAGGAACTTCTGTCAGTTAAAAATGTTATTAATAAAATTGCAAACGTGCCCCTCCATATGTGTCCTGGTAGAAGCCAGATGGTTCCCTGAAAATTATGGAGGAAGATGACCTACTGATTAATTCTTCCTCAATATCTGCAGCATGCTGCAGCTCAGAAGCCCTGACCAATGGT
This sequence comes from Saimiri boliviensis, assembly GCF_048565385.1. Lineage (NCBI taxonomy): Eukaryota > Metazoa > Chordata > Mammalia > Primates > Cebidae > Saimiri > Saimiri boliviensis. Next base: position 43,085,190 of record NC_133453.1, read on the forward strand.
GGCTGTATGGAACCTAGAGATCTAGGTACACACATTACCTTTCCAAAACATAAAAGGAGACAGAAAGCATCAAAAAATAAGGCATAGTAGGAAAAGGGGGCTTCTTTACACAATAAACTATTCAGAAGAAAAACGAAAGACCCAGTTATTTCATTTTATTTTAACCCCTCAATTTTCACATATGTAAAGTTATCAAGCATAAAAGAACCCAAGCATCTTTCTCTCAAGACATTTCACCGAATAGCTCAACTGCCAAACGTCTGAAGTTGAGTTCAGCCATATCGTGTGCATGTACTCTATTTTGTGAAGAACAGATCTGTTGAAGTAGTGTTTTTTATGACCAAAATTGTATATTTTCCTGAAGCAATGTAGTAATTAAAGATTCTCCTGGACTGATATGTTCAAAAATGTCTATTTCAAGTGGGAGGTTGGAATATGTGCTGTCTTATGAAAGTGTGAAGTAGTTAAAAGATCTAAATGGCACATATTCCATTACAGATCACTTAAGTTACTTTCAGGGTGTTGATATTCATACACAGCAGTAGTAAGGGATTTCTTTGCTTCAGAAGTTCCAAGAGTAGTAGTCATTTGCACAGATCACTGCATACTCTTCCATGCAGATTCACCTTATGGGAATGATTTTTTTCCTTTCTCACTCTTTGACACTTAATGGGACATCTGTGTATCACAGAAGAAAAAAAATGTCAAAAGAACAACTTTAAATAATGTTTGGTTCAATAAATGGATTGATATTAAATATATTATTTTTGTTTTCTTTTTCTTTCTATTATTTTATAACCTCACACTGATCGAGTAGAGAAAGGATGAGGCAATGCAAGTCAAAGAATGAGAAACAAAGATGGATGAAGAAAGACTAAAGGAAAGTCTTCTGTGTCACCTACTTTAGTAGTTACCTGACACTATATTTAACTATTTCATTAAAATTCATACCTTCCCGTAATCCGAATGTGAAGCTGTCCAGGACTCTGTTCCAAAGTCAAAACACATTAAATACCCAGCTTTTGATTATTCCTATAAAATGTATTTTAATCACTCATATCCTTTCTACCTAACCTTCTGAAGTACCTGAAAACTGTCAAGAAATGAAAAGAATTTTTGATGCTGATCCCACTGAGTCACTGTGAGTCACAGAAATGGCCAGGCCACTCCTGCTAATCTGCTAATAACTGAGCTACAGCCACTTCCAAGTGAAGAACAAGAGCCTTCCTGCCCACCAAAGAGTGGAAACAGGAAAGAATCATCATTAACCAGTTAAGGAGCATGCTGCCTCATCTTCTGGAAGGTGGAACTTCCTTCTGGAGTGTTTATAAGACTGCTGACACAAATGTATAAAACCCAAATCAGGAGAAGGAGTTTACAGTCGGCCCTCCAGATCCATAGGGGATTAGTTCCAGGACCCTAGAAGGACACCAAATTCATTGTACCATTATAAAATGGTACAATGCAGTATAATAAATGTCACTATGGCTAGAAAATGACCTGGAAACTTTGTTTATTCATTAACAAGTTTTAAAACTAACAATTCACCAAAGCATATACATTAGCAATCACAGAATCTTATTTAGTTAAGTAACACATGCCCATGCTAAAATGTTCTCATTATAGAAAAGTTGAAAAAATTAAAGAAAAGTAGAAAGAAAGATTACCAAAGGGAAAAAAGATATCATCCAAACATAAGGCAATGACTATTGACATGGTGGCATATTTTTCCAGATATTTTTCTAGGCATATTTATTTTTGCATTGTTGTGCTGAGATGTATACATAATTGTGAATCAATTCTGTTGTTTTGTTTACCATTGTAACATCTAAGTTATTAGAAACTCTTCATAAATATGATGTTTATGACTGAGTTTAATCTTAGAATTAAGCAAAGATGAAGACAAAGATTCATCACTGATTTAACACCTTTTAAAATCAAAGTTCAAAGATAGACTTCCATCATTAACGTTTCACCATATTGTTTTTATAAATACTTCTAGAATTGTAGGATCTAGTGCAAGTTAAAAAAGAGAGAGAGAGAGAGAGAAGTCCCTAACAATACTTAATGCTTTCAAAATAATTCATTTCATAAATCTTCAGAGCAAAAAACTATACTGGTGGTAATAATGTTAGCACAGATTCCATTTAGAACATCTTGAATATTTATCTAAGATATATTCCCAGCACTGGCTAGTTATCTATACTTCAAAAAATATAATGGGGTCAAGAGAGAATTTTTGCATAAGTTAACTTCCTGGAGGGTCCTAACAGCTCTTCATAGTTAGTACTTAGTGAAAAATAAGCAATACTTGCTTGCTTAATGCCACTGAGTACATAGTCAAGGAGATTCTACCATGACAATTAAGTCATGTTGACTGATCATATAAATTAGAAGAAATTTCTTCTCCAAAGTGGAGAATTAATACAAATATAATTCTGGATTCTTACTACTAATAATGTATTGAGCAATAAATGCTAAAGGAAAAATTGACATTTGGTTATAAGAAGTTTCTAAAACTGCATACCTTTAGTTGAAATATATGCACATAATGACTAGATGCAAATATAAAGCAATATACCAATCCAAAAAAATCACACCATCAAATTTCATTAAAAAATAACCCTTGGTTCTAAATTTAAGAGTTTGTCCATTTCTCACAACATAGGTCCTTCTTTGTGCTTTTCCTAAAAGAGAGAAAAAACTACACTATATTTGCTTGTCAATTTTCATATAATCTGGCCATAACTTCACTAGTGCTAATTATCAGTATCTGTTTGGGTTATTCCTGAGAAACCACATAATCTTAAAATTTTCTGTAAAAAAGATAGATTTTTCTACTCAAATTATTTCATCTTAGGAAAAGTATTAGTATCTCACCCAGGCACACTTTAATCAAAAGTTTGACCCATGAAGGAAGGTGTCCAATGATAGAATCTTTCCTCCCAAATAGTCCTTTCAAGGGAGCCAGAGAGGTTTCTACATCTGGAAACCAGCATAGCCATTTCTCCAGAATTTTTGCAAAAATGTTCTGTGAGTTAAGTTATGTAATAGTTGGCTGTCTGCCTTGAAAACACTAATTTTGTTCATTACAATGCTACTTTTGCCTTTCTACCTCTCTTCTTTGTATTTTTAGCATTAGGAAAAGGCGAAAAGTAACCCTCAAAATGACATAAGAACTTATCAACCAAATTCTTCTTGAAATCCTAAAGGAAAGAGACACAAAGTGTCACAGAAGAGGGTGTATACATTGAAGAGGGGCTCAGTGACATTGGAGGTGCCAAGATGAGTTAAAGTAATGAATGGAGACAGAATTAAGTAACATTAAATTACATGGTAGAAAACCATTCCCCTTTCAGTTCTCTTTCAATCCCTCTGATTACAACACAAAAAACACTTAAGTTTGCTGATCTTTAACACCCCTCCAACAATAACTGATATATAAAAGATGGCCATAAATTCTTCCCTATTATTTTCCTTGAATCTGAACTAGACTTAATCAACAGAAAGTGGTTAAGATGTTGCAGATCAACAATCTTGCATGTTCATCACATGTACCCCAAAACCTAAAATGCAATAAAAAAAAAAAGAAGTCTTAAAAAAAAAAAAAAGATGTTGCAGATCTTCAGAGCCTAGGTCCTAAGAAACCTCAGTGTCCACAGAGACTTCTTTGAGCACTCACTCTTGGAACTTAGCTGCCACATGTGATGATAAACCATATGAAGCAGCAACATGTAGGTACTACAGGAAACAGTTTCAAGTGGTCCCAGCTAACAGGCAGCAGCCCTTGCACAGCCAAATAAGACAACCATCATGGACATCCAGCCCAATCAAGCGTTCAGGTAATCCCTGCCACAGCTGTCAAATGAAACCTCATGCTAGACCCCAAGCAAGAACCACAGAATAGCCAAGCCAACCCACAGAAACTTGAGTGATAGTAATAAAATGTTATTTTAAGCCACTAAGTTCTGGGTGGCTTGTTTTGCAGCAACCAATAACCAGAAAGCTTCCTGTGCCCCACTTTCAAGAAAGAAAGAATAGGCTACAGATTCAGTAAATACACAGGCCAATATTAGTTAAACGATAAAAAGATTAGTTTTGATCTTATGTTTGTGACATGTGACATTGGGTTTTTATTTATGGTAACAGAAAGAGAAACATCAAATGAATACAAAGTTAAAGAGACAAATTTTTTAAATATCAAGTAAATTATAACTTGAGTTTGAAAGCTTATAACAAAAAAATAGGGCTGTGAATAGTCACAAATGGCTGAATATGGGAAACATTGCATAAAGATGAAGGGTAACAAGAAAAGGTTCTAAGAGAATAAACTAGGCTCAGAAACAGAAATCTCTTATTTTGCAGAAAGAGATAAAATGACAGTACAAAATCCATAACTGGGTTCAGCCGTTGTTTGTCACCTTCTGATGCTTTCTGCCCATGTGTCACTACTTATTCCTGAATCTCTACTACAAAATCTGAGAGCAACTCTGACCTCTCCCATAAGGGTGGTTTGGGGGCTCTGCAGCATGGCTCTCTGGTTATTGAACCTACTCATACACTCTTTGGAGGTAGAAAAAAATCACAGTGAGCCACTGAAGTTTGACAAGTTATTTGCTGACATGCTGAACAGAAAATTTACACATGTTGTAGAAGCAGCAAGCAAGGATTCATAAAGATGAGAGGGAAAACAGGACCCCTTCAAAGACAAACCAAAGCCGTAACTGACAAACATGGTTTGAATAGAAGGAAAGCTGACCTTCAAAACAAGACTGAATTTCATTCAGAACGTGTTTAAGATCCAGATGAAAAGACAGAGGTGCTATACATGGAGTGACAAAATATGATACTTAAGAGCATTTAAAACTGAGTAGAAAAATCAGGCCTTCAGTTAAAAGAGAGATCAAAATGAGAAGGGTTAATGACAAAAGTGTGGGAAGATTTGGCAGAAGGCTCTGGTGTAAAAGAGGTCTAAGGGACCGAGGAAGGGAAGGAGGGAGCGTTAGTGAGTACATGGAAAAAAGTTGTAATTTAAGTACAACTAGTAGACTATTAACATTTGTGATGGATGTCCTCAGGCTTTTGTAAATACCACTATAACATATGATTTCTTCCATAAAATACACACTTGAGAAAATGTGAGTACAGGCTTTCTCCTTCGCTGTGAGTGGCTCTAACAAATTAGTCTTGCATTCTCACTGTCATATTTATGATTTGACAGAATTACAAATCACCACATTGAAGAGCTTAAACTTCATTCCCAAATAATAGAAACTGAAAATGTTAAATCTGGGAAAGCCAAGAGTCTACTGTATTCACTTGGGAAGAAATTTCTTCCCAGAAGCTAAATGTTGATAACTGATTAAGCAATTCACTGGCTAGAACTGAACCACCCCACTCAAAATTCAACCTGATTTTTTAACTAACCAATTTTTAAAACTTCCCCCAAAATACTTCTATAGCATATAAACAAATCCCCCACAACTCTGAAAATCTTATTTTATATTTTTTCACTTTATCACCCATACAAATACAGATTTTTTTTCTCAATACTTAAAGTTTTTCAGTGTGGAAAACAGCATGTGGTATTGATAATTTCCTAGCCAGCACAGTCATAAATTCAAGATTATTAAGAACTACAACAGTGTTTACAAAATCTCATCAGGAAAAGTAAAGAAAGATTCTTAATTTTTTCCATTTATAAACCACTTTTTCCATCTTAAAAACCAAAGCCAAATTATGTTATATTTCAGAATTGTTTGATTGCCCTAATTTATTCAACAAATGGGTAGGGAATCAGCAAGAAATTTGCATTCCTTGCACTTTATTCTATGATCAGTTCTAGATCATTCCCAATTATTACAGAAACCCTAAATATAATGTAAAAAACCCTAGATGTGATATCTGAAATGCTCTGAGTTTTCAGCCAACCACTTAAGTCCTCAGAATATAATGAATACTTTTCTACTCATGACCCCTCAGGTGAGACGGATGCTAAGTTCAACTGTTTGCTCACTCTGTGCTGACAGAGAGGCCTGTGCAGTGCTCAACAGCAAGCTAGAGCCAGTCCCGGCTCTGTGGGCGCTTAGTTAAATCAGTTTAGCCCTCTGTGCTTCAGTTCCCTGGTCTGTAAAGTGCTGTATCAATAGTAATAGTATTGCTGGTGGGGTTGTTGTAAAGATTGACTAGATTGACACACATAAAATACTTAATCTAATGCATCTACATACATTTTAGCTGCTACTGTTGTTGTTCCTAAGATTTACCACAACTCAATTGACTCATATCTAAAGGTGAATTTCTCAGAGCTTCCTCCATTGTCAATACCAGTGGAGGGTTCACCCGAAAAGATGTTTATGTATGTGTGATATGACTGCTCTCAATTAAAAATTCATCCATCAACCTGCACTTGTCTCTATCTGTACCTAGAATTCTGCTACATAGGGCACTTTCCTTCTCTAACACAGCCCAAATACAAAGGGAGAAGATATAGAAACATGAAATATAAAGATAACATGAGTTTGCATGACTATTACATTGTAAATACCCACTACAAGAGTTGTAAAAATTCTGATCAGAGAAATATCAGTGTGAACTAGAGAAATCAACTGATATTTTGGATAAGATAAACAATTTCTGTTGGACCTTAAACCCAAAGAAGTGTATGTTAGGGGAGAGAGACAGTGTGGTTAAAGGTACAGAGGTGGGACAACACTGGAGTATGCATAAAAATTAAGTCATGAGACCAGGCGCAGTGGCTCACGCCTGTAATCCCAACACTTTGGGAGGCCGAGGCAGGTGGATCACGAAGTCAGAAGATAGAGACCATCCTGGCCAACATAGTGAAACATCATCTCTAGTAAAATATTAAAAAATTACTTGGGCATGGTGGTGCACCCCTGTAGTCCCAGCTACTCGGGAGGCTGAGGCAGTGGAATTGCTTGAACCTGGGAAACAGAGATTACAGTGAGCCAAGATCACACCACTGCACTCCAGCCTGGCAACAGAGCACGACTCTGTCTCAAAAAAAAAAAAAGAAAGAAAGAAAGAAAAGAAAAGAAAAAGAAATTAAGCAATGAAAACAGAGATCTTGGTGGGTAAGTACGGGTATGTTTGTTTCTCCAAGCATAAGGTAAAAATTGCTTATTTATTTATTTATTTAAATTTTATTTATATTTTTTGAACTTTTATCCATTTATTTACTTCAACTATAAATGCTTATATCTGTCTGAATTAAGCATAAGTACATTTTTGCATTCCAATATTTATAATCAAGGCATATATTCTTACTACAACTAGCAATTTTTCACCCCCAGACTTTGAAAAGGACCCCAATTAATAGAGCTGCCTCTTGTTTTCCTATTTCATAGGTTCCATGCCATTGTAAGTAACCCTCAGCAACTGATAGATGCTGGTTTGCTATCATTCAATATAAACCAAATTTTCAGAAGAAATACAGTCATACACCACATAGTGCTTTGATCAACAACCAACTACATAGATGACAGATTATAATACAGTATTTTTTACTGTCCCTTTTCTATTTTTAGATATGTTTAGATACACAAATACCATGGTTTATAATTGCCTATGGTATTTAGTACAGTAGCATGCTGCACTCTTTGTAGCCTAGGAGCAATAGGTTGTATCACATAGCCTTGGTGTGTAGTAGGTTATACCACCTAATTTTGTCAATGTGAGTATACTCTAGGATGTTTGCATAACAACAAAATCACCTAACAATGCTCTGTCATTAGCAACATATGACTGTACAATCACTAGATATTAAAGGCATAAATATACATTCAATTTCATCTCCATGCATTCATTTCTCATTGAGCTGGTAAATTAAACTGCTCATAAATCAAAATACAAAAGACTTTTATGGTTTGCAAAGAACATTAAATTGGCTTGCAAATAATGCTGGGTATTTGCCCACTTTTGGAAAACAGCTACAACAAATTTATAGAAAATATGCCAACTCATTCCACCCTTAGTTCTATATATATTCTTCAGAGGGCACAAGACCACAGCAGGTGTATCTTTTTACACTAGATACTATCTGTAAGAACTATAATTGTTTGAGCAGCATAAACCTATGTGAGCAACCTTAGGTACTTTTGCATATATTATTGTATACTTATTTTATTTTGCAATCATTTTATTAATTGTAATTGTTTCACTTAGCAGAATGTTATAATAAAATGAAGCAGCCATTTGTTTAATAATTTTTTTTAAAGATGAAGTTAGCATTTCAAAGTAGCTAGAAAAATAGTAATGATTTCCAATTCCAAGAAAGAAATCTCAGTCTTCCTCAGGCACTCAGTCCTCTGCTTGTCACTGTTGTAGCATCCCATGCTACGTGGTACTATCCAGTTTCTTCATGTTTCACAAACCGCTCAACATCAAAAGCACTAGAAAGATGATACATACAAGTCTTCCAATGAGCATTCTGAGACAGTCTGTGGAACAGCTGTCCCTTTCACTCTCCCCTGTAGAAATAGCTGTGCTCTTCTGAACAGCATTGCGATTAATGTTTCATACTCAAAGGTTTAATTTGAGGGACCACTGATAAATTTTGAGTTGCAGAGTCAAAAAACAAATAACGGATAAAGAAGAACACAATTGTTATTAACTTTTTGCCAGAAGACGATATATATGATCTTATTTCATTTTCACAACCACCCTATGGCTAAGCATTATTATTACCCTCATTTTCCAAATAAGGAAATCAAAACACAGAGATTAGGGAACTTGCCCAAGATCACACTAGTAAATGGTGTATAGCCAGGATTCAAACTCAGACAATCTAAGAACCTGTCATTTTCTTCCAGAGACTGAACACCATGAGTTTATTTCTCATTCATGCTTCAAGACCAACACAAGTCATCAGGAGAATGCTCTCTGCTCTCCTTAGTCACTCAGAGTCAGGCATACAGAAGCTCCATTTGGACACAAATTTTCCCATTCATGCAGGCAGGAAAATGAAATGTAGCAAACCTTGCACCAGCCTTTAAAATTTCCTCTTGGAAGGAACATAAGCCACTTCCTCTCTTGTATCATTGGTCATTACAAGTCATATGCCTAACTTCAAAGAGCCTAGGAAATACAGTCTTACTCTGTGTCAGAAAGGCAGACAGCCAAAATATTTTGGAACAGAACTAATGACAACCATAAAGGAAATCAATGAATGGGGGGTTGGAAGACACGGGAACATCATTAGAATTGCCAAGGAGGTGGAGCTTCCAAGAACTACCTTAATATTTTTTAGTTATACTAAAATATCATGATAGTAAACCACATGTGGGTAAATGCCCTACAAGGAAAGCTTTGTGCTTCAGCAGAAAACTGTACATTGTCTAGAAAACATCCTTCTGGCTATCTGACTCTGATCCTATGGGTGTTGTTTTACAACTCTGTAAATTATAGAAAACTGATTGCAATACAAAATAATTCTTGTCTATAGACATGCACATTCTGTCCTGTCCAGTGGAAGTTAAATTGACTTGCTTTCCTCACAGCAAAAGAAGCTAGTTTTGCTTCTATTTGCACATTCATTTCAACATTTTCAATCTATAAATATATATGATCTTTGGAATAGTCTTTAGTTACAGCATATGCTTGTTTCGTTCATTATGAGTTTAGTAAAATCTTTAACACTATAATAACTGTTACATCTGTATGTGAGTCATTATTTGTGTTTGTGTGTGTGTGTGTGTGTGTGTGTGTGTGTGTGTGTGTGTGTGTGTATGACAGCATCTCCCTCTGTTGCCCAGGCTGGAGTGCAATGGCACAATCACAGCTCACCACAGCCTCAACCTCCCAAGCTCAAGTGAACCTCCCACCTCAGGCTCTCTGAGTATGTAGGACTAGAGGTTCATGTGACCTAGTCTGGCTAATTTTTTGTTTTTTTTTTTTTTTTTGGCAGAGATTGAGTTTCGCCATGTTGCCCAGGCTGGTCTCAAACTTCTGGGCTCAAGCTATCTACTTGCCTTAGTCTCCCAAAGTGCTAGGATTACAGTCATGAGCCACCATGCCTGGCCAACTTTACCTTCCACTGGACAGGACAGAATAGTTTCTCCTATTTATATCTTACATATAATGGTACATGTTTTTATAGTTAATGAACTATTACTTATATATTATTATTAACTAAAATCCATATTTTCTTCTAATTTCCTTAGTTTTTACCTAATGTCCTTTTTCTGTTCCAGGCTCTCACCCAGGAAACCACACTGCAGTTCACTGACATGTCTCCTCCTTAGGCTCCTCTTCGCTGTGATAGTTTCTCATTCTTTCCTTGTTTTTGATGACCTTACTGGTTTTGAGTCCTGGTCAAGTATTACATAAAATGTCCCTCAATTGGGATTTATCTGATGTTTTTCTCATGATCAGACTGGGGTTATGGGTTTGGAGGAGGAAGACAACAGAGGTAAGGTGCCATTTTTATCATATCAAGTAATAAATATGTATATAGAGAGAATACAGACTATCACATGATTTCTCACTGTTGAAGTTAACCTTGCTCACCTGACTAATTTCGTCAGGTATCTCCACTGTAGAGTTACTTAAACCCATCTTTCCACACTGTACTCTTTATATCAGTATGGACTCACAGATATATTTTATTTGGGGTGGCAATGGGGAGACATTCCAGTACTACTTTATGTTGTGGCTCAAACAGTTCCGGTGTTGGCCACTGGGAGCTCTTTCAGTTGGCTCCTGGGTCCCTTTCACATAACCCATTCTTGTGGATGTGTTTGTTGTTATTGTTTTATTTTAAGCTCTTCCTTACTTCATGGCATTACAAAATACTACAGGTTCATCTTGTATATCTCCTGCCCAGTCCTAGAATCATCCACTTACCTAATAACCTTTGGTTTCTTTTACTGGAGAATGGTATTAGAAACCAAGATCTAGACACTTACTGTTACTAGAAAGTCACTGTTTCTAGGTCCTCTCAGTTGATGGAACAAGGAAATATATGTGTATACATTAACCCATTTATATATATTTTTTTCCATATGTGTCTATAAATATTTCTATATGTATCTGTCTTTAGTTATATTAAGTTAAATATGTATTCCTATTGGTGTCTCCAAATCTAATCCATTACTACTTGGATCATTCTAACCTCCTCCCCTTGATTATCTATAAACTTTCACTCCAACAGTAAAAAACCTGGCTTCCATCTTCCACCATTCGTGTCATTCATTGTTCAATTTCAGTATATATGCATAGTAGTATGAGAATTGTTAAACCATACTCTCATGGAAACAACATTTACAACTAGATTACAGGGATTATGTACAGCTTCTTCTTTTGCCTTCATTCTTACAGATCCCACAAATTTCCAAAGTTATAAAGGTCAACATATTTTCCCCCACTCCCTTCAATAAGATTGTTCATGCATTTGTAATATACAGAAGTCTTCCTGTATCCTTGGTTTCACTTTCCTAGGTTTCAGTTACCCATAGACAACTGCAGTCTGAAAATATTAAATAGAAAATTCCACAAATAAACAATTCAAAAGTTTTAAATTGCACCCCATTCTGAGTAGTAGGATAATATCTCACACCATCCCACTCCCCCTGCCCAGCACAGGAATCATCCCTTTGTTCAGGTGTCCATGCTATATATGCTACCTGCCCATTATCACTTAGTAGCCATCTCTGTTACCAGATGAGAAAACATAGTACCCATAGGGATCAGTATTATCCATTGTTTCAAGTGTACACTAGAGGTCTTGAAACATATCTTCCAAGAATAATAGGGGAACCCTGCAGTTAAATTGTCTTGTAACATTCTGCATTCAATCCTAGGATCCTTTAACCCCTAAAATTATTTTTTATTAACATACATTAAGTTTCACTCTGTGTACTATAAAGTTCTATGGATATTAACAAATACATAGTATCATATATCCATAACTACAATATCATACAAAATAGTGTCACCACCCTAAAAAATTCCCTGTACTTCACCTACTCAACCCTGCTTCCCTTTGCCAGCAACCAATGATAGTTTTATTATTACTCATCACCTTTCCAGAATATCATATAATCAGAATCATAGAGTATGTAGCCTTTCACTTAGCAATATGAATTTAAGATTCATCCATTTCTTTTTGTGGCTTAATAACATTTCTTTTTTTCACTGAATAATATTTTATTTTCTGAATATACCACCGTTTATCTAATCACCTAGTAAAGGACATCTTTGTTGATTCTAGTTTTCAGAAATTATGAATAAAACTGAAAATATTCACATGTAGGTTTTTGTGTATACAAGTTTTCAAATTCATTTGGTCAACACCTAGAAGTATAATTTTTGGTGTGATAAGACTATATTTAGCTTTGTAGGATACTGTCAAACTTTCTTTTAAAGCAGCTGTTCCATTTTGTTTCCCCAGAAGCAATGAATAAGGGTTCCTTTTGCTCTGCATCTTTGCCAGCAATTGGTATTGTTGGGTTTTTTTGGATTTTTGCCATTCTAATAGATGTATACTAGTATCTTATTGCTGTTTTAATTTGCAATTCCCATCTACAGCCATATCACCCTGAACATGCCAGAAATTGTCTAATTTGCAGTTCCCCAGTGACATCTTTTCATACACTTATTTGTCATCATGTATCTTTTTTAGTGAGGTTTCTGTTCAGTTCTTTTGCCCATTGTTTATTTGAGCATATAATAACTTTTTAGCCTACATCATTTTGCTGGGCACTGGGCATTAGAGTCCATCCTTGACTTTCCCTTCACTCTTATTTTTGGGCAGTATCTGGTATGCAGTTTGAATTGGCGTCTCTAAAAACCTGCTCTAACTATGACTCTATCCTGCTCACTAAGCTGCTGCAGCTGCTGATGATGATGGTGATGATGATGATACATATTGAATGCTAACTATGTGCCATTATATGGACTGCATTGTACATGTATAATTATAAGTGGCATAGATTATTCTATTTCCTCCTCATAACCCAACCCTAAATGTAAATACTGTCAATATCCCTGTTTTACAAATGAGAAAACTGAAACCTAGAGAACATTAAGAAACTTGCCCATGTTTACAGTTAATAAGTAAATGAGCCACTACTGAATCCAGAGAGTTTAAGTCCAGAGCCTACAGTCTTAACCACTATGGAATATACATACTTCCTAGAAACTTGAAAGATAAAAAGCTAAAAACAACTAATATTCTTTCCAAGTGTGTAAAAATACTTGAAACACCAAAGTTTTTTTTTTTTGGAAACTGCAAAAAAAAATTATTATCTGTGAAAAAGGAATGAAACAAATTACTGACAAGTAGTCAAAATAATGTTATCTGAATGCTGAAAATGTACTACTATCAAGTAAAACACAGAGAAGAATTAGGCAATCTTTGCCTCAAGAATTAAATGCTTAGGTCAAAGGATGGGTTTCAACATCTCCAAGTCACAGCACAGATATGACCACAAGCAACCACAGACACATGGTTGTAGCAGATGTAGCAACTAAAGCTAGTATATTGTCTGATGCTAACTTAGCCATTTCTCCAATTGTTCTCTGAAAAATCTGATGCTAATTCTAGAAATAATAACAACTGAGATACCTAAAGAAATGTCATTGGTAAAGAAATGACCCTTCATCTCTGTATCTCACTCAGCCTTCCCATCACCAAGCCCCTCCAGCCACTTGAGTCAGAGCTTTGAGATGAAAGGGAAATCACCACCTTATCAGACACAAATAGTGTGTCAGTGCCTCAAGGAAGGGAAGCAGTTGGGCTGGAAGTCATCACTAGGTTGTCTGAAATCCTTCCCTGAGGATTAACAAACTGCTTCTGTGAAAGGAGCACATACTGTGAAGAAGAAAGATCTCCACCTTCTTCTTCTTAACTCCCAGAACCACTAAACTGGGAACTTCATATCCTGCTGTCATTGGACTTAAAAAAAAAAAAAAAAAAAAAAAAAAAAGTCTCCTTCTGAAGAGTGAAAGTTTGAGGGTTTAAAAAAAAAAAAAAAAAAACCCTCCTTTTATCCACAGAATTCTTGGAAAGAGTGTCTTGTGACTCTTTCTGTCTTTCACACTTGACAAGTAAAATTCCTCCCAAACTCACTCTTCATTTAAATATGGGTAGAAAATAAATTTAGACTTGGCATCTTGAAAAATGGGACTGCTGACATATAAATCCTGCCACTTTGTGTGGCATTGTTGACACTGCTATCACTTCTTTTACTAGTTGATCCTTGAGATCAGCTTTAATCAGGTGAATCATTACTGTTTTCAAACTTTGTTTTTAAGTTAGCAGATGATTTGAAGATTAAACCCCTTCTACGCTCTCAGTTTATTCACCACTTTAATCTCATCTGGAAGATGGAACTGTTCTTACCTGAATGGCAGACTATCTAGGGCATGCAGTCAAAACAAGAATGTAGGATCTCTAGAACTCTAAATGGTATTTTGGTTCCTTGGGAAGAGTTCCATGTTCCTGACAATGTTTTAAATAAATTCTTGTTTATCCAACTCTTAATTCCAACAGTATGAGTCATGTTCCAGGTTACTTTATGAGGAAACAACATGCCCTGCTCAGCCACCATGTTGCTCCTTCCAGGCCACTACTGCAGGGCCTGCTGTTCACCTGTAATAAATGGTGTGTCCTTCCATTGTGCAGCAATTGTCTTATGTTGTGATCCTACTTATGTCAGTTAAAGTGAACAGAAGACAAGAACTGTGTCCTTTCGTCTCTGTAACTCCTGCATACAGTAGATATTCAATAAATGTTTATTGACTTAACTGATTTAACAAATCACCCTGAGACACAGGACTGCTATTTGATAAAGCTGTTTAATAGTATCTCTTTCATGTGCTGAGTAGTTTAACATAAAAATATGGCCAGGTGTAGTGGCTCACACCTGTAATCCCAGCACTTTGAGAGGCTGAGGCAGACAGATCATCTGAGGTCAGGAGTTCAAGACCAGCCTGGCCAACATGGTGAAACCCCATCTCTACTAAAAATACAAAAAACTAGAAGGGTGTGGTGGTGCACACCTGTAGTTCAGCTACTTGGAAGGCTGAGGCAGGAGAATCACTTGAACCCAAGAGGTGGAGGTTGCAGTGAGCTGAGATCATGTCAGTGCACTCCAGCCTGGGCTACAAGGGGAAAACTCAGTCTCAAAAACAAAAACAAACACAAACACAAAAATATAATGTGAAAGCAAATAGGACCTATGTATTTTCACTACAACATAAATCAGATATTCACTTTTTGCTTTTTCTTTACACCCATGTCACAATGTCTGTAATTTACTCTTAAGTGCGCCAACATTATGAATGTGTAAATTAATTTAATCTACACCAAAGTGTACTCCTGGGATGGTTAGCTAACATTTAATCGGAAAGGCCACACTATCAGTGGTTACTACAGATGCTTCAACTCTCTCTATTTCTAGTCATGACCAAAGGCTTTACTAATTAACACAATGAATGTTAGAAATGAGTTTTCCTTGGTTGAAATAATGACATATTAAGTAGTACAATGCATATTAAAAATGGATTGTTACCAGCAAAATTAATGTATTCAATCCAGGTAAATTGGTTAAAAAAATTACCAAGACATTCCCTACCCTTTTATGAGAAGGAAATAGAAAACTTTGCCTCCACCATGGGCTCCAACACTGATCTCTAAACAACCACAGTTTATGTCCAGCCATAGGTTTGGAGGATTCTGGTAAAAAGTTAATTGAGTTCTTCCCCTAGAGTATTCTTATCTGCCTTGAGTAAATCTTTCATGCAATATGTAGACAAAGCATTTCTTCCCTAATCATTTGAGACTTCCTCAAGTTTATAAAACAAGTTGTCTAATAAATGTTTACTTAAAAACATGTAAACATTGTATGCATGATGAAATTTGATCAAGTCTTGCTTTTATTGTAACCTGATAGGGGAATGTGTAACGGAATAGCTAACCTCTCCCCACCTCTAACTATGGGTAAATGTGATTTATTGAAAGAACCTAATTGCTCCACATGACACATTGGCTTAGGTCAGTTTGCAACATCCCTGTAAACTGTTTGCTTTTGTTGCTGCTTTTATTTTACTTGTATTTTATGCTAAAAAAAAATTTTAGTGATGAAGCAGACTTTTCCCACAGCTGAATATCATTGATGGAGAATAGAATTAGCAAGTTCATTACCATACGGGACTCTTAACTTGGCAAACTGGCCCTTGGAGTCCAAATATGTTTAACATATACATGGATATCTTCCAAGTGTTTTCACATTGGCTTTCTTTTTTTCCAAGTAACTAAATGCAGCTTCTGCCTCCAGAGGGAACACCCATGAAGTCTTGTGACAGGAAAAGCTATTCATTTCCTACTCATTAAGCCAAAATGTACACTTTCAACTTTGCTCCCATCATTTTATCTCTACATATTTCAGCTTACGTTGTTGGGAGTCAAAAGACCTTTTCCAAACCAAAATTTGAAGATTCAGAATAAAAAAAAGCTTTTAATTTTTCTTCCCTACTCAGAAAACCAAGTTGACAGATGCCAGACAACACCTTCTTCCCAGCCATCACCTTGTGTGATAGCTAAGGCAGTTAATATAGCTCCAGTTTTCCTTGTGGAAGTGTCCAATGCTGTGACTCAAATGTACTTTTAAGGAGGTCTAAAGGGATTGGCATTAGAAAATAACCCTGGAAGCATTAAGATGTATGAAGTAGTAACAGCTCCACCATTTTCTTCAAAAGTATAACTTTCCAGAGATTCTGATGCATGCAAGGAATGCATTCCAGGTGGCCGAGAATGTTTCTCCCTGTGTTCTGACAGGGATTCAAGGGCAGCATAGACTGGAACTCGGGACAAAAAGTACTGGCTATGTTGCAGGTCATTGAGCAAATGCCCAATGTTACACTGAAAACTCTTGATCTATTTTCCCAGTGAATATTATATGCTAAAAGTGTTGAGGTCCCAGACTCAGGATATCAGGAATTCCTCACAAATTGAGTAGGATGCTAAAGAAAGAAGAGAAGGAAAAGAGAGGAATAATTAACAGTATTAGCAACTCCCAAATCCTGACCTACTTAATACTCTTAATGCCTGGAAGCAATGGATGAGCTTCCAGAGGTAAATAAAGTACCATTTTATGCAGTTCTAATTAATATTTAAACCACAATTTCTGAAGCAAACTTGATTTTTTTTCTGTTCTTGAAAAAACTTGATTTTTGGATATTCTCTCAAATGCTTTTCTTTTCTAAATTGCTAAACTTATTTTATTTTATTTTTGAGACAGGGTCACACTCTGTCACCCAGGCTGGAGCGCAGTGATACTATCACAGCTCACTGCAGCCTCAGCCTACCCAGGCTCAGGTGATCCTCCTATCTCGCCCTTCAGAGTAGCTGGGACTAAAGAGACAAGAAACCACACCCAGATAATTTTTGTATTTTTGTAGAGATGGGGTTTCCCCATGTTGCCCAGGCTGGTCTCAAACTCATGAGCTCAAGTGATCCGTCCGCCTCAGCCTCACATAACTGAAATATTATTGAAAGACTACTGAATCGATACCACAACTGTGTGCTTTTGGCACTTTTGAATAAGGTGTATTATACTCAAAATATCAATATTCTGGATTGTGATTTATTTCACAATGTGTTCAGGCTTAGTTTACTTTAATGAACACCATGTCCATTAATTTTATATCAAAATATAAAGCTTCCACTTCTAGATAATCTTTATTCTAGCTCCCTCTTATAATTTTGCAGAACAATATTAGAAACACCAAGTTATTTTACTTTGAAGTAAATACTAAATGTAATCGGTATTACATTAAAAACAAAACTATTTACTTCTTAAATCATTTATTGCAGGGTATTTGAGTTGGGCAGAAAAGGTTAACAAATTAACTCTGATCAACCTGGAATTCAAGTTTAAGGGAACTGAGAGGAAAGGGGATATTTTCAGGTTGCCAGGAATAAAGGAATATGGTTTGACATCAGAGGCCTATGAGAACAGAGATGAATAGGAAGAAGACTCTGCTTGAAAGCAATTGAACATCAATTAGAGAAGAGACTGGTGTGCAGTAAGATATGGAGTTTCTCACCCAGATAGTGACATGAGGTGATAAACAAAATTTAAAAATTTTAAAAACTGAAAGGGCAAGAAAAGGAGCAATTGTCTCTGAGATGGTGGTGAGGTGGAAGGAGGGCTTGGGTAAAGCCCTTGGAGAAGGTGAGCTAACACTTGTTGAGTGCTTACTAATTCCTGCCCAAGTAGGACAAGACGATGCACTTAAATCTTAAAACAATCCTCTGAGAATGGTACAGTTTTATAGGAGATGAAACCAAAGTTTACAGAACAAAATGCTTGGGCATCTTCAGTGACCAATTGTGCAGCTAGGAAAGAAGAGATGCACCAGGGAACCCAAATATGAATGGTTCCAAAATCCATCTCCTTTTGGCTAAAAACACTTGCTTTCCTGAGAAGATATGCTAACCATCTTGTATACATTAACCCACCTAATCTCATTTAATCCCCACCTAACTCCCTGTGCAATAGGCATTGTTAACCCCATTTTACAGTGAAGAAAACAAGTCAATAGGCAAGTTAACTTGAGCCAAGCGCCACACTTCGAGCAAAGTCCAAGATTCAAACACAAATCTGTCTCACTCTCACTTGAAGATGAGCTTGAAATCTGAGAACTGCAATAGGTGGAGATGAAGAAAAGATTCAAAGAAAGCTCACTTCCCATTTCCCTACACTGATGCCTGGAGGTCACAGTACGTACAAAGCCAGCATTGAGGGTCCACTGGACTTTTTATTTTCCCAAAGAATATTTACTACATTCTATGACCCTTATCAAAGGGCAGACAGTATAAACTTTATAAGCCGACTGCTACCAGCACAACTTTTCCCTAGAGAACACCACTCTCCAGAATTCCAGGCCACCATCCAAAATTCCAAATACCCTCAGAGAGGGAACTCTGAGGTAAACAGATCCCATCTTCCAAGAGTAACCAAAGAGCCTCCGGTCATGACTCAGGAGATTAGGCACTGCCTTGATTCATCTCTGCAAAGGCAGCCTGTGGGGCTTCCCAGAGCCACCAGTAGGAAGTGAGCCAGGATGGAATCAATAATTGCCACCCACAGATGTGACTGTGATTGCTACAAAGGGAGTGACGGAGAACACCGGGGAGAGGGGCTCAGAACACTCAGCCAGTCCTCTGTGTTGGAGCAAGTCTTAGCTCTTCCAGGAATGAATTTTTAGGGCCCACTTCTGTTCCTTAGCTAAAAAGAGAAAAAAAAAAGAATGCAGAAATGAACTTTTAATAACATTCTTTCAAACCAGAATGGGAAACAAAGGTTTTTCCGGCTATATGTGGAAAAATGTCCTGTCTCTGCCAAGTACCTAAAGAAGAATCTCCAATCCTGCTCTGACGTATGAATCATGATCTAAACAACAAATTCCAAGCTCAAAACAGTTTCCAAGGGGAGGAAAGGGAGCTCAGTTATTCAAATGTGTGCATACCTTCTGGAATAGCAGCAGTGGGAAACTGAATGCCACATTTATCCTGGAAGATTAAATCTTCTACAAGAGAAATAGCACAAGTCTCCTGTTGGTCCTTGAGTGACTCCTCTCTTCTACAACTTTAAAGACTCTTAAATGACTGTTATCATCAATCTTGAAACAAAATAATCAAGTACTTGTCCACATTGAGATAATTCTTAAAACAACATAAAAATACTTTATTCAACAAAATATAAAGTATTTTTACATACATCTTCTATTTTTAAATCTAGTTTTTTGGTGGGAAGAGATAGCATGGGGAGAAAAGACAGATACAGGTGAGGGGACGGAAGGCAGCAAAGCACACTGCCATGTGTGTACCTATGCAACAATCTTGCATGTTCATCACATGTACCCCAAAACCTAAAATGCAATAAAAAAAAAGAGGAAAAAAAAGAAAAAAAAAAAAATATAATGGAGTAGAGGAAAAAAAGAACATCATTTCATAGAAGAATATCACCTCTTCTATATGCAAATATATCAAGAGTTTTTTTAAGTTAGAGTATTAAATATCATTAAATAAAGACATTATTAGGAAATGCTTATTCCCTTAATCAAGTCTAAGATATTTCATTAACATTTATGTTTAGCTGATTTGGCAAGAAGATAAGTTAGAAAGTATGGCTATTACAAGCATATTAATTGAGGACCTGGTGACCATGGGCCCAAGGAAGAGAACATTGACAACCATCTCATGGAAGAGAAAGTAGACTCACTGTAAATAGCTCCAAAGGCATAAAAAGGATCACTGGACAGAGTTTAGGAGCAAGGCAGACTGCGGGGCAATATAAGGAAGAATCTTCAAACTATTTTAGCTATCCAAAGATAACATGAGTAATTCATTCTCTTTTGCCAGAAATATGTAAGCAAAAGTTGTTAAGCACCTGGCAGGGATTCTTTACTATTTTCAGCAGCAATCGCGAATACATTCCTATTTTATTTCTTCAGCTCTAATATTTCCTAACAATTCTTATTTTCACAGGAATGTCTCCATGGGTTGCTCAAATTCTCCTGTTCAAAACTAAATTATTATTTTCTCTCTCAAGCATCAGTCTATTTTTGCTCTCTCAGTAAATGGCACCTTGATCCATCCATTGCACAAGCCCAAAGCCTATGCAACATCTTGTACTCATCCTCTTTCTCATGCCAAAAAATGTGATCACTTCCCAAGTCTTATCCATTCTCCCTCTCAAATATCACTTACATCAGGTGATACTTAAAAAAGATGACCCCCTCTTGTACAAGAGCAGTGGCCCTCAAATTCAGCCGCTCATTAGAATCATCTAGAGAGCTTTTAGAACTGTAAGATGATTTTAATATGCTCAAGTTATGCCCCAGACTAATTAAATACAAATCTCTGTGAGATAGACCAGGCATTTGTATTTTAGCTCTTAGGTGATTTCAATGTGCAGCCAGAACTGAACCGTTAAAAAAGAGACAAGAAGGCCAGATAAGAAGGTACTGAATTGAAGTAATCAAATTATGAAATTATCCACTAGGGTAGTTACAATTGGAATTGAAATTTGAAAAATATTTTGAGATAATTGGAGCATAGTGTCAACCTCTCATGGCAGTTCTTTTCATCCCATGCCATGGTCAGAAATAACCCACCAACCAGTTACTTCCCAAAGTAACTGAAGGTGAAGGTATCTGAATGGATCAGCTAAAACTTTTCACTATCCCTGAGGAGCAGCCTACACTGAGTTAGGCAGGTAGATCACTTGAGATTAGGAGTTCAAGACCAGCCTGGCCAACATGTAAAACCCCATCTCAACTAAAAATGCAAAAATCCAGGCATGTTACCACGCACCTGTAGTCCCAGATACTCAGGAGGCTGAGGCAGGAGAATTGATTGAACCCCAGGAGGTGGAGGCTGCAGTGAGCTGAGATCACACCACTGCACTTCAACCTGGGTGACAGAGCAAGACTCTGTCTCAAAAAAAAAAAAAATGACTATTTGAATATCTTTTATTTCTTTCTCTTGTCTGATTGCCCTGGCCAGAACTTTCAATTCTAGATTGAATAGGAGTGGTGAGAGGGGGAATGCTTGTCTTGTGCCAATTTTTAAAGGGAATGCTTCCAGCTTTTGTCCATTCAGTATGATATTGGCTGTGGGTTTGTTATAAATACCTCTTACTATTTTGAGATATGTTCCATGTCTCTGTTTGCAGATAACATTATTGTATATTTAGAAAACCCCATCATGTTAGCCCAAAAACTCCTTAAGCTAATAAGCAACTTTAGCAAAGCCTCAGGATACAAAGTCAATGTGCAAAAATCACAAGCATTCCTATACACCAATAACAAACAAACAGAGAGCCAAATCATGAGTGAACTCCCATTCATAATTGCTACAAAGAGAATGAAATACCTAAGAATACAACTAACAAAGGATGTGAAGGACCTCTTCAAGGAGTCCTACAAACCACTGCTCAATGAAATAAGAGAGGACACAAACAAATGGAAAACATTCCATGCTCATGGATAGGAGGAATCAATATTATGAAAATGGCCATATTGCCCAAAGTAATTTATACATTCAATGCTATTCCCAACAAGCTATTATTGACTTTCTTCACAGAATTAAAAAAAAATACTTTAAATTTCACATGGAACCAAACAAGAGCTCGTATAGCCAAGATAATCCTAAGCAAAAAGAACAAAGCTGGAGGCATCATGCTACCTGAGTTTAATCTGTACTACAAAATTACAGTAACCAAAACAGCATGGTACTAGTATCAAAACAGATATACAGACCAATGGAACAGAAGAGAGATCTCAGAAATAACACCACACATCTACAACCATCTGATCTTTGACAAACCTAACAAAAACAAGCAATGGAGAAAAAATTCCCTATTTGATAAATGGTGTTGGGAAAACTGGCTAGCCATATGCAGAAAACTGAAAGCAGACCTATTCCTTACACCTCATACAAAAATTAACTCAAGATGGATTAAAGACTTAAATATAAGACCTAAAACCATAAAAAACCTAGAAGAAAACTTAGGCAATACCATTCAGGACATACGCATGGGCAAAGGCTTTATGACTAAAACATCAAAAGCAATTGCAACAAAAGCCAAAATGGACAAATGGAATCTAATTGAACGAAAGAGATTCTGGACAGCAAAAGAAACTATCATCAGAGTGAACAGGCAACCTACAGAATGGGAGAAAATTTTTGCAATCTATCCATCTGACAAAGGGCTAATATCTAGAATCTACAAGGAACTTAAACAATGACAAGAAAAAAACAACCCCATTAAAAAGTAGGTGAAGAATATGAACAGACACTTCTCAAGAGAAGACATTTACATGGCCAACAAACTTATGAAAAACGCTCATCGTTACTAGTCATTAGAGAAATACAAATCAAAACCACAATAAGAAACCATCTCACGCCAGTTAGAATGATAATCATTAAAAAGTCAGGAAACAGCAGATGCTGGAGAGGATGCGGAGAAATAGGAATGCTTTTATACTGTTGATGGGAGTGTAAATTAGTTCAACCATTGAAGAAGACAGTGTGGAGATTCCTCAAGGATGTAGAACCAGAAATACTATTTGACCCAGCAATCCCATTACTGGGTATATACCCAAAGGATTATAAATCATTCTGCTATAAAGACACATGCACATGTATGTTTACTGCAGCACTATTTACAATAGCAAAGAATTGGAACCAACCCAAATGCCCATCAATGATAGACTGGATAAAGAAAAGATGGCATATATACACCATGGAATACTAAGCAGCCATTAAAAAAAATGAATTCATGTGCTTTGCCAGGACATGGATGAAGCTGGAAACCATCATTCTCAGCAAACTACTACAGGACCATAAAACCAAATACCACATGTTCTCACTCACAAGTGTGAGTTGAACAATGAGAACACGTGGACACAGGGAGGGAACATCACACATTGGAGGGTGGGGAACAAGGGGAGGGATAGCATTAGGAGAAATAACTAATGCATGTGGGGCTTAAAACCTAGATGATGGGTTGATGGGTGCAGCAAACCACCATGGCACATGTATACCTATGTAACAAACCTGCACATTCTGCACATGTATCCCAAAACTTAAAGTTTAATTTTAAAAATTAAAAATTAAAAAAAGAAAAAATATGAAGCACTTGTGCAAATAGATAACAAAATGTTTCTGTGTCACCTATGGCATGCCCTGAAAAATTAGATGCTAAAGAAGTTTGGTTACCTACAAAGCAAGAAATGTGTCTATCTAAGTCACATTCTAAGATAAATATTCACCTATGTGATATTCATAAATATTAGAGCTAATTATGTTTTTTATTATTGACTAAATATTATCCTTGAGATTGACATTTTTGTTTTTAATAGGCCACAAACAAAATTTTTCTTTAAAAAAAATCCCAATTAATATAACTTAGAATTATGCATATATTATCACATACATTTAATTCAAAGACAAAATCGCTATCAGACCAATATACCTTTCCAGTCCTAGAAACAGCCCTGATTTACCACAACTATTTCCTCAGGAAGCGGGGTGGGAGTAGAAAGCTAAGAAAGCCACTAAACTCCTACACTTATCTGTCAGCCCACGACACTCTGCGATGGCATGAGAAACCCAAGATTAGGCCATGAAATGAGTTAAAGTCATATACTGTAGACACCCTACTCTGGCTTCCTGGGTCTGTTCAGTGTACTGCCAAGAAAACAACCAATAAAGGAAACCTGCAACTACCCACTAAGCCAAATTTGACTATCTTTCTCTAAACTTTCTAGTACAAGAGAAAGTAAATAAAACCATCTAAGAGAATGACTTTTTACACCTTACAAGAAGAATACAAGTACATGAGATGAGACCATGAAGAAAAGCAAAGGAATAAAGAACCCAAAATTCAGGTAAGGGTTCTCTCCTCTGAGGTGGAGAGAAAGAGAAGGGCCTAGGGTGGGGAACATGCAGAGCTCCAAAGGAAACAGTAATGCTCTGCTTCCTAGACTGACTGTCTGATGTTCATGCCAGATGTTCATGCCAGATGTTTATTTTATTGTTATTCTTTAGACCTTTCACATAGCTAATGAGTATTTTTGTAATTATTTAATAATTAAAACGTTTAAAGATTAATTTTAAATGGAATAAAAAGTAAGTTATCTAGATTTTTGTCCCAAGCCTGGGACTGTGTAACCTTTAGCCAGATATTTCTCTGATATTTAGTAAAATACAGGCATTGGACGAGAGCAGGAGTCGGCAAACTGGGGCTCATCACCTGCTTTTGTAAATAACGTTTTATTGAAACAAGCAAATCCATGCATCTGCATAGCGCCTGTGGCTGCTTTTACAACAGTGATTAGTAATAAGTCATAAAAATAGAGACCACATGTCCTGAAAATCCTAAAATATTTATTATCTGATCCATTAAGAAAAATTCCCAACCTTGGGCTGGGGAATTATTGTGGTTTCTCCTAACAAAGACTAATATTAAGGGAAAAATGGTAGTATCAAAACATGCTAACACCTGAGGGACCAAAATTTCTTTTTGATGCTTCCCATAAATGCTTTGTTTAGGTTAAATACCCATAGCTGTAAAATCTCATAAACTGCATCAACATATCTTAGACATGTATTTTGTGCAGTGTATCAATAGTAACATTAGTACAGAATCAGCACTCTCCTGCCCTGGATGCTGACATCTGTCTCTGAAACTAAAGCCTGTAACTGAAAACCTGAAATCTCTGAAGCCTAAGACACCCCAGCTCTGATGAAGACTCTCAGCTCACTCAGAATCAGAGAAGTTCATTCCCAGGACACCCCATATGCTGGCCAAGGGTGTTCTGAAGGAGAGTTTTAGTCTCTTAGCATACACATATATGCACATGGAAAAGCCTGGCATTTGCCACTTTAAAATGCCAAGAGTGGTAAGTTCATCCTATTCTTCATACCAGTATGTTCACTTTTATATCTAGGCAAACAATCCATTCACCTACAAAACTACTGGGGAGCTGCCTGTTCCAGAGATAAAGAACAGGAAAATACTGTCTCCTCAAACTTGTTCCTGTATAGCTGTATCTCTTCGATCTCCTTGATGTCCTTCTGTGACACTAATGATCCAATGTCATGTTCACACTTGAGACTGGCAGCTGCCAAACCCAAACTTGCCATGCTGCCTAAAGTCCAACAATTACTTGGATGACCAAGTAGCATGAATGACTAGAAACCACTTTGAATACCTAACTTCTGGTTCTGCAAAACCCATGAAACTAAGTAAAACTAAGTCATTGGTTGGAACTACATCCATTCCAGGGTCTATAGATTTATAAGAGCAGCAAGCCCAGAATTCCCTTTCTTGGCTGTCATAGGATAGCTGGGTACCAGGCCCACAAAAGGGGTGGTAATGAAGAAAATGGGCTGCTCAGTGCCCCAACAGTCTCTGGAGCCACAGCCAGTATGCCATCCTTCTGTTGTTTTTTAATTGAAAGCAACAAATCTCCTTTTTTCCCTCTAAAAGTCAAATGTTTATGAGGGTTCATATGATTTCTTTTCTAGTCTGCATTTCATGTGCATAGTTACTTGTTTGATAAGAAGAGCTTAACATAGAAAATTATTTTGGTATATAGGTCTTTAGGGAATTTTGACTTTTGGCAAGAAAGAACACTTGGAGTTGAAATGAGAGGACCTGGGTTGTAGTTTCTTGTACCAAACTGGAAAGACACCTAAGCTCTCAAGACATATTTTTCTAAAGTAAATTTCTTGGAATAAGTGGCCTGAAGATAACTCTTATCCACCTCCTTTCAACCAGTAACTTTCCCCCAAATCTAATGAGCCTGAAACTTTGAAAGAATCTCCTGAACGTCTTCACTTCAAATTGCTCTGAATCCTTATCCTCTTTGTCTCTGTTTCTCTCTGTTTCACTCTCTCCCTCCCTCCCTCCCTCCCTTCCTCCCTCCCCTTCCCTCCCTCCCTCTCTCTCTCTCTCTCTCTCTCTCTCAGACATGTACTTCCTTCTTAAGATAGATTTTCCACCCTGGCTCTTGACTTGCTTCCCTTCTGTCTCTTCTGGAACATTGCTGTTGCCTGAACGTGACCCACAATATTCTATCTCTATGCCTCTGCTCATGCTAGATTGTCATCCTACTTCATCGGAAAATCTCATGCAAGATCCAACAAAAATGCCACTTACTGCCTTTTGCTGTTTCTAAATCTCTACTGGTAGTGATCCTTTTGTCTTGTGCATCTCACCAGCTTTTATTTTATTTATTTATTAGAGTGCTGACCTGTATCGAAAAGATTGTTACTTTTGCTTTCTTCTAGATTACAAATTCCTCATTACTTAGTTAACTTATTTTGCCTTGCAATGTCTTACACAAAATAAGCACTCAACCTGTACTGAGTAATGATAAATAAAGTAGACTGAAAGTCTCCTCATATACTGGTTCTGGATTCAGATTCAAAAAAGCTTCACTTCTACTGTCTGTAGCCCTTATCATGAAAGGGGTACACTTTATAAACACATATCTTTACTATGGAGTAAATTACCAGGTAGTTACAAATTCAATCCCAAAAGATATCACTTCTCAATGTGTGTGTACCTAATCCATATTTCTGTTTCTCTAGTTTAGAGATTTTTTTCAAAATCCCAGAAATTAAAGTTGATTAAGAGAGAGACTGGCAACAAGGGCTTAAACAAAATGCTTACAATCTTTGAAGAAAAATCACTGCAGAGAGGAGCCTTGAGGTAAGGATAGGACCTCCATTCCAATCAATTTACTCTTGCATCTTCCAAGAAAAACCTTCCAGAAAAGCCCTTAGGTTTCACTGCTTGTCAAAAGTTAGCATTTTTATCTTGTTTTGAAAAACAAGATAAAAATCATGTTTATGACAACCCTTTAACTCTGAAACATAAAATAAATAATTAGTTGAGTGAAAAACGACTTACCAGTAAGAGCACAAAAGACTAAGAGTTAGTAATAAAAACTGAAATGAGAAGTCAATTCAATTTATTTTGCCCAGATTCTTCAGGGATTTTGTACCAGGGCTAAGTTAGACAATGATCCCAAAGTCCAAGGACTGTTCTTTCACACATTGGTGAGACCCACAGCATCTTCTGCACTCAAATATTTCTGAATATTTATACTCTTGGACAATATATTTAAATACGCAACACTAAATTGCCTGCCTCATTCTGTTTTCTTATTCTTTTCGCAATTTTCCAAGATTTTCTTCATTTCCTCTGAGTCCATTCCATTCTATCTTAATCATTATTTCTTACTCCTCTTATGAAAAGTCATGACCTTTAGCTCCATTTCACCTAAGCTTAGAATTTACTCTGTCCCACTCAATGGATTCTAAAATATTTCCTCTATAAAGTTGGTAAGCTATCTTGCATGAATTTATTCAATTAGTGAATATTTATTGACCACTTACTATATGCACTCACTCTTCTAAGTGCTGGAAATACAGTAGTAATCGAAACATACAAATGTGTACTCTCAAAGAGCTTAAATTTTAGTGGTAAGGATAAATAATAAACACATGTATGTCAGGAGGTATTAAGTGCTATAAAGATAAGAGAGACAGGCATGGGACTAGAATGTGCTGTGAGGAGAGTACTAGCTTAGCCACCATGGTGAAGGGCAGAGTGGGGTAGCAAACCTTACAAAAGTCTACCAGAAGAACATTCCTGGTAGAAAGAACTCATGTGCCAAGGCCCTGAGGCTGAATCCTTCTTCACCTGGTTAAGGAATAGCAATGGATAGTTAGAAAACTCTATAGCCGATCAGATTATACTAGCTGAAGACTTCATTTAATTAAGGTTCATAAACATTCTACTATTTTTTAAATTACTTTCCAAATAGAAATTGTCATATAAAACACAAATAATCTAAACGACACTGTCCTCTTGAATTAATTATTGCTGAGTACCAGTAGGTATTCAGACAGTGCCAGATGGACAAAACCAATTCCTGGTGCTAAAGCATCCTAGATGAGAAAATAACTTTGTGTGACAGTAATTCAGCTCCTCCAAAGTCTTATTCTTATCCTTAGTCTAAGTAAATGAAATGACAACCTAAAAATAAATAAATTATGAGATATATGTCTAAAAATTCTTCATGATACTTAATCACTAGTATTATTATTCTTACTTGTGTACTCTCTTTCTCCTCCACTGGATTGTAAGTTTCATGAGAGCACAGACTATGTTTACTTTAACACTATTTCCAGTGTCTGGAAAACAGTACTTGAGCTGTGTACTAGATACTCAATGAATATTGAAGATCAAATAGGAATATGCCAAAAAGGAGAAAGAAATATGCTGTTATTTTGGTTGCAGAGAGCCTACATTGTTGAGGTGATGGCAATAAGAAAACCAGTAATATTGTGTGAGTCTTTATAGAATAGCGGGCACTGTGCTGAATGCTCTACAGTGCAGTATGCAGTGTATACAACAACTTTTTGAAGTAAATACTATGATTATTCTTATGCTACAGTTGAGGAAACAGAGGCTAAAAAGGTGAGTATGATCAATTTGCAAGTATCAGAGTTCAGGTTTGAACAGAGGGTATTTGAGGCAAGACTAAGAAAACAAAGAAATACATATACACACAATTTTATATCAATAAATTATAAGTATTGTGAGAAATGTTCTATCAGGAAGATGAAACTAGGAACAGAGCACAAAGCTAAGGATGAACAGGTACTTCTCAGATAGAAGAAGGACAAAACATAAGGGTTCTCTTGGGCATGATGCCAAGATCAGCCTTGCAGTACATTTTATAAATGGACTAGAAGAGACTGAGTAATCTGATGTTTCAAATTTTGCAAATGACACATTAAGCATCTCTGGGGTGTGAAATGCCAACCTGATAAAAATAAAACAAAGTACACTTAGAGAATGACAAGCTATAAGTTCACAGAGCCCAAGAATGGGATCTGGCAACTTCATGAAGCAGGTAGGTTTCTCTCCAATTTCCATTTCAGTACTTGCTTTCCTGGTTCAGAGCATTCCACCATCCTCTGATCTATCAAGACCCTTGAGCCCAGTAGCCTACCTCATGGCATAGATAAGGCAAGAAGGCCCCCAAGAACTCACAGAGCCAGCCAAGACCTGAAATTTGAGCTAACTACACTTGGTGTTCAGATCAGGATGTTCAGCCCTGCTGATCAGAAAGATCTAGCAAGTCCCAGTCTGCAAGGGAACAAATGCCAGAACACTACAACTCAGCTGTACCTTCTCAAACTGGACAGATGCCTTTTAGCTAAAATGCCTGGCTGCTCTACACAAAGATGTTGAGCCTCTTGAACTTATTACTATAATGCATGGCACAAACTGAAAATACAAACTGGTTTAAGAACTTTTAAATGAATTCATTATCATTAATCTAAACAGGATTTCAGGTAAACTAGGGCTGCTTCTGACATAACAAAAAATCAGCTTCAGCTCCTGTCACATGCTTCTTGAGGCAACATTGGATATGTAATACTAGAGTTGAATGGATCACAGGTCTGATATATATGAAAATTCTCATATAAAATATTTAGTAGCTACCAGACCTCAGAATAACAAATTTGCCTCTTAATACTTTAACACTCATAATCCTTTAATGCATATTCACCTGACATCCAGAAGCCACAATCTTTATGTTTTTGGTCACTAAACAGGTAATTACAGCATTAAAAATGTTCACTGACAAATTATTATCTTCTTAATTAAAGCCAACAATAATGATAATTTTTGTTTGTTTTTCTCTTATTTAATGCATATCAAAAATATAAGTTAGGTACCCTATTATTCTGATATTTTAGATAAGGAAACAGGATTTTAGAAGTTCTGTGAGTTAGCCAAGACCCTATGGCTATTAACTGGTAGAGCAGCTACCCAAACCCTGACGGTATGGCCTCAGAAACCACAGTATGAACCACAAACACTCTATATTGCCTCCATTCTCTTCTACAAAAATGCAAATTAATTATAATGTACATCCTTACATATTAATCTGCAAATTAAATCCTCTATTCCAGCACAACTAGATACAACATATATATAAAAAGTTAAACAAGTTAAAGAGGAGGAGGAGGAGGAGGAGGAGGAGGAGGAGGAGGAGGAGAAGAAGAAGAAGAAAGTAGTCATACTTCTATCCCCAAAAGTATCATTATGAAAATGTTCAACTATACTGCTTGGCTTAATCACAAAATACTGAAAGCAGTATATAGTTTTCTCATGAAAATGACATGTCTGTCATTCTGCCCCACATCTCAAATTTAGAGGTTTTTATCTTCTTTCCAATTGCTCTAAAATACAGAGGGCAATTTTAAGACATAAAAGCACAACTGGAGAATCATCAGTGGTCACATGGAGCCATTCTTAGAGATAACATTTTCATGTAAAACAGAGACCAATTATTCTGTGGAAACACACACACAAAAATTATATCTGAAAAAAAGCCACCAATGAAAGGAAAACAAGTGCAAAACTGTTTTATCATTTTAACTAAATTGCATGTAAACAAAGACCATGAAACTTTAAGCAGCAAAAGTCGTGGCTTATAGAAAATGAGCTTGAATGCAGACAGATTTGCCAAAACCATGTCGGTCTGCAGTTTATTATGCCTGATGTTAAACAGCACCGGTCTCACATTTTACACATCTACCATGTATAATAGCCATTTCAAACTGTTTAATACTGGGATTAGTCTTTATCTTTCAGAGTCATATGCTGAGATATTTATGGATAAAATGATATGACATGCTTCAAAGTATTCCAGATTGGAAAAAGCAGAGAGTGGAAGGAGGAGCAGGTGAAACAAGGGAAACCATGAGTTGAGAACTGCTGAAGCTGGGAGATGGGCACATAGGGCTTGGCTCTAGGATGCTCTTTGTTTCTTATTTATACTCTACTTACTTACGCTTATTTCTGACATGTCCCATAATGAAAAATGTTTTTTTAAGCTAAGAGTTTGTAAACTACATATTATACTTAAATTAATATGGAATTATTAAAATCTGTACAACAAATTAAAATTCAGAGTACTAACACAGCATAAAGGCTTCTGCTAAACAATACACAGTTTATAATCTGCCTCAATTAGTTCAGAGAAAGCCTGAGATTACTGGGTCAAAGTCACAGGTTCCATTTTGTTAAAAAGTAATTTACTTTTCCCCCTCTCAGATTTATAATTCTAATCTCAGCCAGGCATTCCAAAAAAGCATTTAAACCCCTAAAACACAGAATAATATATGATGTTGAATGAGGATAGCAATAACCAAAAAAAAAATCATTATATGTGACAATATTATCAAAAGATTATCAATTCAGTAGGAATTGAGGCTATGGTTCCAACAATCCTTAGAGCTTCACTGATGTGTTCCCTACTCCCTCAAGACGTCTAACTCAAAGCTCACATTTCAGATGTTAATGTTGGTTCTCATGATCATTCTATAACACTAAATTGTGAAGTTCCAGATTTTGCTTCTAATAAACACAAATGGCCCTTGTATGGTGAGATCCAACTTATCATGGAAATGCTTCTTGATTATTTACCAAATGTGTACCAAAAAAAATGTTTCCAGAGCACACTATTTAAAGTACATTAAAATGTTCTGAATTTTTCATTGTAATTAACAACCCAAAGTGATAGTAGTATTTAATTTCATTTTACAACCTGCTTTATAACTATCAGAAAAGCAACTATGTCAGGAAAGTAGTGCTCCTTGATTTTATTAAGAAATATATGAATTTCTACATATGGAAATTTGCTGTATATGTATATGTGTGTGTGTATGTGTGTATATCAAATACATAACAAAAAGAAAAATAAAAATTATTTTATTTACCTATATTCTTCTCTTAGATGCACACATCCTAATTAATATTTTCCTTTCAAAATGGCCCTAGAATGGCACTTTTTACTTTCTCTTACTCGTGAAGTAAAATGGAGATGAAAGGAGGGTGGGAGAGATGTCAATGGATTCCATTTTGAGGGATCACTTTTATTCTTGGCAGAGAGTATGCTCCCTCCAAAGTGGTAACTTACAATAATTTTATCTGGCACTTGTGTTCCTTTTATTAAACATGATTGCTGTGTATTTAATCAGAAGGGAAGTCCACTGGGCCAAAATTTTTAAATTACTTCCCCTTTCTGTAAGAAACAAAAACTAAATCTTTTTATCAAGGGAAGTAGATAAATGTCTTCCAAGTTCAACAAGCCATGGTGTTGTATAGAAAACAAATAAATAGAAAGAGAAAGGGGAGCTAAAACACAGTGAACACCCTTTTTAGTTAGCCTAGATCTGTGGTGCTGCCAGTCATGTGCCATGTCATGAATCCCTTATCCTCACTTGAAAAAGGAGGGACCATGGTTCAGGAGGTGATCCAGGATTATAGTACAAGTCCATCTGACTCCAAAACTTCTCTTCCCATTCCACTAACCTGAGAAACAGAATATATATCATCACTTGGCTGCAGCTTTAAATAGCCTCATGAGTAGGTCTTTGCTTCTTCATAAAAACACTCAGCTCTGGGCAAACACACACAATCCAAGGCCTGCTGATGCTACACAATTCTTAAGACAAGCAGCCACAGTTTAATTCCTATTCTTAACTAATTCATATGCAGGCATAAAATAAACATTTACAAAGGATGATAAGGTAGATGTGTAACTATTGCACTAAAAATTTTAATAATCATGAGCGAGTTATACTGGCAAAGGACTCTTAAGTAAAAAACAATCCAACACCCCTTCCCTCCCCCACCATATACTTATAGTTATTTAAATTTGACTTTCACCAGAAGTGAGCAGAAAAGAGCTGCCTAGCACTCAGAAGCAATCATCACAAAATTCATCAATGGCAGGAAACTATGAGAATGTTCACTCAATGTTTATCAATGCCATTTGCTCCAAATAGAATTACAGTAAGTCTGTGACAGGCACTGCAGGCTGGCTCACTCAACACCTGTTGCCAACTACCTGTCTCTCTTGCCTACCTCTACTTTTAAGGTTAACAAAGCTAAATATTCACTTTCCCTGCCTTTTCATAAGGTGAGAGCAGGCCATGGACAGGGGATAGACAAGAGGACATGAACCAGCTCTCTGGCCAATATGACTTAAATAGAAGCCAACTGGTGGAATTTCTGAGCAGCTTTTTCTTTTCCTGATAAGAGAGACGATGAAGCTGGCACTACCCCCACCCCTTCCTGCACACACACTCCATCACTCTTCTCCCAAAACAAGGGCAGCCGTCTTGCAAGTAGGAGGAGACAAGCCTGAGAATGAAAGTCAATGTATGCAAGAATAGCAGAGCAAAAAGTCAAAGAGCCTGGGTCACTGAACAGCAGAACCAGCACTAGCAACTGCCTACCTCCAGCTTCTAATTATTCAAAAACATTAAATCCCTATTTGTTTAAACCACTTTAAGTCAAGCTTTCTGTTGTCCGAATCTTTTTCTCTAACAGATTCAAATAAACACTGTGGGTCAGGCACAGTGGCTCATGCTTGTAATCCCAGCACTTTGGGAGGCCAAGGAGGGCAGATCACAAGGTCAGGAGTTCAAGACCAGCCTGGCCAACACAATGAAAACCCGTCTCTACTAAAAATACAAAAATTAGCTGGGCGTGGTGGCAGGCACCTGTAATCCCAGCTACTTGGGAGGCTGAGGCAGGAGAATCGCTTGAACCTGGGAGGTGGAGGTTGCAGTGAGCCGAGATCACATCACTACACTCTAGCCTGGGCAACAGACCCAGACTCCATCTCAAAAAACAGTAACAACAACAACTCTGTGGTAAATAGCCACTTAAAGCCCAGCTAACATACAGCATTTAAGTATCTAACTTTCTTCGGGTTTAAATTTGCATGCTGAAATGAAAAACACACTGGACTCTAGATCAGTCATTGATAGTCACTTGCTTTTGACCTTAGTCAAATCATTTTACCTCTTTGAGCCTCACTCTTCACAAATTTGTAAAGCGTTAGATAATGATGCCTGTGCTGCCTATCTCATAGGACTGTTCTGAGGGTCAGATGAAGGACCTGACTTTGAATAAACCCTAATGTGCTATAAGAATGTAAAAGGTGTATACTCCTTGCATGCATTATGCTCCCTGTATATATTTAGTTGCCACCTATCTCACTCCCAAAGCTGACAACAAATATACTACAGCACTGAGTTTACTCAAGAACTCTAGACAAGATACTAATTTTTAAATTATTCTTCCCTAAAGGATATTTATGCTTTCTATCCAACACACAGAATAAATTTTGAACCAAAAAGTGTTCAAATGTGTTGTGAAGGCAAACAAAAAGAGGTTCTCTGAAGTTACAGATATTCTAAGTTCTACTTTATAATTCATCTGATGGTTATATTTGATTAAGAAATTTGATTAAGGAACAACTATACCAAGAAATAAGCAATGGTGGCTTTGTAACTCAATACCGTTAACTAATTTCAAACCTCTTATTCTGTGAAAGTTCCTCCTACTCAATAGTGTTTTTCAGTTTGTTGAGAACACTTAAGACCTAACTAGAAAACTGACTCTGAATTACATATATATTGATTGACTCTGCATTGAAGCTTTCATATAGTAAATCGTGAGTAAACAGGATGTTATTTGCACAGAGAAAGGGGTCAACGTAAGTAGAACTTTGCTAAGGATATTATCATAACAGATCGTAAAGTGGGCTTCCTGAAGTCCTAAGATCATAAGTACATTCACATGTAAAGAATAAAGTAGAAATTCTCATTTAATCAAAAATCCTCTTTTGGCACATCTTGTCTGTGTAGTGCACAGATCAGGGCCTCAACATCACCTAGGAGCTTGTTAGAAAGGCCAGATCTCACATCCTAAACCTGACCTATCAAATAGGAATTTGTATTTTCACAAGATTCCAGGTAATTCATAAGCACATTCAAGTTTGAGAAGCACTGATCCCTGCCCAGCCAGCATTTAGTTTTGATTTATTGTTGATAAAAATAACTAGCAAACCAAGGATTTATTACCTCTACACAAGAAGCTGGGAAAACATTTCCATAATATTCTCCATGTCAGATTAGCTTATCTCAAACACAGTTCTAATCGTGACATTCAAAACCTTCAGTGACTTCCTTTCACCTATCAAAAAAAAAAAAAAATCTAAAGTCCTCAGTATGACAGTCAAGCTCCTTATCTGGCAGCAATCCCCTTTCCAATTTCACCTTAGTCCCCTCACATGCCCAATGCTATTTCTCAACATGTCAAGAGCAGATCACCTGCAACAACAGGACTACCTGAGGCCCCACACTTGACCTTCTGAATCATGCTCTCTGGGAGACAGAACTGGGATGGAGCAATCTTAATCACTCTCCCAGGTGATTTGTGGAAAACAGCTGCTCATGCTTTAAGACTGTCTAATCCATGGTCAAGTTTCTCAATGTAATGGCACACAAGGGGTCACTCCATCCTCAGTGTCAGCATGGGCCTATATGTGGCTCTGTTGTTGTCCCTCACACAGTATTGCAATTACATGTTTCCATGCTTGTTTCCTCTTTAAGTATCTAAATGTAAGAGATGTATAATATGTATCTCTGTATCTCCAACATCTAGCACATCCTTGACAGATAGATGTTTAATATTTGCTGATTTACTGCAGCATTACTTACACTAAGTAAAAAAATCAAAATTTAAGCAACCTAAAACTCTATTATTTGGAAGCTACCTAAAAATGACATTGATTATTGGAAGGATAGCCAGGATACATATAGTAAAAATATAAAAAAGCAATTCGCAACGTAAGTCTATAATGATCCTGGAGAATATACACCAAAATGTTAACAGTGGTTATCTCTGGGTGGGAGGTTTATGAGTAACATTTATTTCTTTATTTCTTAATTTGAATTTTTTATAATTAGTATGTATATCTTTTTTACATTTTAAAGCTGTTCTCATTTTAAATGCTTAGGGAATAATTGCTGTTACAGTAAATTATGGCTTTACTTATTCTCTTTCCAAGGATAGGGATTTCCAAAGGTTGGCAGTGATCCAAAGGTTGGTGTTGTTGCTAAGAGGGAGAAGGAGAAAGTAGGAAATGGGTTGTCCTTAGCAACTGGCTCGCACAACTGTTCCTCCTATTGTCTGGGATTCAGAAAAATACTTAAACAGCCTTAGATATCTTCTCTTATAACACTTTTCTAATAAGAACTGTGGCTTCCAGTGGAAATGATATAGCTCAATTTTGACAATACCAATTAGTCATAAAGCATAAAGACACTATCGGTTGTCAACTGTTTCAATTGTGAAAATCAGATTCCAACCTCATTTCACCTTCCCTGTTGGCCTTCTGTCGCCTTTCAGAGTGTTCCCTGAATTTGTTCAAGGAACAAATTTGTTCAAGGAACAAATTCAGTGCAAGATGAATTTGTTTTATTCTATTTAGCATGATACCAATGCTGCATATGCAAGCTGTCAATGACTTTCTGTTAGTATCACCAAACTGGGGCATTGCTTCTGCTATGAGAAGGATGAATGGGGAGGTGGAGGGATATCTCCAGCCGTTTTTCTTATACTATACAAGAAACCTACAAGCAACTTTCATTTCAATTAATATTGGACATGAACTCAAGGTAGTCTGGAGAAAAATAAATTAAAATTAAAATCACACCAACCCCAGGAAGAACATGTCAATTTATTGGTATTTATTTCCTTAATTTTAACATTTAGCCGAAAACAGAAACAAAACTAAGATTTGCAAGGAAAAAAAATGGAAACAAAATTTGTTAGTCATTATAGGATTTTATTACAGTTTAAATCAACTTTAAATGCCTTAAATGCATATTATGCTTGCATATCAACAGAAACTGTGTGTTGTTATAGCTTAAAAACTTGAACATATTTGCTTCCTGGGTTCTTCTAAAATGTCCTTACTCTATGAAAACCAGAAGTAAATTTTTAAAAAATCTCTAAAAGGTTTAACAGAATATTAAAACTCAGTGTAAGCAGAAGTATAGGAATAGTTTTTAAAGCCTATTTTTTTGTTAAAGCAGCTCAAAATCATATCTCCAAAAGAGCAAAATTTGAGATAACTTATTACCCACTAGGCTCAAAAACCATGGCTGATCATTTAACAAATTTAAGGAGTATAGCTGGTGTCATAAACCCTGAACATGTAGCAGACATGCAACCTATGCATCCAAAATGAATAGGACGGTAAAAGGGGCCCTATGCCAGGAGACAGGAGACAGAAGATTTCTTCCCTTTTGTTCTGCAATGGCCACATGACTTGCTAGTCACTTTGCTTCTCGGAATTTCTCACTTCCTCATCTGTAAACAAAAGCCCTGAGGCTAGATGATGTCTAGGTTGTTTCCAGATCAAAAATTTTTTAAGCTCTAATTCTACACATTCTTTCTACACATACACAAAACTGAAAACATCCTATCTTTATAGTCTAAAAAAACTGCAAATGAAAAGAACTGCATTTTAGCAAATTTTTCCACTGACATTTTAAAAAAGGAAATAAGATATAGCCTTACTATTTTAATATAATTAATTGACTTTTCAATACTAGTATCATATCATCCTTTATTACTCATTAGCATTTAATAACCATATCTTTTATTTCTAGTTCCAATATTAGAAAGAAATTTGTCTTCCTCAATTACGGAATCAGCAGGAATCATGAGATAGGCTAGCAGCAGAAAAACATCTGAGATATAAAATTTAGTTTTGTCTTTCAAAAGATAATTGAAGACAGAAATTTCAGCTTCCCAAAGTATTGCACTCCAATATGAAAGACAGTTCAGTTATCAAATCAGTAATAAAAACTAATATTCATATAGTCTTATTTATAGAGCACTTTAACACACATTATGTCACTAAATCTTTATAACTCTATGAGGAAGTATTGCCATTATCCCCACTCTGCACTTGAGGAAACTGAGATCCCCTGACATTAAGTGGTTGTCCAAGATCATAAAGCTAGAAAGCACCAGCCCCATGACTCAACCTCTGACCTTTTCTCTCAATTTCTTGCTCTCTCTCCATGCTGTTCTGCCAGTTCATAAACCCTTAATGTTTCTGATTAAGCCCACTTTCACATAATTTAATGTAGACAGTTGCTCATAAACACCATAAACAATTAACTGGGAACAAATATTTGAAACACATGTAAACAGAAAGGGTTATTTACCTATCTTTAACATATGAGGAATCTTTACAAATTAAAAAAAAGAAAAAGACCAACAACTCAATGAAGTTAGATAAAAAATACAACCAGAGAGTTTACAAAGGAATTTATTGTTAATAGCTTTGAAACACTTGGGGGAAAAAAATAAAATGCTCAATCTCAATTAAATAACTGCAAGTAAAAATAAGCTTTTGTAGCCCAGGCTGGAGTACAATGGCACAATCACAGCTCACTGTAGCTTCAACCTTCCAGTCTCAAATGATCCTCCTACTTCAGCCTCCCAGGTACCTGAGACACAGCCACACACCACCGCACTTAGTTTTTGGTAGAGACAGGGTCTCATTATGTTGCCCAGGCTGGTCTCGAACTCCTGGACTCAAGTGATTCTCAGCCTCCCAAAGTGCTGGGATTACAGGCATTAGCCACTGAGCCAAGCCTCTCCCCTACCTTATTAACAAAACTTTTTAAATTTTTCATGTGCTAGTACACAGAGTGCGAAATAATAGACACTGGAGACTCGAAGTGATAGGAGAGAATGACGGATGAAAAATTACTTAATGGGTACAATGTACATTATACGGGTTATGGCCAGACTAAAAGCCCAGATTTCACCGCACCCCAATATATCCATGTAAAATAATTGTGCTTGTACCTCTTAAATTTATACAAAAAAGCAATGTTTTAAAATAAAATTAAAATTTTTCATATACTGAATTGACTGCGGTGTAGGAAAAAGTTACTCTCATATACCATCAGTGGAGAATCCATGGTCAAAAATTTTTTGAGGGCAATTTTACAGTATTTAGCAGAACTAAACATATACAACCTTACCACACAGCAATTCCTCTCCTTGAAATTTGTTATTTATTTTATTTATGTGGGCAAAGAAAAAAATGATCATCATGTAAAAGATGTTCCTAAGAGCATCAGCTATTACAGCAAAATACTGAAGACAACTCAAATGTCCCCCCATCAGAAGTAACTGAATTTTGGGTACTTCATACAATAAAACACTACACTCGAATGTAAAACCGTATACTTTTTATAAAAAGCAAAATATATTATAGTTTATCCTTCATTTGCCTATGAAAAATATACATGAAGATCACACCCAGAGATCTGAGATGGTATGTGCTTATTAAAATATGTCTGGAAAGATCCCAAGAAATTCCCCTTTAGAGAATGGAACTAAGGATGCAGGACTCTGGGGAATTACATTTAAGGTATTTTTAAATGTAATATTGTTTGAAGTCTTTAATTTATTTATTTATTTATTTTTTTGAGACAGAGTCTTGCTCCAACACCAGGCTGCAGTGCAGTCGCGAGATCGTGGCTCACTGCAACCTCCACCTCCCAGGTTCAAGCAATTCTCCTGCCTCAGCCTCCCGAGTAGCTGGGACTACAGGTACATGCCACCACACCCAGCTAAATTTTTTGTATTTTTAGTAGACACAGTGTTTCACTATGTTGACCAGGATGGTCTCGATCTCTTGACCTTGTGATCTGCCCACCTTGGCCTTCCAAAGTGCTGGGATTACAGGTGTGAGCACCATGCCCTGCTCAAGTGTTTAATTCTTTGCATGCCTATACTCAACTTGGTTGATGTGAAGAGTCAATTAGACAAGCTAATGTATGTTAAAGCATTTTGCAACTGAAGAGAACATACAAACCTAAAGCTTCCTGGATATTGCTTTATCACTAGCCTTTCAGGAAGACTTTTTATTGATTTAGCACCTACTGCCCTGAGCTATACCCAGTAAGCATAATTCCTCAAAAAATACTTCATGATGGATTGAAGAACTCTCTATCAAAATGCAAATATTCACCCAAGAGCTAACACCTTTAAATAGTACTTTTCAAATTTCATCAAATAGCCCCTAGTGTCAAAGACACTGAGCTCGTTCCCCCAGGGACCTAGAAAGTATACCAAAAGGCCCTCACATTTTTAACATGTCCATACTCTTTCTGATAAATTTTTTTTCACAAACCTTTGAATAAACTGACAATCGAGGAAGTGGCACTAGGTTTATTCTGAGACCTTACCCCCAGGAACTAGATGCACCCATTTGAAGAATTTTACTTTTTTTTTTTTTTTTTCCTTTATTTGAGACTGAGTCTTACTCTGTCACCCAGGCTGGAGTGCAGTGGTGCAAGCTCAACTCACTGCAATCTCTACCTCCCCAGTTCAAGCAATTCTCCTGTCTCACCCTCCTGAATAGCTAGGACTACAGGCACACACCATCACACCCGGCTAATTTTTGTAATTTTTCTTAGAGATGATGTTTCACTATGTTGGCCAGGTTGGTCTTGAGCTCCTGACCTCAAGTGATCCGCCTGCCTCGGCCTTCCAATGTATTGAAATTAAAGGTGTGAGCTGCTGCATCTAGCCAGAAATTTTATTTTAAAGGATATTTGTTGGCATCTTAGCAGAGGACACTTTAAATATGGGGTGAAAGATATGGAGAAAAATGGAAGTTAAACAGAACTTGAATCAGATACTCTGTGATTTAATCTTCAAAATCACCATTATTTCAACAAGTTACTGAACTCCTACGATGGCCATAGTCTCTTTCCCTTATGAAGCTATAGTTTTTAGTTCTAATTGATACTGTATAGGTGCCCTCCAAAGAGGTTTTAGCCAATGCATTCATTCCCCACTGATGATGCAGAATACGTCTTTTTCCACACTGCAGTCAATTCATCACATGGCCAAATGTTTTGTGTAGTTAGAGGAGCAGAGCAGAAGCACATGTCAAGCCCTGAATCAAATATAATTAAATAGTAAGACAAAGGAGGTCTTGGCCATGAAGTGAGAAAGATGGCTAGAGAAGATCTATCTGAGGGAAAAATGTCTGAGCTGAAACCTAAACTGTAGGAAGGTATGATGGTTAACTTTTGTGTCAACTTGATGGGACCATGCATGGGGTGTCAAGATTAAACATTGTTTCTGGGCATGTTTGTGAAGGTTTCCAGATGAGATTAGCATTGGAATCAACGGACTCAATAAAGCATATTGCCCTCCCCACTGTGGGCAGCAGCCCATTTATTTTGGAATAAAACATGGAAGAAAGAAGAATTTGTTCCCATTTCCCTGTTTCTTGTTTCACTGCTTGAGCTGGGAAATCTCACCTCATCTTCTCTTGCCTTTGGACTGGGAATCACACCATCAGCTCCTCTGGCTCTCAGCCTTCAGACTCAAACTGAATTACACCATCAGCTGACTTGGGTCTCCAGCTTGTAGATGGCACATTGTGGCCTCCATATTTGCATAAGCTAATTCTCCATAATAAGATCTCTTTTAAAATATTTTTAAAAATTGATTCTGTTTCTGTGGAGAATCCTGACTAATATAGAATGGGTTATAGTCATACAAAAATGAGGAAGAATATTCCAGAGCATAAGTCTGAGGTAGTAGATACTTAGTACATTCACGGGACAGGAAGCTAGCCACTATGGATGGAGCATGAGAACCTGGGGACAAGGGGTAGATGTTGAGTTTACAGAGGCAGGAGCCTCACCACATCGGGACTTACAAGCCAAATAAGGTGACATTTATTTTTATTGCAATGGGAAGCTGTTGGAGGGCTTTAAGCAAGAGAACAATACCATCTCAATTATTTTTTGAGGAAATCATTCTGTTTGCTATGCAAGCAATGATCTATGGAAATCAACACAAGAAGCAGGGAGTCAATCAGGAGGCAACTGAAAGAATCCAGATGAGAGCTGATGGTAATTGGAATTGTGGGTTTAGCAAGGGCAATAGAAGGTTTCCCTTTCAGGATGTATTTTAGAACTGTGGGATTGCTGCTAATTTGGATATGGAGAATGAGGGGAAAAAAGGATTGTTGAATGAATCTCAAATTTTCAGAGTGAGCTATCTGGTGGATAGTGATAGAATTTGCTAAGATAAGGAGGCGGGCCATGAAGAGTTTTGTTAAGAATATCCCATGGCTGAGATTCCTGGTTGACACCCAAAATCACTTTCCACTTCTTCCTTAGTAACCAATCCCCATTTTTCTTCCAGCTAAAAGACCACCTCTCCCAGCCTCCTTCTGTTGCTAACTGAGGTTTTGTTGCTAAGTTCTAGCCAATAAGAAACAAAATGGAAGTATTGTACAAGACTTCTAGGACAACTAAAAGAGAGAGAACTCAGCTGGAAGCTAGTTGCACCATCTTCCTTCCTATTGTCTGATATGAGGAAGATGGCTTGGAGCTCCAACATCCACTTTGAGTACAGAACTCATGTGCTGAGAATGTCAGATTAAGGAGTTTAAATGGAGCCTAAGTTGCTGGTCATTTCAGAGAACAGATGTACCGGTGCTATATTATCTCTGGATTTTTTTTTTTTTTTTTTTTTTTGAGATGGAGTCTCACTCTGTCACCCAGGCTGGGGTGCAATGGCACGATCTCAGCTCACTGCAACCTCCACCTCCTGGGTTCAAACGATTCTCCTGCTCAGCCTCCCGAGTAGCTGGGATTACAGGCACCTGTGACCATGCCGGCTAATTTTTGTATTTTCAGTAGAGACAGGGTTTCACCATGTTGGCATGGTGAAACCATGGTCTCAATCTCTTGACCTCATGATCCACCCACCTCGGCCTCCCAAAGTGCTGGGATTACAGGCATGAGTCTTGCCCGGTCTTCTCTGGACTTCTTATAAGTGTAATAAATTATTGTGTGTTTACAGTTATTTTGAGTTTTCCGACTCATGCAGACAAACTAAGTCCTAACTGATACAAAGATTTAAAGATAGATTGATATAGCTATTAAATATCTCAGTTAGGTAGAATCCTCGTTTTAAACATGAAAAAAAAAAAGTGTCAGAGAAGTTACTTACCAAAGTAAAACAACTTAGGATAGAGACAAGATTTGAACTAATAGCAGTCTCACTCCAAAGTTCATGTTTTGTTTTCATATGATACCATCCTGTACCTAAAACAAAAAGGAGAAAAAAAGGCACCAGAGACAAATGTTCCCAGTACTTAAATCATATCTAGGACCAGTTCTGCATATGATAACAAAAATAGCCCTACTCAACTTGATATAAGGAAGAATGATCTCTTATCTAAAAGTGCTACTATTTATATCATGTGAGTATCACTTGCTTTACCCTTTTCTAAAGGCAATACTTTTTTTACTATATTCACTTATCAATTCAGCCCTAGGTTTATTTCCATTGTATTAAAATGCTACTTATACTTATAGTTGCTCTTGCAACTAAGTATATGCTGAACTTCATTCTGAAGTCCTCGTTATACTACTTTGGCAAATATAACACATACTCCGACCCTGAGTCAGGACCTTCTCTTATATGACCCATTAATTATGCACCCTGTAAGAAAATAATGATAAGTTTTCCACAGTTCCCAACACTGATGTATCCAACTAGTACTTTATTGTAACAATCATTTCACAGTTCATTGATATTATTATCCCATGGGGCAGAGAAACAAATACTTTGTGCAGTTAAAAATCTTTTATGTCTAAAACTTCTTCCTCAATCTATCAGATCTATCTCCTACAAAACAGAGAAAATCTGATTAGTAAGGCCAGTCTTATTTTTTATATGATCAGGATGACAACAGGTTTAAACTTCAGGTGTTCCTAAGTAATCAAAAGGAAAATTTTTTTCCTTTTACTTTTCCATTTAAATATAATTACATACTGTGAAGTACATAGATCATAAATGAACAGCTTGATAAAATTTTACAAAATGAGCACACCTGTGAAGCCACCACCCAACTTAAGATATAGAACACCTGCAGTATCTAGAATCCTCTCTCAAGCCCTGTCCAGTCATCACCTACTCCCCCATAACGTTAACCACTCTCCTGACTTCTGATTCCACAGATTTATTTTGCCTATTTTTGAACCTGATATAAATGGCATAGTGCAACATATAATCTCTTAAACTTAATATTATGTCTGTAAAATAT
The DNA here is from genome assembly GCF_048565385.1 of Saimiri boliviensis. Classification (NCBI taxonomy): domain Eukaryota; kingdom Metazoa; phylum Chordata; class Mammalia; order Primates; family Cebidae; genus Saimiri; species Saimiri boliviensis. Next base: position 43,129,797 of record NC_133453.1, read on the forward strand.
AGCCATATTGTTGCAGGTAGCCATAGTTTATGCTTTTTAATAGCATTCCACTTATCCATTCTGTTGTTAAAGGATGTTTAGATTAGTGAAGTTTTGTATTTGCTATACATAGTAGGTATACATATAGTATATATTTGCAGTTTTGTATTTACTATATATAATGCTGCTTTTAACATTCTTACCCAATACTTTTAGTGCATAAAGGAAAGTTTTTCACTTAGAATTTTTAATTCTTGTTTTTATTTTATTTGTGGTATATAGACTATATTGTCTATACATTTGGGAGTAATACATCCAGAGTAAGCATGCATATTTTGGCTAAAATATATTATGCCTAATTCAATGCTCAGCAAAACTCCCTTGAGTGCTTTAGCACTGTTAGGGAAATAATGAAAAAAAAAAGAAGGATATGACACTACTGTGAAGGATAAAGTTTAGAAAACAGGTAATAGAAAATGTAAAATAAAGAGAAGTATCAAGTGTCAAGTCCTTACCATAAATTTTTAAATTCCCATTAAGTTAGATGACCGCAGTTTGGCCTTCAGGTTGTGCTATCTCCTATTAGTATCTCCTAATACTAATGTATTTCCTTAAGATGCTCCCATAGGGTTGTATGTCTTTTTTTTTTTTTTTTTTTTTTTTTTTTTTGCTTATCTTTGGCTTGTACCTTAACATCCTGAAACATGCTGGGGCTCCCTAGTGATACAGTGATTATATGTAATAGATAAAGTCACCCTTAATATTCCATACCACATTAGGATTCCCAGTAACTGGAAGCCTTGGCTCCCCCTCCTCCACTACCCTGAGAAATGAAATGTTAACCATTTTTTTCAATTGGGTGAGGGTTCAGGTGCCTCATCTCTTACCTTTCCCAACCCACTCTCATTCATTTATTCAAAATCTATCTTCTTGTTAACTAATGTATATAAGGTTCTGTGTTACGTGCCTGAGAGGTAAGAAAATATATAAGTATAAAATATTTACAGATTAAATAACAAGTATCTAAAATTTGCTTCCAGATAATAAGGAAAATAAAAGGATGGAACGGAATGGGACAGAATTGGCCATGAGTTGATGGATTGATTGTTCGAGCTGGATGATGAATCCTTGAGGGTTCATATTATTGATCTATCTGCTTTCATGTGTGTTCAAAGTTATCTATAATAAAATTTTTTTAAACACACAAAAAAATGCATAAGACAGCCTCTGACCTCCAAGAACACACAGACTAATAAAAGTGCTAAAATATGCATTCAAAGGGCATAGTGAAGTTTAAAGGGGTCATAACAGTTATGAATCCCAATGTTAGCATGAAAGGAGTAACTCTGAGGCCTAGAGGTTAAGTGAGTCGCCAAGGTCACATGGGTGGTAGCAGAGGTGATACTGAAAACTAGCTCACTTACACACACACACACACACACACACACACACACACATACACACACACACACGAGGCACTGTTCCTTCTTCCAGACAGACTGCTCCAATACAGAGCAGTATATGGCAAAAACCATGAAGCTAGTCCAAACTAGATGCATAAGATTTCAAAACAACACCTGGGCCTGAAAACTATGGGCTCTTTCACAAACTGTGTTCTGCTCACAAACCTAAGAGGGCTGTTCCCCTATAACAGATGAAAATCTCATTAGTGAAGCAAGAATTTTACATTTATTTGCATGATGGTTTGGTTAACTGCTGTTTCTCCCAAAGTTGCACACTTGCGTCGCAGGGTGCTGAGATCATCACATATTGGCAACAAAAACATTAGCAGCTGTAGCAGCTGATTACACCTGCCTTCACTTGTTAGTTAGATAAGAAAAGTGAGCATATACTACATGCCAAGAACTGGGTTAGGAGTTGGAAATACTGCAGAGATAACCACAGTGCCTGCCCTCAGAGAGCTCATGGGCTGGCCGAGAATTTTTAAACAATTCTGAAGGAGAACCACAGAGTCCCCTAGCAACCTAAATTCCCTACAACTCTAAGTTCAGACTGACTAACCTGTAAAAGGTACATTTCTGCATATTTAGACATTTTCAGGTAGACATAATTTTAAAGCAATAAAAGAGCATAAATTACGATTCTATGCTAACCAGCAAATTGTCAGACACTAATAAAGGAAAGGAAACTACCTAAAAGAAGACAAAAACTGTCAGGCATTGGTAAATGTTTGCTTTTGACCATGATACCTTTATTCTGAACATCTTTCCAGGTGATTCTTCCCATAATGGAGCTATATAAAGAACTTTCCATGAGATTTCATCTCTTTAAAAAAAAAAAAGAAACTATAAATATTCCACTTTTCTTCTATACATAATGTTATTCATTCTAAACTCTTGATGTGCTAGATAAAATCCTAACCAAGCATATTCTCACCTCCAGTTTTTTTGGAGTAGACTGCCTTTTTCATCATAATCTAGCAAAGGAAATTCATTTTTTTTCTTTTGTTTTCCATTAGGTCGTAGAACATCTAAAGACAAGTAAAACAATAAAATTACTTAAAAAGTAAAAAAGCAGTTATCAAAATTAACTCTTTCAGAGCATTTCATTTTTACTTTTCACACAAAAATAGATGTCACCTCTGGTCAGCCTAAAAAATCACAGAAATAATATAATCTGTACTCAGAACATTCAAACATATTTCTAAAAATTTCACTGTTGGGGAAATTTAGCAAGTTATGGTTGTTTACTCAAAGTCCTTTGGCTGCCTCTATGAGGAAGAAAATAGAAAGAAAAAAGAGAGAGAAAAAAATGTAATTTCATAATCATTAGATCACTTCTCTGTTCATACATACATAAGCATTGCCAAAAGTGATTTATAATATTAAAAAATGCTATTGATCTGGACATTCATAATTTTGTGAAGCTTTTATTTCTAAGTGTCAGCAATAATTCTCTACCTCATTACAAAACATTTATCCATTCCTACATTCAAATCCCCTGAGCTTTTATGCATTCTAATGCATTGCTAGGCTAGCAGTATGTAAAAACAAAATTGTTTGGAAAGAAATATAATTGTTCCAAGTTAGAACACTGGCAAGTTTTACTTTTTTCTTTTAGACATTAATTACTAATTACCATCATATTCATATTACTAGATATCTTATGTTTCAGCCCCTCTATCTTAATTAAACTGCAAAATTTAGTGGGATTAAAATGGCTTCCAAAGATATAGGTGGCAAGATAAAGGCTAGCCCTCCAACAAGTTGAATATGAGTTTTGGCAAGGAGATTTATCCATAACCAGAAAGGGTTGTTAGGCACAACTGGAAAAGGAGACTACCTGAATTTGCACTACGCCTTATCCTGATCAAAATAACTGAACATTTAAAATTAAAAATTTACAGCCTCCTGAATTAAAGAGACAACACAAATCTATTGAATTTTCCTCAGGGTTTTGTCCAAAGCATAAAGAAATCATAACATCCTAGAAGTCTACATATACCATAATGCATTTTTAATCAATCAACTCTTTGTCTTAAAGCCAAAAAAAAATCTATTTTTTATCATCAAATTCCAGAACCAGCAAGCACAAGTTAGTTACAGCACCACTGTAATTACAGCTTCTGATCAGCTTTGATGGACAACAACAGAAATTCAATGTTTTTAAGGAAAGATAAGCATTTTCAGCATTTATGTTCTATTTTTATTTGCACTCCTTGCCAACCCCAAGCCCAAATTAGAAATTCTAAATCTTTTGAACCTGAAAATAATTAGATTTGATGGTCATATATCTATGTAATATTAAATAATAAGGCTCTCCAGGAGCAAGAAGATAGCTTTATACAAAACCTGGTTATTAATCAGAAGACTTTAAGGCAATCTCAAAGGCAGCCAAGCCAGTCTCAAACTCAGTCACCTCCAGCAGTCAAACAGGTAAATAACTGCTTAGGCTGGTCATGAGTGCCTGAAGTCATGGATGGAGCTGCAGAAGGAAGCTGTAGTCAGGGGTAGGGAGACAACTGACCCTCAGCTCCAGCCAGTTATTCCCATGTCTTCTGATTTCTCAAGATAATGCAGAAATGCAGATTCATATGTGAAATCTTCCTATTAAAATGTTGGCACAAACATTGTAAAAGCACTGCATGGGCCAAATAAAACATGTCTGTGGGCAGGCTTCAGCCAGCTGGCTGCCAGTTTGAGATATCAGGGAAACTACAGAGAAAGAACAGAGTAAAATATTGGCATTCCCTCCCCCAACCTAATAATGCACAATCTTTGAGATTACTGTGAGAGTCTAATCAAACGAGGGTGGAATAAAGGTGTGGAAACTTCAGTTTGATCCTAAGGTAGACACTACTTTCCTACCATACTTTGTTCAATGAACTTTGTACACACACACACACACAGAGTTTGTCACAGATCCACAATTACATATCATTTCTGGAGCACTTCCATCCCTCAAAGACTTGAGGAATATCTTGCTTGTGTATCCTAGAAAATGGAAATCCATTTAAAATTCATTTATATTCCAAAAGATAGGCTGACTTTAATCACAGTTGTCCTTGTTCTTAACAAAAAGCACAATGTACATAGCATTTTGTTCTTGGGGAAGCAAATTGTTCTTGGGGATATAACGTAACCAATTCAAAATCCAGTAAGCTCATTTTCAGTGACAAGTCAAATGCTTGCTGCTACCAGGCCACCCTTGCTTTATTCATTATTCGATCTGTGATATGGTACAAGCAAAGAGTGGTAACTGAAGAAAAATAAACAGAGTGTCCAAACAGCCAGCTCTAATTGTGGAGAATGTTATTGCTCATTGTCTGTTTGCTGGGCAAGGCGACCTAGCACAGAGGGAAATAAAAGTTTTGCATCTCAACAAAAAAATAAAATTCTCTATGCAAACATTTTAATAACATAGATATCATTTTATTGCATTCCCAGAAATACAGGCTCCTTTCATCTTTGTTACCATATACATAGGCATATTTTATAGGTTTGTTATATTCCCAACTATTTATCCACTATCTATCTATAACTAACACACACTAGTAATTGGTTTAATCAGTGGTTCTTAACTCTTTTGAGAATCTGATAAAAGTTTAGGAACTACTTACTCCTGAAAAAAGGCTTTGATTTACTACATTTTGCACACAATTTCAAGAGGTTCAAGGATCCCCTGAAGAAGTCCATCCAAAGGCCCTCATTTAAGAACTCTGTTACAAAACTACTGTAATTTCATTTTTATTTCATTTACTCTAACCTCCCAAAACATTTAGTTTAGGATTTGCTCTAAGAAATTAAGGCAATGGACTTGCATTCCTTTCCTTTCTTTTTGACGTATATCTAAGTAACTGTTCATGTTTTAGAATTACCACCTGAGAGGCAGAGGCAGAGATTGCAGTGAGCCCAGATCACGCCACTGCACTCCAGCCTGGGTGACAAGAGTGAAACTCCATCTCAAAGAAAAAAAAAAGAATTACCATTGTTTAAACCAGTTAAGCCTGGGCAGATCATTAGGCTACAGACTAGCTAGGAATAGGTTACCATTCACTTGGTAAAATATATGACTTCTTTTTATTTCTGGATAAGTGCTTTTTCCTTTCCATCGTTAGGTTGTTACAAATATTAAGATGATGTGGAAAAGTGGCAGAGTATGAGAGTAGCACTTCCAGGAGATGTTTCCCACAACCACCGTATAAGTTGGGCCAACAGTTTACATTTTATAAAATTTTTTAAATGGTATAATTAACTTTAAAAACCAATATATAAACACCAGCCCCTCATGCTTCTTCCTTTATCACTAATGTTCTGCTGTCTCCCACTTGAACTTTAATTTATTTTCCCAGGCATTCCTCCCATAAAGAAGAGAAAGGATCTAAGGCATTTTCTCCATATTACCTAATGACTCATCAGCAACTATAAAATATTTTAGAGAACTACCTTAGTGGATGTCATTAGAGATGCCCGGATATGTCTATCAGGAAATGCAAAACACTGTTTCTGGATAAAGGTTTTGATCCTAGTATTTTCTCTTTCTGCAGCTGAATTTCATTGCTGAAATTTGGTTAAGCCTCACTTCCGTTTACAAACAAGGGATCACCTACTGAAACTTGCACAAAGAATAAGATGATGCAGACATCACATCTGAAAAACAAAAATGTCAACCTTGAAAAGTGGCCTATGTGGTACTGTACATGAGATTTTGCTTCCTTAGAGTTTTGCACTCATCTAAATGCCTATAAATCAAATCTATAGCATAACCTACTTTTAAAAATTAATACCATCAACAGGCTGTATGCAACTCAATTGAATTTATTTATAACTGGATTTTTATATGCATGACTTGATGTTAGAATTCAGCTGAAATAAAACATCTGAACAACCTCAAACCTAACAGCTCAGCACTTTAGATTCACTGACAAAGAAGCAAGTGTAGTTTAAAGTGAAGAACTCACTTCTACCAAAAAGAGCCCCATGCAAAAGCAATTCCACAATGATCTTAGTGAAGAGGCTACTATGCTGCTGGACCCTGGAAAAAAAAAAGGTAGCGTAAGATGTCCTGTCTTCAAGGAGTTTACTATCCAGCTGCTATCTCTGGAAATTCAATCTGTTCTTTACATTTAAAAAAAAAAAAAATGTTCTCTAAGAATCTAAAGTTTCTTAAAATTGGGAGGTCAAAATGTCATGAGGTAAAAAATGTAAGAAATCTACTACCTATCTAGTTTTAATATAAAACAAAATGCATCCCTGTATATTTCAGATCCAATTCAGGCATCCCCTCTTTCAAAAGACCTTCCAAATGCTTCTTTCCTAAGAAGCCCCTCCTCTAGGCCAATATGTGGAATTCTCTATTATTTCACTTATCACATTGTATTATAGTAATATCCCTAGCTCCATCTCCTGCAGAGGCTGGCACAATACCCAATGCTCAGAAATGTTTGTTGAATCAGTGAGTAACTCCCCTCAATGTGCTTAACCATACTTCTTAGATATAAATGTAAATTTCATCTACAAAAACGTTTTTATAGTTAGTGCCTATTTGTGCTCATGGAAATCTTTTTTCTCTAGGAGTCCAAGATTTTGGGAAATTCTGAGTTATCTATGACTATAGCAGTGTTCTGTAGTCAGACAGCACAGAAGAATGCCAAAAGAACTGCATTTCAATTCCAAGCTCAGCCAAACATTTACTCTCCCTGTGTCTACTTTCCTTATCTGAACAATGGAGACCGCAATACCAGCCTGTCTCACACATCTGCTGTGCACAAGAACTAATAAAATTTATCAACCATCTAGAAAATATTTAAATGACTTGGAAACTTTATCACAATGGAGATAAAAGAAATGGTAGCAGTTCTACCTTTTTTTTTTTTTTAAGCCTAATGCATTCTTGGAAACCATGATAGTAAAGTAGATCCTATTTCCCTGAGGAAATAATAGGAAGATTATATCGGGAGCAAAGAGTAGATATCAAATAAATATGACTTATGTAGTAATTATTTAGCTTTTTATATTGAAGTATATCATATACACAGCAAAGTACACAAAATATAAAGGAAGCTCAATGCAGTCTTTTTAAAAGTGAGTACACCTTACTAGCCATCAACCAGGTCAACAAATAGATCATTCTGAATACACTAGATGTTCTCTCATGCCTTTCCTAATCACTATCCTCTTTCTCCTTTCAAAAGCAACAAGTATCCTGAATTCCTAATGGTATTATAATTTCCTAACTGTCCTTATTATCCCATCTATAGTTTAGTTATATCTATATTTAAACTTTATATAAATACACTTATACAGTACTTTTTTTTTTTTTTTTTTTTTTTTTTTGAGATGAAGTCTCCCTCTGTCTCCCAGGCTGGAGTACAGTGGTGAGATCTTGGCTCACTACAACCTTCATCTCCTGGGTTCAATTGATCCTCCTGTGTCAGCCTCCTGAGTCGCTGGGACTACAGGCACACACCACCACACTGGCTAATTTTTGTATTTTTAGTGGAGATGGGGTTTCACCATGTTGGACAGGCTGGTCTCTAACTCTTGAACCTCAAATGATCCGTCCACCTCGGCCTCCTAAAGTGCTGGGATTACAGGCATAAGCCATTGCACCTGGCCTGAGTATATGTATTATTTTGCATCTGGTTTCTTTCATTCAATATTATGGCTGTGAGATTTATCCATGTTGTTGACCATGGCTGTAGTTCACACATTTTCATCACTGCATTGTATTTCATTATATAAACTATTATTTATCTATCCTACTATTAAAGAACATTTTGTTTGTTTTGACTATTATAAATTCGAATTAATAAAATTACATTCCAAACCCTAGAAAACAAGCACAAATATGTGATATGCTATCAATGCATAAGAAACCTTAGTGTACCATATGCAAATTGAATCCCAACACAAAACTATGCTACATAACACAAAAGTCTAACTATTAAATCATAAACCATCTAAATCTAAAACATCTGTGTATGAAACTTAATATTTCATTTGTGCTTTTTTGCCTTTTAAAATTTCAAATAAAGTGTTTATTTGCTTGCTTTTAAATAGTTTGGAGGATTTGGGCTTCTTTTTACAAAAAATCTATCAAGGTTAGTGTAAACAGATAATTTAATTTTCTGTTAGTATATTTTCCGTTAGTATATTTTCCTGCAATAAGCAGTAAATTTTTTAAAAAATCTTTTCATTATGAAAACCAAATTTTAACAATGGCTATCTCTGGATGATGAGATTATTAATTATTTTTATTTTCTTTTTGTTTATCTACATATTGCAAGCTTCTAAACTATAATGATTATAATTTTAAAAGTTATTCTTTAATGAAAATAATTTCATCAGCCTTCAAATTGTAATATTCAAAAATAATTTAAAGAAAATAGAATTTAATCAAGTAAGTTGATGTTAACAAAGTAGGAAAATTGAAATACCAGAAAGGACTTGTGGCTGCATATTTACTATGGAAATGTGATACATGCCATTGAGATTCGAATCAGTTATTATTTTGATAAGCAGCCATTTCAGAGCAAGTGTTATAAAACGAAAAATTCATAAGTAAAATTTCATAAGCTTGCTTTAAAATTATGCTTACATTTTTATTAAAGAACCATTCTAAATATTATTAATAACATTGTGTTACTCAAGTAAACATCAGTAAGTACTAAAATCATTTTCTTTAAGAAGAAAAGCTATCAGTGAACAGCTGAGTGTGGAGATGAAATTAACTACACTGGGTCATCAACAAGAAATAAGCAAACAAACAACTAGCAATGCTGAGCCTTGTCCAAAATGTTTTGCATCACAATTTAAGCTCAGATTGTGATGTGCCAAAAATCTGGCAAAGATTGATACACCAACGTCAGGACTTTTTTTAAAGATTTTCCTATTGCAGGAAGGTGGCCTGATGCATTGGTGAGGCACAGAGATGATAAAATCAGACTGCCTGAATATAAATGTTCTAATACCCCACCCCCAGCTTTGGCTGTATGACATTGCAGACCGTATGGATGCATGCGTTGTGACTCATAAGTCCCAGGGATAGCCACAAATAAGGGTTCCATTATTTGATGTGCATAAAACTCAGCCAGATGGATGGGGGTAGCAAAGCTAACATGCTTGCTACTTTGCAGAAGCCAATTATAGAATGGCTGTGAGCAGTCATAGCCCAGAAGAACCTCTCCCAGCAAGAAAGTTCCCCACCACAAAGTGTAAGAACCTGCCCAGCACAGCTTGATGACAGTCTTTATGCAGGGTCCATGCTATTTCTCTACTGGCATCAGGCACTGGGCTTCCTGCTGGCTCTGTAACCTATGCAAACACCAGAGAGAAAAAGAGTAATCCATGCCTACAGCCTCCTCCCTAAAAGTTAAGATACTGGGACTTTTTACCCCCACCCCAAAGGAACATGTGTTTGTGATATGTGTATAAATAGACAGTTTTTTGAATAATGTTATAGTAAACACTTTGTATTAAACAAACATAAACATCATGTTGAATAATTATACGATAAAAATGAGCAATGTGAAAACCTTCCCTCCATTAATCTTTGGAAGCCAGTGAAATGACTATAATGTAATGTGTGGTAGATCTTAGACCCCTGTTAACTCCGACAAACTTTGAACAAGATACTTAATCTCTCTATGTTTCAGTTTCTTCATCAGGAAAATGAGGTAATAGTAATGGTTCTTAACATGCCATGATGATTAAATGAGATCATAGATGTGAGAACTTTGGATTGTGCCAATGCCTACTAAAAGCCTAACAATGTTGGTTATTATGCAAATAATTGTACTCAGCCTGTCATCCTGTAGTTAATGGCTTCTTTCCTAGTATAAAAAAATCTTTTACTCAAGCTTATCTTACTGGCATTTTAAACAAACAATAATAAAATAACTATAATTGTAATGACAAAAATAGCTAACTATTCATTTATTATATGCCAAGCCCTTTATAAAGCTTACCTAATCTAATTCTCACAATCATCCAATAAAGTGGATATCACGATCATTGTCATCATTGCCCCCATTTGTCAGATGGGGAAAATGAAGCTTAGAGCAGTTCAGTAACCTGCTCATGATCACAAGCTAGTAAATGGTAGAGCTGAATGCAATCCTGGATCTTGTGCTGTAACCCTTAACCATTAGAGCACAGTGCCTCCCAGCAAGGGATGTCAATCATATGTTTGGTATAAAACGTATGGTTTGCATTGATGTCTACAGTTTAATGGGAAAAACAGAGACAGATTACAAATGAGAAGGAGGGAGGACATAGGCAGGCAAAGAGATTCAAGACCCTAAATGCCTTCCAGACTTAGTATAAAGAAATTAATAGGATAGGTGATTGGTGCTATGCTGATTTGGCTATATTTCATTCAAGAGCTTCTGCTACTTGCATGGAACAGGAATTTTGCTACCTAAAAGTAAACTAAGGTCACCAGAGAACCTGATAAACTAAGTAGAAAGCTCTTGGATTAGGCCAGGGGAAAAAAACTCACAAATTATTTCAGATCAACTGGCTTTTTAAATTTTACCTCTTCCAGCATTGTAAATATTAGTCTAAGTTGTTCACAAAACGTTTGTAATCCAGATTAGAATTTAGTGTCTACAGCAATAAGATGACAACACAGCTGAACAAACTAAACATTAACCAAGAGTCCCAGGAGCTAAATACCTGCCCCAGCTTCTTTCCCACTGAAAGCATGTCGTTGGGTTGTTTAAAGAGCCTCCAAGTCCCTTTCAACAGGGTGTAGAGGGGAGAGTACAAGTGTCCTTGTCAGATAGGTGAGTGTTGCAGTGCTGGTTGTGTCTTATGGGTTGGGTGTTAACCACAGCAATCAATGCTAAATTAGAGATTTAGGCAAAGCACTGGGAGGGGGCCACTAAGGAGTGTGCCTAACTTAATTTAGGTTCTATTTTTAGGTTGTATTGTTTGGGGCATGATGCTTCTATAAGCCAAGGATTTCCCAGTCACCAAAAACTACGAGACAGGTGTAGAACAAATTCTCCCTCAGAGCCTCCAGAAATAACAACCCCTACTGACACCCTGACTTCAGATTTCTGACCTCCAAAACCATGAGAAAATGAATTTCCATTTTAAGCCACCAAGAGTGTGGTAATTTGTTACAGCAGCCCTAGGAAACTAATGCACTCCCCTCAGTGGATCCAGGTGGGGGTCTGGGAATCTGCATTTTAACCAAGATCCTCGGTGTTTCTGGTACTCATCAATACCTGACAACTTCTGCCCTATCCTATTCCCTCTGGTCTCAGGAGGGCCACACTGTCCTTTCCCTTACAAACCTCATTATAAAGAACAAGCCCTCAAAAATCTGAAGCCAGGGATGCAGGGAAGACCAGGGGTTTCTCCCCAGACAGCACAGGATCTGTTTGGGGTAAAACAGATGTATCATTTACCCTTCACATCCCTTAGCTAACTCTTTAAGTGTTTAAATTAGGAGTCTAAATTCAGGAGTCTAATCAGTCTAGTAATTTAAATGTACCTCTCATTCCTGCTGAAGGGTAAGTATCAAGCCTTTCTATGTAACATTAGGCCCTGGAAGTATCTCTGCCTCTAACACCATCCCAAACATGGAATTTTACACAAATACAAAATGTTCACTCTTGGTCACATAGTGTAATATCTAGAAAAACAGCTTCTCCCCAGGTGTGAGCATCTGAATCACAGATATCAGATATAGTGAATTGGAATAATCAGGATAAGGGAGTGTGATGAGGAACAGGGGCAGCCTGGTCTTTTTTTCCCCCCAAGTAGTAAGAATCTTGGCTCTAGGAAGAGCATCACTCCCATCTACCTCACCTCAATTCCACATCCAAGGAGAAGGACTTCTATTAGAGCTCAAAGGAAAACTGCATCTCAAGAAACATAATTAGACCAAGGCAGCTGGACTTGGAGGTATGGATAGTAGAATAAAGAGGTTCAAAGTTTTCTACTCTTTCAATAAATGTTAAACGTTCTCCTCTGTTCAAGGCTGACACTTTTCTCTCTTCCCTTTCTCCTGACAAATATGGTAACACTCTCTGAGGGTAGAGATGACACATATTTAGAAGGGGTTATCATATTTAGGAGGTCTGTGCAGAGGTTTCCAAATATACATCAGACTCACTCAAGAATAATATTTAAAATGCCCGTCACCAAGAGATTCTCATTCAGCGGGTCTGGGGTGGGTGAGACTCTAACTCCAAGAAAAAGAACCATAGGCCTCCAACCTACATTGTATGTTAAAAACGTCAGTGTGGCTTATAAAGATATGACTAGATAGGGGTTTGGAGCCTGCATTTACCCGAGTGTCCCTTGTACTATAGTATCAAATAGATTGAAGATAGTAAGTGACCAGATCAGAATTCACATCAAACGCCCTAAAAGCAGCAAGACATCCCCTTAGCATTTACTTTAATTTCTGCATGCTTTAGTAATTCTAATTATAGCATGAACCAATCCTAATCAGTTTTTTGTATAATTCATTTTAGCTAAAGTTCAGAACTGCTAAAAACCAGTTAATTCGACAGAGAAACAAAATAAAACTCCATGATGCTTCATGGCCTCCCAGATAAACTGGAATTTTTCTTACCCTTCCTGTTTGACAAAGTTTGGTTTCTACCATTTAAGATTTCTGATAACCACCTATAAAAAAAAAAAAAGAAGTATCCTCAAAACCTTTTTACAAAATCAGGTAAGAAGCTAGAAGATAATGTTGTGGTTTTCTTTCATGTGATCCCTGAATTATGTAAGAAATCTCACCATGAAATTTACCATTGTGGCATACCTTCTACTATGAGCCATTGCTGCTGTTTTTACATGACAGACAAAAATCGATGGTATCAAGAGGTGAGGAGAGATTAAAACCAAACACCAAGATAACATCAAAACTTCTTTCAGTCACATCTGTCCCCGTTATTTTGCTCTCTGCACCAGTGATGGCTCAGCAAAGAAATTACTTTTACATAACTATCTGTTCTCTTTAATTACCATACCACCAGTGGCAGTTGTCACAACTATCTTGATGCTTTTCTGGCTGTTCCTTCCTTCAAATGATCCACACCACAACCATTTAAAGAACAAGTATGTTGAAGGTACAAGTCGAATATCAACAGGCCTGAGACCAGAAATAGTATTATTAGAGTCACAAACTGAATCTATACAAAGTGAAAGTTATTATGTAAATATAAATCAAAATAATCATGATTTTGGTTAATATCCTCACTTAAGCAAAAGAAGATATGTAAATTCAGGGGTGTCAGAGGAGGTTATTATTAAGTTTCCCTATGAAGTGTGTTGCTCTTAAGATAATAATTTCACTAAGTACACTGTGGAATGGCCCATGTGGAAGCAATTCGATATGACAGAAACAACAGGGCCTTTAAATCTGACAGTCCTGGTTTTAATTCTAACTCAGTTACTTACTATTTGGCCTCGTGCAAATCATTTCACTCATCAGAGCCCCAGTTGTTCTCCAATTTTTATAATGGAAATAATAATGTCTATCTCACAGACAGCATGTAAGAGCTAGAGAGGACGCTGGTAAACATTGCATTGCTCAGCGCATAACAGGCACTCAATAAACTGAAGCCTTCTAACACAATTATCAGTTTTTAAGTTAAAATATGACTGAAACTCTTTCACTAACCTTAATCATTTAAGTATTAATATAGTATATTTTCTTGCTATTTTTCTCTGGTAATCTATTCTTTTCACCATTCTTGCTTGCTACTAACCAGGAAATCATATAACGGAACCAAACCTGTTGAAATCCTGTGTAAAGGCCAGGCAATCCCAGCTCTTTGGGAGGCTGAAGTAGGTGGATCACTTGAGTCTAGTTCAAGACCAGCCTGGACAATGTAGCAAGACCTTATCTCTACTAAAAAAATAATAATAATAATAATCAGTCAGGCATGGTAGCCCACACCTCTAATGCCAGCTACTTGGGAGGCTGAGGTGGGAAAATCACTTGAGCCCAGGAGATGAGGCTGCAGTCAGCTATGATCATGCCACTGTACTCCAGCCTGGGTGAGAAAGCAAAACCCTGTATTTAAAAAATAATAATAATGTGTAAAATTTAAAAAGAAAAACAACATTTTGCATGGGGTTGTAGAAGTGTTTGCCAGTGAATAAAGTAAACAAGAAGAGGTACTGCACAGACACTGGGACATCTCTTAGGTTATCTCACGAGCCAATTCAGCTTCCTACCCATTTCTTGCCTAGGTTTCACCTAATTGAGATTGTCAGATAAGCAACAGCTGATATGAAAGATATCGCAGTACTCTACCATTAGTAAATAGCTCACTTTTTAGTAAACACCTAGTCATGTATTTAAATGGAAAAGAATATATCAACACTTGTTTAGCTAGAAGCAATATTCATAAGCAAGCATATGCTGAGTTTGCAGTTTTGACTGAACACAAAGGTTCACAAAACTTCCAGAAGTTATAATAGCTAAGATAATACCTATTTCTAATGAATAATGCAGTTTTTATTTATAAAAATACTTGCCTTGCCACTTGTTTTCAGTCATTTGGTATTTTACCTATAGGATCGATCATTGTCATGTTTAAAGTACACAGTATATTCTCATATAGTTGAACAGCAATGATGAAGGGTGGTTAAAGCAATATGACTTCAAGTTGAGAAAGACCATTTACAGCACACAGCAGCATACTCAATTTTTTAATGAGTAATTCTGAGAGATCACACAAGAGTCAGAGTGACATCTCTAAGGAATTGCTGATAAGGACGTCTGGTTGGGAACAGTGAGCCATGCTAGGAATCCTTGAGCAGAGTAGGGAAGATGATGGCAGTATTCATCTAACTACCACACTGGAGAAACAAACCACAGCCAGAGAAGGGTGGTGTAGCAGGGATGTGTCCGCAACAACTGTCTTGATGGCTATCCATTAAGGCTGAAAGATTTCCTTAGCATCTGAAAGTTCCCATTCACAAGATCATGCACAGAACTAAATGAGACTTGAAACAAAAGATAAGAAATTGTATCTATTTCATTGACATTTTATCACTAATTTTCAAAAATAAATCATAAGACGCTAATTTTGCCAAGGACTTTTTGAAGAGAAAATGAAATATTTAACAATGTTTCATAACATAATAGCAACAAAGACCAGGAAGGTTATGGTACAAAAAAAAAATACCTACAGATACCAGAAGTAACTGATATGACAGAATTTAATATAGGACCTGACAGCACAGCACAGTGGCCCATTAATCAACAATTATTCACTAACTATGTGTATAGTGCTAAAGAATTTTTAGGGAGAAAGAATTAAATGAGATCACTGCCAACATCAGTCAGGCCAAGAAGGACATGCAAAAGTAAAAAGGGGCATTGCAGAAATGCCCGTCCCTGAACCTCCAGCTCCACAGCAAATCCAAAGCAATATGACATAGCACAGGGAAGGCTCATCATTCTGACTTCAGTCTTACTCTCCAGGCTCGGATCAGGGCTTTCTCCCAAGGTCAGATTTCCTGTGTTTGCTAATGCATCTCAGGCCATGCTAGATAACTCTTTCAATCCATTAGTGTGCACTATTGATCCTACTGGTCTTTCTTTAGCTTTATGAGTGATGCCTTTTACGTAAAACACTTGAGAATTCCTAAACCATGATCACCATGGGGTTAATCCAGGTAATGCATAGAAGTATAATAACAATAATGCTCAATTTTAAGATTTAGTATGGATTCTCCAGAAGCAGACCCCAAGTAGGGAACAGTGGTAGGGAAGTGGGGAAGGGAGACAAAGAAGGAAAAGCATCTAAGAAGTCAGCTGCCAGAGTGGGTGCTTAGAGCTGAATTCTCTGGGGAAGCTTTGAGAACTAGTGTACATAGCTTCAGAATTATCTCATCTGAGGGCGAGGGAGCTGGGGTATTTTATATGTCACCTTTAGAGAGTTATTAGATGAAGGCTGCTGGATAAGCAGGCATATTAATTCCCTAGAATAAACTGCTGTCCATGGGCAAATTAGCATTTGAGGGGCAGCCCTCAGACACAGAGATGCAGGTGCTGACAGTAGAAAGTTCACAAGAGCAATGTGAAAGGTCCTGGGGTTAAGGGTTGTCTCTGATAGCATCTGCCACATTAACATTCAGATAATTAGCTCTATTCTTGTTTATCCACTAGAATAAGTGACAAATTAATTCAATGTGAAAGTACTAGGAAAATAACTAATTCTTTTTAAAAATAAAACTGTAGCTTTTTTCTCACTGTTTACAAAGAACATTTTCAGCCAACGCAAATGTTCAAGATATTTTTGGTGTTTAATCTAAGAAAAGCTATCATAAATTTCTGCCTAGCTATTCATTTTTGCTCATTTCTTAAACTATAATTTTGTTTGAGAGTGGGTCTCACTCTGTTATTCAGGCTGGAGTGCAGTGATGCAATCATGGCTCACTGCCGCCGTTAACCTTCTGGGCTCAAGCTATGCCCCCACCTCAGCCTCCTGAGTAGCTGGGAGTACAGTTATGCACCACCACACCCAGCTAATTTTTGCATTTTTTTATACAGACAGGGTTTCACCGTGTTGTCCAGACTGGTCTTCAACTCCTGAGCTGAAGTGATCTGCCCTCCTTGGCCTTCCAAAGTGCTGCGATTACAGGTGTGAGTCACTGCACCCAGCTTAAACTATAATGTTTAAAATATTAAAATATATCATTTGAACCATGAAGTTTGATTCCTCTGACATGTTTCATCTAATTTAATGTGCTAATTAGCATTTCCAATTTATATTTGTGCTTTTTTAAAGTCAAATTTGTTTTTACAGATTTGTAAAAAGGTGAATTCAAGAACTTACTGACCCTAAGCTTCCATGCGCTTATGGCCGTATCAGTTGTTTTCTGTGCTGATTTCCCCTGCCCCATTGCCTGTGAGCTCCTTAAAGTTAAAGGGACTAGGTCTAAAATTTCTCAATATTTTCCAAATTTTTAAAAAGAAGTCAGGTTTACTTTCCAATTTTTAAAAGAAGTCCTGTTTTGCTTTCAGTAGTTTGGAAAGGTGAACTGGAATCTAGTGAAATTTCTCCAGTGCTAAGAAATGCTCCTTATAATATACAACTTATAACTCACCATTGTAAACTATCTGACCTGCTTCACCTGATGGTTTTCCCATATTTCACTAAAGGACCCCAGAGCAGGGGAGTTCTCCCAGCAGAGCACTTCATTAAATGACTGAAACTTTCTCTTTTATTCTGAACTCTGTCTCTCAGTAGGTCACTTATCTTGTACTACCATAGATTCTTCAATTATAAAAAGATGATTTGTTGCTAATTACCTTGATTCACACACTAATTGGGCACTAGAGTACAAGTCACTACACAGAATTAGAGGATCTCTATACAGCAGGCTCAAAACCAACTTTAAATAAAAGGGTTTAATATCAAGTAGCTTATACCAAGGTGCAATTAGTATTAAGAGCATTCAAGTCACTTGGAAGATAAAGACTGAGTGAACAGTGCTTTCACAAGGAAATTCTTAACTGTTTCTGTAACTGCTGATTTTTAATGTTTTTATAGTTTATAAAAATGTGTCCAGTTGAAGTAAGATTTTTTAAAAGAGTAAAATTAGCCAGGCACAGTGGCTCATGCCTGTAATCCCAGTACTTTGGGAGGCTGAGGAGGGCAGAATGCTTGACCCCAAGAGTTCAAGACCAGCCTGAACAACATGGCAAACCCGATCTCTACAAAACAATTAGCCAGGCATGGTAGCACACTCCTGTAGTCCCAGCTACTCGGGAAGCCGAAGTGGGAAGTTTGCTTAAGCCCAGGAAGTTGAGGCTGCAGTGAGCTGTGATTGTGTCACTCACGCCAGTCCAGGTGACAAAGTGAGACCCTGTGTTAAAAAAAGATGCTATTGAAATATGAATTCAATTATTAAACTACTATTATAGAACAGAAATTATACTTAACAAAGGGAGTCCATTCCTTAAAAAATAAACAGATAACATAGAGAAACAAAAAAACAAAATGAAACAGTTGATATGAGATTTGTTGCCTTCATTCTCTGGCCCTCTGTTACCATGATACTCAAATCTTAAATGCCGCCTAGAGGGGCGAGAATAACAGAAAAATAACTTCCATGTGATATACTGAAATTGGCAGAGCCAAGGAGGCAGGGGACAGTAGAAGACCTCTCATTGTTCTTCTAACCTCCACTGCCTTATTGAGGTATTGTCAATTATACCATCAAGGTATCTTTATCAGGCATTATTCTCTTAGTTTACTTGGCATGATCTCTTTTAGTCTAAGAGGTGACAAGGGACATGGTTGGAGAGCTAAATCTGTCACTCAAAAAATTAATTATTCTTCCTACTAAATACTCTGCTAGAAAAATGCAGAAAGCAGCAGTGGGACTTTGTAAATGCTATCACATCTGTGAGTGTTTTAGATGATATTAGTTCTTAAAGGAAAAATAGGCCATACCAAAAAAGTCACATGACCAACAGCTATCTTATCAAAGTGCTTTGCAGTATAAAAAAGTCCTCTGACATTGTCCCTTATACAGAGAATTTAACATTAAGTGTACAGGCAATAAAAGTTGTATTGTTTATATATGGGGTGACTTCAAATCCTGATTTGTCTAGATTCTGCCTGGTCTCTCAATCCAATTTTCCCGTGTCACTCTCAACAATGTCCTGGTTTGGACTATTGATTAGATGATCACCTATTTATATAGTAATCTATGATAATAAAAGGAAATTTTATGATATTTTATTATATAAAACCCCTATACTACTTAAATAGGCCAAGTTGGCAGGAGCTAATTCATCTTTGACTTGAATTTTACCAACAGACAGAAAAAATCAGAATATCCATCCTGATTTTTTTTATTGTACTTTAGGTTCTGGGGTACATGTTGTATATGTACATACATGGTAAGGTGGTTTGCTGCCTTCATCTCCCCATCAGCTATATATGATATTTCTCCCCTCATTATTCCTCCCCACCCTCCCCACTTCTGCTGTCTCTTCCCTAGCCTCCCCCTACTGACCACAGTGTGTGATGCTCCCCTTCCTGTGTCCACGTGTTCTAATTGTTCAACACCAGCCTATGAGTGATAACACATGGTGTTTGGTTTTCTGTTCTTGTGTCAGTTTGCTGAGAATGATGGTTTCTAGATTCATCCATGTCCCTATGAAGGACATAAACTCATTGTTTTTTATGGGTGCATAGCATTCCATGGTGTATATGTGCCACATTTTCTTTATCCAGTCTATCGATGATGGACATTTGGGTTGGTTCCAGGTCTCTGCTACTGTAAACATTGTCACAATGAACATACATGTGCATGTGTCTTTATTATAGAGCAATTTATAATTCTTTGGGTATATACCCAGTAATGGGATTGCTGAGTCAAATGGTATTTCTATTTCTAGGTCCTTGAGGAATCGCCACACTGTCTTCTACAATGGTTGAACTAATTTACACTCCCACCAACAGTGTAAAAGTGTTCCTAATTCTCCACATCCTCTCCAGAATCTGTTGTCTCCAGATTT
Organism: Saimiri boliviensis; assembly: GCF_048565385.1. NCBI lineage: Eukaryota > Metazoa > Chordata > Mammalia > Primates > Cebidae > Saimiri > Saimiri boliviensis. The sequence continues at coordinate 43,149,753 of NC_133453.1, forward strand.
TTTAATGATTGCCATTCTAACTGGTGTGAGATGATATCTCAATGTTAGGTTTTGATTTGCATTTCTCTAATGAGCAGTAATGATGAGCATTTTTTCATATGTTTATTGGCCTCATTGATGTCTTCTTTTTTTTAAAGGAATACATTAAATGTGTCCAAGAGTTCTATGACCAGCTACCCAGAAACATGCAACAATTGATCACGTTTATCTATCTGTTATCAGACTAATAGTCACAAGACTATTTTATATAACTGATGGATGCAAATATAACTATCTTTTTTGAGTACTTTTTTTTTGTTTTTTGTTTTTTTGAGACGGAGTTTCGCTCTTGTTACCCAGGTTGGAGTGCAATGGCGCGATCTCGGCTCACCGCAACCTCCGCCTCCTGGGTTCAGGCAATTCTCCTGCCTCAGCCTCCTGAGTAGCTGGGATTACAGGCACGTGCCACCATGCCCAGCTAATTTTTGGTATTTTTAGTAGAGACGGGGTTTCACCATGTTGACCAGGATGGTCTCGATCTCTCGACCTCGTGATCCACCCGCCTCGGCCTCCCAAAGTGCTGGGATTACAAGCTTGAGCCACCGTGCCTGGCCCTTTTTTGAGTACTTTTAAACACAACTTATAAATTTTTAATGGAGAAAACATTTTAAGTTTGTTCAACACTGAATTTTATAAACAACATTAAGCCTTTTCATCATATTCAGTGTCTTCTGTCTGTAAAAATCAGAAGATTATTATTGCTAACTAACTGTGTGAGGGGAACATAAACTTTTTATAAAAAAAAAGCACTTTGAGAAATGATCAGAGAGTGCAAAGAGGAGATATTTATCTTATCTATATTTACCCATCAGAGTTCTGAGAGCAAAATATACAAAAGCTCAAAAGCCTCCATAGAAAAAGTACCTAAAATATCCTTTTCTAACTACTATCTCTAATTCAAGACATATTATTCAGCATCTACTATATTCCAGGAACTTACATGTTACATTTTTAATAGACCCTACCTGTGTTTAGCTTGCCATTTTGGCTTTACCCTACTTCTAAAGCTTCCTGTTGTTGTCTAGAATCTACTCTTCCCCAGTCTCAGTCTGTAGGGTTAGGACGAGGGTCTCTGACTTTGTTCCAGAAGAACAAATGAAGCAGGAGAGAGGCCTGAGACAATCAATGTATTCCATCCTCCTAGTTCATCTGGGGATGAACAGACACATGACTCACACCAGATCAAGCAGTCCTAAACAGAGCTAATCCCAGACATTTTCCTGAGGAGCCATTCTCTTCTACTGTACTTAAACCAAAAGAATACAGGGTTTAAACTATCACAACTAAACTGTTCCCACATCAACCCTGAGACTGGCACCAATACAAAAGAAAGAGACTAAAAACATGGAGAAATAAAAACTGGGTCTTCATTACCTCCTCAGGCCCCTACATCCATCTGTACTGGAATGTATTCCTCTTAATCCTCCCTTTACATGACCAATAATTTCCCATTTTACGTTTTCTGTCCTTTCCAACTAAATGTCTTGCTTAATAGATCTGATTTTACTAGAAATAAACTAAAGACAAGTAGTAGCTTGTACTTCCTTTCTCTTTTATTTCTGTATCTCCTTTTACTCATTATTCTTAGCTCTCCAATAATCATCAAATCAAGTTAGCATTCATCAGAAAATATTTATTATTGTCAGTTATATAAAGAACAGTGTTTCAAACTAATTCTCCAAATGATTGTTTTTAGTTGCGATGCTGATTATTATGATCATGGCATCACCAGGAGGACCTGGTTGATTCTCATAATCATTTAACAGACTTTTAAAAGTTATAGATGCCATCTAAATTAGTAAACATGCATGTAACTCATCTATCTGTAGACTTGGATTAATTTAATTACGGTACTCAACAAGCAGACGATTATCACTTAAAGGGGAAAATGCTAGAAGTTTGCTTTATTGGTTTTCTTAATTACATATATATAATTCCATTAAACTGAAAAATAAGAGTGCCATGAGCCTTTGTCAAACTGTTAAATACATTCCTTTTTCTGTATTTTAAATTATTCACTTTCATTCCAAAACCAAGCTTTCTTCAGCAAATTCCTTATTTGATATTGAGAATACAGTAAAAAAAACAAAATCAGTTTCTCCTGTACTCTCACTCAACAGTCAACACAAAAGATTCTGTGACCAAATGTAGGGACAGGGGTTCCCCCCATACATCAAGCAAGCAATCAGTTCTGCAGTAGACATCAGCTGGGTGTCCTCTAATTCAAGTCAATCATGACACTCTCTACCTGGAGGTAGTTCAGACCCTAAAGGTTGAGGCCTTGGTCCCCAAGACTTCCCCTCCCTATCCTCCATCCACCACCATTCTGATCCCAATGGTAAGTCCCAGGTTATTTTACCTGTGCTTCTGACCAATCAGCTATAATCAGGGTTCCCACAATCCCCTCATCAAGTTTGACTAATTTTCTAGAGTGGCTCACAGAACGCAGGGAAACACTTAGTTACATTTTCTAGTGTATTTAAAAGGCTATTACAAAGGATACTAATGAACAACAGATAAGAGATGGACAGGGCAATGTGTGGGGGAACTGACACAGAGCTTCCATGCCCTCTCTAGGTGCTCCACTTTCCAGAAACCTTCATATCTTCAGCTCTCTGAAAGCTTATCCAAAGCTTTTATGGAAGCTTCATTATGTAGGCATGATTGATTAAAATACTGGCTATTGGTGATCAACTTAAACTTTATCCCCTCTCTCCTTCTCAGAGGTTAGGAAATAGGGCTTTGAAAGTTCCAACTACATATGCATGCCTTGGTCTTTCTTGTGATTAGCCCCCATCCTGAAACTACCTAGGGGCTGCCAATCGGCAGTCATCTCATTAGCAAACAAAAGATTCTTATCACTTAGGAGATTTTAAGGATTTTAGGAGTTTTATACCAGAAAACTGGGTGAAGACCAAATATAGTCAGGTGTCACTTAAGACAGAGATCCCAATCTAGGCAATACCATTCTGGATATAGGAATGGGCAAAGATTTCAGGACAAAGACACCAAAAGCAATTGCAACAAAAGCAAAAATTGACAAATGAGATACAATTAAACTAAAGAGCTTCTGCACAGCAAAAGAAACTATCAACAGAGTAAGCAGACAACCTACAGAATGGGAGAAAATTTTTGCAAATTATACATCTAACAAAGGTCTAATATCCAGCATCTATAAGAAACTTAACAAATTTACAAGAAACAACCCCATTAAAACCTGAGCAAAGGACAGACACTTTTCAAAAGAGGCATACATGCTACCAACATGCATATGAAAAAAGCTCAGCATCACTAATCATTAGAGAAATGCAAATCAAAACCAGAATGAGATACCATCTCACACCAGTCAGAATGGCTATTACTAAAAAGTCAAAAAATAACAGATCCTGGTGAGGTTGCAGAGAAAAGGGAATGCTTATATACTGCTGGAGGGAGTATAAATTAGTTCAACCATTGTGGAAAACAGTATGGTGATTCCACAAAGAACTAAAAGCAGAACTACCATTTGACCCACCAATGCCATTACTAGGTATACACCCAAAGGAATATAAATCATTCTGCCATAAAGACACATGCACACATATGTTCACTGCAGGACTATTCATAATAACAAAGACATGGAATTAACCAAAATGATAATCAGTAGTAGACTGGATAAAGAAAATGTGGTATATATCCATCAAGAAATACTATGCAGCCATTAAAAAAAAAAAGAATGATATCATGTCCTTGGCAGGAACATTAATGGAGCTAGAAGACATTATCCTTAGCAAACTAACACAGGAATAGAAAACCAAATGCCACATATTCTTACTTGTAAGTGAGGGCTAAATAATGAGAACACATGGACACATAGAGGGAACAACAGATACTGGGGCCTATCTGAGGGTGGAGGGTGGGAGGAGGGAAAGTATCAGGAAAAATAATTAATGGGTACTAGGCTTAACACCTGGGTAACAAAATAATCTGTACAACAAACCCTGCCCCCCGACAGAATTTACCTGTGTAACAAACATGCACATATACCCCTGAACTTAAATTAAAAAAAAATTAAAAAGAGATCTGTTCTGCAAAGTTCATTGTGAGGCAATTTTGTCATTGTGCTTACATCATAGAATCCATTTATCCAAAACTGATGGTATAGACGACTATATACCTAAGCCTACTGCTCCTGGGCTACAAACCTGTACTGCATGTTACTGTACTGAGTACCATAGCAATTGTAACACAACAGTAAGTGTGGATCTAAACATAGGAAAGGCAATTCATATCATAACGACTTTATGACCACTATAACTCACAGGACCATAGAAATTTTTCAGCTCCATTATACTCTTATGGGAGTACTATTGTATGTGTGGTCCATAGTTGACCATAATGTTGTAAAGTGGTGCATCACTGTATATATTTCACAATTTCACAGATATAAACTGAAAAAAGGCAAGACATTTTAATGTCTCATCTATAAACTTTTTAAAAGAAAACACCATAAAAACTTTAAGCATTTTGTTTTTAAAAGGTATAAGTTGGTTTAAAATACAATCTAATTTAAACAACAGATTAATAATTTATAAAATTGAGTATCAGACACATCTGAGGGAGCCTTATTTATGTCTAGTTCTTCTCTTCTTCATGGAAGCTTCTCTTCAATTCTTGTTTATTTAACCTCAGCTGAAATAAGCAAGGTAGGAAGAGGAAGACGAAAAAGCTAACATATTTCAGGATCTCCTATTTCAGACACAGAGCCTGTGGTAGATTATAAACAGCCATATTTCTTTACAGCTCATTCTATCAGGCAATGAAATGTACTTTCAACTCCTTAAATCTGGGCTAATCCTATGCCTTGCTTTGATAAATAGAATCCAGCACAAGTGGCACTGTGGGAATTCTAAGCATAGACTTCAAGAGGCCTTGCAGCTTTCTCCCTCTCCTTATTTAAAGGCCATGTGAGCACTTATGAGCTAGTCCACTACAGAGACCCCATGGAGGAGAAACAAGGTAACCAGCTGATAGCCTGACAACAGCCAGACAGTTGACTGATGCCATCCTAGACCATCCAGTCTCTCTGCCAACTGACTGCTACCACAAGAGTGAGCCCAGGCCAGACAAGCAGAAGAACCACCAAGCAGAGCCCAGGCTGAAGTGCTGATCCACAGAATTGTGAACAAATAAAATAGTTACTGTTCTAAGCTACTAAATTTTGGGATGGGCTGTTATTTGGCAATAAATAACTGATAAAGTGCTTTACATGGTTATTTTACTCAATCTTAGTAAGAAAGTTATGAGATAAACATGGCAAACCCAGGGGTTGTGAGGCATGAAATTTATACAATTTGGGAAGCTTTCATTAGGCAAAATAGTACACATAATATAAAAATAGGAAAATAATACAAATGTACATACAAAGGAAGTAAACATATAATTATAAACCCAAAAATACCCATGGCCACTTTAGTTCCACCCCACATAAGGGAAAATGGGATAGAGGAGAAATCAGAATGGAGACCACAGGCTTAATAAAAACAGATAGCTGTGTGAATACAAGGCTCAGGCCCTTCAGAGGGCTTCATTCACTAAGCCTCATTAATTTCACAGGAAATACACTTCAACAGTTAGTGTTACTTTATTTTACAAGAGGAGTTACAATTCAGTGGCTGTCACTTGCCTTGGGATCACATGGATGGCAAACTGAAGAGTCAGGATTTGAGCTCAGGTCCCTTTGTTTCCAAAATATGTGCTCTGCAATACTCAGGCTACCCACATGCCAATAGATCACACATTCATTTTGACCTTGTAATCTACACACCAAGATTTATATCAATTGAAAACACCTCTACTTCAGTATCCCAAAACATACCTCACTGCAGAGCCCCTTTAAGTACTTCTCTCTCATGAGGTATCTTTAACAGCCCCATGATGTGTGAGTAAGAGGGCCTGGTTTTCTGTCCATTTCTCTGATTAGATGAAGAAACAGCAGGCCAAATGCCCTCAGTCAGGGACCCTCTTGGCTTCCTTTTTTTCCAGATCCCTTTCACCACATGTCAACTTCCTCATGGGCAAGGTTATATAATGCCAAGACCATTAAGTGCAGCTATCTTGCTCTCCTACCTATTTTATGCCCTTTCCTTTGCATTTTTTCATTTACTCTTATTGTATCAAGTTTCTTCAAGTGCATATATTAACTTGCTTATGCACAATAAGCCCAGAGTGAAGCCAGGTTTTAATAACTTCTAATTAATGATTCTGTATTCAGCTAAACTTTTCACCACTCACCCTCCTTTCAAATGACCTTCACTAGAAAACTAGTGAATCATTACAACATGGAAACAAGATTTCTTCTGTTTTAACATTTACATAGACTGTGTGTTTGCAAGGAATTCCTAGCTTTTCACCTCACGAATCATCCAATCAGCTGATCATTTGTTTTGCAGCTCAGTTTCAAGGTCAGAAGCCCTGATCAGCAATACTGCAGTAGTTTATTCAGTGTACCTATTCCTATCGCAAAACAAACTTTCTGTGCATGGTTTAACCTTGGGAGAAAAATTAAGCTGCTGGAGAATATAACTGAAGCTCTTTGCAGAGGTTGTACCGGTGGTAATTTAAAAGCATGCCAGGCAGCCTGGTATAGAGAAAAGAATGCAGGAAGGGTTCAGAGATGGCCACATGCCATCTCTGGATCTCAATCTAAGATAGTTTGCCTGGGGGATGTTTCTGGTAGCTTCACCTGTAAAGTTCTCTCAATCTATTGACTTTCTCCTTATCAGAGTGATCTTTTCTTAAAAAAAAAAAAAAAAAAAAAAAAAGTTCAATCTCTTTTTTTTAATTCCCAAATTTTATCTTAAGTTCAGGGATACATGTGCAGGATGTGCAGGTGTTATATAGGTAAACATGTGCCAAAGTGGTTTGCTGCACAGATCATCCCATCACCCAGTTATTAAGCCCAGCATCCACTAGCTACTCTTCCTGATCCTCTCCTTCTTCCCACCCCTCATTCTCAATAAATATTTTTAAAGTATGGGAATTCTAAATACACAATCTTTTTTTTTTTTTTTTTTTTTTGAGGCAGAGTTTTGCTCTTGTTACCCAGGCTGGAGTGCAATGACGTGATCTCGGCTCACCGCAACCCCCGCCTCCTGGGTTCAGGCAATTCTCCTGCCTCAGCCTCCTGAGTGGTTGGAATTACAGGCACGTGCCACCATGCCCAGCTAATTTTTGGTATTTTTAGTAGAGACGGGGTTTCACCATGTTGACCAGGATGGTCTCGATCTCTTGACCTTGTGATCCACCCACCTCAGCCTCCCAAAGTGCTGGGATTACAGGCTTGAGCCACCGCGCCCGGCCACAATCTTCTTAAAGTTAGACCACTTTGAAAAACTTCAAAAGGCTCATCATAATGTATTTTAAAAAGTAGTTTTACACAACAGAATAAAGATAATGAAGAATAATGTAGGTAATAAATGTTAAGTCACAAATATTGCAAAAAATGGCAAAATAATAGTTCATTTTATCTTTATCTATACATTGGTCTTTGGTTGTCTAAACTAAGTTGGCAACAAATCAATGAAATGTTCTGTAAAGGGTTTTTCATATCTTATACATTGGATAAACCACTAGGCTAGCTGTAATTCTTCAACTTCCAAGTAAAATAGTTCACGCTGAATTTTAATAAAATTCCAACTGATTCTTCCCTACCATAGTAAAATATGATGTTTGGTTGGTAACCAAAACTCATTTTTATATAATTTGTAACTGCATGCATACAATAAATTTCAAAATGTTGACAATAACATTCTGCTAAAAATAAATGCTTTTCTGATTTTTTTCAAGTTCATTTCCTGCATGTGTACCTTTTGGTAAATTTTTTTTAAAGAAATAACATTTAGAAACTATCATTGTAGTAACCCTAAGCCAAATGGCATAAATCTAAGAAATTTTCACATCATTCTCCTCTAACCTATTTCAACTTCTATCTCATTTATCAATTGTCTTCACGATAAGCATGGATGGATATAACAACTATAAAGAGGAAGTGAACGTTTGGTCACAGTGTCACTATGACCTATGGGGCTGGGCCTATGGACCTCTAAGAAGTCCATGAACTCCCTAAACTGGGAAACAAAATGTTATGCATATGTGTGTTTTCTCTAGGACCAATAAAATAAAAAGCACAGCTAGACAAGTAAATCAAAATTGCCTGATATGTTCTTAAATTTCCATTCAAAATCATATTAGAAAGCAAAGTTTATGCAATGAGAGAAAATTTGGTGGGGACACTTGCTGTAGATATGGCTGGATTCTGTTTTAGTCCAAAAGAGGTGACCAAGCTAAAACAGATGCCCTTAGTGAGTAACATTCTGAAGTGACATATTTTATGGTGCTCAAATGGCACATCTGAACAACTAGCTGAGAAGCAGAGGTTAACCAGGATGTTTTTCCTATAGTGGATTAAAAGCACAGATATTAGAAATTTAGCCACTGTCTGGTCTTTGGTTGTCTGAATCGGGATTCAGCTGAAGTAGGATGGGTCCCATTAAAGAAGGCTAGGACACGAAGACTAACCCAAGTGCAGAGGTGACTTGGAACAAGTGAAGGACATCAAATGGGCAAGGCTACATTAGGCAAGGAGTAAGGTTAGCTAGAAGTCTAAGTAACTACACTCTTAGCATTATAGAAAGACGTGACAGCAGGTAAATTAAAACCCAACCAACTAGATTGTTCTGAAGAAGCCTGTAGAATCCAGGAGCCCAGTGCCAGACTAACTGGGCTATCATAAAAAATGGAAAGAAAGTAATAGTGCAGAATTTTGGTCACAAGAAACAAGAAAAAGGCCTATTAATAGAATCAGACAAAGGCATGGCAAAACTAAGCAAAGATTGATTTGTTGTGAATGACCAGACTAAGTCACTAAGAACAGGACTAGAAGAAAAATCTAAAGCAGGGCAGAACCCATATGTGGAGATTAAGTAGCTTCAGCTCTGAAAAAATAGCAGTGTATCAGAAAAAAGGGCAAAGCTAAAATGGAAAATGGGATTTACTTAGAGTAGAATGGGCCAGCATGTCAGCTGAAAGGAAACTAATGTCAGGTCCCAGTCACAAACACGGATGCCAGAAACAGTCTATTCCTTTAGCCCATCTCTTGGTTTAACCAAATTCTTTCCCCAGTTGCCTTAAACTAAATGAAGGAATCAGTTTATTGACCTGAATATTTATGAGCTTTATTAAATTACTTGCTCCCAGAATATTAGCTAAAAGAGGGCCTCATCTAACACAGGGATCAACAACTCCACTTGTTGAGAAAAGGCAGAGTTAAGCCTAACCCCATACTATTGCTGGTCACTCCTAGATTCCAGCCCCATTTCAATTCAGAGTACCCTCCTTCTTCAACAAATATTTTTGTGTAACTGCTTTGTGCCAGGAATTGCACTCAGGGCCAAAGATACAGTGTTGAAGTGACACAGGGCCTGCCCTCAAGGAAACTCTGAACTCACAGGCTAATAGTATGCATAAGAATTGCCAAGGGAAATGTTAAAATTCAGATTCTCAGGCCCAGCATGGGTCCTCAGAGCTTCCAAGGATTCTGATATAGATGGTCTTTAGGAACACACCCTCAGAAACTGGTCCAGATGGAGCCCCCTGCAGACAGATCTTGTAGGTGTCTGTTACCACTGAATCACCAGCACTGACCACATGTTAGATATTTCAGTATGTATTAAATTAGTCTACAAACAGGAGATGGAAGAATGAAGAGATAATCCCTATTCAGTGTGGTAGGTACAGTGATAGAGGTGCCATAAAGCATAAAAAGGGGCAATATAAATAACTTGGGTAGAAACAGGGACAACTTTCTAGAGAAGGCAGCCCTTGAACAAGTCTTACAGGATGCATAGGAGGGAGCCAGGCAAGAAGGGGCATTACAAACAGAGACAGCAAGAGCAGAGGCAAAGTGAGAAACAGCAAGATTTAGGCAGAAACTACACGTTTTGTTGCTGCTGGCTCTAGAAGCAAGAAATGCTGGAACTTTACATTGTCTCTAACCCTGATAGGGCTCTTCCAGTTAAGGATGATTATCCTGTTTCAAAAACAAGGAAGGCAAGGCACAGAGAGATTGAAATTTGTCCTAGGAAATGATATCACAGTTCCTCAAAATATTAAAGCTAGAATTACCATATGATCGATCCAGCAATCTTGCTTCCGGCGAATATACCCAAAAGAACTGAAAGCAGGAACTCAAACAGATATTTGCACACCTGTGTTCATATCAACATTATTCTCAATAGCCAAAAGGTGGAAGCAACACAAGTGTCCATAATGAGATGAATGGATAAACAAAATGTGGTACATACATACAATCAAATATTATTCAGAATTTAAAAGGAAGGAAATTCTGATACCTGCTACAACACAAGTAAGCCTTGAAGACATTACGCTAAGTGAAATAAGCTAGTCATAAAAGGACAAATATTGTATGATTCTATTTATACGCAGTACATAAAAGAGTCAAATTCATAAAGACAGAAAGTAGAATAGTGGCCACCAGGGAGTGCAGAAAGGAGAAAATGGGAGTTTATGTTTCATGGCTATAGAGTTTCAATTGGGGAAGATTAAGAAGTTCTGGAGATGGATGGTAGTGGTTGCAGAACAATGTGAATGTACCTAATACTTAATGCCACAGTGCTAATGTACTTAATGCTTAAAAATGGCTAAAATGGTTAATTTTATGTTAAGTATGTTTTACCATAATAAAACAAAATGTACATAGATAGACATTGAAATATATTGTAGATATATAGATATTCTAGTGGCTGCTCTGGGATTCAAGCCTAGCTCTGTTTTCTAAAGAGAGTGACTATTTTCACCCTCAGGACCAAAATAGGAAAGGTTTAAGGAAAGGACCTTGGCCAAAGCTACCAATAACCTTCCAGCATCTTAGAATCATAACATCAATTAGCAGTGACTAGCATCTATCAACATTTCTACACATATTTGAACACTGAAGAAAAATCCGTCAGTGTAAAAATGTTAAATGAAGAAGCAATATGATATATTAATCCTGAGAGCAATAGTAAAAGATAGTTACACACTTTCATCTCCTTCTTTATAATAAATACAAATGAATGAGCATATTAAGTGCTTCCTATCTCTTTTTAATCACTACCATGCCATTCCAGGCATAGAGATATTTTTTACAAGGTGTAGCAAAGAGATAACAGTTATGAAGGTGGTAAAACAATACATAATCAGATGACAATCTAGAGACAGGATCAGTACTCTCCAGCTGCTGTGTCAGAGTTTGGCTGGCCAGGGCAGGCTGCAGCACACAGCGGTGCCATCTCCCCACCATCCTCCCTGCTCCCTCCCCCACCCTGCCACATTGCAGCTGTGCAGCAGGGGGTGCCAGGAATTGAAAGGCACATTGCCTTGAATGATATTTTTGCCCTCATTTCACGTGCTGTTAAGTCCCTCCTACCTCCAACTATCACCACCTGGTACATCAAAAACATGCCCAAAGCCCATTGCTGAATTCATTCACTGCATTTGCTGCAGCTTTCAAACACACAGCAAAATCAAATGCCAACCATTCTTATTCATATATGAGAGGAAAGTTATTTGGAAATTGTTCTACATTCACCTTTTACTACTAACAGCAAATCCAAATGCCCAGCCACAAGCTGTCTATCATGTGGCCTCACACTGGTACAGAGACACATTCTTCATATATAATCATCAGGGTTTTGGTGAGGTGGAGTCAAGTGAATGTGGCCAGATGACAGTACTCTTCTATTTCATCTTGTTGGGGTTTAAAGTCTCCTTGAACTTTGTCCAAGGCTATACCTTCTTATCCTCCTGGTCTCCTCTAATATGTCTATTTCCATACCAGGACCTGCAGGTGAGGGGTAAGAGTGTGAAATTGCTCCCCCTGGAGTTAATGTCTTTTCTCCCCCACTGTCTCTGCAGCTTTTCACTACTTTCCCCAGTTCTTGTTTCTTCTCCTTCCTATGACTTGTACCCAGATTTTAGGTGTCATTGGAAAAGTCTTTCTTCTTATTACTTGGATCGCAGCAGACATTTCCTAGAGCAGTAGTATTAAATGCAGTCGCTCAGGCAGCATGCCTTCCCATAAACACAAATCGCTTCATATCCTTCTTTAAACAAAGACCACTGCAGCCAATCAGAGCACTGCTTTTGTTCCAGGCAGATAGCTAATCAATACTCCCATCACTGTGCAATAGAAAAATTCTTCAGATTCTAGATTGATCATCGCTTAATAATTTACATTACTAAAAAGCATCTGTACTGACTTTTTTGTTGTATTTTTTCTATGTACGTAGAACCGCTCCCAAAGTCTGAAGTTTCCAGAAATCCTATCTTTGTGTTTACAAAAACTGCATTCACATAAAACAGATGTAAGGGAGGAAAAAATTTTCCACTGCTCTCTTAGATTTATTTCCTGGAGGTATGTGAATTCAACTAACAAAATAAAACGGCAAGAGAAAGGAGTTTATTTACATATGCAATGCACATACATGTTGGAGTGCCCAATGATGACTAACTCAAAGGTAGTTAGAATATGGGACTTACATACCTAACTTTGTGGGAAAAGGGGAGGAAAGCTCCTGTGGGAAAAACAGGTAGGCTTCCTTAGAAAAGGCAAATCAATTTTTAGGAGAGCAAATGGTAAATAAGAAAGATTGTGATAATGTTTATTTATGCAGGTGAAAGCAGTCTTTCTGACTTCATGGCCTTGAAACTCTCCTGGAGAGAGGATTTATGGTAGCCTCATTTCCCACAAGTTGCTGCTTTTAGTCAGGTAAGGGAAGCTCCAACATGTGTTCTTGAATCTCAGATGTCTTCAGCTTAAAATATACTTTATACCAACTCAGGGATTCTCTGTAGGTCCCCACTCCAAAGATGAAGACCTGGAGTAGGTAGGTGTGGGTGTTGTATAGACAATATAATCTGTCCTCTATAATATTGGAAGGGAAAAAACATGTAAGTAATAAAATAACTCTCCTGATGTGTAGATGGCCTTCAGGTTTATTCTATTTATGAAATCTACCTTTTCATCAAGTACTGAACACTCCTAATTTTTCTCATTCCAAATATTACTAAGAAATATAAGCTTACTCATTTATTCCTACATGTGTTCTCTATTTCACACAAACACACACACACCATATTTGTCAAGATAATTCTGGCAATCACATACGATGAACTCCACGCATGATTCACACTTTCTCAAATCATTGACAAAAATGTGCATTTCTTGAATTAGTATGTTCCAAAAAGCACTTAGCTCACTATCTGAACTGGAAATGGCTTAATTACCGTGGGGCAAGGGGAAACAGTGGGGTGAGACAGACAGGAAGAGAAAATGAGATCAGTGCCTCAAAACAAAAGGGTTAGAGCAGGTAGAAACCTTGGAGAAAATCTGATTCAATCCTGTTGCACTATAATGAAGAAATTGCTAAAGCTTAGAAAGGTTAAATCACCTGCCTAAGGACATACCACTACCTGGTGACTGAGCCAGGCTTCCTGGCTGCAGTCATCTGGCTGCAGTCATCTCTCTCTCTCTCTCTCTCTCTCTCTCTCTCTCTCTCTGTGTGTGTGTGTGTGTGTGTGTGTGTGTGTGTGTGTGTGTCCTCTAATAGAAGCACTGAAAATTTGTTAAAAGGCAATTTCAGAAACATGCTTCAACAGTCAGTGGTACTTCAGGAGTACCTGAGAGAACTTGAACCAGTCACTCAAATGATAATCTACACTCATTTTAATAATCTCCCCAGAGAGACTGCCTCTTGGGAGACATTTCTATACTGATTTAAGTCTAGTTCTAAAGATCCTAAAGGAGATGTGTTCAGTTGCTTTCATCGATCTTTAATCCCTCTTGATTTCCTCAAAGTCCATGAAGAGTTTCTTTCTCTCACTCTCTATCCACTACCACCATTGAATATTTCAAGAAAAAATAAAAACATTTTAAAAAGTTATTTTTAAATGCCATTCTCCTTTTATGTTTCTCCAAAATTCTTGCTTTGAGCTGTATTGCTTTTGTAAGCAGAGGAGAAAAGACAATATTTATTTTTTAATTTCCATTATTCCATGTCATCTGCACATCTCATAATTACTTTAATCATTATTTTAATCATTTAAATGTTCCTTTAAAATTCAAGGCAAAAATTAAGATGTCCCCCCTCCCCCTCACAGACATACAAAAAAGCCTTTTTTCTTTTGCTAATTTCTTTTTTATTTTGTAGGGATGGGGTCTCTCTATGTGGCCCAGACTGGTCTCAAACTCCTGGCCTCAAGCAGTCCTCCCACCTCAGCCTCTCAAAGTGCTAAGATTACAGGCATGAGTCACCTAACTTGTATTTTCTTTTCTATTGTTATTTTGTTGTGGCTTTCAATTATACATATAACAGAATACCAAGGTACTGCAAACCTACTGTTCCTTGCATTTGTTACTCTCGTGCCTGCTACCATCACCCAGGGATTAAAGGAGCAGGGAAGAAAGTTATACCCTATGGACTGTAGCCTTGGGAAGAGAACCCCATCTGCCCTTTAGTTCCCTCAATACCAAGTCTTCAGTGTCAATTCACTTAGCACCAAGGCTATAAAATATACTTCATATCAGAATACAAGGCACGTATAGCTCTGCAAGTACACAGGTTGACTGCAGGATCCATCCCCTCTAGTTAAAGAAAGGAATTTTCCTTCTCTTTACTTCACCAGGGCTGGTAGCACTTGTCTCATCTCTGTGGTCTTGCATTTCTCCTGATAAAGGTCTGGCTCCAGACACCATCACTTGGGTCAGGCCAAACCAGTCTCCAGGCAGCAACATAACACCTCTAAGTGGTTTGATTGTCCTTCTTGCCCAGAAATATTTTGACCTTGTCTATTATCTCCAAAGCCATTTGTTCTAGTTTACCTTCTCAATCAGCCCTTCTCTAGGATCTGCCTTAGATAACTTGCCACAAAATTTTTTGTTAATGTTTTGACTCTGTTTCTTTTGTTCGCAATGTTCTCCCACAGCAGTCTATTATGGGTTCATAACAAATGAGTGTCCACATTTACATCAAAGATACCTTGGCCTAGTCCTTGTCTCCATTTCTATAAATCAACAAGAAAACTCTCAGAACAGGAAGCCAAGGAATAAGCTATCTTTATCTCTCCTTTTCTAAGAGCCCATTTCTAATCCTGAAGTACTCCCATTTTACCAAGTAAGCTAATTTCTAAATTTTCTTCCACTCTTTCTTTTCAGAAGTCCTAGTCTCCTTCCTTGACTTTTCTTCGTAAACAGCATGTTCATGTCAGGATTCAGTGGTTAATAGTGCCTACCACTCACTTGTGCCAAGAAGTCTGGGTGCTCCCAAACCCAGTGTTTTTACCTTTCAATGAAATAGTTTAGAAATTTCAGAAGCTCATAAGTTTACAATGAGCCTACCTAGTTTTATCTGAAATAAATTCACTGGTATGCTTTAATATATATATGCTTTATCAGAATTCATCTACTTCATTCTATTGTATGGGTTCTAAATAGTTTGATCTCCTTTGACATTTTAGAAGTCTGATTATAGTTTTATTTTATTTAGCTCTCTTTAAAGGATAGAATAGGAAAAAGCATCTTAAATTGCACAGCTGCGCTCTCTGACTCAAGCTACCTAGCAACTGTCAAAATACAACCCAAACCACAAAGGTGTTTGAAGCTGCATGTGAAAGCTTATTCTAAGAGAGATATTGCCAACTCTTCTCCTGTCACACGCAGCTTGGCATTTCAGCACAAATACAATAGGGAGACAGCTTGAGAGTGGGAAAAGTGTTCTGGTGTCCTAAAATGTTTGAATATTCTCCCTTGCATTATTCAGAATATAACATAAACGCATAATTAGAACCAAAGCAATACATTCCATGAATTACATGAGGGAAAATGTTATTAATTCCAGTTCCTCCAGGAACTCCATGTTTGGATCCCCTTCCACGAACACTCCCTTCGTGGAAGCCATCTTTCTCTCTCCTGAATTTCCCCTCTGAAGTCCCCTTCCACACTCTCTCATGGAAGGCTGTCTTCCCCTCCTAAACTCCATCTCTCTCTATTCCCTTCCACTCATTATGGAAGCTGCTTTCCTCTCCTGGATTCCATCTTTCTGGATTCTCCTACTCAGCATGAGAGATAGCTGTTTCTTTCTGTCTCCTTCTCCTTTTTCTCTCTCTAAATAAATCACTTTCTATAAACACACACACAAAAAATAAATTCCAGTTCCTCCAAATTTCAGTTTCAGTGAGTACATGTCTACATAAAAATCCAAATATCTGTGTCTCTTAGATCAGGGTACTTAATCCTGCTCCTCAAAACTCATGTTTCAGAGTCTCTTTGGAAAAATAAGGTAAAAATCATTTGCCAACTGCATTGCAAGGAAACTACAGTTACCTTTATGCCTTCCAGAGGTCAAATAAAAGCCATTCTCTCTCTGAAAAGAAAAGCATCTATTGTGTGAAAGACCCACTAGAAACTGTTAACAATATTTGCCTCTGGGGTGCTGATGATCAGAGGCACTGAGGATCTGGAGCTTAGCATTTATTATATGTTCTTTTATACTGTTAAATTTTTTTCCATGTTTCACTTGTTGCTTTTACAATACTGAAACAAACATTAAAAATAACCTGACTTGAAGGTTGTACAGGTTTAATAATGAGATTATCCCCCTGGGTTGAGGAATGGGAACATATTTATGCTGGTACCTGCAGACAATCACAGGTTTCTATAGCAAACACTCCTCCGCCAAGTGCTTTCTGACCATATTTAAGAAATATATCTTTTCTCACTGGGACTACTGAGAAAATAAACTGGAGTTCTATTTTGAGAATTCCAAGTACATACCATCCATGCAAACCAAAGAGCACACACTTATTCAAGGACCCAGCCTACTACCTCATAGTTATAAAATGTAGAAAAGAAACCGTAAGTCTAATATCACCAATACAGCTGCACAATTCCTCAAATACTTTTTTAAAGAATTTTCATCGTGTATATTAAACCCATAAAACATCCTTGAGGATCTATCATCCATATAAGTCTCTACTTTGCCAACATTTACTATAAAACCACAATATTTGTGCAACTTCTTTGCTTTCTCACCCTCCTACCACAAATATTTGCACTACTTTTTCTTTCCTGGGCCAAATTAAGTCAGACAATAATTATTTTGTAAATTACTGGGCACTCATCCATCACTTTTCATCCCAATTGTTTTAAGTTCTTTATTCCTTGCCCATATTTTTCAGCTTCTTGAGGTTTAGGGGACTCTATCATGTTTATACTCACAACCCCAGAACTTACCACAGTACGTCCTCAATAAATGTGTTTTGAAATCTAAATGAATTCCTCCTCAAAATAATTCTGAATTTTAACTTTCAAAATATATTTTCCTGATTATTTGCATTCTGGTCATCTAATACTCAGAAAGAAACCCAATATTTGTTTCTCTCCCACTACCATTAATATCCCCCCAGGGTTTGGTTAGCTGTTCTCTACTCTATACAGAGCCTCTTACACATAATTTGCCTTTGTGATTATAATGATCTCTATATTATTATTAATGATCTTGGAATCATTTCCAAATATAATTTTTCAGTCCTGATTGTTTTCTCTTATTAACTAATCTTTTATTTCCTGTACTTAACAAATACCTCCACCAAATGCCATGTAGGCACATAATCCTTCAAATACCTAAAACAAAACACTTCATTTTCTATCCGAAGTCAAAACAAAAAAACTAGAAAAAGCATATATATAGCTTATTTTAGTAGTTTAGTTCAGAACCTTAAAATTAGTTCACAACAGTACTTTAAGATTTTTTTTCTTTATATTCGTTTTTATCCCCATCTTCCTCTCCGAGAAGACTGTTCGGTCAGACCTTAGTTCTTTTAGTTCACCCATTTCACTAAATTTCCAATCTGTGGGCCCTAATTTCAATTAGTATCAAATGCACTGGGGAGGATACCTCACCTTTCTCATTTATTCTTTTGGCTATGCCACTTAGCCTTGGTGATTTTCAAAGGATGGAGGAGAAACGAAGAAGTACATACACACAGAACATGTTAGAATGTCCCCGGGATGTATGTAGTTATTAACTTAACACAATATTCTAATCGAATTTACAATTGGGGGGAATCCTTTCTCATAATATATACTACAGACAGTGAAGCTCAACAAAATTATCTTGGCTGAAGATACATAGAAAGACAATCACCCATATATTATGGGGAGGAAAGGTATTCAGAGTTTTAGAATGGAGTGGTAAAGATATATGTTTATGTAAAGGAGCCATGAGCTTAAAAACTACTGAAAAGCATAGGCATAGGCAAGGACTTCATGACTAAAACACCAAAAGCAATGGCAACAAAAGCCAAAATAGACAAATGGGATCTAATTAAACTTCAGAGTTACCATACAGCAAAAGAAACAATCATTAGGGCAAACCAGCAACCAACAGAAAGGGAAAAATATTTTGCAATCTACCCATCTGACAAAGGGCTGATATCCAGAATCTACAAAGAACTAAAACAGATTTAGAAGAAAAAAACAAGCAACCCCATCAAAAAGTGGGCAAAGGATATGAACAGACACTTTTCAAAAGAAGACATATATGAGGCCTACAAACATATAAAAAAATGCTCATCAGCACTGGTCATTAGAGAAATGCAAATCAAAACCACATGAGATGCCATCTCATGCCAGTTAGAATGGCAATCATTAAAAAATCTGGAGACAACAGATGCTGGAGAGGATGTGGAGAAATAGGAACACTTCTACACTGTTGATGGGAGTGTAAATTTGTTTAACCATTGTGGAAGACAGTGTGGCAATTCCTCAAGGATCTAGAAATAGAAATTCCATTTGACCCAGCAATCCCATTACTGGGTATATATCCAAAGGATTATAAATCATTCTATTATAAAGACACATGCACGCATATGTTCACTGCAGCAGTTTACAATAACAAAGACCTAAAACCAACCCAAATGTCCATCAATGATAGAATGGATAAAGAAAATGTGGCACATATACACCATGGAATACTAGGAAACCATAAAAAACAAGTTCATGTCCTTTGTAGGGACATAGATGAATCTGGAAACCATCATTCTCAGCAAACTGACACAAGAACAGAAAATCAAACACCACATGTTCTCCATCATAGGCGGGTGTAGAACAATGAGAACACATGAACACAGGGAGAGGAGCATCACACACTGGGGTCTGTTGGCAGGAGGCTAGAGGAGGGACAGCAGAGGGAGGGGAGTGTGAGGAGGGATAACATGGGGAGAAATGCCAGATATAGGTGATGGGGGATGGAGGCAGCAAACCACCTTGCCATGTATGTACCTATGCAACTATTCTGCATGATCTGCACATGTACCTCAGAACCTAAAGAACAATTAAAAAAAAAAAAAAAAAAAAAAACTACTGAGAAGCACTGGCGTTGGCATTCTTTTCCCTGGAATGCTAATTCAAATTCCCAGGAAAAGGTTGACCACGTTCTCATTCCCTCTCCCTCGACACCAGTGAATCTTGCCTTTTCTTGCTAGGATCCTTTATGCCTTCTTCTTCCATGGCAATGGCTTTCACCACTTCATGGACAACAACATTGCCAATTACCTCATTTCTCCTACTTTCAAAAATCTAACCCAAATATCCTATCTTTCTTCCTAGTCCACATAAGAGAAATACTCTATATTCTTCCCTCCTTACCCCTCTTCAATTACACACACTTAGCCTGTGTGCGTAAAATATTTATTTTAGTATCTAATTGTCAAACTTGTAGAATCTTTGATTTGTCGTTTTCCTGAATAAATTGCATGCCACCCCTCAAGGGTGGAAATTCAGAGCTCTTGTGTTATTTTTTGCCTTCGTCTGGATTTTTTTATCCCATGGATGTTCTACAAATATTTATTAATTCAAATCTGAAAACACAGCCATAAGACTGAATAGTTTATTAATCTACTAGAACCTATACACACAGCTCCAAAACACTCACCTATCATGTGCCTTGAGCTGAACTGGATAAGTTACTAATATATATAAATAATATGCTGAAGTCTGTCCTCCAATATCCTTGTACTGACAGGAAATCTCCCTCCCTCATTTTCCTTCTTCTGAATAAGCCATCATTTATAATGTCTAAATGACTTCCTAGGGAAATTGAGATGACCTTTAATCTAAGAATTCCTTCAGTCATTTCAAGAAATACCTGGGGGAATGCTGGGAAGATGGCTGCCTAAGAACAGCTCAGGACTTCAGCTCCCAGTGAAAGTGCAGAGGGTGAGTGGACGCCGCATTTCCAGACGAACTCTTATTGCCCACAGACCAGGAGATACCCAGGCAGAGGGGTCGCCAGCGTCGCAGTCCCAGCCGGTGTGGCTCTTCTGGCCCCCATGGGGCTGATTCCACCCGCGCGGCTGCTGTGACCACGCCCTGTTGCTGCGGTTCTCCGTACAAAAGCCACTGGTCTGGGAGCCCTCTTAGCTGGCGAGCAGAGCCCTGAGACAGCAGAGTTGCCCATTCATCTGAAATAGCGAGCCAGGCCAGGAGATTCCTAGGCAAAAAATCCGCCAGGAGCCGGCGCCGCGGTTCGAGCCGACTCAGTGAGTCACACCACAGGAGATCCCGGCGCCTTTTCAACAAGCGACTGGAACGCGGGGTCATTCAACTTAAAAGAAAAGATTCTGAGTAAGGGAGCCAGGTGATCAGGCTCGGTTGGTCCCACCCCTCTACCCCAAACAACAACGAAAACAAAAACAGTAATTGGAAACCCTCTGGGTTGAGCCCTTCAAACCACGCACAGCTGAACCCAGACTGTCCGACTCGGCGGGGGAGGGGCTTCCGCCATTACTGAGACTCTCCACCACTACAGAGGCAGGCCCCCATTGCCGAGGCAACCCACTGTTGCCGAGGCAACCCGCCACAACAGAGAGAGTCCGCCATAACAGACGCGGGGCCACCGTTGCCCAGACAGTTCTAACTATGCCCATATAAACAGGACTGCAGGAAAGAGCTCAGGGCAGCTGGGCGGAGCCCACAGCAGCTCAGCAAAGCCCCTATGGGCAGGCAGTGGCTAGGCGTGCTGCTAGCTGGGCGGGTCAGACCTGAAAGAAAAATCAAAAAAGGCAGTAGTGCAACGGAAACTCATAAAGCTCCAACTCCCTAGGAAAGAGCACCTGGGAACAAAAAGTGCTTTATGAGTTCAGCTGCAGCAGACCTAAACATACCTGCCCAGCAGCTCTGAACGAACAACAGAGCTCACAACTCAGGACTTAAGCCCCAATAAAAAATAGACTGTCTCCTCAAGTAGCTCCCTGACCCCCACAGATCCAAAGACGAACCTCATAAAGGAGAGAACGGACTGACCGTAGGCGAGCATCCTTCTGGGACAAAGATAGCAGAAGAGGAAACTGGCAGCAACCCTTAGTGTTCTGCAGCTGCTGCAGGTGACCCGCAGGCAAGCAGGGTCTGGAGAGGACCTCAGCAGTCCTACAGCAGAGGGGCCAGAATGTTAGAAGGAAAGCTTAAAAAAAAAAAAAAGAAGAAGTAACTTCAGCATCCACGAACTAGAAGCTCACTCAGAGACCCAATCTGAAAGACAGTAATTACAAAGACAACAGGTGGATAAACCCACAAAAATGGGAAGAAACCAGCACAAAAAGGATGAAAACTCCCGAAACCAGAACACCTCTCCTCCTAAAAGGGATCACAACTCCTCACCAGCAAGGGAACCAGACTGGATGGAGAAGGAGGGTGATGAAATGACAGAATCAGACTTCAGAAGGTGGGTAGTAAGAAACTACAGTGAGATAAAAGAACATGTTCTAACCCAACATAAAGAAAATAGGAACCTTGAAAAAAGATTGGACGAACTGCTGACGAGAATGGACAGCATAGACAGGATTATAAGTGAATTGATGGAGCTGAAAAACACAACACGAGAACTTCGTGAAGCATGCACAAGCTTCAACAGCCGAATTGACCAAGCAGAAGAAAGGATATCAGAGGTCGAAGATCAACTCAATGAAATAAAAAGAGAAGGCAAGAACAGAGAAAAAAAGCACAAAAAGGAATGAACAAAATCTTCAAGAAATGTGGGACTCTGTGAAAAGACCTAATCTACATCTGATAGGTGTACCTGAATGTGATGAAGAGAATGAATCCAAGCTGGAAAATACTCTTCAGGATATTATCCAGTAAAACTTCCCCAACCTAGCAAGGCAGACCAATATTCAAATACAGGAAATACAGAGAACACCACAAAGATATTCCTCAAGAAGAGCAACCCCAAATCACATAATCGTCAGATTCACCAGGGTTGAAATGAAAGAGAAAATGCTAAGGGCAGCCAGAGAGAAAGGTCGGGTTACCCACAAAGGGAAGCCCATTAGACTCACAGCAGATCTCTCAGCAGAAACCCTACAAGCCAGAAGAGATTGGGGGCCAATATTCAACATCCTCAAAGAAAAGAACTTTCAACCCAGAATCTCCTATCCAGCCAAACTAAGCTTCATAAGTGATGGAAAAATAAAATCCTTTGTGAACAAGCAAGCACTCAGAGATTTCATCACCACCAAACCTGCTCTACAAGAACTCCTGAAAGAGGCTCTACACATATAAAGGAACAACCAGTACCAGCCACTCCAAAAACTCACCAAATGGTAAAAGAGCATCAACACAATCAAGAAGCTGCATCAACTAACCAACAAAACAGCCAGCTAGCATCAAAATGACAGTATCAAATTCACACATAACAATACTATCCCTAAATGTCAATGGACTAAATGCCCCAATCAAAAGACACAGACTGACAAATTGGATAAAAAGCCAAAACCCATCAGCGTGCTGTATCCAGGAAACCCATCTTACATGCAAGGATACACAAAGGCTCAAAATAAAGGGATGGAGGAAGATCTACCAAGCAAATGGAGAGCAAAAAAAAGCAGGAGTTGCAATTCTCATCTCTGATAAAATAGACTTTAAAGCAACAAAGATCAAAAGAGACAAAGAAGGACATTACATAATGGTAAAAGGATCACTGCAACAAGAAGAGCTAACGATCCTAAATATATATGCACCCAATACAGGAGCACCCAGATACATAAGGCAAGTTCTTAATGACTTACAAAGAGACTTAGACTCCCACACAATAATAGTGGGAGACTTTAACACCCCATTGTCAATATTAGACAGATCAACCAGACAGAAAATCAACAAGGATATCCAGGACCTGAACTCAGACCTGGAACAAGCAAACCTAATAGACATTTACAGAACTCTCCACCCCAAATCCACAGAATATACATTCTTCTCAGCACCACATCACACCTACTCTAAAATCGACCACTAATTGGCAATAAATCATTCCTCAGCAAATGCAAAAGAACAGAAATCATAACAAACAGTCTCTCAGACCACAGTGCAATTGAGTTAGAACTCAGAATGCAGAAACTAACTCAGAACCCCACAGCTTCATGGAAACTGAACAACTTGCTCTTGAATGTTGACTGGATAAACAATGAAATGAAGGCAGAAATAAAGATGTTCTTCGAAACCAATGAGAACGAAGACACAACATACCAGAATCTCTGGGACACATTTAAAGCAGTCTCTAGAGGAAAATATATAGCAATGAGTGCCCACATGAGAAGAAAGGAGAGATCGAAAATTGACACGCTATCATCAAAATTGAAAGAGCTAGAGGAGCAAGATCAAAAAAACTCAAAACCTAGCAGAAGACAGGAAATAACTAAGATCAGAGCAGAACTGAAGGAAATAGAGACACAAAAAACTCTTCAAAAAATCAATAAATCCAGGAGCTGGTTTTTTGAAAAGATCAACAAAATAGACCACTAGCCAGATTAATAAAAAAGAAAAGAGAGAATAACCAAATTGATGCAATAAAAAACGATAAAGGGGATATCACCACAGATTCCACAGAAATCCAAACCATCATCAGAGATTATTACAAACAGCTCTATGCACATAAACTAGTAAACCTGGAAGAAATGGATAAATTCCTGGACACCTGCAACCTCCCAAGCCTAAACCTGGAAGAAGCCGAAACCCTGAATAGACCAATAACATGGTCTGAAGTCGAGGCAGCAATAAAGAGCCTACCACCCAAAAAAAGCCCAGGTCCAGATGGGTTCACAGCTGAATACTACCAGACATACAGAGAGGAGCTGATACCATTCCTTCTGAAACTATTCCAGACAATCCAAAAGGAGGGAATTCTTCCCAAATCATTTTATGAGACAAACATCATCCTGATACCAAAACCTGGCAGAGACTCAACAAGAAAAGAAAATTTCAGGCCAATATCCATGATGAACATAGATGCAAAAATCTTCAATAAAATACTGGCAAACCGATTGCAACAGCATATCAATAAGCTCATCCACCATGATCAAGTAGGATTCATCCCGGGGATGCGAGGCTGGTTCAACATATGCAAGTCCACAAACGTAATTCACCACATAAACAGAACCAAAGACAAAAACCACATGATTATCTCGATTGATGCAGAGAAGGCTTTTGACAAAATTCAACAACCCTTTATGCTAAAAACCCTCAATAAACTAGGTATTGACGGAACGTATCTCAAAACAATAAAAGCTATTTACAACAAACCAACAGCCAATATCATACTGAATGAGCAAAAACTGGAAGCATTCCCTTTGAAATCTGGCACTAGACAAGGATGCCCTCTCTCACCACTCCTATTCAATATAGTACTGGAAGTTCTAGCCAGAGCAATCAGGCAAGAAAAAGAAATAAAGGGTATCCAAATTGGAAAGGAGGAAATCAAATTGTCTCTATTTGCAGATGACATGATTGTATATCTGGAAGACCCCATCATCTCAGCCCAAAGTCTCCTGAAACTGATAAACAACTTCAGCAAAGTCTCAGGATACAAAATCAACGTGCAAAAATCACAAGCATTCCTATACACCAGTAATAGACTTCAAGAGAGCCAAATCAAGAATGAACTGCCATTCACAATTGCTACAAAGAGAATAAAATACCTAGGAATACAACTAACAAGGAACGTAAAGGACCTCTTCAAGGAGAACTACAAGCCATTGCTCAACGAAATAAGAGAGGATACAAACAGATGGAGAAACATTCCATGTTCATGGTTAGGAAGAATCAACATCGTGAAAATGGCCATACTGCCCAAAGTAATTTACAGATTCAACGCTATTCCCATCAAGCTACCAATGACCTTCTTCACAGAACTGGAAAAAAACACCTTCAACTTCATATGAAACCAGAAGAGAGCCCGCATAGCCAAGTCAATTCTAAGCAAAAAGAACAAAGCAGGAGGCATCACACTACTGGACTTCAAACTATACTACAAGGCTACAGTAATCAAAACAGCATGGTACTGGTACCAAAACAGAGATATAGACCAATGGAACAGAACAGAGGCCTCACAGGAAATACAACATACCCACAACCATCTGATCTTCAACAAACCTGACAAAAACAAGCAATGGGGAAAGGACTCCCTGTTTAATAAATGGTGTTGGGAAAACTGGCTAGCCATGTGCAGAAAGCAGAAACAGGACCCCTTCCTGACACCTTACACCAAAATTAACTCCAGATGGATTAAAGACTTAAACATCAGACCTAATACCATAAAAACCTTAGAAGAAAATCTAGGCAAAACCATTCAGGACATAGGTGTAGGCAAGGACTTCATGACCAAAACGCCAAAAGCAAGGGCAACAAAAGCCAAAATAGACAAATGGGACCTAATCAAACTCCACAGCTTCTGCACGGCAAAAGACACAGTCAGTAGAGTGAATCGGCAACCAACAGAATGGGAAAAACTTTTTGCCGCCTACCCATCTGACAAGGGGCTGATATCCAGAATTTACAAAGAACTAAAGCAGATCTACAAGAAAAAAACAAACGAGCCTATTCAAAAATGGGCGAAGGATATGAACAGATACTTTATAAAAGAAGATATACAGGAGGCCAACAAACATATGAAAAAATGCTCATCATCACTGGTCATCAGAGAAATGCAAATCAAAACCACATTGAGATACCATCTCACACCAATTAGAATGGCGATCATTAAAAAATCGGGAAACAACAGATGCTGGAGAGGATGCGGAGAAATAGGAACACTTTTACACTGTTGGTGTTAATGTAAATTAATTCAACCATTGTGGAAGACAGTGTGGCGATTCCTCAACGACCTAAAAATAGAAATCCCATTTGACCCAGCAATCCCATTACTGGGTATATATCCAAAGGCTTATAAATCATTCTACTACAAGGACACATGCACACGAATGTTCATTGCAGCACTGTTTACAATAGCAAAGACCTGGAACCAACCCAAATGCCCAACGATGATAGACTGGATAGGGAAAATGTGGTACATATACACCATGGAATATTACGCAGCCATCAAAAAGGATGAGTCCACGTCCTTTGTTGGAACATGGATGAACCTGGAAACCATCATTCTCAGCAAACTGACACAAGAGCAGGAAATCAAACACTGTATATTCTCACTCATAGGCGGGTGTTGAACAATGAGAACACATGGACACAGGGAGGGGAACACTACACACTGGGGTCCGTTGGGGGGAAATGGGGGAGGGGCGGGGGGGTGGGGAGGTGGGAAGAGATAGCATGGGGAGAAATGACAGATACAGGTGAGGGGACGGAAGATAGCAAACCACACTGCCATGTGTGTACCTACGCAACAATCTTGCATGTTCTTCACATGTACCCCAAAACCTAAAATGCAGTAAAAAAAAAAAGTTTAAAAAAAAATACCATATATGAAGTTATAAGAACAGAACAGAGAGTTAATCCTACAACGAACTAATATTTTCAGATAATATTTAATTTAAAAACCTTTCCAAAGGACTACTATATTGATTCATTGTACTCAGAAAGCTAGAATATAATAATAAAATTTTGGAGCTTATATTAGAAATCCTTAGCCACAATTTCCATGAAGTAGATTAAAATGAAAATGATAAGTTAAACACAAAAAAGATCCTTATAATCGTAGACATTTTTATACTCAGTTTCTCAACTCCACTTTAAGAATGACAGTAAGTGTAAAAGAATCATTTAAAATGCAGAATATGGTACATGTACTCAATGGAATACTGAACAGCCATAAAAATAAACTATTGTTTCACACAAAAATACAGGTAAATCACACAAATATTATGTGGAGGGAAAGAGGCAAAACACAAAGATGCATATTATATGACTCATTTACACAAAGCTCAAAATGGGACAAACTAACCTATGGGGTCAGAAGTTAAGAGAGTGGTCACTTTTAGGATGAATCAGTAGCTAGGAGAAAGTTTGAGGGTGACTTCTGTGGTGCTGGCACCATTTTATTTCTTGATCTAAGTGCTGGTTACACAGATGGCTTTACTGTTTTGAGAATCCATCAGAGTATCCATTTGAGATTTGTACCTCTTTTCTGTATACATATTTCAAATAAAAGTTTACTTGCCAAAAAAAGTAGTAATGTCCATAAGCTTCCTTCTAATGAAAAGTTATTTTGCAGAAAATGTGTACCCCTTCAACAAAACCCGTGGGTTAATTTCTGATTGCATAAAACTTGATAGGTGACAAAATAGCACAACCAATACATGTTCTCCCAAAATGAGTAATATAATTATTAAATATGGTGCTGCATTGCCTAGTTAAAAGATGAAAAACCTGATTCAGAAATCCATGGTTAATGTTAGCATTACCTGTGAAACTGGACAAGTCACAAATGCTCCTTGGTTCTGTTCCAACTATTTGCAGCAAGAGTAAGTTTCTATAGTCTTCAACAGACCTAGTAAAATTGTTCCTTTCAGATCTAGGAAATCTTTCAATTTGGGAGTATGTAAAGTTTTGGGAAGGACAATCAAGTGGAAGCTGAGCAGCAGCAGAGCCTGAGATGTATACTTCCTCCATTATTCATCTTGACCTTTAAGTCAAAAGTGAGTTCAGGATTCTCCATTTGTGTTCATGCCAATTGTTTTAGATTCTGCTTGTAGATTCTCATCATGCTTCCATTGTGAGCAATAAAATAGGACAATTAAGAATTATTTCTACCTTGGAGGAACTAAAAATATAGAAGGAAGAACAACACAAGTACTCATACTCAATAATACCAGTCTTCACACAGGGAATATCTAAAGTGATATAGTAGTCTATAAAAAAGATATTCCACATATATATAAAATAAAAATATGTTTTCCTTCAATTAGCAATAAATCTGAACCTTGAAAGATGTATAGAATCACACATGAAGAATGTAAAGCAGGAGGGGAAAATATGTGGCAAATGCTAGGAAATGTCCAGCTAATGCGTGGTCCTTCCATCTTCCATACCCATGGTGGACATTACCAGTCGATCATTGCAATCTCTTGCTGAGCCAGTTCTGAGCCTCAGAATCCTTCTCAACATAGATCTGCTCATTTACCACAATTAGCAGAATAGTCATATAAGATGAAATCTATTTGGCATCCCTGGTGCAAGATAAAACACACAGATGAATAAAGACACATGAGAAAAGTAAGCAGTACAGTTTGGCGGGAGAGGCTATAAAGGAGCAACAGAATACAAGTCAGAAAATTTATGTTAAAGCCAGATCATGGAGTGATAGAGTAACCTGAATGTGTTCACAATTTTGAATTCTTTCCTATTCCTTACTGTCTACCAAATGAGGCTCAGTGTTAAATATCACTCTGTGCATGTATGTGAAATGAAAGGGTCCTATTCCTTACTGTCTACCAAATGAGGCTCAGTGTTAAATATCACTCTGTGCATGTATGTGAAATGAAAGGGTTCTAACTTTCTCCATCAGATGAGAGCTAGAGTTGAGAAAGCATACAATGGAGGTTGACAAGGCAGACATGGCATAAGGACAAGGGAGAAGAACAATTTTAGGTGCCAGTAATAGCCTTGTTGATAGTGGATCTGAGAAAGGAATCAAGGAAGCTAATGGGTTAGAATATGGTTGTTGAGAAATCAGAAAACACAAAAAAGGTAAGTACACAGGTTCATTAAGTGTAAGCAAAGATAAAATAGAATTATGATGAACAGATAAATGAGATAAGAGAGATTCAAAGTTTGTAATTTTGAGGCTGGAACATTAGTTCCTGGAGATTATATGACCCTTTGAGAGGCAGTGTTTAGAGGTGCTGACGGAGGATGACAATTCTGAGGAATGAGATAGTGAATAAGAATAATAAAACTAAAGAGTGTGAGAAAGTCCTGAAGAGCAGTGGAAAACAGTAATGTGGATGAGAAATGTCAGAATGCCAGCTGTCCACCAGCCTCCAGAAAGGAGTAGAGTTCCCTAAGATGACACCAGAACAAGAGTTTAAAGCTTTAGAATGAGGCATCAAGGAGAAGTGTGCTCACCCTTTCTCCTCAAAACTGGAATGAAGGGTAGGAGAATACACAAGACTATTTAAATATCATATAAGGGGCAGGTAGGCTGTGGCTATAGGGAAAGATAGAAAAAATAATAAAGAAAAAGGTAAGAATGTAGGGGAGTTTTGACACAAAATTTAACAGGCATTCCTAATTGGCAATCTCAGATACTATGAGGCCAAACAAACCTGGGCTTACTGAAGGCTTCATTTTCTCCCAGCTATTTTTAAAAACATAGGCTAAAACATTCTGAGCAGTTTATACCTAGGACAAGAATGGAGATGGGAAGATCTTTCCTACATGTCTTCAGTAAAACTAAGCTAATACATTTAGCAATAGACCACGTTTCCAATCAATTGCAAGAGTCTCAGTTCTCTTAAAGGCATCACGTCATTTCTGCTTCACTTTTGTTTCTTCAAATCTACAAGAATTTACAGAACATCAGAAGTTACCTTGACATTTCTTACAAAACTAAACATGCTCTTGTCATTTGATCCAGCAATTATACTTTTTGATATTTACCCAAGTTAGTTAAAAACTACATTCACACAGGAGCCTACACACCAATGTTTATAGCAGTTTTATGCATAATTGCCAAAATTCAGAGGTAACCAATATGTCCTTCTATAAGTGAATAAATAAACTGTGGTATATCTTTACAATGGAATATTATTCAGTGTTATAAAACAAAGGAGCTATCGAGCCACAAAAAGACATGGAGGAACTTTAAATGCACATTGCTAAGTGAAAGAAGCCAATATTAAAACACTATACATAGTTGAGTCCAACTATATGACATTCTGAAAAAGGCAAAACTATGTAAACAGTGAAAGATCGGGAGTTGGAAAGGGGAAAGAGGATGATAGGCAAAGCACAGGAGATTTTTAGGAAACTACTCTGTATGGGGTGAAACTACTCTTTATGGGGTGAAACTACTCTGTATGGAGCCATAATGATAGATACATATTATTATACATTGGTCAAAACCCATAGAATGGACAACACAACAACACAAAGGGTAAACACTGATTTAAACTATGAATCTCTAGCTATGGGTTCATGAAGAAAAAAATAAAAAATATAAATAACTGTGATCTTGATATATTAATATTGGCTTATCAAAGTAACAAATGCATCACACTAATGCAAGATGTTAATTATAGGGGAAGCTGATGTGGAAGGGATGTGAGGAATATATAGGAATTCTCTGTACTTTCTGCTCAAATTTTCTGTAAATCTAAAACTTCCCTAAAAAATAAAGTTTATGAACTTAAAAAAAAGCCCTGAGGTGTTGAAGAAATTTAACTACTTTCCAGGACTTTATTTCTGACTTATACCAAATTTTGAAATACACTTCTATGGTCATAGGTAGCAGTTTTTTCCATGATCTTCCACTAGAAGATTCATTGCATTTTGTTGTTTATTCACATGGCAAAGAAGTAGGCCATCTCCCTCATCTGATAAAACCAAACAAAGGGGACTATAAAGGAAGGTTGAGTGCTATGGTCCATTTGGGTTCCACATGTGAGGATCATTGGACCACACATTGGCTTACAAGTTGGGCCCAGATCATGGCATCTACCCTACCCTTCCTGACTGTGAATCCATTTTAGAAATGCTTATTCATCCTATTTCTAAAGAAGATGATGCAAGAGAATAGGATTTGCTCTTTCATCAGGACTTATTTGAAATAAAATGGAGCAGTTTGAGTTGTGCCAAAATGCCTTACCTAGCCTCAGTCTCACCACAACATACAAAGCAAAGTAACTTGAAAAAGTGAGCTTCTGGTGATTAAATGGAGAAGTTAGCGAACAAGCCTAAATAAAAATTCGGGTTTGAAAATGCATTTTATCTCACCTATGTTTTATGTAGACAGATCTCTAAACCTGACAATATTAAAATTATTTTATCACCAAAAGGGATGCTATCTGCATTTTAATCAACCAAAGAAGTTTTGCAAAATCTCTAAAGATGAATTGCCTTCCTGACCAGACATGGGGAAAGTAAATTGGGTGCAAAAGAGCTTCCATAGAAGGTGAAACAAACTCTCTTTTATTCATCTCAAAGTTTCAAGCTCTGATTCAGAAATGCTGCCAAGTTTCAAGGTGAAAAAAGGAAATTTCCCTTTCCCTCTAGCCAACTATTTCATTTACCCTTCTTAAGATACACTCTTTCCTTAGAAACTTAAAATCTTTTATATTTAAAGATGACCTTGCACTTTCTACTATAATACTTAGTAGACAAGAGAACAGTCTTCCACTGCCAGGTTTTAAACAGTTCTTGTAGAGAAGAAAAATAAATTGAGCCAGAGTTATTGCTTACACATATTTTCCTAGAATTCATCTCTAATAGGTATTTCTGGCTCACTCTCCAAAAATTATTACCTCAAAAGTAATGAAAAGGAAGCTTTAGAACATACTAATGCAGTTTTAAAAAATAATAATAATATATGTGGGTTTGGCTAATGGGAAGCAAAAATTAAAATTAAAAATAATATATGGATAATTTTGCCAAATAGTCTAATGGTTTTAAAGACTCTCTGGGGATACGAAATATAAAACCTGTTTCTTCTAACATTTTACTTGATCATGGACTGCATTCTTGAATTTAATATTAAGATCACTTGTTAGAATTACTATCTAGAAGAGGGGTCCCCAAACCCCCTGGCTACAGACTGGTATCAGTCTGTGGTCTGTTAGAAACCGGGCCACACAGCAGAAGGTGAACTGCAGGTGAGCAAGTGAGCATTAACACCTGAGCTCCACCTCCTGTCGGACCAGTGGTGGCATTAGATTCTCACAGGAGCTCAAAATTGTCTTCCATGAAACCAGTCCCTGATGCTGAAAAGGTAAAGGACTGTTGATTTAGAGCATACATTTGTTTGACATAAACTGTGACTCTAGACTATTTGTAAAGGTTGTTTTCAAAGATTTTTATAAAGCTACCCTATTCAGAGTTGACAGGAGATATAACAACATCTTGTGTTGGTGAAATGTTTTTCTTTTTAAGTGTTTAGGGTAGCATTGAGTAACAACTGCTTTTCAAAAATAGATATAAGAAATAATGTGGTACTAAATTCTTCTTTTGTAAAAGTTGACAATGGCATTAGAGATTCAAAAACTGAACAGAGTAGATATATAAGGCAATACATTTCCAATGAATAGTATTCAACATAAATGCATATGCACCAAAACAATATAAAAATTTCACAATTTTATTCATTGTCATATTTTCAAGATAAAGCAGGTTCTTAACAGAAATTTCACAATGGTCTCTTTCAATAAATCAGAGAAAATTACAACTGAACCATTGATTCTACTGTAGGTCAGAATGGTGACCAACTCTGGCTGATGGTCTTGACATATCCAGGCAAAACCAAGTCAGCTCTTCTTCAAATTCCCATCTCTTCCTCTGTGAAATAGGAAGTGTAGCAAGGAGCTCCATTGCCACTCACCCCTTTAAAGTCAAATTTCAATCATTTGTGATATATGTGTTTATATTTCCTTTGATTACTGTCTCCAGAATGGTATAGAAGTACCTATAGAAAGCTTTTAAAACTTTTTCAATTCATGATTTTTTTTTCTCAAGGAAACTGAAGGCATGCTGCATGTTATATTCTTTGTGATCCAGTACGTTTCAAGTTAAACTATCATTCATTTCCTGAAAAATCCTAGCCTTAGTCTTTTCCAATACTATAACTCAGGAAATAATAACTGTCTAAATTTTTTCTGCCACTACAGAATAAAACTGATATTACTAATGAAATGCATTTAGACCTCTTGTGATTCATTACTTGGTTAAGTGATTTTCTTCAGGGAAGCTAAAAGCTCTTCGAAAGTAGAATCACAGAGGCCCTTCCATCTAAGTGAGGAAAGCAGAAGGCAGCTTATCATACTCGATCTCTTGACACAGCCAAAGGGAAACTGAAACTCTAAAACATGCTTAGCTAATATCACCAGAAATAACAGAACTCAAACAAACTGAGCTCCCAGGCGAGAGCTTCTTCAGAAACATGCCGCTTCCTTCAAGCCCAGTGTAAATGCTAGATATTTTCATCTTTAACTTAACCTATCAATTTCAGCTACAATTTATGTAGCATATACAAATTTTAGAATGTAAAAACTATTAAACACACAGCTGAGGTAGCAACTGAAAACTGTTAAACTTGATTATTTTGTTGAACATTTACAATATACTTACTATTTAGGAAGCAAAGTTTACAAATTGTGCCAACATTCTGCTTTTTTCATTAATGCATATAAAACCCTTTATGCTAGATAGCATGCCCGTCTTTTGTCCTGAGATCCAGAATCTCACTTAAATTAGTCTATCGGAATGCTGGGAAGATGGCCGCCTAAGAACAGCTCAGGACTTCAGCTCCCAGTGAAAGTGCAGAGGGTTGAGTGGACGCCGCATTTCCAGACGAACTCTTATTGCCCACAGACCAGGAGATACCCAGGCAGAGGGGTCGCCAGCATGGCAGTCCCAGCCGGTGCGGCTGTTTTGGCCCCCGCGGGGCTGATTCCGCCCGCGCGGCTGCTGTGACCACACCCTGTTGCTGCGGTTCTCCCTACAAAAGCCACTGGTCTGGGAGCCCTCTTAGCTGGCGAGCAGAGCCCTGAGACGGCAGAGTTGCCCATTCATCTGAAATAGCGAGTCAGGCCAGGAGATTCGTAGGCAAAAAATCCGCCAGGAGCCGGCGCCGCAGTTCGAGCCGACTCAGTGAGTCGCAGCACGGGAGATCCCGGCGACCAGAACGCGGGGTCTTTCAACTTAAAAGAAAAGACTCTGAGTCAGGGAGCCAGGTGATCAGGCTCGGTTGGTCCCACCCCTCCACCCCCAACAACAACGAAAACAAAAACAGTAATTGGAAACCCTCTGGGTTGAGCCCTCCAAACCAAGCACAGCTGAACCAGGACGGTCCGGCTCCGTGGGGGAGGGGCTTCCG
Organism: Saimiri boliviensis; assembly: GCF_048565385.1. Lineage (NCBI taxonomy): Eukaryota > Metazoa > Chordata > Mammalia > Primates > Cebidae > Saimiri > Saimiri boliviensis. Next base: position 43,184,195 of record NC_133453.1, read on the forward strand.
CCATTACTGAGACTCTCCACCGCTACGGAGGCAGGCTGCCGTTGCCGAGGCAACCCGCCGTTGCCGAGGCAACCTGCCACAACAGAAAGAATCCCTCATAACAGAGGCGGGGCCACCATTGCCGAGACAGTTCTAACTACGCCCATATAAAAAGGACTACAGGGAAGAGCTCAGGGCAGCTGGGCGGAGCCCACAGCAGCTCAGCAAAGCCCCTGTGGGCAGGCAGTGGCTAGGCGTGCTGCTAGCTGGGCGGGTCAGACCTGAAAGAAAAATCAAAAAAGGGAGTAGTGCAACGGAAACTCATAAAGCTCCAACTCTCTGGGACAGAGACAGACAACAGGTGGATAAACCCACAAAAATGGGAAGAAACCAGCGCAAAAAGGATGAAAACTCCCGAAACCAGAACACCTCTCCTCCTAAAAGGGATCACAACTCCTCACCAGCAAGGGAACCAGACCGGATGGAGAAGGAGGGTGATGAAATGACAGAATCAGACTTCAGAAGGTGGGTAGTAAGAAACTACAGTGAGATAAAAGAACATGTTCTAACCGAACGCAAAGAAAATAGGAACCTTGAAAAAAGATTGGACGAACTGCTGACGAGAATGGACAGCATAGAGAGGAGTATAAGTGAATTGATGGAGCTGAAAAACGCAACACGAGAACTTCGTGAAGCATGCACAAGCTTCAACAGCCGAATTGACCAAGCAGAAGAAAGGATATCAGAGGTCGAAGATCAACTCAATGAAATAAAAAGAGAAGGCAAGAACAGAGAAAAAAGCACAAAAAGGAATGAACAAAATCTTCAAGAAATGTGGGACTATGTGAAAAGACCTAATCTACGTCTGATAGGTGTACCTGAATGTGATGAAGAGAATGAATCCAAGCTGGAAAATACTCTTCCGGATATTATCCAGGAAAACTTCCCCAACCTAGCAAGGCAGACCAATATTCAAATACAGGAAATACAGAGAACACCACAAAGATATTCCTCAAGAAGAGCAACCCCAAATCACATAATCGTCAGATTCACCAGGGTTGAAATGAAAGAGAAAATGCTAAGGGCAGCCAGAGAGAAAGGTCGGGTTACCCACAAAGGGAAGCCCATTAGACTCACAGCAGATCTCTCAGCAGAAACCCTACAAGCCAGAAGAGATTGGGGGCCAATATTCAACATCCTCAAAGAAAAGAACTTTCAACCCAGAATCTCCTATCCAGCCAAACTAAGCTTCATAAGTGAAGGAAAAATAAAATCCTTTGTGAACAAGCAAGCACTCAGAGATTTCATCACCACCAAACCTGCTCTACAAGAACTCCTGAAAGAGGCTCTACACATATAAAGGAACAGCCAGTACCAGCCACTCCAAAAACTCACCAAATGGTAAAAGAGCATCAACACAATCAAGAAGCTGCATCAACTAACCAACAAAACAGCCAGCTAGCATCAAAATGACAGTATCAAATTCACACATAACAATACTATCCCTAAATGTCAATGGACTAAATGCCCCAATCAAAAGACACAGACTGGCAAATTGGATAAAAAGCCAAAACCCATCAGTGTGCTGTATCCAGGAAACCCATCTTACATGCAAGGATACACAAAGGCTCAAAATAAAGGGATGGAGGAAGATCTACCAAGCAAATGGAGAGCAAAAAAAGGCAGGAGTTGCAATTCTCATCTCTGATAAAATAGACTTTAAAGCAACAAAGATCAAAAGAGACAAAGAAGGACATTACATAATGGTAAAAGGATCACTGCAACAAGAAGAGCTAACGATCCTAAATATATACGCACCCAAATCAGGAGCACCCAGATACATAAGGCAAGTTCTTAATGACTTACAAAGAGACTTAGACTCCCACACAATAATAGTGGGAGATTTTAACACCCCATTGTCAATATTAGACAGATCATCCAGACAGAAAATCAACAAGGATATCCAGGACCTGAACTCAGACCTGGAACAAGCAAACCTAATAGACATTTACAGAACTCTCCACCCCAAATCCACAGAATATACATTCTTCTCAGCACCACATCACACCTACTCTAAAATTGACCACATAATTGGCAATAAATCACTCCTCAGCAAGTGCAAAAGAACAGAAATCATAACAAACAGTCTCTCAGACCACAGTGCAATCGAGTTAGAACTCAAAATGCAGAAACTAACTCAGAACCCCACAGCTTCATGGAAACTGAACAACTTGCTCTTGAATGTTGACTGGATAAACAATGAAATGAAGGCAGAAATAAAGATGTTCTTCAAAACCAATGAGAATGAAGACACAACATACCAGAATCTCTGGGACACATTTAAGGCAGTCTCTAGAGGAAAATATATAGCAATGAGTGCCCACATGAGAAGAAAGGAGAGATCGAAAATTGACACGCTATCATCAAAATTGAAAGAGCTAGAGGAGCAAGATCAAAAAAACTCAAAACCTAGCAGAAGACAGGAAATAACTAAGATCAGAGCAGAACTGAAGGAAATAGAGACACAAAAAGCTCTTCAAAAAATCAATAAATCCAGGAGCTGGTTTTTTTAAAAGATCAACAAAATAGACAGACCACTAGCCAGATTAATAAAAAAGAAAAGAGAGAATAACCAAATTGATGCAATAAAAAACGATAAAGGGGATATCACCACAGATTCCACAGAAATCCAAACCATCATCAGAGATTATTACAAACAACTCAATGCACATAAACTAGTAAACCTGGAAGAAATGGATAAATTCCTGGACACCTGCATCCTCCCAAGCCTAAACCTGGAAGAAGCCGAAACCCTGAATAGACCAATAACATGGTCTGAAGTCGAGGCAACAATAAAGAGCCTACCACCCAAAAAAAGCCCAGGTCCAGATGGGTTCACAGCTGAATTCTACCGGACATACAAAGAGGAGCTGATACCATTCCTTCTGAAACTATTCCAGACAATCCAAAAAGAGGGAATTCTTCCCAAATCATTTTACGAGACAAACATCATCCTGATACCAAAACCCGGCAGAGACTCAACAAGAAAAGAAAATTTCAGGCCAATATCCATGATGAACATAGATGCAAAAATCTTCAATAAAATACTGGCAAACCAATTGCAACAGCATATCAAAAAGCTCATCCACCATGATCAAGTAGGATTCATCCCGGGGATGCAAGGCTGGTTCAACATACGCAAGTCCATAAACGTAATTCACCACATAAACAGAACCAAAGACAAAAACCACATGATTATCTCAATTGATGCAGAGAAGGCTTTTGACAAAATTCAACAACCCTTTATGCTAAAAACCCTCAATAAACTAGGTATTGACGGAACGTATCTCAAAACAATAAAAGCTATTTACGGCAAACCAACAGCCAATATCATACTGAATGGGCAAAAACTGGAAGCATTCCCTTTGAAATCTGGCACTAGACAAGGGTGCCCTCTCTCACCACTCCTATTCAATATAGTACTGGAAGTTCTAGCCAGAGCAATCAGGCAAGAAAAAGAAATAAAGGGTATCCAAATTGGAAAGGAGGAAATCAAATTGTCTCTATTTGCAGATGACATGATTGTATATCTGGAAGACCCCATCATCTCAGCCCAAAATCTCCTGAAACTGATAAACAACTTCAGCAAAGTCTCAGGATACAAAATCAACGTGCAAAAATCACAAGCATTCCTATACACCAGTAATAGACTTCAAGAGAGCCAAATCAAGAACGAACTGCCATTCACAATTGCTACAAAGAGAATAAAGTACCTAGGAATACAACTAACAAGGAACGTAAAGGACCTCTTCAAGGAGAACTACAAGCCATTGCTCAACGAAATAAGAGAGGATACAAACAGATGGAGAAACATTCCATGTTCATGGTTAGGAAGAATCAACATCGTGAAAATGGCCATACTGCCCAAAGTAATTTACAGATTCAACGCTATTCCCATCAAGCTACCAATGACCTTCTTCACAGAACTGGAAAAAAACACCTTCAACTTCATATGGAACCAAAAGAGAGCCCGCATAGCCAAGTCAATTCTAAGCAAAAAGAACAAAGCAGGAGGCATCACACTACCGGACTTCAAACTATACTACAAGGCTACAGTAATCAAAACAGCATGGTACTGGTACCAAAACAGAGATATAGACCAATGGAACAGAACAGAGGTCTCAGAGGAAATACAACATACCCACAACCATCTGATCTTCGACAAACCTGACAAAAACAAGCAATGGGGAAAGGACTCCCTGTTTAATAAATGGTGTTGGGAAAACTGGCTAGCCATGTGCAGAAAGCAGAAACAGGACCCCTTCCTGACACTTTACACCAAAATTAACTCCAGATGGATTAAAGACTTAAACATCAGACCTAATACCATAAAAACCTTAGAAGAAAATCTAGGCAAAACCATTCAGGACATAGGTGTAGGCAAGGACTTCATGACCAAAACGCCAAAAGCAATGGCAACAAAAGCCAAAATAGACAAATGGGACCTAATCAAACTCCACAGCTTCTGCACGGCAAAAGAAACAGTCAGTAGAGTGAATCGGCAACCAACAGAATGGGAAAAACTTTTTGCCGCCTACCCATCTGACAAGGGGCTGATATCCAGAATTTACAAAGAACTAAAGCAGATCTACAAGAAAAAAACAAACGAGCCCATTCAAAAATGGGCGAAGGATATGAACAGATACTTTACAAAAGAAGACATACAGGAGGCCAACAAACATATGAAAAAATGCTCATCATCACTGGTCATCAGAGAAATGCAAATCAAAACCACATTGAGATACCATCTCACACCAATTAGAATGGCGATCATTAAAAAATCGGGAAACAACAGATGCTGGAGAGGATGCGGAGAAATAGGAACACTTTTACACTGTTGGTGTTAATGTAAATTAATTCAACCATTGTGGAAGACAGTGTGGCGATTCCTCAACGACCTAAAAATAGAAATCCCATTTGACCCAGCAATCCCATTACTGGGTATATATCCAAAGGCTTATAAATCATTCTACTACAAGGACACATGCACACGAATGTTCATTGCAGCACTGTTTACAATAGCAAAGACCTGGAACCAACCCAAATGCCCAATGATGATAGACTGGATAGGGAAAATGTGGTACATATACACCATGGAATATTACGCAGCCATCAAAAACGATGAGTTCACGTCCTTTGTAGGGACATGGATGAACCTGGAAACCATCATTCTCAGCAAACTGACACAAGAGCAGAAAATCAAACACCGTATATTCTCACTCATAGGTGGGTGTTGAACAATGAGAACACATGGACACAGGGAGGGGAGCACTACACACTGGGGTCCGTTGGGGGGAAGTGGGGGAGGGGTTGGGGTGGGGAGGTGGGAAGAGATAGCATGGGGAGAAATGACAGATACAGGTGAGGGGACGGAAGGCAGCAAACCACACTGCCAAGTGTGTACCTATGCAACAATCTTGCATGTTCATCACATGTACCCCAAAACCTAAAATGCAATAAAAAGGAAAATAAAAATAAAAATAAAAAATAAATAAATAAATAAATAAATTAGTCTATCCCCTCTTCACCTCAAATACAACATAGCTACAGCCTAACTAGTCATTAGTCTCCCAAATCCCATGTCTCTAACCTTCTGAACTGCAACATTAAACTTTAATTCACAAGTGACCTTGCTTTCCAAGGAGACTCTAAATTCTTTCAGGGAATAGACCATGATTTAGACTTTTTAAAATCTCTCACAGAAACTGATGCTTAATACTTTACAGTCAGAATCTGCTCAAAAAAGCCGGGCACAGTGGCTCACACCTATAATCCGAGCACTTTGGGAGGCCAAGGTCCCCAAAGTGAGTCCAGGAGTTCAACACCAGCCTGGGTAACAAGGAGATTTGGGGCTGAAATGATGGAGTTTTCTAAATATACAACCATGTCACCTGCAGAGACAATTTGACTTCCTCTCTTCCTATTTCAATACCCTTTATTTCTTTCTCTTGCCTGATTGCCCTGGCCAGAACTTCCAATACTATGTCGAATAAGAGTTGTGAGAGAGGGTATCCTTACCTTGTGCCAGTTTTCAAAGGAAATGCTTCCAGCTTTTGACCATTCAGTATGATATTGGCTGTGGGTTTCCCATAAATAGCTCTTAGTATTTTGAGATAGGTTCTATCAATGCCTAGTTCATTGAGAGTTTTTAGCATCAAGGGGTATTGAATTTTATTGAAGGTCTTTCTGCATCTATTGAGATCATCACGTGGTTTTGTCATTGGTTCTGTTTATGTGATGGTTTATGTTTATTGATTTGCATATGTTGAACCAGCCTTGCATCCCAGGGATGAAGTCAATTTGATTGTGGTGGATAAGCTTTTTGATGTGCTGCTGGATTTGGTTTGCCAGTACTTTATTGAGGATTTTCACATCAATGTTCATCAGGGTTATTGGCCTGAAAATTTCTTTTTTAGTTGTGTCTCTGCCAGGTTTTGGTATCAGGATGATGCTGGCATCGTAAAATGAGTTAGGGAGGAGTCCTTCTTTTTCTATTGTTTGGAATAGTTTCAGAATGAATGGTACCAGCTCTGTCCTCTTTGTACCTCTGCTGTGAATCCTTCTGGTTCTGGGCTTTTTTTGGTTGGTAGAGTATTAATTACTGCCTTGATTTCAGAACTTATTGGTAGAGTATTAAGTACTGCCTCAATTTCAGAACTTGTTGGTCAATTGAAGGTTTCAACTTCTTCCTGGTTTAGTCTTGGGAGGGTGTATGTGTCCAGGAATTTATCTATTTCTTCTAGATTTTCTAGTTTATTTGTGTAGAGGTGTTTATACTCTTCTCTGATAGTAATTTGTATTTCTGTGGGATCAGTGGTAATATCCCCTTTATCATTTTTATGGTGTCTATTTGATTTTTCTCCATTCTTCTCTATTAGTCTGGCTAGTGATCTATTTTGTTAAATTTTTTTAAAATAATCAATCCTGGATTCACTGATTTTTGAAGAGATTTTTGTGTGTCTGTCTCCTTCAGTTCTGCTCTGATTGTAGTTATTTCTTGTCTTCTAATAGCTTTTGAATTTGTTTGCTCTTCCTTCTCTAGTTGTTTTAATTGTGATGTTAGGGTGTGAATTTTAGATCTTGCCTGCTTTCTCCTGTGGGCATTTAGTGCTATAAACTTTCCTCTAAACACTGCTTTAGCTGTGTCCAAGAGATTCTGGTACACTGTGTCTTTGTTCTCACTGGTTTCAAATAATTTATTTATTTCTGCCTTAATTTCCTTCAGGAGTACATTTTTCAGTTTCCATATAGTTGTGAGGTTTTGAGTGACTTTCTTAATCCTAAGTTCTAATTTGATTGCACTGTGGTCTGAGAGACTGTTTGTTATGATTTCCATTCTTCAGCATTTGCTGAGGAGTGTTTTACTTCCAATTAGTGGCCAACTTTACAATAAGTGCTATGTGGTGCTCAGAATAATGTATATTCTGTTGATTTGGAGTGCAGAGTTCTGTAGATGTCTATTAGGTCCACTTGGTGAAGAGCTGAGTTCAAGTCCTAAATATCCTTGTTAATTTTCTGTCTCGTTGTTCTGTTTAGTATTGACAGTGGGGTGTTAACGTCTCCTGCTATTACTGTGTGGGAATCTAAGTCTCTTTGTAGGTCTCTAAGAACTTGCTTTATGAATCTGGGTGCTCCTGTTTTGGGTGCATATATATTTAGGACAGTTAGCTCTTCTTCTTGCATTGATCCCTTTACCACTATGCAATGCCCTTCTTTGTCTCTTTAGATCTTCATTGGTTTAAAGTCTTTTATCAGAGACTAGGATTGCAACCAACTCTTGGGGTTTTTTTCATTTGCTTTAGCCTGGTAAATATTCCTCCATCTCTTTATTTTGAGCCTATGTGTGTCTTTGCACATAAGATGGGTCTCCTGCATACAGCACATCAATGGGTCTTGACTATCCAATTTTCTAGTCTGTGTCTTTAATTGGGGTATTTAGCCCATTTACATTTAAAGTTAATATTTTTATGTGTGAATTTGATCCTGTCATTATGATGCTAGCTGGTTATTTTGCCCGTTAGTTGATGCAGTTTCTTCATAGTGTCAATGGTCTTTACAATTTGGTATGTTTTTGCAGTGGTTGGTACCAGTTTTTTCCTTCCATATTTAGTGCTTCCTTCAAGAGCTCTTGTAAGGCAGGCCTGGTGGTGACAAAATTCCTCAACATTTGCCTGTCTGTAAGGGATGTAACTTCTCCTTCACTTATGAAGCTTAGTTTGGCTGGATATGAAATTCTGGATTGAAAACTGTTTTCTTTAAGAATGTTTAATATTAGCTCCCACTCTCTTCTGGCTTGCAGGATTTCTGCAGAGAGATCCACTGTTAGTTTGATGGGCTTCTCTTTGTGGATAACCCGACTTTTCTCTCTGGCTGCCCTTAACATTTTTTCCTTCATTTCAACCTTGGTGAATCTGGTGATTATGTGTCTTGGGGTTGCTCTTCTCGAGAAGTATCTTAGTGGTATTCTTTGTATTTCCTGAATTTGAATGTTTGCCTGTCTTGCTAGGTTTGAGAAGTTCTTCTGGATAATATCCTGAAGAGTGTTTTCCAACTTGGTTCCATTCTCCCCATCACTTTCAGGCATACCAATTAAAAGTAGGTTTGGTCTTTTCACACAGTCCCATAGTTTTCAGAGGATTTGTTTGTTCCTTTTCATTTTTTTTTCTAATCTTGTTTTCACACTTATTTCACTAAGCTGATCTTCAATCTCTGATGTCCTTTCTTCTGCTTGATCAATTAGACTGTTGATACTTGTGTATGTTTTACAAAGTTCTCATGCTGTGTTTTTCAGCTCCATCAGATCACTTATGCTCTTCTCTGAACTGATTATTCTAGTTAGCAATTCCTCTAACCTTTTTTAAGGTCCTCAGCTTCCTTGCGTTGGACTAGAATGTGCTCCTTTAGCTCAGAGGAGTTTGTTATTATCCACTTTCTGAAGCCTACTTCTGTCAATTTATCAAACTCGTTCTCTGTCCAGTTTTGTTCCCTTGCTGGCAAGGAGCTGTGTTCCTTTGGAAGAAAAGAGGTGTTCTGGTTTCTGGAATTTTCAGCCTTTTTGTGCTGGTTTTTCCTCATCTTCATGGATTTATCTCCCTTTAGTCTTCGATGTTGGTGACCTTCAGATGGGGTTTTGTGTAGACATCCTTTTTATTGTTGATGATGCTATTCCTTTCTGTTCATTAGTTTTCCTTCTAACAGTCAGTCCCCTCTGCTGCAGGTCTGCTGGAGTTTGCTGGAGGTCCACTCCAGACCATTTGCCTAGGTATCACCAGCAGAGGCTGCAGAACAGCAAAGATTGCTTCCTGTTTCTTCCTCTGGAAGCTTCATCTCAGAGGGGCACCCACCAGATACCAACCAGAGCTCTCCTGTATGAGGTGTCTGTCAACCCCTGCTGAGAAGTTTCTCCTGATCAGAAGGCATGGGGGTCAGGGACCCACTTGAGAAGTTAGTCTGTCCCTTAGCAGAGCTTCAGCACTGTGCCGGGAGATCCACTCCTCTTTCCATAGCCAGGACGCAGGGACATTTAAGTCTGCTGAAGCTGTGCCCACAGCCACCCCTTCCCCCAGGTGCTCTGTCCCAGGAAGATGGGAGTTTTATCTATAAGCCCCTGATGCGGGGGCTGCTGCCTTCCTTTCAGAGATGCCCTGCCCAGAGAGAAGGAATCTAAAGAGGCAGTCTGGCTACAGTGGCTTTGCCGAGCTGCAGTGGGCTCCTCCCAGTTCAAATTCCCAGTGGCTTTATTTACACTGTGAGGGGAAAACTGCCTACTCAAGTCTCAGTAATGGCAGACGCCCCTCCCGCTATCAAGCTGAGGTGTCCCAGGTCGACTTCAGACTGCTGTGCTGGCAGCAAGAATTTCAAGCCAGTGGATCTTAGCTTGCTGGCCTCCGTAGGGGGTGGGATCTGCTGAGCTAGACCATTTGGCTCCCTAGCTTCAGCCTCCATTCCAAAGGAATGAACAAACAGTTCTGTCTCACTGGTGTTCCAGGCACCACCAGGATATTTAAAAAAAAAAAAAAAAAAAAATCTCCTGCAGCTAGCTCGGTGTCTGCCTAAATGGCCACCCAGTTTTGTGCTTGAAATCCAGGGCCCTAGTGGTATAGGCACCTGAGGTAATCTCCTAGTCTGCAGATTGCGAAGACCATTGGAAAAGCATAGTGTCTGGGCCAGAATGCACCCTTCCTCATGGCACAGTCTCTCAAGGATTCCCCTGGCTAGGGGAAGGAGTTCCCCAACCCCTTGTGCTTCCCTGGTGAGGTAACGTCCCATCCTGCTTCGGTTCGCCCTCTGTGGGCTGCAACCCAGATGAGCAAAGTAACTCAGCTGGAAATGCAGAAATCACCTGCCTTCTGTGTTGATCTTGGTGGGAGCTGCAAACCGGAGCTGTTCCTATTTGGCCATCTTGCCAGCCACCAATCACAACTTTTTTAATGGCCTTTGTCATATCCATTTAGTTGGTTTCTTACAAATTCTATAATTTTGATATAGAATTCAAAAGACTTTAAAATCATAGATGCTTCAATTGTATGATTGTTACTGTGGAAAATCTCAAGAACATTTGAAGCTACAAATTGAAATAATAATAAACATTCTAAAATATTTTTTAAGTATTACCATAATTGATACTTTTATGTCACTTAATATAATCTCATTAGACTCTTTCTCAGTTTTTTAAATTAAAAAAATGTAAAGAACAAAAATTCTGGAAGACATTAATTCATGCATTGCTATAATCCAATATCGTTATGTTTAATTAAACAAATTACTTAGTAAATAAGTCCCTATCATCTTTCTAAACAATTTCCAGTCTACTTTTTAAATTATTTAATCAAAGTGTTGTTCTTTGCTCTTGAATGTTCTAAATTGGTATTACATTGGATGGTCCTATGAGGAAATGTTCCATTAAAGCAGAAAAGATAACAATGTATTTTTAAAAATCAAGCTAAGTCATTTTAACCATTCTCAAAGGTATATTTTTAATTAATGGAACTTATGATGTGATGTTTTCATCTTTATATTTAAGAGGTTCCAGTTTCAAGGTATTTTTGTGTCTGTTAGATTTCATTTGTTTATACTTACAAATGAGTAAATGTAGATCATAAATTATTACAAGATCTCATATGTAATCCCTGCCTAATTATTAATGAGGGCTAAGTCATAAAAGGCGACCACTGTCACTCATGGAGAAAAATATGTCCCATAGCATGCAAAGAGCACTGGATGATTGATGGCTACAGCAAGAGACTGAGCCCAGCCAAGCTAAAGAAACAAGCAGAGCAATGTGCCGCTCCAAACCATGGCTGCTTCCCAGTTGCATAGCACAAACACAGTAATTCAACCTTAACAAGAAAATGAAAGGCAAATCACTATTAATCATAGAGCAAACAAAAACATTTGGTTAAACTAATGAATACTACTTAAAATAGAGCAGCAAAAATCCACATTTTTTTAAAAGTCTCATCAAAAATAGCTAACTTTTAAAAAGAAACAAAAATTAATTTATTAAATAAGTTAATCTTAATGTAAAATTTAAAAATGAATTTTTCTAATTTTAATGATGCATAACTTCAACATAATATAATATGCAATAGTGTGTAATGCTGGAATTGAATTACTTTTAATTTCACTAACACAAACACCACTATATGAGGGGTGATGATAGGGCACGGCTCTTAAGGCTAACTCTCTAAGTTCAGGTACCAGCTTCAAATGTGACTCACTAGCTGGGGAACCAAGACATTCTTTATTTGATTCTGGAGGAACTTTAAGAAGAAATTCTGTTTCATCAGAAAAATCTGTTTCTTTACTGTACCTATAGTCTACCCAATCACCTACAGCTAGGGTTGCCAGATTTAACAAATAAAAATACAGGATGCCCAGTTAAATTTGAATTTTAGACAAACAATAAATAATTTTTGCCTAAATTATGCTAAAAACTTATGTGCTGTTTATTTGGAAAGCAAATTTAACTGCATGCCTTTTATTTTGTCTGGCAACCCTACCTACAGCACCTCTATTAATACTATACTTACTATTTTTCATTCTTTTTAATAAGCACACCATAACAATAGCATCATAAATCATGCTTTGTGATACATGGCATGTAATTACACAATCATCTGGCAGCCTGTGTAAAGAACTACAATGGATTCAGTAGGATTTCTAACTTTTGAAAGAAAGTGGTAACCATTTATGGAATTGTTTTAGGACAGTTAAAGACATTCTGTTTCAATCTATTCTTGATATGCTTCCTAAGGGGACATAACAACTTTGAGTATTTGCTTTTACCCAAATGGCAATGATTGGAATATTCAATTATGAATTTATGTGTACAATTATAAAATTGATCACAGCAATCAGTTTTCTGTACATATAAGCACATTTCACGTCACTATATGTATGCTTTCACAAAAGTTCTTTTGACGTTGCAAAGCTACCAGTTTTTAAAGATTTGTTCTAAACTTCAAAATTAGCATTACTGAATATATTTTCAAAATCCACACTTGATTGGTAAATTATAATAATCCACACATAAGAATTTTAAATCCTATGCTAAATAACAATTCTATGTGATCAAATATAGATATTGAATTAGCAAAAAATCAAAACTTTGACTACAATTTAAAATCACAAATACATTAAACAAAATGTTTTGTACTTTTTTACTGCTGGTAAAACAAGTTTTGAACTCGAAGGTAACTTTGATCATCAAAACGTCTTAATAATAAAAGTCTTCTATGTGACATTTATACTATTTCAAAGCAATTTGACAACAGTTATCAGATGAACCAATCAATCTCTTGCAAGTGGTTTTATTAAATAAGGCACAAGTAATATAAACGCTAATGAAATACTGATATTTACAAAAGGTCTATTCACTCCAAACTAATGAAAATGGATCTTCCAACCCAATCATAAAAGTACAAAAAAAAACTGTAATGGAAAACTTTTTTCTATTCCTCTCTAAAGCACGACCTAAATGATTCAATCTCAAGTTATCAATAGTATTTGTAATACTAGACACAAAAAGTTAGCAAAATTATATTTTATTTCATCTTTTATTTAAAAAAATGTGCTAATATGTGAGAGTTATAGAAACATAGACCCTTGACCATGTGAAGATAAAGATCAGTAGGCTGAAACAGAAAACAGTTACATTCCCTGTGAGTCATCATACTCCATTGACTAAAAATCACAATTTAAGGAAATTCTGTAGCCAACTAAACACTTAACAACAGTGCTAGGACCATTCGGGAGACTTTGGAAAACAATGTAAATCTTGAAGAGCGAATATCTGGCAACTTTTCTAAACTAGATCATAATCTCAGGAAACAATAAATTTAAGATCCAACAGAGTACTTTTTTAATGCTACACTGAATTATTTTTCAAAACCAATCCAAAAATATGTTTTTCAAAAGTTTAATGGATTTAATTATTTTTTAACCTTTATCATGATATCCACTTTTCTGCCAACACCTAAATTATATCCTCTTGTCAATGCTGAGCTTCTCCCTTCCAGTCTCCCTTGCTTAATGCTCCTAAAAACATTTTTCCCAGCTGTGCCAGTTACCAAGAAGGCATGTTTAGAAAAATAAGAATAGCCAACATATATTGAGTAACTATGAGCAGGGCATTATGCCTGTATACATATTAATACATACACACAGAGTCATCTGATAGACTGGAATGTGAGAGTTGGGAAGTGGCAAGAATTGAAGCTGGAAAAAAAAAGCAGGCTCCACTGGGCGTCCTGAACCGTGTAAAGGGATCTGCACATTATTGTCAGGACAATGAGAAGTCATCAAAAAGTTTTAAGCAAAAAAATGATGCAACTGGATTTGGCTTTTAGAAATAATACTCTAGCTACTATTCTGGAGAATTAATCAGGCCAAAGAAAATGGTTGGAGGCGGAACTACCAGGTGGGAGGATACCACAGTGATACAGGCCCAAGCTAGTGGCCTGAACTAGCATAGCAGTGAGAACTATTTAGGAGGTAGATCCAAGAGAATGTGGTGATAGATAGGACATGATAGAAGAGGAGGAAAAGGAGCCAAAGATAGCATCCAGATTGCTGGCAAGGGCAACTGAAGATAGTAGTACTATTCATGAGATGAAGGACAGAGAAGGAAAAATCTAGGAACTTGGAAATATCCAGCAAACAGATATCCAGGCCTGGGTATATTCCTCATTCAATAAACATTTTTAAGCACCTGGCTTGGAGCTCAGCTCTATATTGTACCTCTGTCACAGTGCCTATATTCTATATGAGCTTATAGTTTTAATACATTGGGCATAATGTATGTCTGCCTCACCTTTGAATCTCTATATTGCAAATATAGTCTTGCCATGAAGTCTAGAAGCATCAATGAACAGATGAATGAACAAATCAGTCATTAAAAGTAACTTTGCCAAATGTATTACAGTGTAAGAAGAATTGATTAGCATTGCCAAAAAGGCTGTTAGTAGAGTTAAATTTCAATGGCCTTGGCTCCACAACAGAGATATTAAGTATACATTTAAAGATTTAACATAAAACATTCAATAATAAGAGACAAGGTCCACATTCTTCCTCACCCTCATATATAAATCAATTATATGTCAACTCAATTTTCAATATTTGAAGAGTCAAAATCTATTATAACTAAGAAATTCTTTTATATATAATTACTTAAAGAATTAACATTGTTTTCATTTTAGTTGTATCTCACAGGATGAAGTATAGGTAGATGACAGGCCATTCATGCCAGATGCAGTCCATATTCACACACATTCGCTTATGCTATTGTGAGCAAGGTATCTCAAGACAACTGATGGGTAGTTTGACTAAATACATGTCATATGTGGTTTGATTAAGAGACAGTGGCAACCGATAGGACTAATTCTTATACACTAGTCCACTGCTGTGGTGAGACTTACTGAAAAGCCTCCCAGAAGGAAATACTGGTGGCTACAACTTCTAGGAAAGTATATGAACCCTGTCGTAAAATGTTGTAGAGAATTACCAACAAGTGTTTTTATTAAAGAAACTGTTAGATAAATTGATTGTCGAGTCCATTTTCTTACGTACAGCCTAAAATACTTCTAAAATATATATCAACAAATATATTGCATTATTCACCTGCAAGCCTTATGGCAAACTTGTGGAATAGGCATTAAAATTCCCATTTTACCAATAAAGAAACTGAGGCTCAGAAAAATTTTTAAACTTGCTCATGATCACACAGAGAGTAGCAAAAATGAGATTCCAGGATCCAAGATCAAATTCCCAAATCTGTGTCCTCTTACCTGCCCACACTGTCTCTCAAAGACTTAAGTTCCTATTAAGGAAAGTGAACCTAGCAATGACAGACTATATTAACTCAGGGCAAGATTCCTTCCCTTAAGGAAGGTAGAAGAGAATGAGTTGTCTTGGTTTAGTTTGGGTGGGAGGTAGGAGATAAATCAAGCACATGTTTAACACTTTGTAGGAGCTACAGAAGATTCAAGAAAAGTCTAAAAATGTGTCCCTTTCTCCATGGAGTTGGCAGGAGACACTGTAATTTCCCAGTGTTTCTAGGATAGTTTCTAATATCAAAATCAAGGTTATAGCTGATTAGCTAAGAGACTACTGCCTATGCCTTCTAGTGAAAGAGCTTGTAGCCTTAAAACTTCCAGGAACACTGGCCCCTTTTTACTGTGGTGCTAGGATTGGGTCCAGTGTCATTCAGCAGCTGAATTTCAGAGTGAATCCATGACTGGCTTGCACAAAGATTACAGTCAAAATTCCAAATCTTTCAGAATGCTTTTGTAAAGAAAGCTATGTTTAAGTCTAATTGGTATAAAGAAAAAGGCAGAAGAATGTTACATTCATTATATCCTCCTGCACCCACTAACTTGTGTCTTACCCAGGAGAACCTGGCAAGTGACAAACACCTCAGACCAAAAAAACAAATAAATAAAGGCACCGCTGATTTTCAGCATGCTTAGTCAAAAAGCCCACAGGAAAAAAGAAAAAGGCAATATTGCTCCCTTTACCAAATTATTACTTATAATAAAATGAGTAATAGCTGCCAATTTTATGTTTCACTCCTTTCCTTGATTTTAAGGTTTTGTTTTAAGATCAGTCATTATTTATTTAAGGCCCCTGCCTTTACAGAGCATTGTTTTGGATCACAAAACTGAACAGTTTGAAATGGTTCTGGCTTTTAAGGAATTTACAGCCTAACGTGGAAGACAGACTCTTAAACAAACAAGTTGAATATCTGAGTATGAGTCAGACATGGTTTTTGTTTTTCTCTGTTGCCCAGGCTGGAGTGCAGCGGCACAATCACAGCTCACTGCAGCCTCAACCTCCTGAGCTCAAGCAATCCTCCCATCTCAGCCTCCAGAGTAAATGAGGCTACGGGTATGAACCACCACACTTGGATAATTTTCATATTTTTTATACTAATGGGGTCTTACTCTATTGTCCAGGCTGGTCTTGAGGTGCTGTGCTCAAGTGATGCTCCTGCCTCCCAAAGTGCTTGGATTACAGACTGATTCTTTTAAATACTTAAATTTTCATTCATATTTTGTATATAGTCACAAATTTTACCAAAATGGCCATAATTCCAAGATTAAAAAAAAAAAAAAGGAGTGTGAAGTCATCAGCCATAAGGGGCCTTTTGCTCAGTAAAAAGCAAAATTCAAAGATGTCATTCAACTGTAAGGTCCAATCTGTTTGGACAAATTAAAGAGGAGGCTATTCTAACAGATGCTTTCACAAAGTTTTAGGTGTCTCTTAAGTCTGAGTTTGTGCCAAGATGGGAATTATGGGGACTTTTCTAAAATTTCAATCAACCTGAAGCAAGAAAAAAGAAACCATTATATATTGTTCATTAAGATGAAATTTTAGATAATGGAATGATCAAAACCAAGGACACAATACGGTGTCAAATTCGGTAAGTACTTAAAAATCATTTGCTGAATTAAATTGAGCGATGCTAAATTCATTTAAAACTCATTCTTTTACTCTATAATTTGAGGAAAGTGGAGGCCACCTTTAAACAAAATTGACCCTTCAGTAAATTGTGCTATTGTTTGTCAAGAAGGAACAGAAAGAGTAACAATTATACATACTGAGGGTGGTTTACAAAACTTTTTTGGAAGAAATTTTAAGCTTAAAAAAAAGTAGCTATTTACTATACCAACCCAAATCAAAGTTTATGGGCATTTTTCTTTGTAATACTGCAAGAAATTAGAGAAAACCAATGATGACCAATCTGAACAGAGACACTGGAACTGCCCCATTACCAGAAAGATGACCAGTACAATCAGTATTCCAATTCTGGTAGTCCAATTCTAGGGCCTTTTAATGGTAGTGCTCTACCCACCTCTTAGATTTAGCACTTAATTCTAGAAAATTATAGCCATTCTCCTAATCCCTAATTTATTTCTATTGTTTCACTGTTATTAAGAAAATCATCTTTAAGCTGGGTGCAGTAGTGCATGCCTGTAATCCCATCACTTTGGGAGGCTAAAATAGGGCAATCACTTGAGCTCAGGAGTTCAAGACCAGCCTGGACAACATAGGAAGAGCACATCTTTTAAAAGAAAAAATAGAAAACCATTTTTAACTGATTTTTTTTACCTATTATTTTTACCTATAATTGCTTCCCTATTGAGGAAAAGTACAATGGCTTTATACATCATATTAAATGGAATCCAGCTGCCATATCAAACCTACCTTTGATCAACTCATCATGTCCTCTCAAATTCAGGAACATAGTGTCTTGAATATAAAGACAACTTTGCTGAACTGTGGTCAAGAATTTTTTTTCCAGAAGAAAAATTCTCCTGATGGTTACATTTGTAGAAATATAGGATTCAAAAAATGGAAGGTAAAACAGTCCACTACAGTGGACCACAGTGCATCTGGCATAGCAACCAGGGTTGTGGCCTAGGAACAACATTTCAAATTAAACACTGACAAATCAGAACACACCACTTACTGTGTGAATCTGGGCAAATACTTAACCTGTCTGTGCCTTAATTTCCTCATCCATGAAATGGAGTAGAGAGTCCCTACTTCATAAAACTAGTAAGAATTGGTATGAGTTAATACATGTAAAGTGCTTAGAATAGTGTCTGGAACATGGTAAGCACCCAATAAATGTCAGGGGTTATTTATTATAGCGGAAGTGTGGGAGGAGACACCTACGTAACTCCCTTCAAATATGTCCAGAGCTGTCATGTGAGAACTTAAACTTACTCTTTATAGCTCCTGAAGGTAGAAATAGGACTGCCTAAGAAAAGTGTCAGAGAATAACTTGATTTGGGCTCAACATAAGAATTTTTTCAAACAACAAAAACAGACTGAAAATGAAATTGGCTTCCTTGGGAGAAAGGAAACTCCCTGCTGACTGGAAGCCAATTCTGCACATCTAGAAGGGTTCCTGCCCTAGAGTGGTTAACTGCAAAATGAATTTCAAAGGCTCTCCTACAAGTTCACTACAGGATCTTTCAGACAGTGTATGGCACACAACAGTTACTCAAGGCATCCTAAACTGTTCTTGCTTGGTGTGTCTCTCTGATTCACGTATGGTATACATTTGAAAGTCAGGATAAAGAGTGCAGCCCATGTCTGTGAGACATCATTTTGAAGCTAACTGGTTCATACAGATATTGAAGCAGTCCCTAGTAGTACATGAGCCATGTTCTGATCTATTTTCCTAACCAGATTAAACAATGTGAACCCAAAAATGGAGAACTGTATGATTCCCTCATATTACAAAACACTTTGGTTCCTTCTCCAAATTAAGAATATATCCCATGACTATTTTAACCTTAAAAATTTACAGTCTCCTCTTGTTCATTTTACTAATACGAATCTCTTAATCTTCACGTAAGCACATGGCCACCCAGATAAAGACCACATTTCCCAGCCTGCTTTGACACTGGGTATGGTCATATGACAAATGGGCCAATGGGCCAGTGGGATATGAACCGAAGTGGTATGTGCAACTTACAGGTCATTTCCTTAAAAATAAGCTAATCGTCCTCCACTTTCCTCATCCCCCTTCTTATGAACTAGAAGGCCATTTTCATCAAAGAGACAAGTCAACATTGTAAGGAGTGGCCCAAAAAGAAGACCAGAAAATCTGGATCCCTGAATTACTTTATGGAGCAGAGACACCCACCTGGTTTGTAATAACCAGCTTAGTGTTACTTATTAAAGAAATAAACTATCTTGTTTGAGCCACTATGTGTGGGGATCTCTTTGTCAGAGCAACATAGCCTCCTATCAAATGAAAGTATTTATAAACATGGAGGGCAGACCTCTCCACTCCAAAAGCTCAGCAGTTCAGCTAAATTCCTCCTTAAAAAAAGATTTGTATAGTGAAATTTTAAGTTCAGATGTAGATCAAGACAACTACCTAAAGCAAACAATACTTGGGAGGGCTGAGTATCACCACCAATGAATATACTTCTTGAAAGCTGAAAACAGAATAGTTTATAAAGGAAAAGACCCAAATGATAGAGGGGAAAAAAAGAGTACTTGAAGAAAACTACTAAGACAGTCCTTGTGGGTTATAGCACCATGATCCTTATAGGAATAAGACAAATGAAGATACCTTAATCACCTACTCGATCTTTAAAACGCTTATGCCATTTTTGACTACAAGACCTAAAATCAAAATTGAAAACCTTAATAAGAACATAGAAAGATTTAAAACATAATCAGATAAACACAGTTAAACTTTAATGTCCAAACAAAGCCTCAGAGAAATGTTTCTGTAGCTTGTAAAAAAGCAAATTCTTTAAAAGATAGTAAAGTATTAGGCACAGTAGATAAAGAATTTAAATCACAGTTTGGCTTTCTCCAGATTTTTCTTGAAGAAGTTCAGAACAGCAAAACTATCCACTTCAGAATTTTCATTTCATATAAATAAACATTTAATATCTACATCTAGGGATTTTTAAATTTTGATTTCAACTTTTTTATCTTATTTAATGCCACTAAGCCCACTACATTCTCAGTTGATCCCAATGTCAGCAGAAAGCACTGTTTTTCTCTTCTAGCTTTTAACAGGCTTTACACAACGAAAAACATTCTGTAAGCTGGTCTTATTATCCATGAAACAAGATTGCAACTGATTCCCTATGATTTGAGCTTATATGGAAATTACATTTTGATATAAGGAGTGCTAAGGAAACTGGGCTTTGTTCTTACTTTAATATCTTACACTGCCATACAGACCAGCAAGCATACCCCATAACACTGACCATGTACACAGGAACACAATAAATGACTCTAGAACTATAAGATAATAAATCTGTGCTGTTTTAAGCCACAAAGTTTATAGCAACTTGTTACAGCAGCAGCAGGAAACTAATATGTGGAGTTTCTGACATGTAAGTTTTGAAGAGTAAGAAGCCCAAACCCCAGCCCTAGAAGTTGTGCCAAAACAATTACTTCAAATCCATTGCTTTTTCTTAGATCCTTCCTACTTCCAACTTAAATGAAATAACATATATGCACCTAACTCAATAAATGGTGGTTGCTTTTATTGGAGAACAATGCTGAGTTGAACCACCTTAACTTTTTCCACTCAGCTCCATTCCAGCCAGATCAATATATTCTGAAATCATTGTTTGTTTTTTCAGTTTGCAGGTTTGGAAAACAAAAGAAAATGAAGATAAAAATATGCCTTCCCTCTAACCCTAGTACACACACACGCACGCACACACTAGTGAGCCTTGGCTTTGTCATCTGTAAGGTAGAAATAATAACGATAGCTCTTCCCAGGCTGTTATAAGAATTGAAGATACTGTAAGATTTTGACAATGTTGTGTTCATTATTATTCTATAATATGAATGCTTGAAAGAAACTGCCCCTACCTATCCCTGGTATCATAAACAATTGTAATTAAATTGTCTAATTACCACAAATAATCTCATTTTAATGATTCTCTGAAAGAATGGGAATGATGGTAGACTGCCAGCTTAGTAAAATAAAAGGGGAGAATTGGAAAATGGTTTCTAAGGTCCCATTCAGCTCTCCAATTCTGTATTAATGTAACTGAAATAATTAAGCAGTCCCAAGTTGGGGTATAAACATGTGTTACTTTTTTCCCTAACTGCCCATTCTCAGATCCTCTTTGTCTCTGTGTACTCCAGTTATTACTGATAGCTTACTCAGATTTCATAGTGTTTCATTCCCATTCCATTATCAGAAGGGTTATTTTGAGTCCTTATTCAGTCTTTTTCATTTTAAAACTTCAATTTCATGTTTGGTTTAAGGTCTTCTGTATTTTACAGCCCCCACAGCAAGCTAGAATGGTGCATTTAGTGGCTAGGGCTGGGGGCATGTCTATTTTACCCACTTCTCCCTTTCTCTTCCCCCCTACACTTCCTTTCTAGGCTTGAGCTGGAGGATGAATAAATGAAGACACAGTCTCTCCATAAAATGGCCCCATAGGGATATTGCAGTCCCCATGGGTTGGTTTTCTCTACTCCTCAAGTCAATACTGAACTTGACCACTGGTTCGCTCTGTGAGTCAGACATCCAAAGGCTGACTCTCTATGAGGTTGCTTATTCCCCATAGTGTCCTTCTTCCCTACACATTCATTATCCCAGTGTGGGAGATTTGGCATGAAAATTGACCTTTCCCTTCCACCCCTCACCAGCCCTTGTCCCAGCCTTTTGTTACAAGGGTCCCTTCACCCAAGAAGCCTCTTTGAGTGGGGCAGCAATAAGAGGACTAGATGTCTTCTACAGTGTCCTCTTTCTCCACAAAAAGGACAGCATTAGGGGGAACTGATAGTCTAGAAACTCAGTGTGTTTCAAGAAGAGACAGATAGGCACCAGTCCAAACTTATGGGAAGACTTGATGGAGAAGGAGACAGTTAAATACCACCATCATTATCTGCCCAATCTTACAATCGAGAGTTCTCTCTTGGCCAGGTGTAGTAGCATGTGCTGTAGTCCCAGCTACTTGGATGGCTGGGTCAGGAGGATCGCTTGAAGCCAGGAGTTCAAGTTCAACCTGGGCAACATAGTGAGACACTATCTCAAAAGAAATGAAAAAGAATTATCACTTGAGTCCTTTCTCTCTCAACCTCAGAAAGAGTCATTATCTCTTCCCCCTACAATGAGATAAGTGGAAGGACTAGGTTTTCTTCAGGAACCACAGTGACCCCCTCTACCTCCAAGTCTACTTTCTCCCTTCCAGTCATCCCCTTATTTAGCCTGAGGAAAAGGGTTTGGGCAAAAGAAACAGTGAAGGTAATGAAGGCAGTTTCTTAGTAAGGAAGGGAGTGTCATAGTTGCCTGAGTATGTGAATACTTAGAGTCTTTTATAAAGCAGTGGTGACTAATTCCAGCACTCACAACTACTTCCAGCCTAGTACACCGACTTCTATGATAATTTGTTTGTCAGAGATCATTTCTCCTTATTGGTAAATCTATCATGCTGAAGGTGCCACCATGAAGAATCTCCCTGGACTTTCTTAGGTCTGGGGTTAGCAAAATAGCCAAGTAGACAAAGCTTACTTTTAATGCCAATCATCACCAACAACAACCCAGAACAGTCCTCCCTTGATTCTTCTCAGGAATCTTTAGACTCAGAGAGCTTTGGGTCCAACCATCACTGCTAAGTGTGTTAAGGTGTCAGGTGCCCATTAGTTAAAAGATTCTCCAAAGGAACCAAAGACCATCAAAATTTTAAAAATAAATAAATTCCAAAATGTACAACTTCTGGCAGAATGATTCAAGTAAAGACATCTGTCAAAGCATTTACTCAGCCCACATATAAGTATGGTCCCATCTGACTCCATTCCCCTCTGGCACAACTTGACTTTTCTCCTTCTCTTCGCTCCTTTCGGAAACCTCAACTATTGGTCAATCTTAGTGGCTAACATTTCTGAGTGTGACTTCTCACACCCTATGCAGTTCTTACTTTGATGACAATGTTGCTGGATAAAGACCACCTTCCCAGTTGTAGGAAAAAAAGTTGGGAATCAAAAGTTACCTGAACTAGGCATGGGGGCACAGGCCTATAGTTCCAGCTACTCAGGAGTTTGAGGTGAAAGGATCCCTTGAGCCCAGGAGTTCAAATCTATCATGGGAAACATTGCAAAACCCCCATCTCTACTAAAACAATAAAGGCTACCTCCCATTGGGACTTCTGACTTCCAATATACCTAGCATAAGTACACACACACATACACACACACACACACACACACACACACACACACAGAAACATCACTTCATTTATCACAAAACTAGTTTGTTCCCCTACTAAATAAACATGAGAAAGTATCAGGAAAAAAAAGTGTTTTAGGTTTCAAATGCTTGGAAAAACGCTTTCTTTTTGGATGAAAAAAAAAATCACTTTAAGAGAATGTGACCAAATGCTTTATTGCATAAGTGCTATAATATAAGAGAGAGTCAAAGACCTGTATCTTTCAATAATTTAACATAATTTCAGACAGATAATTAAAACTGATGAACAAAAGAGAAATGACTATACCTTTAACACGAAGCAGTCTCCAAGTTATGGAGACAAACTTCTGAGTATCATTTGGCCATGAAACTATCTCTGCACAGCAGAATGGGTTCATTACCTTTAACACAATAAAGCATCCATAAGGGCACTAATTTCATGACATAATCATATATTTGCATTTTCTACATACAGACTTTGGAATTTCTACCAAAAGTAAGAAATTAAGTGATCAGGCAGAATTTCAGTTTAATGAAATTTAACAAACATTTAACACATTCCTCCTACATATGAGTCACTGTATCTACCTCAAAGCTAACTGGGAAGAAATCTCAACCATATAACATCATGTCTACTACCATTAAACAAAAGTTACAACTTCCTTGGACTGGAAATTTAAATACTCTTTATTGATCTATTGATAGGCAAAACTAACAAAATATAAAATAATTCATAACCGGTTACAATAATTAAGTAATTGTCCATCCTTAGCTGATATAATATATACCAAAGTCAGACCATAAACTCTTGCTTCATGGTAAAGAAGATAACTTCAAAGAATAAAAATACACAGGCATACCTCAGAGATATTGTAAATTTAGTTCTAGACCATCACAATTAAGCAAATCTTGCAATAAAGCAAGTCACACAAATTTTTTTGTTTCCTGTATATATAAAAGTTATGTTTATCCTATATAGTAGTATAATAAATGTGCAATAGCATTGCATCTAAAAGCACAATGTATATAACCTTAATTTAAAAATACCTTATTACTAAAAATGCTAATGATTATTAGCCATAATCATAATGATTATGAGCCTTCGACCAGTCATAATCTTTTTGCTGATGGAGAGCCTTGCCTCCATTTTAAACACTGCTGACTGGTCAGCGTGGTGGTTGCTGAAGGTTCGGGTGGCTGTGGCAATTTCTTACAATAAGATAAAGGTGAAGTTTGCCACATTTATTGACTCTTCCTTTCATGAAAAACTTATCTGTAGCATACGATGCTGTTTGACAGCATTTTACTCACAATTAAAATTCTTTTAAAATAGAAGTCCACTTTCTTGAAAAATAGGAGTCCACTCCCTGCTGCTGCTTTATCAAATAGGTTTATGTAATAATCTATATGCTTCGTTGTCATTTCCGTGCTCATATCTTCACAAGGAGTAAAATCTATCTCAGGAAACCAATTTCTTTGCTCATCCATAAGAAGCAACTCCTCATCCATTCAATTTTTATCATTAAATGGAAGCAAATCAGCCACAACTTCAGGCTCCACTTCTAATTCTAGTTCTCTTGCTATTTCCACCCCATCTACGGTGACTTCCTCCACTGAAGTCCTGAACCCCTCAAAGTCATCCAGGAAGGTTGGAATCAACTTCTTCCAAATTCCTGCTAATGTTGATATTTTGACCTCCTTCCATGAATCACAAATGTTCTTAATGGTACCTAGAGTGGTGAATCCTTTCCAGGTTTCAATTTACATTGCCTAGATCCACCAGATGAATCACTATCAATGGTAACTATAGGCTTGTTAAGTGTATTTCTTAAATAATAAGACTTGTTGATCCATAGGCTGCAGAATGGATGTTACGCTAACAGGATGAAAACATTAATCTCCTGTACATTTCCATCAGAGCTCTCAGGTGACCAGGTACATTGTCAACAAGCAGTAATAATCTGAAAGGAATGCTTTTTCTGAGCAGTAGGTTTCAACAGTGGGCTTAAAATATTCAATATACCATGCTATAAACATATGTGCTGTCATCCAGGGTTTGTCGTTCCATTCCTACAGCACAGAGTAGATTTAGCCTAATTCATAAAGACCCTAGGATTCTCAGCATGGTAACTGAACATTGGCTTCCACTTAGAGATACCAGCTGCATTAACTCCAGACAAGACAGTTCGCCTGTCCTTTGAAAATTTGAAGCCAGGCATTGATTTCACTGCTCTAGCTATAAAAGTTCTAGATGACATCTTCTTCTAATTTGAGGCTTTTTATGCAGCCACCTTCAACAATAATCACTGTTGGATTTTCTGGTGAACTTGCTGTAGCTTCTACATCAGCATTTGCTGCTTCACCTTCAAATTTTACATTATAGAGACAGATTCCTTCCTTAAACCTCATGAATCAACCTCTGCTAGCTTCCAACGTTTCTTCTACAGCTTCCTCACCTCTAACAGCCTTCATAGAATTGAAGAGAGCTAGGATCTCACCATGGATTAGACTTTGGCTTAAGGAAATGTTATGGCTGATTTGATCTTCCATCCAGACCACTAAAACTTTCTCTGTATCAGCAAGAAGGCTGTTTTGCTTTCTTATCATTCATCTGAAATTAAAACTGGAATAGCAAGCACTTTTCCCTTACATTCACAATTTGGCTAACTGACAAAAAAGGCCTCGCTTAAAGCCTATTTCAGCTTTAGACATGCCTTCCTTACTAAGCTCAATCATTTCTAGCTTCAGATTTAAAGTGAGAGACATGAAACTTTCCTTTCACTTGAATATTTAGAGGCCATTGTAGAGTTATCAACTGAACTAATTTCAATATTGTTGTGTCTCAAAAAGTAGGAGGCCTAAGGAGAGAGAAAGACACTGAGAATGGCTAGTCAGCGGAGCAGTCAGAACACACACATATCAATTAAGTTTACAGTCTTATATGGAAATAGTTTGTGGCACTCAAAAACAATCACAATAGTAACATCAAAGATCACTAATCACAGATCACAATAATAGATATAATAACAATGAAAAAGTTAAAAATCTTGTGAGAATTACCAAAACATGACACAGAGACACAACGTGAGCACAGGCTGCCAAAGTGAGACACGAAATGGCACCAGTAGACTTGCCCAACACAGGGTTGCCACAAACCTTCTATTTGTTTTTTTTTAATGCAATATCTGCAAAGTACAAAAAAGCAAGTGTGATAATATGAGGTATCCTTGTACTACTAGGAGCCTCACTCCTGTCAATGGAAAACGGAATGCAATATTAATATAAAGTCATGGGTAATATATGTGAAAGCCTATGAAACTGAGAAAAACATGTATACTCAAGTAATCCTTGAGTTTCCCAAAACTGTTTTAAAAATTGTTTCTTTTCGATTTGCCAGCTGAATTTAGTGTTTAAGATAACAATAAAAAATCTGCTTTTTCATCCACACCAGCTAAGCTTTAAATCAATACTGTCTTAGAGAATGAGAATATATAGCATAAAGATTAAAAGCAAACTTTGGAGCTAGATAATTTGGACCCACTTCTTGGCTCTGCTATTTATTAGCTATTTGACCTCAGGCAAGTCACTTAACAACCCTCCATCTGTAAAAATTGAGATAATAATAATACTCATATCATAAGATTATTGTGAGAATTAAATTATTTGATACACATGAATGCTCAAAACAATGCCATACTCATCATACAAATCATATCAGTATTTGCTACTACTATAAAGAAAATTGATCAATAGGAAAACCAGTTCAAGATGTTACTAGGTGTTTTACATATGAGGTTAAACATAAAAATAAAGCTACTTACTATTAATAATATTTCTAAATATATAATATTTAATTCTGGTATGAAATCAATAATTCCAAAATATTTCAAAGCTGGAGTTCACTAAATGCTGAAGATGACTTTGCATCTTTTATATATGCCTCTAGGGGAAGCACGAGGCTCCATTCCCTCACCTCCATCCCTATCCCCACTTCCAAAAATTAGTCATCACCAATGATTAAGAAACTGCAAGTTTAAGAACATTGACAAGCTGTTATATATGGAGATGAAGCTTTCAAAGGAGAGAGAGGTCAGAGTGTACATAGCATCATCTGCTCTCTCTCCTCCCCAACCCAACAATCAGGGCTGACCTGTAGGAGAGCAGGGCCATCACTCTTCTAATACCATTGCCCCTTTTCTGCCCTTTTTCTTAGACTTTAACCTAGCCTAAGCCAAGGGAGGCTTAGAGGGGAAACACATTCTCCCCCTGCTGACCATGTCCCTGATTCCTTATTATCTGGCCCTAGTGGGTGTGTCCCTGATTAGACCACCCTCATCATCAACTGTCAGATCTGGGAGTAGGGTATGGGCTTTAAGTATACAGGCTACTTGGCTTGCTTTGGTTTAAAGTCATTTGAGCCTTAGGGAAAAGTGCCTACAACATGGTCAGGTCTAGCTTTCTAGGGTTCTACATTGTATTTTTGGTTCCAGCTAACACTAAAGTGTTCTTTGGTCTCTTTTTGCCTTATTTGTGCATCCATCTCCCTCACATCAGAGAATGTCTCACAGAGAAGGTGTTCTAAATTTGAGTATCTCTGTTTTCTAAATACTCAGTAGCATCACAATCTATTTCTGTGATTTGTACCCTGCAAATAATACAAGTTTGCCTGCTTGTACATATTGCCTGGGCTTAGTCTGTGTTCAGTACATACTTGGCATCTTTTAAAGGGCTTTTGAAAGACATGCATGCAGCCAACAAATCTATTTTAAAATGCTCACCATTACTAAGCATTAGAAAAATATAAATTACAACCACAATGTGATACCATCTCACACCAGAATGGCTAATATTAAGAAGTCAGAAAACAACAAATGTTGGTGATGTTGTGGAGAAAATGGAACACTTATATATTGCTGGTGGTAATGTAAATTAGTTCAGTCACTGTGAAAAGCAGTGTGGAGATTCGTGAAAGAGACTAAAACAGAACTACCATTTGACTCAGCAATCCCATTACTTGGTATGTATCCAAAAGAAAACACAGCATTCTACCAAAAAGACACATGCACTTGTATGTTCATCACAGTACTCTTCACCATAGCAAAAACATGGAATCAACTTAGGTGCCCACAAATGGTGGACTGGACAAAGAAAATGTGGAACATGTACACCATGGAATACTGCACAGCCATAAGAAGGAACAAAATTATGTCCTTTGCAGCAACATGGATGCAGCTGGAGGCCATTGTCTTAAGTGAACTAATGTAGGAACAGAAAACCAAATACCACATGTTCTCACTTATAAGTGGTAGCTAAACACTGAATACATATGAACACTAAGAAAAGAACAATAGACACTGGGAACTACTTGAGGGGGAAGGTTGAGGTAGGGAACTTGGGTTGAAAAAGTAACTATTGGGTACTATCCTCACTAGCCAAGTGACAGAATCATTTACACCAAACCTCAGCAACATACAATTTACCCATGTAACAAACTTACACATGTATAGCCCCTGAACCGAAAATAAAAGTCAAAAGAAAAGAAGTAAAAATTTTAAAAAATTAAAGGCTCTTGAAAAAGGTCAGCATAAGAATTAATAAAGCAGATATTATCTTTCAAAGGTATTTTAAACTTTTGAATATGAAGATGTATGGTTAAGAAAAAACACAATATTCTTGACTATAATAGCTACACACTTTCATAAATTTAGAAATACAAATTAAAAATATTTGGAAACTAAACACACTAAAGTAATTCATTGTTTTGTCTTGACAGATCGTGTTATTTTCAAAATTAACTTGCTTTCTTTCTGGAGTGATAATGATAATATAAATAATGCTTCTTTTCTACTGACTGTGTACAATCCTACTTTTCTCAAAGTAATGCTAGATTGATTATTAATAAAATGAGTTTAAATGACACTGTTTAAAATAAACTAGATTATATGTCCTTCTTACATTCACAAAAGATGTTACAGATAAAACTACAAATGAAATCCAATTTTAAATCCAAGGGACTATTCCAGTAGTTTGTCATACTATGACTTTGTTGCCATCAAAAGTTAGCTGAGGGGAATGCTGGGAAGCATATCCAGGACCTGAATACAGACCTGGAACAAGCAAACCTAATAGACATTTACAGAACTCTCCACCCCAAATCCACAGAATATACATTCTTCTCAGCACCACATCACACCTACTCTAAAGTTGACCACATAATTGGCAATAAATCACTCCTCAGCAAATGCAAAAGAACAGAAATCATAACAAACAGTCTCTCAGACCACAGTGCAATCGAGTTAGAACTCAGAATGCAGAAACTAACTCAGAACCGCACAGCTTCATGGAAACTGAACAACTTGCTCTGGAATGTTGACTGGATAAACAATGAAATGAAGGCAGAAATAAAGATGTTCTTCGAAACCAATGAGAACGAAGACACAACATACCAGAATCTCTGGGACACATTTAAAGCAGTCTCTAGAGGAAATATATAGCAATGAGTGCCCACATGAGAAGAAAGGAGAGATCGAAAATTGACACGCTATCATCAAAATTGAAAGAGCTAGAGGAGCAAGATCAAAAAACTCAAAACCTAGCAGAAGACAGGAAATAACTAAGATCAGAGCAGAACTGAAGGAAATAGAGACACAAAAAACTCTTCAAAAAAATCAATAAATCCAGGAGCTGGTTTTTTTAAAAGATCAACAAAATAGACCACTAGCCAGATTAATAAAAAAGAAAAGAGAGAATAACCAAATTGATGCAATAAAAAACGATAAAGGGGATATCACCACAGATTCCACAGAAATCCAAACCATCATCAGAGATTATTACAAACAACTCTATGCACATAAACTAGTAAACCTGGAAGAAATGGATAAATTCCTGGACACCTGCATCCTCCCAAGCCTAAACCTGGAAGAAGCCGAAACCCTGAATAGACCAATAACATGGTCTGAAATCGAAGCAGCAATAAAGAGCCTACCACCCAAAAAAAGCCCAGGTCCAGATGGGTTCACAGCTGAATTCTACCAGACATACAAAGAGGAGCTGATGCCATTCCTTCTGAAACTATTCCAGACAATCCAAAAAGAGGGAATCCTTCCCAAATCATTTTACGAGACCAACATCATCCTGATACCAAAACCCGGCAGAGACTCAACAAGAAAAGAAAATTTCAGGCCAATATCCACGATGAACATAGATGCAAAAATCTTCAATAAAATACTGGCAAACCGGCCAGGCGCGGTGGCTCAAGCCTGTAATCCCAGCACTTTGGGAGGCCGAGGCGGGTGGATCACGAGGTCGAGAGATCGAGACCATCCTGGTCAACATGGTGAAACCCCGTCTCTACTAAAAATACAAAAAAGTAGCTGGGCATGGTGGTGCGTGCCTGTAATCCCAGCTACTCAGGAGGCTGAGGCAGGAGAATTGCCTGAACCCAGGAGGCGGAGGTTGCGGTGAGCCGAGATCGCGCCATTGCACTCCAGCCTGGGTAACAAGAGTGAAACTCCGTCTCAAAAAAAAAAAAAAAAAAAATACTGGCAAACCGATTGCAACAGCATATCAATAAGCTCATCCACCA
The DNA here is from genome assembly GCF_048565385.1 of Saimiri boliviensis. NCBI lineage: Eukaryota > Metazoa > Chordata > Mammalia > Primates > Cebidae > Saimiri > Saimiri boliviensis. The sequence goes on from NC_133453.1 coordinate 43,215,010, forward strand.
TGATCAAGTAGGATTCATCCCGGGATGCAAGGCTGGTTCAACATACGCAAGTCCATAAACGTAATTCACCACATAAACAGAACCAAAGACAAAAACCACATGATTATCTCAATTGATGCAGAGAAGGCTTTTGACAAAATTCAACAACCCTTTATGCTAAAAACCCTCAATAAACTAGGTATTGACGGAACGTATCTCAAAACAATAAAAGCTATTTACGACAAACCAACAGCCAACATCATACTGAATGGGTAAAAACTGGAAGCATTCCCTTTGAAATCTGGCACTAGACAAAGATGCCCTCCCTCACCACACCTATTCAATATAGTACTGGAAGTTCTAGCCAGAGCAATCAGGCAAGAAAAAGAAATAAAGGGTATCCAAATTGGAAAGGAGGAAATCAAATTGTCTCTATTTGCAGATGACATGATTGTATATCTGGAAGACCCCATCATCTCAGCCCAAAGTCTCCTGAAACTGATAAACAACTTCAGCAAAGTCTCAGGATACAAAATCAACGTGCAAAAATCACAAGCATTCCTATACACCAGTAATAGACTTCAAGAGAGCCAAATCAAGAACGAACTGCCATTCACAATTGCTACAAAGAGAATAAAGTACCTAGGAATACAACTAACAAGGAACGTAAAGGACCTCTTCAAGGAGAACTACAAGCCATTGCTCAACGAAATAAGAGAGGATACAAACAGATGGAGAAACATTCCATGTTCATGGTTAGGAAGAATCAACATCGTGAAAATGGCCATACTGCCCAAAGTAATTTACAGATTCAACGCTATTCCCATCAAGCTACCAATGACCTTCTTCACAGAACTGGAAAAAAACACCTTCAACTTCATATGGAACCAAGAGAGCCCGCATAGCCAAGTCAATTCTAAGCAAAAAGAACAAAGCAGGAGGCATCACACTACTGGACTTCAAACTATACTACAAGGCTACAGTAATCAAAACAGCATGGTACTGGTACCAAAACAGAGATATAGACCAATGGAACAGAACAGAGGCCTCACAGGAAATACAACATACCCACCACCATCTGATCTTCAACAAACCTGACAAAAACAAGCAATGGGGAAAGGACTCCCTGTTTAATAAATGGTGTTGGGAAAACTGGCTAGCCATGTGCAGAAAGCAGAAACAGGACCCCTTCCTGACACCTTACACCAAAATTAACTCCAGATGGATTAAAGACTTAAACATCAGACCTAATACCATAAAAACCTTAGAAGAAAATCTAGGCAAAACCATTCAGGACATAGGTGTAGGCAAGGACTTCATGACCAAAACGCCAAAAGCAAGGGCAACAAAAGCCAAAATAGACAAATGGGACCCAATCAAACTCCATAGCTGGTGCACGGCAAAAGAAACAGTCAGTAGAGTGAATCGGCAACCAACAGAATGGGAAAAAATTTTTGCAGCCTACCCATCTGACAAGGGGCTGATATCCAGAATTTACAAAGAACTAAAGCAGATCTACAAGAAAAAAACAAACAAGCCCATTCAAAAATGGGCGAAGGATATGAACAGATACTTTACAAAAGAAGACATACAGGAGGCCAACAAACATATGAAAAAATGCTCATCATCACTGGTCATCAGAGAAATGCAAATCAAAACCACATTGAGATACCATCTCACACCAGTTAGAATGGCGATCATTAAAAAATCGGGAAACAACAGATGCTGGAGAGGATGTGGAGAAATAGGAACACTTTTACACTGTTGGTGGGAACGTAAATTAATTCAACCATTGTGGAAGACAGTGTGGCGATTCCTCAAGGACCTAAAAATAGAAATCCCATTTGACCCAGCAATCCCATTACTGGGTATATATCCAAAGGATTATAAATCATTCTGCTACAAGGACACGTGCACACGAATGTTCATTGCATCACTGTTTACAATAGCAAAGACCTGGAACCAACCCAAATGCCCAACGATGATAGACTGGATAGGGAAAATGTGGTACATATAAACCATGGAATATTATGCAGCCATCAAAAACGATGAGTTCACGTCCTTTGTAGGGACATGGATGAACCTGGAAACCATCATTCTCAGCAAACTGACACAAGAGAAGAAAATCAAACACCGTATATTCTCACTCACAGGCGGGTGTTGAACAATGAGAACACATGGACACAGGGAGGGGAGCACTACACACTGGGGTCCGTTGGGGGGATATGGGGGAGGGGTGGGGGGGTGGGGAGGTGTGAAGAGATAGCATGGGGAGAAATGACAGATACAGGTGAGGGGACAGAAGGCGGCAAACCACACTGCCATGTGTATACCTATGCAACAATCTTGCATGTTCATCACATGTACCCCAAAACCTAAAATGCAATTAAAAAAAAAAAAGTTATCTGAAATACACAATACACATACCAATACGTAAAACTGAATGTTGTTGTTACAGAAGTTGGCCATTTGGCCCTAACAGTTATTGTCAGTTTAGTATAATTATTAATTACAATAAACTCTGTCTATTGTTTCCTATTGCAGAAAATGGAATACAGAGATGAACTAGGATGCGGAGCTGAATAAGAGTTAATGAACTACAAATAAACCTTTTTTACATTATTAAAACACTTTTCAAAATATAAGATTATGCAAACTGACAGGTTTCACTATAATAAAGTTTACTGATTTATTACCTTAGATTTTGATTTAAAGTCCAATACAATGATTGTCTCCCCGCTTCTTAAAACTGATGGCTCATTTACTGGTCCTGAGATCCTGCCTCTTAGCTCTGTCTAGGCATCTAAAGTTGGAGAGGTTTTTTTGTTTGTTTGTTTGTTTTTAATATACAGTGTTAAGCACATCTCAGTTTGGACATTGCTCCTGAACGTGGAGTTATGCTCAATATTCACAGTTATTAAAGCCGAACAGAATTGTGTGAGGGTGCAGAGAAGACTGTTGCAATTCCTTCATTGAGTTACTGCCTGGGCCACTGCCTGATTAGTTTGCTCTGGCATTGCCTAGAAGCAATTAATGAATTGCTTGTTCAGTAGAACCAAGGTAAAGTTGGCTGTCTCCTGATATCTTTTCATAATGCCCTGCTGTGCTGGAGGTGTTATTTGGCAATAAATGTTCAACTGATATTTTACTGTACAAAATTTAATTACCTGTTTTCTCCATTGTAAAAAGGGAAAGGTTGGGAAAACACTATTCAGTCTCAATCACAAAGCGTGTTTAACCCCTCAATGGCTATGTGATTAACTTCCACTTTTTTACTTTAATATACTTTCCAAAAGGGAAAACAAATTTTGTAAATTTTAATAGTAGTAGCAAACACTAATCAACAGACACTTCTAAAACCCTTCATCAAAGTAGGACAATGCTCTTTACCTAAAGTTTATTCCTAATTTTCTTGAGAGGTGCTATAAGAAATCACATCAGAAAGGCACTGCATTTAGAAGCAACCACTTCTAAGGTGAAATGTGGCCATGTTACTACAGCAAAGTGAGAGAACATAAATATTCTAACTGAAGTTGCCGGGATCATAAACCAGATCTACCTAAGAGGTTCATGCCATTCATGCAGCTGAATCACATCTCAGGAGGAGAACCGCAACTGAAGCCACCAGGGCACACTCTCAGCAACCCTTACAGTAAAGTAAAGGCTGGTCAGCTCTTCTGTACAATCTGGTTATTTTTCCAAAATCCATCCACAAGTTGGTTATTTGGAACTTTTAACACATATTTGTAGAGAATAAAATCTATAAATGCTGATTAATTCCCAGGTCAATCTATAAATGCCTATGTAATCCATAGGGTGCCTAAAATTTTTAACTGATTTTTAATCATATTTAATTTCTCTTTGTAACAGTCTCTATTTTTAAAAACACACACTTTCAGATCTCCAAATGAAGATTCCTCATTTTCTTACTCCCCTAGAATAATATATATTCCTATAACTCAGGTATTTTTTCCATCTGTGTATCAGCCTAAAAGAGAATACAATGCTTCACAGACTCCACTGTCTGCAGGGCATGGGCGAAGTGGGCCTGAGGTAAAACAACAGGTTTCAGCTCCATGTATTGACACAAAGCAGAACACCTGCCAGATTGCTCTGCCTTTTCAAGTACAGCACACACCTAACAAAATAGCCAAAGACAGAAAAGGTTGTAATCCCTTTCTAGAATCATCAAGCTGCAAACCTTCTGAACTGGGGGAAAGAGGGCTGAGAAAAGATAATTTACCCCACAAACCATGGGACCTAAAATGCATACTCTTCTGTCACTGTCTTATGTGTTCATGCTGTTTCTAACTTAGAAAGTATTCATGGATTGTGGACTTCCTGCATCTGAGAACCAGCCCAAGAGCACAAATTCTGAAATTAAGCAGACATGGCTTTCAGTCATCACCCCACATTTTAACAGTAGCTCACCATGCCTCCCTTCCCTACTTTAGAGAGTTTCCTGTGAAGTTTAAGTGACAGAAATTTACAAAAGCTCCTAGTTTAGTATCTGACTCATAGTAGTAGTCACTTAATGTGAACTGCATTCCTCTTGCCCCTCGAGGAAAGCCATAATCTTGATAGGGGTCATCTGGTACCCAAGAGGCATATTTGAGGCTGCAGCTCAGAAATCCACCATACCAGCCCACAATGAATATGATGGAATGGCTCTCGCCATGATATAAAATAATGAGACATGAATAACACCCAAGTAGCTGCTCCAGTGCAGGTTGCAGCACTCATTCCCAACTCCCATCTTCATCCCCCACACCCACGTTCATGAGATCCAAGTGACAATTTCTATTCTTCCTTGCCTAGAAATTTTGTTCTTAAGTAGAACAAAAGGAAGTAGAAAATAGTAGAACTCGTCAAGGTGTTACATGCAACGGAAGAAAAATCAACTGCTATTTTAAAATACATATATAGTTCAGTTCCCACCATCTAATATAGTAAATAAGCTATGCTACTTCCTATTTCCAGAACATTACAGAGTTAGAGAGCTATAAGCTATACTCTAAAATGTTAAATATTTTAAATATATAAGTTTGATATAAAGTACTAGATAGATAAATGGTCTTATTTCTTAATTAGAAATATATTCAAATGCAGAATAGTAAACAACTGCTAGACATTATCAGTACTGCAGTACCTAACTTGTCATTTCAAACTACAAGTCAACAAGAATAAATTAAAATGAATTCTATTGCATTATTGTGGTATATAACAATGCACTTACCAAAAAAACATGCAGCATTTATCAATGTCAATGCTGATGAAACAATCACACCATAAACATAAGAAAAAGTAGACAGATTAAAGAAAACTTAGTTTAATTCTCACACTAAATGTTTTTAAACCTAGGATTGGTTGTATGAGGGGAAGAAATACAATGACAGTAGAAAGAATTTCTGAAGATGCATACAGATAAATGTCATTGTTTTCATCAGCTCAGAAGGAAATTGTTTTCTCAACTAAACACGTTTTCACAAATTAGGGAGGGCAAATTTACTGAAAACATTCTTTTTATTAATATACCAGACAGTCTGTTTTCTGCCAGGATAGCACTAGTCTGAAGCAATACCCTAAATTGAACTGAAAAGAATTTAATATTTGATGATTCCCAATCTTTCAGTGGCTCAGCGTTATGATCATGAATATCAATTATTACTGCACTATAGCTATTTGGAACAGCATTTAATATTTTGATTAATATAAAAATGTACTAAAACCTTTCTTTTTTGTGTATATTTCAATGCCAGATTTAAAAAAAAAAAAAAACTCTTTTGGCAAAACTGGAAAATGCATTTTTCTCTCAATATAGAACATGTGCTATGTATTTCTTACATGATCTAGACTTTTTTAGAAACTCATTTTTACTATGCTAAAGGAACAAACCACAGGGCAGCTGATTCAAGAGTGTCAACAGAATGGTTCTTGATCTCAGAGAAGGAGTGGAACAGAGGCTACCACCTGCCTTTTTACTCCCAGAAGGGAGGTAAGGCCTCTGGGAACAGATCCCAATGAACGCTGCCCACCAAAGACCTACCAGATTATCCTTGAAGATTAGTTTGTTCAACATAATGACCTTAGACTACCCTCTAGGCTTCAAAAATGTTTAAAGCTATGAGGTCTGTAAAGCTCTAGCCAGATTTTTTTGTATAAATCAGGAGCAGCTATAGTAAATCATAGATGAGTATAGCTATACATTCTTACATATGCATAGAATATTTGGAAACATACATAAGAAAGTGTTAACATCTAAGCAGGTGGACTAGGTAAGTGGGAATGTGGAGTGTCTGAGGGTCTTCCCTTCACACTCCTTTGCAACATTTGATTTTTTAAATTATAGGTATGTGTTACTTTTTTAATAAAAACCTAACAGAATAACTCACTTTATCTTCAAATACCTTTAATTTTAAAGGCCACTTACCAAATGTTCATTGCATTTGCTATTATAAAAAAGGGGTGAAATCAAGTTAATACTCTGCTGTCTCCCTCCTTTTTTGTAACAAAAAGAAACTTCAAAACAAAAGAGGCACTATTACTCAGCAATGACCCTTCTGAGAATATAAACCAGCATAGTACAATTCAAAAGTGGCAAGCTCAGTTGTAAGAATTTGCATATTCCTTATACTCCATTGCTTTTGATTTTTACAACATTATAGAGCCCTTTGCTCTTTACTATCATATATTTTAAAGTATCTTGCAGTGCCTGTTTTACACACACAGGATAACATGTAGCATCAATATCATAGAATCTAAAATGCATGTGTTTCCTAATTGTGATGTTTTTTAAATTTCAAAACAGTATGCTTTCTGACCTGTGGGTTAAAAGCAAAATGGTAATTTCCCTTTGTCCAAATTTACACCTAAAATAGGACACTCCTTTTCAAACAATCAAAAAGCCACAAGATAACAGAAACTACTACAAGTCATTTGTAATTACCACCCACTCTTCTTTTAATATAGAAACCCCTTCACTGATTTTAAATTTCCATGTGTCAGTGTTGGGAAAAAGACTATGCTGGAGCCACATTCTGTGGTCAGTCTTAGGTAGACTGGTAATGGGAGCTTGGAACATGTATGATGTACTAGTCATGCAGCTTAACCCTGAACAGTTTTTGAATGTATCAGTGCACCCAATAAATTCAATAGTAAATAAAAGTCCGTCTTTCATTGTCATTGAGGGGTGTGTGTGCACACACACACATATATACTTATATGTATACATACATAGTTTTATACTGACTGCTCCACCAAAATCAATTTTAATCTGGCATGCATATGATTGATTACTCACATACATTCACACTGAATCCCTTTTCCAGAGCCTGTTCGGGATTCTTACCCAAATAACCTTATCCCAAAGTCATGCTCCTGAAAGAAGAAATCTCAAACAGAAGAAAATAGCCCCAAGTGGAAGGAAGATGGAAAGAGAAAGGAAAGGATAGAGGTTTACAAATTCCTTTCCAAATGGATGGAGAGAAATTTTGAGAGGTGATTAGCGGGTCAGGAAGCGTTTTCCCTGTATGTGGTGGTAACCACAAGGATCAGGGATAATGCTTGGGGGATTGGTTGCTTTCCGGTTGTGCTTTCTGCAGCTCAAAAACTCTGGGCTCTTCCATTGCTCTTTATTGTGGTACAGGGTCCACTCAAAATTCTGCCTGCCTACTGGGAAAGTTCACACCTCTTGGGATTTCGGGATCATTTAAGTCTAGAGGGGATTTTTTTTTTTCCACTTGAGAGTAAGCTGTGCTTTTTCTTCTTTGTACGGGAAAAGCTAACCCTTCGCTGGAAAGCAATGCACAACCATCCGGTGGGTCTGCATTTATCCTGAGTTCTCCCTTCCTCCCTCAAACAACGGTTTCATGAAGCTTGCAGAGAAAATGAGGGAAAGCATCAGTCAGAACGCAAAGACGCAGAGCGGAACTTTTCCTCTGCTGTCAGGGAGAAAAAAGTCACTTGTGCGTCTCACCGCTGAGAGCTGAGTCTGGGAACCTCCGGATGAGGGAGGAAGGAAGGTTTGGCGTTGAAGGAGGTGGGAGAAAACAATGCCTAGCCTGGCTGCCTCCGGACACCGCACATCCTGCCCGGGTCCCCGGCCCACCCATCACCCACAGCCAAGCTCCCCGAACAGCGCGGCTTCGCTTACCTTGATGATGCTGCTGCGCCGGGGGGTCGCTCGTGCAGCCTCCAGGAGGCCCGCCTCGGTGTCGGCTGGGGTCCCAGCGGCGCCCGGCAGTACGATCCCGCTGCGACGGTCCCTCATGCGGCCCCCAGAGGCCGCCGCCACGCAGTCCCCGGCGCCATCCGGGCCCACTCTGGGGTCGTCTTCGCCCCCCGCCGCGTCGGGCGGCGCCGGACCCTCCCTGCCGGCCGCGCCCTGGGCCATGGCCCTGCGCGTTTCGGGCTCCGCGGGGGCAGGCGGGACGCCCGGCAGCGGAGTTCAGCCGCTAGGCACTGGTGCGCTCCTGCACCGGGAGGCGGCCCCGCCAGACTTTGTTTCACCGCCCAGCGGCGGTGGCCGTGGCGGCGGCGGCGGCAACTTTCTGGAAAGGAGACATCGCTCGGGCAGAGATGTCCTCTGGCTTTGGTCCAGGGGGCTAGCAGTCCGGCGGGAGACGGTGGCGGGAGTGGGGAGGCGATGTGAGCAGGAGGCAGGAGAGGCCAAAAAGAGAGAGAGGTATCCGAAATGTGATGCAAACGTCGGCTCTGCGCCAGACAAAAGGCACCGGGCGCCCAGCCAGGCGGCCTCCTGAGCCCGGACGCGCGCGACCCGAAAGGGGCCGGAACCGGGCGACTGCGGCCGGGCGCACCCGCCACCTGCCCGCGGACTGCAGCGCAGCGGTCCCAGGAAGTGCGGCGGCGGCGGCGGCGGCCTCCACTCCGCTCTGTTGTGACAGGGAGGGAGACTTGTTTTGACAGCCCGCGGGGATTGGCAGGCATCTGGGCCTCTTAGGAGCCTCGCCTCGCCGAGGGGGCTCAGCCTGACCAATCCTCACTGCGGAGGGGTGTGCCCGAGCGCGAAGAATGGAATGTGTTCTGTAACTGGGAGCCGACCCAGCGGGGCTCGTGTACTCCAGCCAGGGTGTACGCGAGCGCGCGTGTGCGAACCCGGAGGCGCTCCATGTATATTTGCGAAACTAGCCTGAGACCCAACAAATCCAGGTTGGGGGCACAGAGTTAGGGGAAAGAAACCTTTTTCTGCCAAACAAAGCAATTTGGAGGAAAGAGGGCATTGAGTACGAATGTCAAAGCGTTTGGGGTGACGGAGTGAAGCTTCTCATGGTCAAAGGTTAATTGCAGGGTCTTGGGCCAATTCTTAGAAGTCAAGTCCATGCAGAAATAGGCTAGGGTTACTGGGATCTTGAAGTTCCATAATTTGCTTCAGGTTCCACTAAAGGATTCTAAGTTCATTTTGCAATGTGAGTAAATATAACAAGGAAGGGGAGTCAGATGAAAGAGATGAGAGCGAAAGGAAACTAAACCAACTAAATCCCTCGAAGACTGACTCTCAACAAAGCACAGATACAATCCAAGTCAGATAAATGCAGGTGGGGAGTTTAGTCCCTATCCTAAAACATTCCTGTCAATGGTTCAGCCTCCCTTCTCTATATAATCCTATATTAAAACATGTTTTGCTCATTTCCAGTAAGTCGGCGACCAAGAAGGGAGAGATCTTTGGATGATGCATTAAGTCACTGAAATTATCCATAGAATGCTCAGATGCAATCCGTGGCTCTAAGGTTCCCTGGTAAGACAAAAGATGTGGCATTTTAATTTTAAATTTCTTTGATATTAGAATCTATATTAAACTTCACTTATAACATTACATTGTATCTTTATTAATAATTTAATAATTTGAGATTTTACTTGTTCCTTAGTCTGGCCAAGAGCATGAGAAATTATTCAGCATTTTAGACCAAGAATTTTGTTTGACTCTCATAATTTTAGAGATGTATGGGGATTTAGGTATCAATTAGGACATCCTTTTTGTTTTACAGATGTGACAAAGGCCCAGGGAGCCTTGTCTACCGGTTAGTGCAGGAGCCGAAATTAGAATCTGCCACCCAACTCCTCTGGTAATCAAGCTTCACTACTTTATCTGTCTCCTCTGGGCTACAACCAGCCAGAACTGAAAGGAACACTTGGGAGGTTTTAGATTTGACATTTACCAACTACTAGGGAAGACTGAGAAGGCTTGACTTTACCTTTTCTTTAAACATAAATACAGCCTAGTAATGAATGTACTATAAAGTGTAGCAGTGACCTCTGGTTTTAAAACCAACACCACCCTCTAGTGAGATTCTAAGAACTGCATCCCTATCAGCAAAGGTTTCTTTTTCCCCCATCTTTAAAAGACAGGAGGGGTAATCCAATAAAAGTTTCCTTTTCCAACCGTATGCCTTTATAACGCACAGACTAGAGGAAGAAAATAAACATGTATACACAGACTTAAAACAACCATACATGTATTCCATCCCCTTCAGTTCAGGGAATTCCCATCTATGCTATATAGGAAATATATTTCATTGCTATCCTCAGAAATATATCCTATTTTAGGCTATCATTTTTTCATTTGTTATTCAACTATCATTACATTTGACTTCTGTCATTTACAGTGTCAGTGCTTCATTTTTCTTTGTTACTCTAATAGAAGTTCCATTCTTGGCTTGTCCTCTGAGAAATGTAAAACTGCCTTTATCTCATTCATTATCTTGTTATAGGATATTAATATCATTTATAAAGATTCTTCATCCCACAGACTTGTATACCATTATAATAATGTATTTTACAAATATTAAAATTAACATCACTTTATTAACATTCAAGGTCAGTGATCTTAAAGAAAAACATAGGCCAGAAAGTATAGCATATAATTTGCAAAATGTTTTATCTTTCAACTAGAAATGCCCAGTTGGACTCTTTTCTCTTCCTTGGCATACTTCCCTCTCACCCTCATGTGAAAGCATACATACACACACACACACACACACACACACACACACACACCCCTCTGATTCCTTTGCTTTGAGCCTCTGTCCATAATTACTCTGCTTTGGTAAATTAGTTGGATGCTGATTTAGCAAGTCTTTTATATTATTGTCTTCCAGCAAAAGCATCAGGCTTTTCCTGATAATCATGTTTGCAATTTAAAAAGAAACCCTCCTGTGTACTTGCACGTATCCAGGAGTGGAGTCTGCTTTGTGGACCCACCTCAAAAACTGAGAGAAGAAACTAGCCAGATTCAATTAAGTCAGCAGCCATGGGCACATTTCTACCCCTGCATTAACAGTTCCTCTTTCCAAATAACTGTCACCTATAATTCTTCCCTCCCAACCTTTTACTAGGTCATGGTGACAATTGCTAGATTGGCAGATTGGAATTTGGGGATGAGCAGGGGTGGGAAGGCAATATGTGAATAATAGTAACAAGCAGGAAATTCAAATGTTACTACATCAGAAAGGCCTTCTCTAACTACAAATCTCAAGTTGCCCCAACAACCCTCAGCACATGCCATGTCACTCATATTATTCTGTTTTGTCTTACCACAGGATTTTATCACTGTGAACAAACTGTCTTTTCCATGGAATTGTTTACTTACACACTCTGTTTTACTTTCCCCCATCTCTGCCTCACTTAAATGTAAAATGCAATCTCCATGTGCAGAAAGACCTTGCAATTTTATTCATCGCTATATCCCCAGCTCCCAGAACTATGTCTGGAAAAGAATAAGTTCTCAGTAAATATTTATGAACAGAGGACTTTTGCAGTCCTGTGACTAAATTAAATAATCTGATAAAGAAAAATGGTTGTGTCACTCTCTGCATGGTAGAACTTCTCATCCTCAAGGATCCTAGAATTCCATTTTAGAGCAGAAATCAGAACAGATCCAGAGCAAGCAGCTATAAATCTTTGAAGGGCACTTATAAATTGGAATGACTTGAAATCTAGAACTAGACTGAAAGACAACCAATAAGAACTAAGAAAGGTCTAGCAGTCCTGAAAATACCTAGACCAGACTAAAAGACTAGAAATGTCAATACAGTCCTTCCAACCAGGGAAATCCAGAACCCTGGGCCTGAGAAAAACCCAGTGAGAATATTAAGACTTTCTATATACTACCAGGAAGTCATAGTGGGGGGGAAAGAATTCTCTTTAATAACTGCTTTCTATGTACCAGATAATCCTCTCTGTAGTATTCTGATCTCTACTTCACAGGTAAGAAAACTGAAGATCAAAAGGGTCAAGTTCCTTGCTTGAAGTTAGAGCCAACTAGGAAGTGAAGGAACCAGGATTTGAGGTCAAGTTAGTGACTTCAAAGCTCGCGTTCTTCCTGCTACCTAAAGCTCTCATAAAATACAAGTCCAGTAGCTGTCTTGGAGAAGGAGTAGCCACTCCTTCAGATCTGGAACCACTCACATTAACCAGGACAACCTCTTCTCTTAACAACAGCATGACCTTTATGTCATCAACATGGACCATCAACATGACTGATTCATTAGTGCGTGAGAAAACACATTTTTCATCTCATTCACATATGTGTAAGAAAAATATTTTTGTATTGAGACAGGTCTCCTGTTAAGTTAAAAGATGCATTGCATGTATTCAAAGAAAAGGACATACAGCATTTTCAGTTGAGTTGCATGCGTCTTTATATTTGGTCATAGTCCTCCCCAGTACACATGGTAATCATTTTGCTTTGCTAGCTCAAGAAAACAGAATTTGTAGAGTAATTTGTAGAGTGAATATTAGAGTAAATACATACAAGTCAATAACAGGTAAGAAAAACTTGATCTATGACCTCTTTGAAATTCAAGTTTTTTCTTGAAATTTATTCGTCACTTATATTAGAAATTAAATATGAAATCTCAGTAACTAAAACATAAAAATCAACTTATTTCAAATAACAAGTAAAGTGTACTCCGTGATAACAGTCCTACAAAAATGAGAAGTTATGAATTGCTTATAATAGGTCTAGATTCCCCAGTTTAATAAATCTTTAAAGTACTGAAAGGCAATAAATCTAAGAAATCTTTAATTACAGCCGATGTTCTTCAGTGCCTGATTACTGCTGCTTCTTTCAGAGGTTTAGAAACCTCTACTGTCTGTAGGAGAGCAGAATGCCTGGGCCTCTGTCCATTAACACCAATCCCTCAGGAATTACCCCATGAAGACCCTGGGCTAAGACACTATCAGGAGCTCCAGGCCAATCATCTGCTAGTTGTCTGTATTACGCATGGCAAAGGTCTTTTAAAAATAGACAGTGTTGATTTATTTTCTATGTATTAACTTACTTTGACATGGATCCTGGAGTTGGAGCTCATGTCATGGGTTTTTTCCCTACTGACACAGAAGCCAGAAGCACTTATGAAAAGTACCACTGAAATGGCATAATAAGGCCTCCACAAAAATGTGTTTGCCTGTTTTATCTGACAACCAGGATCTTTTCAAGGTACAAAGTTATGACAGAAAACTTTTCAAACCAGATATATACTCCATGCCTGACATTTTCAATGCATAAGTGAATATACAATAGGTTCCTCCTCCCTTCCAGCCCCCAAATCCCAGGTACATTCCCCAAATCTAAATCACCTACATGATTGTGTTTGGGTTTTTATCCTTCAACTTATACCAAGGTATGAAGTTTATTAATGCTTTTTAATGTCATAAGGCCCATTGGAAGAAACTACTACAGAGTCGTAATTCTTTTTCTAATGCACTTCTTTTCTCCACTCATAATGTATATGACTCTTATGCCTATTTTATAGACCTTATTGATATGCCTTTGTTCTAGTCTACCTTAAACCTTTTGGGAGGAAGAAGCAGAGTGCAATATTTGAATAAATACAAAATCAAAATCCATGTTTTACATTAAAATATAGGACAAAAGTATAGTTTCTTTCATAAGTCCTTTTTTTCAGAGTTAGTTTTCAGGTATATAGTTCTTTTATTAAGCACAATATGAAGTTTGTCTGCTTTACAAAATGAGGAGCTAGTAAAAGTGAACCTTTTCTTTCAAAAAAAAGAAAGAAAGAAACATTTGAGGCCAAATGTCTGGTGAAAGCTAGCTTGCCAGCGTTTGTTCTGTCATTAACCCCTGTGAGAATCCCGCAGTTCCCACTCTCACTAAGTCATATAGGTCACCATGGATACAACTGCCTCTTCTCAGCCCACAGTAGAGGAGCAACAGCTGTTGAACCACACTTGGGACTTTTGCCATTCACTGTTCTATATAAATTGTACTGGTGAAACAATTCAGATAATCTTACAATTGTTTTTGAAATTTTGTTTAAGTATGTCGTAGGAAACATCCAAAATACTAGACAACAATAAAGGACTGAAATTTAACTTGTGAAACGGAATAACGAGTAAGAAGCACGTATATTTTGTGTAATAAGAGGCTACAGCACTTTCTTCAAATTTTGGCCTAACCAAAATGAAATTTCAATCACTAAACTGATAGCTGCAGATAAAATCTATTTGGAAGATTCTTTGAAAAGCAAATACTTAAACTCAGGGCAAAAAAGCACAAAACAGTACTATTTTATACTAGAATTTATAAAGGAAGGAATACATTTTCTGATTTGTGATGATCATCATATTTCTCATCAACACATTGATGTAAATTCTAAAATTCAGAAAAATAAAATAGTTAAAATAAAATTTTACCCTTCTGCCTACCATAATTTTCCTATGTTCAGAATATGGATTAAAGGGATTTTACTTTTGTTTGTTTTCTGAAAATGTTATGAGATGGTCTGTGATCTGTGATTGAAACAAAAAATAAGATCAAAAGGAGTGTCTTTATATTTAACACCCAGTGGATAAAAAAATAACATTTATTTATTGATAAAAAGCAGCATACACAATGTATTTCCTCTTATTTCTCATCTTAATTCTCACCACCCACCAATCATTAATAGCATTCACTAGTGTGACCACACAGAAACACTTCATTAACACTCTTTGTCATAAAGCAGATCTTTATACTCTGGGGAATGTTTACTGATCCTCTCTCAAGGAGGGTTATACATCCTCATCCCATTGACAGTGGGCTCAGCTACATGACTTGTATGACTTGCTTTGACCAGTGGAATAGACCCCTTCTAAGCAGAAGCTTTAAAAGCCAGTATAAATTTAACTGTGATCTCTTGTTCTAAGCCTTGAGATTAATTGTTCACCAGATAGTGGCTGAATCCTGAGTGAAAGTGGCATGGAGCAGAGCTGAAACCAATCTGTAATAGACATGTAACATGAGCAAGAAAGTATCCTTTGTTGTAAACCCCTAGGATTTGATGGTCATTCGTTACTATAATATAATCTAGCCTTTGCTGAGTGATAGAGATATGTAAGTTTACTGAAGCCCTATGCTTTCCACAACCATGCTTTTAATTCATATGGCTGGATATTGTTAGATTTTTATATAACCAGTAAATATTTCTGGCATCTAGTAAACTGGTACAAACTAAAAACTTTTATATATACAATAAAATTGCAAAGAGTGATTTCCATTTCTGTGACCTATTTTTCTCATTGATCTCTTTACTGCAAACTGTGTAAGCCCCAATTTTGCCTTTCTTATTAGGTTTAGAAATCACAGCATAATGAGATTATATGCATGCTTTTCCGGTACAATTTGTTCTTATCTTCTTTTGCCTGTCTTGGACATATCTTCCCTCTTCTGCCCACATCAACCCTCCCCACTCGTTGCATGGTAACTCAAGTTAACATTCATCTGTGTGTGTGTGTGTGTGTGTGTGTGTGTGTGTGTGTAAACAAAGTATATTTTGTCATTGTTTAACCAAAAAAATGAGGTAGAGCGATAATATTATACATACTTGATATGGTTTGGATGTGCCCCACCCAAATCTCATCTTCAATTGTAGTTCCCATGATCCCCACTTGTTGTCGGAGGGATGAGGTGGAGATAACTGAACCATGGGGGCAGTTTCCCCAGTCCTGTCCTCATGATAGTTCTCACAAGATCTGATGATTTTATAAAGGGCTTTCCCCTTCAATGGGTGCTCATTCGCTCACATTCCTGCCACCCTGTGAAAAAGAATATGTTTGCCTCCACTTCCACCATGATTATGAATTTCCTGAGGCCTCCCCAGCAATGCTGAACTGTGATCAATTACACCTTTTTTTCATTATAAATTACCAGTCTCAGTAGTATCTTTGAAGCAATGTGAAAACAGACTCATACAGTACACTGATACAGGTAGAGTGGGGTGCTGCTATAAGGATACCCAAAAATGTGGAAGTCACTTTGAAACTAGGTAATAGGCAGAGATTAGAACAGTTTAGAGCATGCAAAAAGAAGACAGGAAAATGTAAGAAAGTTTGGAACTTCCTAGAAACTTGGAGGGCTCAGAAGACAGGAAGATTTGGGAAAGATTGGAACTTCCTAGAGACTTGAATAGCTTTGACCAAAATGCTGATAATGATATGGACAATAAAGTACAGGCTGAGGTGGTTTCAAATGGAGATAAGCAACTTATTGGGAACTAGAGTAAATGTCACTCTTGCTATGCAAAGAGACTGGTGGCATTTTGCCCCATCCTAGAGATCCATGGAACTTTGAACTTGAGAGAGATCTGAAATTGGAAATTATGTTTAAAAGGAAAGCAGAGCATAAAAGACTGGAAAATTTGCAGCCTGACAATGCAGTAGAAAAGAAAAACCCGTTTTCTGGAAAGAAATTCAAGCCCACTGCATAACTTTGCATAAGTAATGAGAAGCCAAATGCTAATTGCCAAGACAATGGGGAAAATGTCCCCAGGGCATATCAGAGACCTCTGCAGCAGCCCCTTCCATTGCAGGCCTGGAAGTCTAGGAGGAAAAAATGGTTTAATGGGCCAGGCCCAGGGTCCCCCTGTGTGCAGTCTAGGGACTTGGTTCCCTGCATCCCAGCTGCTTTAGCCATGGCTAAAAGAGGCCATGGTACAGCTTGGGCCATTGCTTCAGAGGATGTAAGCCCCAAGTCTGGGTGACTTCCATATGGTACTGAGCCTGTGGGTTCACAGAAGTCAATACTTGAGGTTTCAGAACCTCCACCTAGATTTCAGAGGATGTATGGAAACCCCTAGATGTCCAGGCAGAAGTTTGCTGCAGGGGCAGAGCCCTATGGAGAACCTCTGGTAGGGCAGTGCAAAAGAGAAATGTGGGGTTGGAGCCCCCACAAAGAATCCCAAGAGGGTTACTGCCTAGTGGAGCTGTGAGAAGAGGGCCACTGTCCTCCAGACCCCAGAATGGTAGATCCACCTACCGTTTGCACCATGCACCTGAAAAAGCCACAGACACTAAATGTCAGCCTGTGAAAGCAGCCAGGAGGGGGTGCTGTACCCTGCAAAGCCACAGAGGCCAAGCTGTCCAAGGTCATGGGAACCAATCTCTTGCATCAGTGTGCCATGGATGTGAGATGTGGAGTCAAAGGAGATAATTTGAGAACTTTAAGGCTTAATGACTGCTCTATTGGATTCTGGACTTGCATGGGGCCTGTAGCCCCTTCATTTTGGCCAATTTCTCCCATTTGGAACAGGTGTATTTACCCAATGCCTATACCCTCATTGTATCTAAGAAGTAACTAAACTTGCTTTTGGTTTTACAGGCTCATAGGAGGAAGGGACTTGCCTTGTCTCAGATGATACTTTGGACTTGGACTTTTGAGTTAATGCTGAAGTGAGCTGAGATTCTGGAGAACTGTTGGAAAGGCATGATTGTATTTTGAACTGGGAGGACACGAGATTTGGAAGGAGCCAGGGGTGGAATGATATTGTTTGGCTATGTCCCAACCCAAATCTCAGCTTGCATTGTAGTTCCTATAATTCCCATATGTCGTGGGAGGGACCAGGTGCAGATACTTGAATCATGGGGATAGTTTCCCCCATCCTGTTCTCACTGTAATGAGTTAGTTCTCACAAAATCTGATGGTTTTATAAGGGTCCTACCCCCTTATTGGGTATTCATTCATTCTCCTTCCTGCTACCCTGTGAAGAAAGACATGTTTGCTTTCCCTTCCACCATGACTGTGAGTTTCCTGAGGCCTCCCAAGCCATGCTGAACTGTGAGTCAATTAAACCTCTTTCCTTTATAAAATACCCAGTCACAGAATCTTTGCAGCAACATGAGAACAGACTAATACAATACTGCATCTTTCTTTTTTCATTCAATAAGAGCTAGTAAAAATCTCACTACCTCTTCTGCAATAGCTACTAATTCATTCTTTTAAATAAGTGCATAATATTTCATGGTGTGAATATATCATAATTCATTCAATCATTGCCCTATTTAAGGTATTCAATTTATTTCTAGTTTTTCACAACTACAAATAATACTGTAAAAATCATTTTTATACACATATTTATGAAGCAAAGGTTTTATTTCTGTAAGATAGACTCCCACGTGTCAAATTTAAGGTCTAGGGGGTATATCTACCTTTAATAGATAATGCGAGATAGCTTTTCCAAAGAGCTACAATACTTAACATTCCACCTTAAAAAGTATTGTAGCTCTCATTAATTTCTGTGACTATTATAGGTATAAAATTCTATTCTATTTTTATTTTAATTTTCACTTTCCAAATTACTAAGCATTGTTTCAAATGTTTCTTGGCCATTTGGTCTTGATCTTCAGTAAATTGTCTACATATGTGCTTTGCCCAATTTCTATTGGATCAAATGACATTTTGTCATGATTTGTCAGAGTTTTGTGGCAAACACAGAGTTACCACATCCAGGCCCTGCTACGATAAAGTACTCAGTCCTCAGCTGTGAGGAGTATGGTTCACAGACAGCCTGCAGCTATTCACTTATTCGAAGTCCACCTCAAATTTGAACCAAGATCATGTTTTTCTTCAGGCAGCCCATGGCCAATGAATAAGTGAAGCAATGATAGCTGAGGGCATGCTCTTCTCTATTTCCACCATCACAGGACTCCACCAACATACATCCTTGCTCCACAGCTCCCGCTTGGCTTTAAGTCAGGTTGTAACAGGTGTGGTGGCTCCTCTTGCTCCTCCCTTTCCCCTAAATATTTTACCTCCCAATCAACCTTTTTCATCCCTAACTCCATATGCTTCCCAGAGAACTCAACCAGTAAATTGTAAATATTATCCTTATTATGTCATCTACATTAATATTTTTCTAAAACAACTCTTTATTAACTATATGGAAACTTTTGCCTACATATTATATTAATTTTCACAGAATCAAGTATGTCTGTCTGTTCTATTAAAATTTTTGTGTCTCCATTATTGATTAAAATGCAGTTTCCACCCCTAGATTGTAGATGTAAATCCTACCTTTTCCTGTGATATTTTTATTGCTTTTTGAAAATATTTATGTATTTGGTCTGTTTGTAATTTATTTCTAAATTTGGTTTATATATTTATGTAAGTGTTTACAAGGGTGTATAAGTGTCAAATAAATTTTTTTAAATAAGATGGGGGTCTATTTTTATTTTCTTCTAGACAAATGTTTATTTGTACCAACACTATTAAGTAATCTGTTGTCTCCTGACTGAATAGAATTATCCTTCTTGTCATATATCACATTTCTACATGTACTTCAGTCTACTTTTGGATTGTCCTGATTCCCATCCAATAACAATCAAGTTGATTACAGTGACCATGTGTTTTGTTCTAATATCCATTTTCCCTCCATATTGTAGCTAAAGGGATTTATGTAAAGTATAAATCTGACTCCTCACTATTAAACTTTACTGGCTTCTCAATTCCAGCTGAATAGAGTCCAGGCTCTTTGGCACATGTGGCCATGGCTTATATTTACATACGTGGAATCCTCTGCGGCTATACCACTTCTCTTCTTTCACACTCTAGGACGATCAGACTACTTGTGAAGTCCACTGAATACTAAATGCCTTTCATGCTTTCACATCTTGGTTATATGAAATCCCTTTCCCACCTCTCTTCCTTGAACTAACCATTATTCTTTCTTCAAAATTCAGTTCAGACATCATCTTTTCCAGAAAGTGTTTCCAAAACACTCAAGTTACCATTTATTCTCCATTAATACTTTTCATATTTAGTGTACTATATTTACATCTTTTAAGTGTGTCTGCCTTTTTAAGTGTTTACTTCCTCCACCTTCTAGAACAAAACAAAAAAAAAGATCTTGAGAACCAAAAAGGAGCAGATCTTGAGGACCATGCTCTTTTGTAGGAGTTTCCACACATTTTGTTTGCAAATTCTTGTTGGTTTTTGAAGATAATTATTTATGTTTCTATTATTTACTATGTCTCTATATTAGTATTTATGCATATTAAAAACATACACACAAAAAAAGTTTTAAGATGATGAAGATATTAGCTAATGGTGGTATAAGGCCATCACCATTCACAAAATATTTTAAAGTAGTATCTTTAAAAGACATAATATCCATTTAGGATCTTCTGTTGTCTACAGAAGAAGGTGTACATCTACATTCCAAAAAGTCAATTTTGGAGAGCAGACTTCTTATAAAATAATATTGTCATTGTTTTTACTTCATGATGTGGCTGAGATATGCTTATAGTAAGAATAGGAGAACGGTCAGCTCTCTAGTTGTTGAAACGTTCACTAGAATTATCTTTGATTCATGTTCTCTGGAATATTTAAGCCACACATCCATCTTGAGTTAGTTTAACGCAAACTAACACAACATAATTTAAAATTCATTTAACTGGACTCATGGACCAGGCAATGGTCCATGAGCTGCCAACTTCTCCATGTTCTAGAACTCCCAATCTTCCCTCAAAATATCTTTTGATATGTAGATTCCACTCTTAACACTTGCTTGATTCACACATCACCCATGTGTGAATCAAGCAAGTGTTAAGAGTGGAATCTACATATCAAACATCAGCAAAGCTTGATTTACTGCTTATCAATTTAGATAAATAAAAATATGAGCTCCAATGTTTTATTCCCACAACCCTGGGGTACCACTGCTCTTCCTCAATAGTTTAAGAAAAAATATTGAATGCCTGTTATGTGTCATTACAGGGTTAAGTTCATAGTGTACGAAAATGAGTAAGACCTGACATACATCTCTAATCGTCAAAGAAATGCAAATTAAAACTGCAATGAGATATCACCTCACACCTGTTATATGGCTATCATCAAAAAGGTGAAAGATAATAAGTGTTGGTGAGGATATGGAAAAAAGGGAAGCCTAGTTGGTGGAAATGAAAATTAGTACAGTCATTTTGAAAAAAAACTAAAAATATAAAAAACTAAAAATGATCCAGCAATCCCAGTTCTGTCTATATATTCAAAGAAACTGAAATCATTATGTCAAAGAGCTATCTTCACTCACATGTTGAATGCAGTATTATTCACAAAAGCCAAGATATGGAAGCAATCTAAGTATCTATCAACAGATGAAAGGGTAAAGAAAATGTGGTATATGTACACAATGGAAAACTATTCAGTCTTTATAAAAAAGGAAATCTTGTCATTTGCAACAGTATAGGTGTACCTGGAGGGCATTATGTCAAGTGAGATAAGCCAGCCACAGAAAGACAAATGCTGCATGATCTCACTTACATAAAGAATCTTAAAAAGTCAAACTTACAGAAACAGAGAAAGGGAAGACATTGGTCAAAGGGTACGAAATTTTACTTAAATAGAATGAATAAGTTTTACTGATACATTTCAAAATTGCTAAAAAGAGTATATTTTAAATGTTCTCACCACAAGAAAAATGATAAGCAGATGACGTGATGGATATGTTAATTCGCTTGACTTAATTATTCCACAATATATACATATATCAAAATATCACATTATGCCCCATAAACATATAGAACTATGTATTTATAAAATATTATTTATCAATTAAAAAAAGAAAAGAACCATGGAACATCAGAGCTGTTAAAGAACCAACCAGTGAGCTTTTTAGATTCGTCTACCACTGGGATGGCAGAAGCTTCCAAGAGTGAGAACTTACAGTGCGCCAATGAAAAGGAATCTGTTCTCCCATAAATTGCTAATGTGAAAATCGATCAGGAGAAATCAATTAAAATTTAAAATCCACATAGCCATTGAGGGGAAAAAGAACAAAGAAAATGGTTCTCTGGCAATAATTAATTGTTCTTCACTCTTAATCCAGAAGGATGTCATAGTGGTCCAGAAGGACAGCTGTGTTCTAGCCATGAGCTAGCCTGTCTGAAGTACCAAGAAGTCTCCTCATTTTTATCTTATTTAAAAAAAAAAGCAGCCGGGCGCGGTGGCTCAAGCCTGTAATCCCAGCACTTTGGGAGGCTGAGGCGGGTGGATCACGAGGTCAAGAGATCGAGACCATCCTGGTCAACATGGTGAAACCCCGTCTCTACTAAAAATACAAAAAAATTAGCTGGGCATGGTGGCGTGTGCCTGTAATCCCAGCTACTCAGGAGGCTGAGGCAGGAGAACTGCCTGAACCCAGGAGGCGGAGGTTGCGGTGAGCCGAGATCGCACCATTGCACTCCAGCCTGGGTAACAAGAGCGAAACTCTGTCTCAAAAAAAAAAAAAAAAAAAAAAAAAAAAAAGCCACCTGTTACTAAGCATCACAACTAAAACTTTCCTTTACAGGTAAAGATATCCAAAAGTCCTTCCAGAAGTTAGGGGGGGGAAAAGTAAGTATCTGATCTCACTCTACTAATAAGGACTAGAGGATAATCCATCTGGTGAGCCTCTTAATGGTCCAAGTGTCTAAAGTAAGAGTAAAATGGTGGGGGCTTGGATAAAGTGTGTTATGAGGTAAGGCTTATCCGTTCATTTATTCCCTTCTTCTACAAATACTTTCTGAGTTCATACTTTATGCTATGCAGTAGGTTCTATATTGTATATTCTTGTATCTAACTAGTGCTCATACTAAACAGCACAAGTAAATAAATGAACTAATTTTTACCCAAAAAAAATCCAATAAATCAAATACTGTTCTAGTCTTTGTCTCTGTAACACCCTCTCCAAGAGTAAGTGTTGTGTTCCTTGTAGGAGAAAAGATCTGAGCTGTCCTCTTTGCTTCCTTAAGGCAGTTTGTTTTTTTTTTTAAACTCTGTCCCTCACCTCTCCTATTTCAAACATCCAACCATTACAGAGAAAAAGAAAGCACCTACAATCCTCCAAAATGAAACAATATGTTTATAGACCTGGAAACAAGAAAAAAATGAAATGGAAACAAAGGCATCTTCTAACACATATTTTCATGTTATTTTATCCAGCAAGTCAAATCTCTCCCTGGTCTGGGCTATCTCTGTACCTCGCAACTCTTCTACTGCCATGCTTAGCACAATGAATGTATAAACTTTCTACTTACTTAAGTGTTTCTTGCACTAGACCACAGGCTGCCACTAGGTCTTGCTACCAGAGCAAGAACTAGGCCTTAATCATTGCTGTATCCCATGCCATAGCACAAAGCTTCCTCACAGGAGGCACACGATGGTTACCTACATCTATGAACTAGAGAATGCATCCAAAGGGTTTTCAAGAAAATGAGAGCCAGAAGTAGATATCAGGAGCTATAATCTGAAGTTATAAAACTCAAGAGGCAAGAAGGGAAGAACTGCCAGCTAGGAAATACAAGCAAGAAGGGGGGGTTTGGGTAAATCCCTGAAACAAAGACTATGTTCTGAACAGATTGTGTGAAGGAAAAAGATGAGAAACATTGGAAAGTTGGCAGAAAACTTAAGAAAATGGGATATTTAGGTTTGCAATTTGTAATATGCTACACTTTTACGTTTATATTGGTAAACAGCATCTCTAATATGTGAAGTAAGATTTCTGAATGAGTCTCACCAATCCCTCTCCATCATCACCCATGCCCAACAGTCTCAATTCCTCACTGGTATCTCTTTAAGCCTTTCCCAGTGTTTGATTCTCACTCCTATCACCTTTGTTCAGGTCCCCATTATTTTTCACTTGAGTTGTTTTCTCCTCCAAATTCAATTCTCTGTTTCCAGTCTGTGTCCCTCAAAAACTCTTCTTTGATATGAAAATATCTTCCTAAGATTTGGCTCTGATTATACAACTTCCTGGTTCAATCATCTTCAATGGCCCCCTATTTACAAAGGTCTCCAGAATATAATTCTATTTATTGCCACAAAGTATAAGTAACATGGCAGAGTGCAACCTGCCTGAACAACAGAGTCAAATGGAACTAAGTTTTGAAAATGGCATCCACCACTTACTAGCAATGCGACCACGAGAGTCACTTTTGCCTAAGACTCAGGTTTCCAATGAGATAGAGAAAAAGACTAAGAAAAAGAGAGAACTAACACTTAAAAAGTGTGTGGCTAGCCCAGCATTGGGTACATGATACAGGCTCAGCATCTTTCCCTCAATTTTTCTGCCCAGACCAGCACTCCAGGCTTGATGATGCCCCTACCCAGCCCTGGACACTGTGCTCTATGATGTTATTCTCTGTGCTCTCAAAGACTACGGATCATAATTTATAAATCACTTATCCTGTCATGCTTGTATTTTATTTTCTTATAAGTATATTTATTTATAGTTACTGTTTTGAATAATTAGTTTTTTCTACCTTCTAGATTCAAAATTTGAAATTTGAGAACAAAGTTTTGACCTTGTTGATCAAGATTGTCCAACTGGTGGCCCCACACAAATTCATAAACTTTCTCAAAACATTATGAGTTTTTTGTGATTTATTTTTTTAGCTCATCAGCTATCGTTAGGGTTAGTGTATTTTATGTATGGCCCAAGACAATTTTTCTTCTTTCAATGTGGCCCAGGGAAGCCAAAAGATTAGACACCCCTGTTCTTCATCTTCATATCTCCCATATTATATTCCATCACGTACTACATAGAATAGGAACTATTTAAGTGTCTACTAAACTGGGGTTCATTGTATAATTTTATCCAAGTGTCTACTAAACTGGGGTTCATTGTATAATTTTATCCAATCATTGTACGATTTATCCAAGTTTTAAGTTGAAAATTCTTTTTGGTGTAAAAATTAATAGTAAGGAGCAGAATAGAGAATTGCCATACTGAAAATAGAGTATATCCCTATAGTACCCAACACCAGCCTTGAAATACAGTTAGTGTTCCCTAAGTTAATTTTTGTCAGATTAAAAACCTACTGTGGAATATGTTTTTTAAGAGAATGTTGTCCTTGAAAATAAAATGGTTTTAGTCAAAAAATACTTTGTCAAGAGAGGATAGTAACATCTACCCAAATCCATCAACAGTCTTGGGGGGGGAAATGCCCAAAGAAGATCAGTTCTAAAGGGATAGGACAGTAAAATTATCATACTTTGTAATATGAATTTTCATCTAAATAGGTTTGTGTTCTCTATTTCCACAGAGACTTAAACCTGAGAAAATGAGCTTAAATTGCATACAGAAATGTACAATGACATAGGATTCTTTGGGTAAGGCACACAAAAATTGTTTCCCATTTTATTTTGGGTAAATAATATGAAGAGCTAATCTTTGAACAAATTAAAAATTAATATAGTCACTCTTTTTTTAGTTCTATATCTTGAAGGCAAAGTAACCAAAATCAAACTTTTATGGTAATGTATACAATAGTTGTTACTGGCATAACTTTTAACAGTTGTTACTGCTGATTTTTTTTTTTTTATATATGGCAAAATGATTAAGATCAAGAACTGTCGGGGTGGGGGGGGCCCCAGGGTTAAATCTCCTACAGCTTTAGATCATGACGAAATTACCTTCCCTCCAAATCTCTGTTTCATCACATACTATGGCGACAATTGGAGCATCTAACTGAAAGGTAGCTGTGAGAATGAAAAGATTAAATGATGCTGGTCATAAAGCATTGTGCCTGAAACAAAATGAGTACTTGATAAATGGCAGCTATAATAATGGTAATCATTACTATAAGTTTATCCAGTTGTAATCATTTTAGCTACCTACTAGAAATGCATACTCCTTACAAAGCAGTCTTCTTTGATCCAGGCGTGGTGGCGTGGGCCTGCCTGTGGTCCCAGCTACTCAGGAGGCTGAGGTGCGGGGATCACTGGAGCCCGAGAGGTTGAGGTTGAAGTGAGCGAGATGGCGCCACCGCACTGCAGCCTGGGCGGCAGAGGGAGCCTTCGTGTCTACATAGCTAACTGGCCGGGAGGAACGGCTCACGCCTCTAACCCCAACACTTTGGGAGGCCGAGACGGGCAGATTACTTGAGGTCAGGAGTTCAAGCCTAGCCAACATGGTGAAACCCCATCTCCACTAAAAATACAAAAATTAGCTGGGCGTGGTGGCGGGGGCCTGTAAATCTCAGCTACCTGAGACAGGAGAATCGCTTGAACCCGAAGGCGAAGGTTGCAGTGAGCTGAGATGGCACCATTGCACTCCAGCCTGGGCCACAGTGCGAGACTCCGTCTCAAAATTAATAATTAGTTAATTCGTTAATTTAAAAACAAAGCAATCTTCTTTCAAAAGCGATCCCAAGGCTGCTGGAGGCTGGACCCGCTCAGTCGCCCCCTACCGCGCGGGCGGCTTCGTCCCGGACCCCCTTTCGGCGCTGTGCGGCTGCTGGAGGCACTCGGCGGAGCCAGGGCGGGCACCGGAGCCCGACTGGGCCGAGCCGCCGCTCCCGACCGAGCCACCCGCACGGCCCCGCCCGCCCGGCGGGGTGAGTGACGGCGGCAACAGGTGCAGAGCGGCATCCGCGGCTTCTCGGGAGCCCCCGAGTTTGGCGCGTCAGGCCCCGAGGGTCAGTTTGATTCTGGAACTTTCTTCGCTTTACACCCGTCTTCGGAAGTCACCGGTCAATCGGCTTCTTCCACCTCAGTAAAGCCTTAAGGTCACCTCAATCTCTCGAAACCCACCAGTCGCAGAGGCCGACTATTCTCAAGTGGAGGAGAGGGGAAGGCGTGCGGTGCATGGAGCTTTGCCTGACCGCTCGCTCTCTCCTCCCCAGCCGTCTGAGAGCAGGCGACAGGGGTCCTAGAACCGAGCCCTCGCTCCGCACGCCGCACGCCCCGCGCCCGCCACGCTGTGCTGCGCGCTCCGCCCCCGAGGCGCCCCGGCTCGGAGTCCCAGGGCCACAGCCGAAACTCGCCCGCCCGCGCCCCTCTCGGCTTGCGGCGCCCGCCCGCACTGCCGCCTGCCACCCGAGGTGACGCCGTCTGCTCCCGCCCGCCCGCCAGGTGGCAGGTTCAGGGCCTGGGACCGAGCCTGCTCCCCTGCAGCTGCCACCCCCGCCCTCCCCGCCAGGGGGCGAGAGTCCCAGCCAGGACACGCACGCTGCTGCCTTGGCGTGAAGGTGGTTTCAAACTTTAAACTTCGCTTCCCTACCCGTTGTCTCTGAAGAGGTGAGAGGAAGATGGAAACCGAGTCCAGGCCGGTGAGTACGGCGCTCAGGGCCCCAGGGCCCGCGGTCGCTGGGAGAAGGAGCAGTGTGGAGCCCGTCGTCCCTGAGGGCCTGGAAGGGCGAGGTGTCGACCGCGGCGAGAGCCGCCGCCCGCAGGCGCCGTCCGGCTGTGTCGTGGGGTCATGTAGGCGCCGCCACGGGGCCTGGACTGGGTGTAGACGAGCCAGGGGGCCTCAGGCGCCGATGTTTCTGGAGGCGGCGGGCAGCCGGGCACCCGGCGGAGTCCGAGCGGCTAAACCACTTTCCCGCCGAAACTGGGCTCCACGGCGTCTTTGACGCTCCCTCCGGCCGAGCTCTTCTCAGCCGCCCACGGCGAGGAGTCGCCAGGGCGGTCGACGCCTCCACTCCTCGACTGGTCAGCGAGGACCGGAAGGCCTGAGAGACCCGGGGCGGGGGTAGGGGCAGGCTTTAGCCCAGGTGGGACCCGAACATTCTAGCACCGTCTGCGAGCCAGAGCCAGGGCGGACTCGGGGAAGTGAGGGAGGGCGGCCAGGACAGGCCCGAGGGGCAGGGGCAACGTGCCGCCCCGCCCCGCCCCGCCCCGCCCCGCCGCCAGCAGCCAATCAGAGCGCGCCGCACAAGGGTGGGGGCCAGCGGCGCACGAGGCCGGCGGCGGGGTCGGTGCCGTTGACGTTGAGGGTTCCCGCCACTGCTACTGGCGGATTTGCGGGGCAAAATTTCTCGCTGGCTCGCCTTCTTTTCCCTCCCGCACTTTGGTGGGGAGGGGGTGGATCCTCGTGTCGGTCCCCAAGTTCACGATGACCCGAGAGAACTCGAGGAAGTTGTCGCCGCGGCCATTTCTCCCAGTGCCTCAACGTGCTGGCCTCGAAGGGGGAGGAGCGCCGAAGCCATGACTGCGACGGTTAGCCCGCCCTGCTCCTGCTGTCTGCGTTTGCAAAATAGATGCTAGATCTCGAGGTTGATTCTCAAGGGGAGGAGGCGGTGAGGGCACATTGCTTTGGAGGAGACGTTTAATAGACTCTTTAGTGCTGGAAGTTTTAGCAAGCTGAGCCTTCAAACCATACTGTAGTCCCCATCTAAGTGCTTCCGTAACACTTGAGGAATTATTGCTAGTGGCATTTCAGGCTTTCTTTGTTGTTTAACTCAAATATATCACTAATTGGTTTTTTGTTTTTTTTTTTTTGTTTTTTTTTTTTTTTGAGACGGAGTTTCGCTCTTGTTACCCAGGCTGGAGTGCAATGGCGCGATCTCGGCTCACCGCAACCTCCACCTCCTGGGTTCAGGCAATTCTCCTGCCTCAGCCTCCTGAGTAGCTGGGATTACAGGCACGTGCCACTATGCCCGGCTAATTTTTTGTATTTTTAGTAGAGACGGGGTTTCACCATGTTGACCAGGATGGTCTCGATCTCTTGACCTCGTGATCCACCCGCCTCGGCCTCCCAAAGTGCTGGCATTACAAGCTTGAGCCACCGCACCCGGCCTTCACTAATTGGTTTAATGAACTTAGATGTTGCCTTTACCTGAGCCTTGCTATTGCTTAACATTAAAATATTTTGTAGACTGCTATTACACTGTATTTTTTAGCCCTCAGCCCTATTTGGCATATCGTGAGCAGGTCTGTCCTGAAGAAATGATTCACTCATTTGATCATTCAACAGATATCCATTGAGCACCTGCTCTGTACTGTCAGTACTTTAGATGCTGCTGAGAAAAATGCAAAACTTCTACCCTAGTGCATTACATAATAGTGGAAAGAGACAGAAAATAAACATAATAAGTAAATTATATCGTATGTTAGAAAATGATAAGGGAGAAAAATTAAGCAGTTCGAGCCCACAGTAGACCAGGAGCCTTAGAGAGCGGAGGAGAATGAAGTGGATTGAGTGTAAAAGGTTGTTTTTCTTTTCTCAGAGAGTATCCTTTAGTTTCTAAAGATTGGAAATAAAGCACTGTTTACTTCCATTCATTTCATCCCTCTCTCAATGAAACATGATGGGGTTTGTCCCTTACTTAAACTTGAGAACAAATGAGTTCATCTTATTCATCTTATTTTCATTAAGAAAATTTCATGATGATTTTTTTAATTTAGCAAATAGGTGATTTTGACACTGTAAACAAATGGGCATAGAGCTTTTATATTATCTCTAGCCAACATAAAATCAACAGTTGAACAATACTAAGCATCCCAGAATTACCCATTCTGAGCATTATATCCTACTGAGCAAAGTGACTGAAGCCAATAATAACTTCCAAGTGCCCAGAGAGAAAGCTATTAAGATTAGAGCCCCAATTTTTTAAATTGGAAACTACAACATAGTAATTATTAAATGCAGTGGCTTTTCTGTGTTTTAAAAGAAATATTTATGTATTCATCATTGGAAGTACATACTTTCTTAAATGGAGGAGGAAGAGAGCCCATAAGGTCTAGCCTATAGCCCACTTGCCACTGCTGCCCTAGTCATTTCTTTGTACATCTTGCAGAGATTAATTTAGGATTGTGGTTTTATTGGCCAGAGAAGAAAGAGCAGGACAAATTTGAAAAAGAACAACTCTGTAACCTGGAAACTCATTTTCATGTGTTTGTTTCTCAGAGAATTGGAATTATGAACTTCAAGCTTTTTTGTTATTTTCTTTTTTCTTCTTTTCGAGACAGGATCTTGCTTTTTTGCTCAGGCTGGTCTTGAACTCCTGGCCTCAAGCAATCCTCCTGCCTCAGCCTCCTCAGATTATAGGCACAAGCCACAAAACCCAGTTTACTTCAAGTTTTTTGAAGCATACATTTAGTATATTAGACTGTCCCAGAAGTCTGTTTAATGTTTTCAGATGGAAAATAATTCACAAGTTTTTGAATTGGTTTCTTTTCAACATAATTTTCAAGTCTTTTTTTTTTCAATTATACCTTAAAAGTATATTATCTTATCATTCTGCAAAGGTTTACACATTTATATATATTTATTAAAATTTAAATTAGGTCCTCTAACTTAGAATTGTGAACATATGGATATGTACTGAATTAATTCTTTGGAATAAACATTTATTGGCTGTAAGTATATAATTTTAACAAAATCAGTCCAATCTTCAAACTGACAAATGCATTTAAAATTTTTACTTTCAGGATGAAAATGGTGAATGTGAATGTCAGAGTTTATTAAGTTGGCAATGACCATTAGTTAAAGACCAATAGGAATACATACATCACTTAATAAAGTTGGGTCTGCTAATTTTTCAAACAAGGGAAAACATAAACCATAGGGCCTCTCAGTCAGAGAGTTTAGAACTTGTAGGATATAGGCTTGTGTTGAATGATTTTTAGAGAATGTTTAAGTAGAGCTTTACTCTGGAGTGCATGTTGTCAGGAAATGGTAGTAATTCTATGATTGGATGTGTTAACTTTTATCTAAAAGGCAAGAAAAATGGATCGAGACTAAAACTATAAAAAAAAGAGCAGTCACTTATCATCCAGAATAGGGGGATGTTTGGTTATTCTTGTGGTTTGGGCAATGCCTTTGTTTTTGTCAGCATTCAAACATAATTATGAAGTGATCTTGTTTTTAATCTTCATCCGTCAGGTCACAGGGTGACCTTTGTCTGGTGATGGTGTTCTGTTAACAAGAGAACACCACAGCCTAGCTGTGAGTGCCAGGCCAATTCCTAACAACACCAGGGCCTAGTTGATTGTGTCAGGCTGGAACTGCTTTTCTATTTCTCAAACATCTTCATGAGTTTAATATTCCCCTTAATACTTAAGTAATAGGTTTGATAATAATATAAGCATTTGAAGTAATATATTTAATATTTAAGATCTCTATAGTGGAGTACATTCTGTTTTCTAGTTCTGTTCCTCTAAAAAGCTCTTATCTCTAATTATAATTTTTGTAATATTAAAAGTAAAGTCTAGAATACTATGTTTGGCCTAAATGACTACTTTTTTGAAAGATAAATGTTTTCAGTCTGCATCAAAAGCAGACTGCATTGTACCAGTGCTGAAAGTTTAAAAGAATCTTATTTTACAGCAAACATCAAATCAGATGCAAACAGATTCATTATCTCCATCCTCTAATCCTGTGTCACCTGTGCCTTTGAATAACCCAACAAGCGCCCCAAGATATGGAACAGTGATCCCTAATCGCATCTTTGTAGGAGGAATTGACTTTAAGGTACCTATTTATGCATGCAGTAAAGTGTATTTTTCTGTTAGAAATCTTTAGTTCTCAGAAATTGTTTCTTGTGCAACTATAAAATAACATATTTGCATAATGATTAATAGATTTCGAATTGTCTTATAGTCTTTTCAACCAGCATGTAGGTACGTAGAGCATAAACAATTATTCAAGTTCAAATACAAGGAAATTGAGCCTCATTGACTTGCTATAGCCTCCTTAGCCTTTTAAGGAGCCTTTTAAGCATTTTAAGTAATATATTTAATATTTAAGATCTCTATAGTGGAGTACATTCTGTTTCCAGAATGTACTGGAAACTAGTACATTCTTCTAGTTTTGTACCAGAAGCCTAATTTTCTGTCTTATAGCTCCACACTCTTCCATACCAGAACAAATTATACTTTCTTGCCTAATACTCCATTAGCCAAAATAATGATGATTATAACTTTCTAAACAGACTCCATTTTTCAAAAACTTAGTTTTATGAAATCCTGTTTCTTTATCCCAACTCATATCTCAGGTTCCTGAGCAACCTCCTAAGCTTCTATTCTTTGCAAAGTACTTTCTATGTTAGAATTTAGGATTCGATCACCAAAAAAGTCCTGTGTCCTTGTCAGAATAAAGCATCTTAAAAATAATCCTAGCACTTTGAGAGGCCGAGGCAGGCAGATCGCCTGAAGTCAGGAGTTTGAGACCAGCCTGGCCACCATGGTGAAATCCCATCTCTACTAAAAGAATGCAAAAAATTAGCTAGGTGCAGTGGTAGGTGCCTGTAATTCTACCTACTTGGGAGGCTGAGGCAGGGAGAATTGCTTGAACCCCGGCTGCAGTGAGCCAACACCATGCCACTGCTGCACTCCAGTCTGAGTGACAGAGCAAGACTCCATCTCCAAAAAAAAAAAAAAAAAAAGGTAATATATTTAAGCAGAAAAAATAAATATTGGTATCAGACTTAGTACCTGGGTGCTAAAATAATCTGTACAACAAATACCCATGGCAAGTTTATCTTTATAACAAATCTGCACATGTATCCTGAACCTAAAATGAAAGTTTTTTAAAAAGTAATATATTTATGTCATGTAATCAGCCATTCCTCTCTTTTAAGGAAACATAGTTCATGAGATGTGCAGCACGCCCTGCCCCTGCATATGGGAGGTAACAGTAAACACCTACAAGAAAGGGATGCATTGATATTTTAAGTGGAATACTCTTACTTTCAAATGAATGTATAGAAGGATTTCCAAACTTCTATTTTACATATTAGAAATTATAGGGAGAGTTATCTTTTTTAACAAAAAACGAAAACCTTCCTTGTGCCATTAGGTGTGACATTTGACATTTATAACTCACTATTTCCATATAATCAATCAATTACAATTTGGGTGAAATTTCTTTTTTCCTGCACAAGAGAAATGTTACGTTTAGTGTATTTGTCAAAACAATGAGTCTTAAACAAGTGTATGGTTGTTTCACTAAAAATAAAGTAAGAAAATTATTTCTTATAAAATGTTTATTCTTAAAAAGATTTTCTGTATCTGGAAAATACTGATGGCTGGCAGAAATATTCAATTTGGGAATTCATTTATATTACAATAGCATAGCATGTTTTTAAAAATAAGTTATCAATAAATATAAACATTCATATGGCCAGGTTATTTTAGGTTACTAGAGCCCATCAGCTACAGCATGAACTTTGGAGATGGTGTTATAATGCGGCCATAGCTTTAGAGTAACTGCTAGGGCTCCCTCCTCTATACTTACACCATTTTCAAAAACCACAGATAAAGGCCAGCAAATAAATAGTTTAATAGCAAGTAGTCACAGACGTTTTAACCTCTCATTTTTAGAAGCAAACCAACTATCCCTCTTAATGCTTATTTTTCTTAACTATCCCATTATCACTAAAGAAGTG
Organism: Saimiri boliviensis; assembly: GCF_048565385.1. Lineage (NCBI taxonomy): Eukaryota > Metazoa > Chordata > Mammalia > Primates > Cebidae > Saimiri > Saimiri boliviensis. The sequence continues at coordinate 43,248,367 of NC_133453.1, forward strand.
GAGCTACAAAATTGAGCTAGTGATTATTCTACCAGAGAATAGCTGGAATTAATTTGTATTCAAATATCTAGTAACAATTCTTATTCTGGCATTGATTTCATTTTCTGTTAACTGAAATAAAATGTATTTAATTCTTAGATTAAATCAGTATTTGTCATTATCCAGCTTAGCAGGCTTTATGTTACCAACTAAAAACCAGTAGTGTATGTAAGTGGTGAGGTAGTAGTTGAACTCGAAAGGCATAGCTCTGCTCTAGGGCATATCTTTTTCCAGTGTATATAAAGAAATTTTTTTCTGAAGAAAAGTTACTCTTGGAGACAAACAGTAGCAGCTAAACCAGAAAATGAAATTGCAGTGAATTTAGTATCAGTATTCTGGGAAAAGGTGACATGAGTCTATCAGACTATTTCAATTAAAAAACCAGATATGCCAAAACCATCTTTGTAGATACCATGTAGGTTTTAAATCTAATTATGATTCCAGCTTTTATTTTTAATATCAAAACAATGTCTGAATTTAGCTGAAATACATATTGAGTACAGATAAGGAATCTAATAACTTTAAATCTTACAGTCACTCTGTTGTTCTCACAGTTGAGTTCAAGCACTTTTGGAAATACATTTCTTTCCTAAAACCTAACTTAGGAAAGGAGTTTCTGACTACTGATTAAAATAGAATGACTGGTGTAGGCCAACATAACCTACTTCCACTGCCGTGACTGTCAGCTTCTCTGAGCCACAAGCGCCAACAGTAATATACCCTTATTATGGAAATAGCATTCCTAATATAAATTGGTTTTTAAAAAACTGGCCAGCTAGAGAACAAGAATCATTTAAAGATTTCTTTAAACAGTGAGCATTATGGTTTTAAAATAATTCAGCTTAAATTTTTATTCACATATACTAATTTAACAACATAGCTATTGCATAAAGCAAGGTATTTACATTGATTTTAATCACCTAGTGGTTTATGCACTGTTTTGATGATGAGAGGCATTTTTCATGCATCTTATCTATAACTTTCTGTCTCCAGAGCAAGCGTAAGAATTATTCATCTTTTATCAACTAAAAACTGTTTTTTCTTTTTATGCCATTAGACAAATGAAAGTGATTTAAGAAAATTTTTTTCCCAGTATGGGTCTGTGAAAGAAGTGAAGATTGTAAATGACAGAGCTGGAGTATCCAAAGGGTTAGTATCACTATAGATTACATATAGAATTAACAACTCTATTTTTATTGGATTACTAGGTTTTGTATGCTAATTTACTTTGGTTCCATTTTCCAGTGGAGACTATCATGCCCTCTTCTTTCCTCTCACCTTTTGATTTCCTAGTGTGTGTGTGTGTGTGTGTGTGTGTGTGTGTGTGTGTGTGTGTGGTTTTGTGTGCATGTATGTGTATTTTGGAGGGAGGAGACACTAATATTTCTTAATTTGTTGGGAAGTTATTCTTGCATGGGTGGAGGGACCATTCAGTGTTAGGCAGCAAGCACTTAATGTGAGTAGCAGACATACATTAGCTGAGGAACCAGAAGCTAAAGGAATCAGATTCTTTTGGAATTATATCCCTGCTTTAGGCTATAGAGAGCTTTATTTGAAAACAGCTGACACCAAGAAATGTCTGTAGGTTGTGCCTCAGAGACCTAATTAGGGGACCAAAGTGAGAAATATAACTCTAATGAGAATGATTTTAATTGCCATATCAATGAGAATGAAAATTGAGAGGAAAGCAATTGAATGTGTCTTTAAATGTATAGAGCTATTTTAGTGGATTGCTCTGTGTACAAAGCCAAATTTCAGAAAGGAAAAAGGTAGTTTGCATAGTGTACTCACTTAAGGAGTTGGACTGCTAAGTTAAAGAAAATAGATAAGGCAGTAAAGGATTGTATTTATTTTCTTTGAAAAGAGACAAGACATACAAATTTACAAGCATAAGAGAAGAGACCCAATGAGGTGGTATTAGTAAGAAACAACATTCAACAGATAGATACTCTGGAAGAGATTGGATTCTACAGAAAGGTTATTTTTAAACAGATGAGATACATCCTCAGAATGCCAAACAATATTAAGATGAAATGAGATTTACTGCTTTTGTTTGACTAACAGAATTTGCAATGTTTTGGTAATACCCACTTTTTATCATTGAAAAACACACATGAAAATGTAAACTGTATTTTATGCCTTTTCCACTGGGTGGTGTGTGTGTTCTACAAAAAAAAGTCTGAAAATAATTCCTTAACTTTTTAATGTTTGGGCAAGTAGATAAAGAGAAATTTCTTTGTTTAAAAGAACTTTGTGTATGATGCAGTAATTATCAGTTGAAGAAAATAGTAGAGAAGATATTTAGCATTACTTAGAAGAGTTTTCTTAAGTCATCTAAATAGCAATTATGCATTTTCTTTCTTTTTTCTCTACCTATTTTGGCTTTTTGGACATGGTGCACAGTTTGTATCTTCAACATTATATGAATTGTGCTTGAAGGCAGCCGTGAATGAAAAACATGAACTTGCCAGGCACGGTGGCTTATGCCTGTAATCCCACACTTTGTAGGGGGCCAAGGCGGGCAGATCACAAGGTCAGGAGATCGAGACTATCCTGACTAACATAATGAAACCCCGTCTCTAATAAAAATACAAAAAAATGGCCAAGTGTGGTGGCATGCGCCTGTAGTCCCAGCTACTCAGGAGGCTGAGGCAAGAGAATCGCTTGAACCCAGGAGGCAGAGGTTGCAGTGAGCCAAGATTGTGCCACTGCTCTCCATCCTGGGCAACAGAGCAAGACCCGTCTCAAAAAATAAAAAATAAAGAAAAAAAGAAAAGCATGAAATCTGGGTTTTATGTATTTTTAATTAATGTTGTCTGGAAAACATACTAATAATTACATTATCAATTATATGTGTTAATAATGGTAATTAAATAATACATTTACAGTCATTCACCAATATAAGAAATTTTATTATATTGAAATTTTTAATTTTTTAAAGTTATTTTTCTACTTTGGTTTCTCTTAGCCAAACTTCTGTTAGCTTAAAAGGAGATTATTGCTCTGGATTGAAATTTATTGCATCCCAGTTTTTAAGCCACAGCATGAATCTCTTGTGCTTTTCTTCCTTACATACAGTTGAGAGCTGAAGCTGTTTCAAGATCTCAGGGTTTTTTTTTTTTCCTTTTAGTTCCCTGACTCCAAGAGGAGGTGACAGTGTTAAGCTGTGAATGATCCTTCTAAAATTCCCACACTGGTGCAGCATAGAACGATGCTTACTCCAACAGTGGCCCACTATTTAAAAAACTAAATTTTAAAAAATTTTGATATAATTAATATAATATTCCAAGAAAATGATTAATTAGTAATAATTAATAATCCTTGTTATTTAGGTATGGTTTCATCACATTTGAAACACAAGAAGATGCACAAAAAATTTTACAAGAGGTATGATCTTTTGGTGTATTTATTTCTGGAACTTTTTTATTTGAAACTAATCTTTTCATGGTTGAAATACAATAATCAATTGCTTTTTTAAAAAAAAATGCATCTTAAGATTGGCGTTGGTCTCTAGGAAACTTTTTCTGCAGAAGAGCAAATTCCAAAATCATTGCAAGTGTGGTTGTGAAATTGTAATATAATGTTTCACTTTATTTGTTTAAACTAAGAACTTGGGAATATGTCTTTTGCCAAGTGTTAATAGCATTTTGAATGTTTAAAAAACACTACAAATATGAATTCCAAAGTGAGGTTATCTGAAATGATTTCTCTCCTGTGAAAAACTTTATATAAACTAAGAATATTCACAGAAAAAAGTCTATAGCCAGTAATTCAGTGTAATAACTTTAAGTTAAAGCAAATGTAGCATTTAACTTTTTTAGGAAAAAAGTAGAATTTGAATTCGAATCATATGCAGTCAATTCTTGTTATTTGTGGCAGTTATGTTCTATTCTATAACATTACTAGGAACACTGAATTAGCAAATATTGAACTACTCTTTCTAGGAGAAATACGGGGTAAGGTTCCCAAGAACCTCTGGTCACAATATTGCTGTCAACCGATCAATATATAACCTTGTTTCATGTGTTTTTCCATTTAAAGGCATCATATATAATAGATTAATGGCTCATTAACATTGAACTCATGGCCAACAGCACTATAATTCATGCTTGAATTAAGCACATCTAATATATATCTTCTCCATAAGGCCTATGACAGTCTTCTTGTGCTAGCCAGCACTTCAGCACCACACATGGGGGCCATTTTAAATAGCAAAATCACCAACAAAAAGCACAAAAATCGAGACAACATGGCACTAAATAGAAAGCTCTCTCGTAAAGTATGAACACTGGAACAAGAAGAGAGAACATCGCCTTATTTGACCTCAGCTGAGAGCATGTGTGTCAGGCTACTCAAATTTTCCACTACTCTGCACATGTCTACTAATAACCTCAAAATTGCCACAAATATTAATTTTAGGGTTACAAATAAATTTTAGCAAATAGGCAAATTTACAAATACAGAATCCATGACTAATGAGGACTGACTGTATTACAAATGGGGATTTGCAGTCAGACCCAGATCTGTTTCAATCTGAAGACTGCTCTTTCCCACTATTCCTTGCTGCTTTCAAAGAATGTTATAGTCTGAATTTTTGAAATTCTTTCTAACTAGTTTTTCCTTATTGATTTTATAAATAATAGTGCTAAAATAAAATAATTTCTTTTTTCTTTATTTTAGGCTGAAAAACTTAATTATAAGGATAAGAAGCTGAATATTGGTCCAGCAATAAGAAAACAACAAGTAGGGATCTCTCGTATGTATTGAGACCTAATGTATTTTTAAATATTTTTGCATGGTTCTTTTTTGAAATATTAGACTTTTTATAGAACTTTATTAAAAGATCATGTTTCTTTCATTTAATAACGTTATTTTAGCAAAGTTGGTGGTCAAATGAATATTTTTTGCCACAAAATAATATATCTCAGTTTTTTTGGCTGGGGAAAAAAATGTATATACACAATGATGCTTAAGTATATTCCATATAGTTACGTCATTAAAGGAAAAATCTTGTGTGACAAAAGTATCGTTTAAAATAGCAAAAGTAATAAGAAGTAATTTAATAATTTAGACTAATAAGAAAAATTTTAATTAGAAAGTAATTTAAAATTAATCAGAGTAAACACACTGAAAGTGAAAACACAGAACTAATATCAGAAACTCGATGCATGCTACGTACGTACGGTAACCCAGCCAGATGTGTCATAATTTTCAGAGGAGACAATCTTAGAGCTTTAGGAATTAGCTAAATTATGTACCTACCTTCCTCAAATTTCTCTAATGCTTTCAATTCTATTATTTTTTCCTCACTCTATTTATTAGGTTGGCATCTTTATAGTTAACTTTTTACCTTTAATATTTATTAAAATCCCTAACACTGTTTGGCTAGAAGAAGGAATGTGATGTAAAATTAGTAACTAACTTATTTTCCCTTAGCCAAATCCTAGTGTCTACGGGGATGTTTAAAACATTGCCACAACTATAACAAAAGAGATTAACATATGTTAAGTTTAATTTTGACTTAGTATTTGTTAATTTAGGAGACAATCAAAGTTTCTCTGGTAGGTTATTATAAAATGAAATGCAGTAAATATGGCAGAATGCTGAATATTTTCAGACTACTGTTGTTACTTACAAAGGTTAAGCTAGAACATACAGTAATGGTCCTTTAGCCCATTATCACCAGCAATCACCACTAAATAGACATGTTCATAATATGAGCCACCAGTTGCTGAAATACAAAATAAATCAGCACTATGCTGAATGCTTTCAAATATACAAACAGTTTTTTAAAAACTATTTAGTGCAAGGGTCAGTGTTAAGGGTTTTCATTCATTTCATTTAATCTTCATAGAAACCCATGAAGTATTATTATCTCTATTTTTGTAAATAGAAAATTCAGTCTCAATAGGGTAAAATCTTTGTTTTGAAAACATTTCTGCTGAAGTACTCCTAAAGGTAAAGGAGAGTTAATCTTGGCGTGTTGTGGTTCCTAACCTGCTGCAGCATACTAGAATTGCAAATTTTCTCAGGATTTATTTTTAAAATAATGTATAATTTGCATTCTTTTCCATAGTATCATATTGTTTATTTGAATACAAATGTTTATTTGAATACAAAAATGTTTTCCAAAAACAACTGAATAAAACTTATTCTCTAGGAATATTACTATGTTCAGCCTCTGCTTTTTCATATCTCCTGGTTTGCCATCCGTCTATCTCTTATCCAACTTGGAGAAGTATGGGGTTAAATAGCCTAATGGTGAGTGGTAGCATTAGCCTTCAAATGCAGGACTGTTTGACTCCAAAGTTCTTTTGACTTTTCTCCAAAGAAAAAGAGGTATTAAAAGTACATTTACAAACAAGGGATTCTTAGATCTTAGTTTTTTCTTACATCTGTCATTTCTTTCCATCTCCATTACCAACACCCAAGTCCCAGCCAACCACTCTGCTTAACTTAATTCCTGGAAAACCATCCTAAGTGGTCTCTAAATCCAATCCATCTACCTTCCAATCCGTTGTTCACAAGGCAGCCGGAGTGATCTTTCAAAAGTGCACCTCTAATTGTTTTATGCTTAGCTTGTTTTGAGGTATTGTTCCCTTTTCTTTCCATGCTTTAGCCATCTAGCCTTCTTTCACTTCCAGGACATACTATATTCCTGTTCTCAGAATCTACTATTCTGTTTTCTTTACCTAGAATATTCTTTGCCATCATATTAATTCTTTAGAGCTTAGCTGAAATATCATTTTATCACAAATGTTCTATATATATGTATATAGAGAGAGAGAGATTTCACATAGGTTTTGTATGTGTAATAATTGAAATGTTTAGTATTGTAATTTATACTGCCTTCTCATGTATTTATCAAAATTGTATTTAATTAATTAATTGTGTAATCAATTAATGACTGTCTTTAGTCATTAGTTGTAACTTCTTTGAGGATACAGACCCATGCCATGTCTAATTTTTAAAATTTTTTGCTGTATCGCTAGGGCCCAGTTCAATGCCTTGAAATAGTATGCACTGAAAATTTATTTATTTATTTAGCAGGTAAAGCATGGTTCATTGATTATCTTTTGGGGGGAATCCATGGACCTCCTGAATTGTGTGTAAAATTGTGTTTGTATATATATCTGAGGAAACGGTCCCTGTCTTTCATCGAATTCTTGAAAGGATCTAATTAAGAACCACAAAAATAATAACAATACTAGAACAAATACAGTGAAAATATAAAAGCCGAGGAGCAATAGTATTACTTAACATGGTAGGCTGGTACTATTTAACGTGTGGTTTGCAGACAGTGTCAGTTCATTGGAAGCTGTCAAAATGCAAATTCTTAGGCCCTGTCCCAGATTTACTGATTCAGAATCTCTTAAGATAAATACCTGGAATTTGTATTTTAATAAACAATATAGGTGATTCTAATTTATGTGAAATTTTGAGAAGCACTGGTGGAAGAAGTATTGTCAGTTTCACTAATTTATATAACCTTGTTGGTTAAGACCCTATTCTAAATTTAAGTTTTAAAGTCTCCTTCATGACAAAAAATATATATGTATATTGTTTATTGTTTTTTGGTTTGGTGGAAGTGGTTATATAAATTGGCCTGGAAAAAGAGATGAGGACCCCAGACTAGCCACATGAAGACTTGCGGTCATGTTTGCGACAGCAGTAGTTGTCGCAACAGGAGAGTAGATAAAAAATAGATCATAGAAAAGAGAGATAAAAGAGAGCCATAGCATGAATTAATGTTTGCTGATAGGATAGCCAAAGAATTAGTGGGGTGGAACCAAAATGCCTTCAGGAAAGTAGAATCTTCTCCAACTTTTACTGCCTCTATCATCTTTGGACTTTCAGAAATAAAAGGTCTAGCCAAACCTTAGGAACTTGAGTACAGTGTATGTAGTCTTCAAGTAACTTTAAATTATACATAATTTATGTTTGTACAAATAATTACTTTGCAGATGATAATCTAAATTGTTAAGCTCTTTGTAACATTATACTGATGGTGGAATCTGAACTGATAAATTTTTAATATTTGTTAGTATTATTTTATCTTTTCTTTTAATCACCTTAAACAAAAAGCTTTAAAGTATTGAGTTTAAAAATATATGCTTCAAAGATACTTTGACATAAGGAACTTTTTTTTTTTTTTTTTTTGAGACGGAGTTTCGCTCCTGTTGCCCAGGCTGGAGTGCAATGGCGCGATCTCGGCTCACCGCAACCTCCGCCTCCTGGGTTCAGGCAATTCTCCTGCCTCAGCCTCCTGAGTAGCTGGGATTACAGGCACACGCCACCATGCCCAGCTAATTTTTAGTATTTTTAGTAGAGACGGGGTTTCACCATGTTGACCAGGATGGTCTCGATCTCTTGACCTCGTGATCCACCCGCCTCGGCCTCCCAAAGTGCTGGGATTACAGGCTTGAGCCACCGCGCCCGGCTCATAAAGAACTTTTTAAATACCTCTGTCATCCAATTTTTACTATAGCCACATAGGTTTATTAAGATAATATTTTTAAGAAGGGTTTAGAAACTACAATTTTAACAGTTAAATTGAACATTTCAATTATTATTATTTAATCTTTGCTTTAGGTTCTAGTATAATGCCAGCAGCTGGAACAATGTATCTAACAACTTCAACTGGATATCCTTATACTTATCATAATGGTGTTGCTTATTTTCATACTCCAGAGGTAACTTCTGTCCCACCACCTTGGCCTGTAAGTAATTTCATTTAAAAAGGATTTCCGTCTACTACTATCAATTTTTTAATGTTTGCTTTATTTCTGAAATATTTCAACAACAGATAATTACGTATAATAATATAACACACATCTCTACAAACCAAATTTAATAGACATTGACATTTTGCCATATTTACTCAAGTTCTTAAAATGGGAAGTAAAGTAAGACAGCTTCAGGCCAGTTCTCCTTATCCCCACCTCCTTACCCTCTTTCCCTCTTCAGAAGTAAGCAGAATATCTTTCCTATTCATTTTAAATACTTTTATGACAAATATATATATTCATAAATTACATATAGTATTGCTTTGGTGGTTTTCAGATATTGTACAAATAATCTGGTTTTTATACTCAGCATTATATTTTTTGATCAAACCATGTTTATCTCTTTTTAGATTGTGTAATGTTGATCCTTATATATCTAATTCACCTTTTTAAATATTTTAGAACTTTCCATTGTATGAGTGGATTACAATTTTTTATATTCCTCTATTGTTGGACATTGTACGTTTTTTCTACAAACAAGGCTACATTGAATATCCAGATCTTATACGTATTATGTGAGAGTTTTTCTAGAGCAGTGATTTTCTAAGGTTTTGCTTATTATATAAATTCTCTTATGTAAATTTCTCTAAATTTTTTGAAATAGTATGAGTACACTCACTCATGTTTAAGTTGCTATCTGGAATTTATTGCAGTTTAAATAGCTTAGGAATATTGTATATTATAGATTTATATATTTTCATCAAAACTTCGTATCTGCAAATTTAGCTTATTTTAATAGTGGAAAGTATCTGCTCTATAACTCAGTTAACAAAACCAATCAACCAAATAAAACTACTGAATAAAACTTTCTACTAGAAAATTCCAACTTTATTTATTTATTTTTTTTTTTTTTTTTTTTTTTTTTTTTTTGAGACGGAGTTTCGCTCTTGTTACCCAGGCTGGAGTGCAATGGCGCAATCTCGGCTCACCGCAACCTCCACCTCCTGGGTTCAGGCAATTCTCCTGCCTCAGCCTCCTGAGGAGCTGGGATTACAGGCATGTGCCACCATGCCCAGCTAATTTTTTGTATTTTTAGTAGAGATGGGGTTTCACCATGTTGACCAGGTTGGTCTCGATCTCTCGACATCGTGATCCACCCGCCTCGGCCTCCCAAAGTGCTGGGATTACAGGCGTGAGCCACCGCGCCCGGCCCCAACTTTATTTTTAAACTCAAATAAATGAACTAATATGTATCCATGTGACCTTCAGCTAATTTAAGTTTGTTCCTTAGATAAAATAGTATCATCTCTCCCTTAACATTTCTTATGCGAGCTCTTTCTGCTTTGCCTTCTCTCATTTTTCAGGGCATTGCCCTCTTGAGTTGTGTGTCTGTTTGGTGCCCTGTTGCTATTATATAATAACATTATAGCAAGATCCAGAAGTGAGGAATATGCCTTTCTTTAGGGAAGCAAAAGAGTGATCGTGAAGGTGGAGTTTTTAAAAGAAGAATCCATGTTACACAGACATAGTCATGGGTGGATCACATCAGAAAGGAATACATATGAAGTTTAGAATCTGAAAATTGGTACTCTTAAAGTTATTGATGTCCATGTATTACTGGAAAATTTTTGTGCTTCCGTAACGTACCTTGTTCTAGGCAAGGATATATACATAGAATTTCACATTCATGAAGTGTGCACATCTTTGTCTAGATGTTGCCAAATAGCTTTTGAAAGCTATTTGAAATCCTAGCCAACAGTTTATGACAGCCCCAATTTTTCCATAAGCTGCCAACCCTTAAAATTACCAGATTTTTACATTTATACCAATATTATTTTATGCAGTGGTATTTTGTTTTATTTTTATTTGTCTAACTTCTAGTAATATTGAATATATTTTCATATATTTATGGTCATTCCACTTTCTTCTGTGAGATGCCTGTTCATATCCGTTGTCCATTTTTCTATTGGGTTGATTTGTTTTTAATCTTGAGTTTATTACATGAATTTTGTGGGTTGTCAATATCTTCTTCCAGTTTGTGGCTTGTCCATTAATTCTTTTTTATTTTTTTCTCATAAAAAAATTATTGTTTTTTTGCTCTTTGTTACAAGACTTTTTGGTTCTTTTTTGTTTTATTTTTTACTACAAGAATATAGCTATTCTATTTTTTATTTTTAATTATATATTATTGCCACTTTTCACTGCCAGATCTTAAATCTTGAATTTATGTATTAACTAATCCATCTGTTTCCTACTATTTTGAAATTAATCCTCTGCCAAATACTAAGTTTCCATATGTATGGGTCTTTTTTTTCTGCTATTTTGTTCCATTGGTGTATTTGTTTGCCTTGCCCAATTCTAATTATTTTGACTTTATAATGAATTCTAATTATTTTGACTTTATAATGAGTCTTGAAATCTTAAAGGTCTTTGTTCTTCTTCAGGAGTCTTTCATCTATCCTTATGTCTTGCTTTTATAAGTATACATTTTATAATTCAGCTTGTTTACTTCTGTGAAAAGCCCTTGTTTTTTTAATTAGAATTACATTAAATAGTGTGGATAACTTGGAACATTTCAGTATTTTAAAATATTGACTCTTTATATCCCTGAACATGATACATCTCTCCATTTGTTTGTCTTCTTTTACTTCTATCCATAAAAAAAGTTTTCTTTCTCCATAAAAAAGCCTGATACATCTTTTGTTGAATTTATTCTTAGTGCACTATAGTTTTGTTGCTCTCATGAAAGCTGTTTTTTAAATCATGTTTTCTAATAGATTATAGCTGATGTATAGTAAAGCTCTTGATTTTTCAATATTGATATTGTATCAGCAACCCTGCCAAACTCTCATTTACACAATTATTTATGATTCGGTATACTTCTAATTCTTTCACTTCTTTTTTTCCCAGAGTTTTTGCACTGATGGTGTCTCTGCTACAGTATTGATAGAGTGAAAACATCATAACCTTGTCTTGAAAAAGGAAGCAAGTTCAGTGATTCACCATTAAGCTTTACATGTGTGCCTATACATATACATACATATGATAAATTTATAAGTGAAAAATCTATGTATATATACATGTAAATACATACATATGCACATATATATATATATATATATATATATATATATATATATACACACACACACAAACATAGAGAGAGAGACACACACACACACACGCATACTTTGTAGGTTTTGGAAGATACTCTTAACCAGAATTTCTCAATCTTAGTGCTGTTGACATTTTGAGCCAGATGATTTCTTGATTGAGGAACTGTCCTGTGCACTGTACAATGTTTAGAAGTGTCCCTAGGCTCCTCATAGTTATGACAATCAAAAATGTCTCCCGACATTGCCAGATGTTCCCTAGAGGACAAAATCATTCATTGTTGAGAGTTACTGCCCTAAATAAATTAAGGAAGCTACTTTCTACTATTTGTTAAGAGTTTTTAATCATAAAATGGTATGGAATTTTAACAAATGCATTTTCTGTCTCCACTGAAAGTATGGTTTTTCTCCTTTAATCTATTAATATAGCAAATTACATTATTATTTTCTAATGTTAATCTGTTATACAGTTTTATTAGCATACCACAGTGTGTGAATTGTACAAAACTACGATATTTTTCTTCAGTTTTCAGGGTCTGAACCATAAAACAATACAAGTTAGATCCCACATTAGAGACTGAATTTTAATTGCTGTATTAGAGCCAGTTTTACCTATCTTGCAATACAACTTGCCTATTTTATTAATGATCTGGTTTTAAGTAATCTGTTTTGAGGCTTAAAAGAGTAAACCCAAAAAGTGAAAGATCACTTTGAATAATCAAGTGTTACCTGTACGTTTTTCAGACTTAGATTTTTCACTTATTAGTTTATCAACCTAGTAACTCATTTAAATGTCAAATTACTAAAATAAAAATGTCTTTGCTTTAATTATATATATAAAACAAAGGAATGGAACATCGATTATTTGAAACTAGTGGGAAAATTAGTTACGACTGTTCATTCAGTTCTAAATAGTATTATAAACATTAACTGTTTACTGCTGGTCCCCACAATGGAAACAGGCAGTGTCAGCCTAAATGTTGCTGTCATTTTCCTCTAAGTATTCTCTTAGAACTATGTTTTTATAATCTTTGGAGGAAAAAGTTGGAAAAGCAACTTTTCTGGTGGTTGTTTTAGCATTACTATGGAAATTAAACTACGTGGAAGTAAGGATACTATGATGATTTTAATAAAGAGACTTAGCAGAGTTGGTAATAATATCAACAAGAGGTAGAAAAATAACATTTCTAATCATAAACCAGAAGTTGACTGGGTTTAGGTAATAATTTGAGATAAATTTTATTGTGAGCTATTTTAAAGGCTTCTGCCTAATTTTTCTATTTTTCCATCCTCTTATAGTCACGTTCTATATCTAGCTCCCCTGTGATGGTAGCTCAGCCCATTTATCAGCAACCTGCATATCACTACCAGGTAAACACAAATTACAATTAAAATTCTCTCTGAAACTTTCAGTCCTTTCTTAGGTAACTTTGATTTATTTCTCATGCAACCATTCTACTAATTACAAAGACATAGCTCATTAGAGAAATGCAAATCAAAGCCACCATGAGATACCATCTCACACCAGTTAGAATGGCTATTATTAAAAAGTCAGGAAATAACAGATGCTGGTGAGGTTACATAAAACAGGAACATTTATACACTGTTGGTTGGAATGTAAATTAGCTCAACCATTGTGGAAGGCAGTATGGAGATTCCTCAAAGAACTAAAAGCAGAACTACCACTCAACCCGTTATATAATGGGTATATAACCAAAGGAATGTAAATCATTTTACCATAAAGACACATGCATGCAAATGTTCATTGCAGCACTATTCACAATAGCAAAGACATGGAATCAACCTAAATGCCCATCAAGGACAGATGAATAGAGAAAATGTGGTACATATACACCAAGGACTACCATGCAGCCGTAAAAAAGAATTAGATCATATCTTTTGCAGGGACATGGATGGAGCTGGAGGCTACCCTTAGCAAACTAACAGAGGAACAGAAAAACAAATACCACGTGTTCTCACTTGTAAGTGTGAGCTAAGTGATGAGAACTCATGAATACAAAGAAGGGAATAGTAGACACAGGTCTACTTGAGGGTGGAGGATGGGAAGAGGGAGAAGAGCAGAAAAGATAACTATTGGGTACTAGGCTTAATACCTGAGTTATGAAATAATTTGTGCAACAAACCCCTGTGACACAAGTTTACCTATGTAACAAATCTTCACATGTATCCCTGAACCTAAAATAAAAGTTTTTAAAAAAATAAAATAAAATAAATGATTAGTTAAAAAACAAAAAATGAAAAAGAGGTAGTTAATCCTTGGTAGTGTTTTTGCTTTTTTAAATTTTTTTCATTGACAAATAACCTATTCTTGGCGTACATGGTGATGTTTTGATACATATAATATGGTGGTCAAATGAGAGTAATTAGCATATCCATCATCTCAAACATTTATCATTTCTTTGTGTTGGAAACATTCAGTAGCCTCCTTCTAGCTGTTTGAAACTATGTATTATTGTTAACTATAATCATCCTATAGTGGTATAGAACACTAGAATTTATTCCTTCTATTAGCTGTAATTTGGGGACTTTTTCGTGGGGGTTTTCTCTGTGGTTTGTTTTTTTTGTTTTGTTTTGTTTTTTTCCGTAGGTTTGTGGGGATTTGGTTCTTTAGTGGTGATTTGTGAGATTTTGGTGCACCCATCATCCTTACAGTATACACGGAACACAATTTGTAGTCTTTCATCCCTCACCCCCTTCATACCCCTTCCCTCTAAGTCCCCAAAGTCCATTGTGTCATTCTTATGCCTTTCCATCCTCATAGCTTAGCTCCCACTTATAAGTGAGAATATAGAATGTTTAGTTTTCCATTCCTGAGGTAGCTGTAATTTTGTATCCTTTCACAAACCTCTCCCTGTTTTTCCTTTCCCTCTATCCTTCTCAGCCCCTAGTATTCTTTTTAATTCTATAAGATAAACTTTTTTTTTAATAGAACATGGTACTCTTTATTGTGATGCTCAGTGGAAAACATCTGTAAACCAGCTTACTGAAGTGATGACAGTTGCAACCCATGCTAAGGCACTTTTATTACATAAAAAAGGGATTAGGGTGGGAGTTACATTCATTTCTTTGTGACAGCAATGGGACCTGAATTCAGAGCTTTGCAGGCATATGAAGCTTTTACATCACTTCATTATTTGAGAGTTTGTTTCCTTTAACAACAACAACAAAAAATACCTTTTTGCCATACGTAAGTCTCAACGCAGCATATGCAAAAACAGGAATACAAGTAAGTTCGGCAACCAGTGTAGACCAGCAGAGGACAAGCTACTCTCTTCTAAACATGGCTCAAACAGCAGTGAAAAAGACTTGGAAATTTATCATTTATTACAAGAAAGGTGGGGGAAAGAAACCTTTCCTTTTTTGTAGATATCTGTGCAGGTGGCAGATTTTTGAGATCAGTGTTTTTTAGCTTCCACATATGAGTGAGAACATGTGGTGTTTAACTTTCTGTTCCTGCCTTATTTCACTTAACATAATGACCTCCAGTTCCATCCATGTTGCCATGAGTGATAGGATTTTATTCTTTTTTATAACCAAATAGTATTCCATCATGTATATATGTATCACATTTTCTTTATTCGTCTGTTGTTGGACACCTATGTTGATTCCGTATCTTGGCTATTGTGAATAATGCTGTAATAAACATGGGGGTACTGATGTATCTCCGATACGATTTCCTTTTTCCCAAATACATTCCCAGTAGTGGGATTACCGGATCATATGCTAGTTCTATTTGTAGTTTTTTCAGGGACCTCCATACTGCTCTCCATAGTGTTTGTACTAACTTGTATTCCCACTAAAAGGGTAAAAGAGTTCCCTTTTCTCTACATCCTCACCAGCATTTATTATTTTTGTCTTTTTGACAATAACCATCCTAACTGAGATGAGAAAATACCTCTTTGTGGTTTTGATTTAGTTTCCTGATAATTAGTGATGCTGAGCATTTTTTCATATATTTGTTAACCATTTCTTGTCTTTTGTGAAATGTCTGTTCAGATCATTTGCCCACTTTTAATCAGTTTATTTTTTGTTTGTTTGTTTTGCTGTTGAGATGTCTCAGTTCCTTGTATATTTTGGACATTAATTCTGTGTCAGATAAGTAGTTTACAGATGTTTTCTCCCATTCAACATGATGTCTCTTCACTCTGTTGATTCTTTTCTTCACTGTGCAGGAACTTTTTAGTTTAATATAATCAAACTAATGGAATGAATTAGGGAGAATTCCCTCTGCTTCAATTTTTTGTAATAGTTTGTGAAGACCTGGTATTCTTATCTAAAGGTTTGGTGGAATTCAGCCGTGTAGTTCTGGACTTTCCTTTGTTGGAAGACATTGTAATTACTGATTCAATTTTGTTACTTGTTATTTGTTTCTTAAGGTTTTCAATTTCTTCTTGGTTCACTCTTGGTAGATTGTATATGTTCAGGAATTTGTCTGTTTCTTCTAGATTTTCTGATTTATTAGCATGTAGTTGTTCATAGTAGTCTCTAATGATCCTTTGTGTTTCTGTGGTATCCATTGTGATGTCTTTTTCATTGCTGATTTTGTTTATTTGAGTGTTCTTTTTTTCTAAGGCTAGCTAATGATTTGTCGGTTTTGTTTTTCGTTTTAAAAATCAACTTTCGTTTTATTAATATTTTGTATTTTGTAGTCTCAACATTGTTCATTTCTGCTCTGATTGTTAATATTTCTTTTCTTCTACTAATTTTGGGTTTAGCTTGTTCTTGCTTTTCTAGTTCCTAGAGGCACATTGTAAGGGTGTTTCTTTGAAATATTTCTAGTTTTTTTGATGTAAGCATTCGTTGCTATAAATTTGCCTCTTAATACTGCTATTGTTGTGTCCCATAGATTTTGCTATGTTGTGTTTCTATTTTCATTCTTGTTGAAATTATCGGTTGTATTTTTATTTCATTCATTGATTTCTTTAGCTCTAGGATATCTGTGTTTTTTTTTTTAATATCTATCTCTTTGTTAAATTTCTCATTCAAATTATGAGTTGTTTTCCTGATTTGGTTGAATTGTCTCTGTATTCTCTTGTATCTCACTAAATTTCCTTCAGATTATTATTTGTAATTCTTTTCTGGCATTATGAAATGCATATAAATATTTCTGTATGATTGGGGTCTGTTAATAGGAATTGTTGTTTTCATTAGAGGTGACATGTTTCCTTGATGGTTGATGTGTCCCTACATTGATTTCTACATATCTGGTATGAATTTGGAGTAGGTTTCATAGGGGGAGACTTATTTCCATGAATGGGTCTTGGGGTGTTGGTTCAGTGGGGTGCATTGGCCTTGGTTCTAGGTGGACACGCTAGTGTAGTCTCTGTGTAGTCTCAAGCTGTAATCCTCTCTGGTTGTATTTGCAGGTTTCTCAGTGATCTAGGGCAAGAAAGTCTGTGACAATGGTGGTGGGGCTTTGCCAAGGGTGGGCTTGCTGGGCTGTTGCTCAGGTCAGGGTTGTATACATGATCATGGTAAGTCTGGCTCACTGGGCTTGGGGCCACAAGGCTGTTACTCTGGCTGAGAGCACAGGCATGTAATTTCTCAGCCAGCCTGGGGTAGTGCCCACCAGAGGTAGTCTGTGGGGCTGTTTCTCAGGTCTGATATGCAGGCACATGGATCCTTGGCTGGCCTGGGGGTGTGTCTACTGGGGGCAACACATGGGACTTTCTCAGGCCTGCAACACAGCTGCATGGCCATTCAGTTGGCTAAGGATATGTTTGTCAGGCACTATTTCACCAGCTTGGGATGCAGGTGCACAACTGCTCACCTGGCCAAGGGACATGTCAGCTGGGGGTGGCCCATGGGACTATTTCTCAAGTCTGGGACATAGGCACAGGGTGGATCACCTGGCCTGGAAATGTTTCTGTGAGGGCTGTTCCATAGGCCCAGGATACAACCACAGGGCTACTTGGTCACCTGGGATCATGCCCACTGAAAGTGGACTATGGGGCTGCTTCTCAGGCCTGGGACACAGGCTCAAGGCTGCTCAGCTGTCCTAGGGATGTGTCTTCTGGAGAGGTGGGCATGAGGCCATTTCTTAGGTCTGAGGCATGGACACACAGCCATTCCCACTCTCCTGGGGACATTTCTGCCAGGGGAAGTTTCCAGAGCTATTTCTTGATCTCTAATTCCATACACAGGGCAGATCAGAGGCTTATCTGCAGAGCATGAGGCACCTCTGGGTGGTTTCTCAGCCCTGTATGCAGATGTGTAACCATTCAGCTGCTATGAGGATTGAGGACCTCTCTTGCTCAAGGGATTGTAGCAGTTGGACCAGCTCAACAGTGGATTCACCCTGGGCAAGACAGTCAGATTGTCCCTCTAGCTGAAAGTAAAGGCAACAGAAGATCCGACTTTCAAGATGGCCGCCTAAGAACAGCTCAGGACTTCAGCTCCCAGTGAAAGTGCAGAGGGTGAGTGGACGCCGCATTTCCAGACGAACTCTTATTGCCCACAGACCAGGAGATACCCAGGCAGAGGGGTCGCCAGCGTCGCAGTCCCAGCCGGTGCGGCTGTTTTGGCCCCCGCGGGGCTGATTCCGCCCGCGCGGCTGCTGTGACCACTCCCTGTTGCTGCCGTTCTCCGTAAAAAAGCCACTGGTCTGGGAGCCCTCTTAGCTGGCGAGCAGAGCCTTGAGACGGCAGAATAGCCCATTCATCTGAAATAGCGAGCCAGGCCAGGAGATTCCTAGGCAAAAAATCCGCCAGGAGCCGGCGCCGCAGTTCGAGCCGACTCCGTGAGTCGCAGCACGGGAGATCCCGGCGCCTTTTCAACAAGCGACCAGAACGCGGGGTCGTTCAACTTAAAAGAAAAGACTCTGAGTCAGGGAGCCAGGCGAACAGGCTCGGTTGGTCCCACCCCTCCACCCCCAACAACAACGAAAACAAAAACAGTAATTGGAAACCCTCTGGGTTGAGCCCTTCAAACCAAGCACAGCTGAACCGGGACGGTCCGGCTCCGTGGGGGAGGGGCTTCCGCCATTACTGAGACTCTCCACCGCTACGGAGGCAGGCTGCCGTTGCCGAGGCATCCCGCCATTGCCGAGGCAACCTGCCACAACAGAGAGAGTCCGCCATAACAGAGGCGGGGCCACCATTGCCCAGACAGTTCTAACTACGCCCATATAAAAAGGACTACAGGGAAGAGCTCAGGGCAGCTGGGCGGAGCCCACAGCAGCTCAGCAAAGCCCCTGCGGGCAGGCAGAGGCTAGGCGTGCTGCTAGCTGGGCGGGTCCGACCTGAAAAAAAAAAAATCAAAAAAGGCAGTAGTGCAACGGAAACTCATAAAGCTCCAATTCCCTGGGACAGAGACAGACAACAGGTGGATAAACCCACAAAAATGGGTAGAAACCAGCGTAAAAAGGATGAAAACTCCCGAAACCAGAACATCTCTCCTCCTAAAAGTGATCACAACTCCTCACCAGCAAGGGAACCAGACCGGATGGAGAAGGAGGGTGATGAAATGACAGAATCAGACTTCAGAAGATGGGTAGTAAGAAACTACAATGAGCTAAAAGAACATGTTCTAACCCATCACAAAGAAAATAGGAACCTTGAAAAAAGATTGGACGAACTGCTGACGAGAATGGACAGCATAGAGAGGAGAATAAGTGAATTGATGGAGCTGAAAAACGCAACACGAGAACTTCGTGAAGCATGCACAAGCTTCAACAGCCGAATTGACCAAGCAGAAGAAAGGATATCAGAGGTCGAAGACCAACTCAATGAAATAAAAAGAGAAGGCAAGAACAGAGAAAAAAGCGCAAAAAGGAATGAACAAAATCTTCAAGAAATGTGGGACTATGTGAAAAGACCTAATCTACGTCTGATAGGTGTACCTGAATGTGATGAAGAGAATGAATCCAAGCTGGAAAATACTCTTCAGGATATTATCCAGGAAAACTTCCCCAACCTAGCAAGGCAGACCAATATTCAAATCCAGGAAATACAGAGAACACCACAGAGATATTCCTCAAGAAGAGCAACCCCAAGGCACATAATCGTCAGATTCACCAGGGTTGAAATGAAAGAGAAAATTCTAAGGGCAGCCAGAGAGAAAGGTCGGGTTACCCACAAAGGGAAGCCCATTAGACTCACAGCAGATCTCTCAGCAGAAACCCTACAAGCCAGAAGAGACTGGGGGCCAATATTCAATATCCTTAAAGAAAAGAACTTTCAACCCAGAATCTCCTATCCAGCCAAACTCAGCTTCCTAAGTGAAGGAAAAATAAAATCCTTTGTGAACAAGCAAGCACTCAGAGATTTCATCACCACCAAACCTGCTCTACAAGAACTCCTGAAAGAGGCTCTACACATATAAAGGAACAACCAGTACCAGCCACTCCAAAAACACACCAAATGGTAAAAAAGCAGCAACACAATCAAGAATCTGCATCAACTAACCAACAAAACAGCCAGGTAGCATCAAAATGACAGCATCAAATTCACACATAACAATACTATCCCTAAATGTCAATGGACTAAATGCCCCAATCAAAAGACACAGACTGGCAAATTGGATAAAAAGCCAAAACCCATCAGTGTGCTGTATCCAGGAAACCCATCTTACATGCAAGGATACACAAAGGCTCAAAATAAAGGGATGGAGGAAGATCTACCAAGCAAATGGAGAGCAAAAAAAGGCAGGAGTTGCAATTCTCATCTCTGATAAAATAGACTTTAAAGCAACAAAGATCAAAAGAGACAAAGAAGGACATTACATAATGGTAAAAGGATCACTGCAACAAGAAGAGCTAACGATCCTAAATATATATGCACCCAATACAGGAGCACCCAGATACATAAGGCAAGTTCTTAATGACTTACAAAGAGACTTAGACTCCCACACAATAATAGTGGGAGACTTTAACACCCCATTGTCAATATTAGACAGATCAACCAGACAGAAAATCAACAAGGATATCCAGGACCTGAACACAGACCTGGAACGAGCAAACCTAATAGACATTTACAGAACTCTCCACCCCAAATCCACAGAATATACATTCTTCTCAGCACCACATCACACCTACTCTAAAATTGACCACATAATTGGCAATAAATCACTCCTCAGCAAATGCAAAAGAACAGAAATCATAACAAACAGTCTCTCAGACCACAGTGCAATCGAGTTAGAACTCAGAATGCAGAAACTAACTCAGAACCGCACAGTTTCATGGAAACTGAACAACTTGCTCTTGAATGTTGACTGGATAAACAATGAAATGAAGGCAGAAATAAAGATGTTCTTCGAAACCAATGAGAACGAAGACACAACATACCAGAATCTCTGGGACACATTTAAAGCAGTCTCTAGAGGAAAATATATAGCAATGAGTGCCCACATGAGAAGAAAGGAGAGATCTAAAATTGACACCCTATCATCAAAATTGAAAGAGCTAGAGGAGCAAGATCAAAAAAACTCAAAACCTAGCAGAAGACAGGAAATAACTAAGATCAGAGCAGAACTGAAGGAAATAGAGACACAAAAAACTCTTCAAAAAATCAATAAATCCAGGAGCTGGTTTTTTGAAAAGATCAACAAAATAGACAGACCACTAGCCAGATTAATAAAAAAGAAAAGAGAGAATAACCAAATTGATGCAATAAAAAACGATAAAGGGGATATCACCACAGATTCCACAGAAATCCAAACCATCATCAGAGATTATTACAAACAACTCTATGCACATAAACTAGTAAACCTGGAAGAAATGGATAAATTCCTGGACACCTGCAACCTCCCAAGTCTAAACCTGGAAGAAGCCGAAACCCTGAATAGACCAATAACATGGTCTGAAGTCGAGGCAGCAATAAAGAGCCTACCACCCAAAAAAAGCCCAGGTCCAGATGGGTTCACAGCTGAATTCTACCAGACATACAAGGAGGAGCTGATACCATTCCTTCTGAAACTATTCCAGACAATCCAAAAAGAGGGAATCCTTCCCAAATCATTTTACGAGACAAACATCATCCTGATACCAAAACCCGGCAGAGACTCAACAAGAAAAGAAAATTTCAGGCCAATATCCATGATGAACATAGATGCAAAAATCTTCAATAAAATACTGGCAAACCGATTGCAACAGCATATCAAAAAGCTCATCCACCATGATCAAGTAGGATTCATCCCGGGGATGCAAGGCTGGTTCAACATACGCAAGTCCATAAACGTAATTCACCACATAAACAGAACCAAAGACAAAAACCACATGATTATCTCGATTGATGCAGAGAAGGCTTTTGACAAAATTCAACAACCCTTTATGCTAAAAACCCTCAATAAACTAGGTATTGACGGAACATATCTCAAAACAATAAAAGCTATTTACGACAAACCAACAGCCAATATCATACTGAATGGGCAAAAACTGGAAGCATTCCCTTTGAAATCTGGCACTAGACAAGGATGCCCTCTCTCACCACTCCTATTCAATATAGTACTGGAAGTTCTAGCCAGAGCAATCAGGCAAGAAAAAGAAATAAAGGGTATCCAAATTGGAAAGGAGGAAATCAAATTGTCTCTATTTGCAGATGACATGATTGTATATCTGGAAGACCCCATCATCTCAGCCCAAAATCTCCTGAAACTGATAAACAACTTCAGCAAAGTCTCAGGATACAAAATCAACGTGCAAAAATCACAAGCATTCCTATACACCAGTAATAGACTTCAAGAGAGCCAAATCAAGAATGAACTGCCATTCACAATTGCTACAAAGAGAATAAAGTACCTAGGAATACAACTAACAAGGAATGTAAAGGACCTCTTCAAGGAGAACTACAAGCCATTGCTCAACGAAATAAGAGAGGATACAAACAGATGGAGAAACCTTCCATGTTCATGGTTAGGAAGAATCAACATCGTGAAAATGGCCATACTGCCCAAAGTAATTTACAGATTCAATGCTATTCCCATCAAGCTACCAATGACCTTCTTCACAGAACTGGAAAAAAACACCTTAAACTTCATATGGAACCAAAAGAGAGCCCGCATAGCCAAGTCAATTCTAAGCAAAAAGAACAAAGCGGGAGGCATCACACTACCGGACTTCAAACTATACTACAAGGCTACAGTAATCAAAACAGCATGGTACTGGTACCAAAACAGAGATATAGACCAATGGAACAGAACAGAGGCCTCACAGGAAATACAACATACCCACAACCATCTGATCTTCGACAAACCTGACAAAAACAAGCAATGGGGAAAGGACTCCCTGTTTAATAAATGGTGTTGGGAAAACTGGCTAGCCATGTGCAGAAAGCAGAAACAGGACCCCTTCCTGACACCTTACACCAAAATTAACTCCAGATGGATTAAAGACTTAAACATCAGACCTAATACCATAAAAACCTTAGAAGAAAATCTAGGCAAAACCATTCAGGACATAGGTGTAGGCAAGGACTTCATGACCAAAACGCCAAAAGCAATGGCAACAAAAGCCAAAATAGACAAATGGGACCTAATCAAACTCCACAGCTTCTGCACGGCAAAAGAAACAGTCAGTAGAGTGAATCGGCAACCAACAGAATGGGAAAAAATTTTTGCAGTCTACCCATCTGACAAGGGGCTGATATCCAGAATTTACAAAGAACTAAAGCAGATCTACAAGAAAAAAACAAACAAGCCCATTCAAAAATGGGCAAAGGATATGAACAGATACTTTACAAAAGAAGACATACAGGAGGCCAACAAACATATGAAAAAATGCTCATCATCACTGGTCATCAGAGAAATGCAAATCAAAACCACATTGAGATACCATCTCACACCAGTTAGAATGGCGATCATTAAAAAATCAGGAAACAACAGATGCTGGAGAGGATGTGGAGAAATAGGAACACTTTTACACTGTTGGTGGGAATGTAAATTAATTCAACCATTGTGGAAGACAGTGTGGCGATTCCTCAAGGACCTAAAAATAGAAATCCCATTTGACCCAGCAATCCCATTACTGGGTATATATCCAAAGGATTATAAATCATTCTACTACAAGGACACGTGCACACGAATGTTCATTGCAGCACTGTTTACAATAGCAAAGACCTGGAACCAACCCAAATGCCCAATGATGATAGACTGGATAGGGAAAATGTGGTACATATACACCATGGAATATTATGCAGCCATCAAAAACGATGAGTTCACGTCCTTTATAGGGACATGGATGAACCTGGAAACCATCATTCTCAGCAAACTGACACAAGAGCAGAAAATCAAACACCGTATATTCTCGCTCATAGGCGGGTGTTGAAAAATGAGAACACATGGACACAGGGAGGGGAGCACTACACACTGGGGTCTGTTGGGGGGAAATGGGGGAGGGGCGGGGGGGTGGGGAGGTGGGAAGAGATAGCATGGGGAGAAATGACAGATACAGGTGAGGGGACGGAAGGCAGCAAAGCACACTGCCATGTGTGTACCTATGCAACAATCTTGCATGTTCATCACATGTACCCCAAAACCTAAAATGCAATAAAAAAAAAAAAAAAAAAAAAAAAAAAAAAGGCAACAGAAGTTGGTTTCCCTACGGTACAGAACCAGAATCAGCCAATCTTGATCCTCAGGTTCCATGCTGCTGGGGTTGTGTTCAGCCACTGGTATGGACTTGGCAGAATGAAAATGGAACCCCAGTACTGGAGACGTGCAATAGCTACTGGCCCCCTAGAAGAGGGAGCACTTCAGAGGTGACTATGGCCTCAAGATGCTATCATGCTGCAGCAGCTTGGCTCACAGGGTGGGGTTGAGAGGGTGAGGAGTACACACTTTGTACTCCTAATTTGGGGCAATACAGCCACAAATTCCCAGCAGCTCTCCAAACTGTGAGACTGTGGCATTCTCCTGTTGCAAGGAATGTAGATGTCTGCAGTAGCAATGCAGGCTGGTGGAAATATTCTGCTTACCTTTTCCCTGCACTGAGAAATTTCAGAACTCCAGGCAGATCCAATCCTATCAGGAGAGAAGGGGTTGCAGAGGCTGAGTGGCTCCAGGCTTCGCTCCTGGATTTGCAATCACCACAAGGGTGTCTCCACTCCCCTGCTGCACTCCCACACTCTCCTTTTAATGCCCCTGTCAAATTGTAGCTGTTTATTTGTTGCCTTAGTCCTTTCTTGTGGCAGGGTGGGGAGCCAGTGGAAAATGAATGCCAGGCATCTCTGGTCAGCTATATTGCTGACATCATGCCTCTCTTTTTTTACGACGGAACTTAACAATGTCATCCAAGAAGACAGACTCTTTTCTTCCTTTTACCAAATATAATGAGGTCAGTTTTGGTCCCCTGGCTAACATTTAATCTAAAAAGTCTTTAGCAATAATTCCCCAAATAAGATATAGGTATTGGATGCAAGTTGGTTTTTTAATGTTAACATATGTCAGTTTTTCACATAATTTATATTAAAGTAAATAATATATTGTGGTTTATTATATATTATGACATCGTCTTTCAGTTAACCAGGACTCTTCATCAATTCTAGTAAAAAATTAGGGATAAGTGAACTAAAATGCCAAACCATTTTGGTCCAGAGCAAGGTCATCGAACTATGGTTTGCAGACCAAACTCCAGCCAGCAGACTGTTTTTGTAAATAACGCATTATTGGAACACAGCCACATTTGTTTACTTAATGTCTGTGGCTCCTTTTGTGCTTCAGTGGATGAGCTGAGTAGCTGCAGATACTCCTTTTTTCCCCTTATCCTAACCCTAGACAACCAGCCATCTACTTACCTGTTTTTCTAGATTTGCCTATTCTGGATATATTCTATAAAGTGAATCATGCAATATGAGGTCTTTTGTGACTGGCTTCTTACACTTAGCATAATGTTTTGAAGATTTATCTATGTGATGGAATGTCTCAGTACTTCATTCATGAATAATATCCAATTATATGGCTGCACTGTATACCACATTTTGTTTATACATTCATCAGATGATGGACGCTTGAGTTGTTTCTATCTTTTGACTGTTTAAATAATGCTGCCATGGATGTTCACATACAAATTTTTATGTAGACATATATTTTTATTTTTATTAGGTCTTATAACTACAGTGGAATTGCTGGGTCATATGATAACTCTATGTATAACCTTTTAAAGAAATGTCAGACTGTTTTCCAAAGGGCTGCACCATTTTACATTCCCACCAGCAGATCTTGAGGGCTCTAATTTCTCCACATGCCCATCAACACTTAAAATCTACTTTTTTGATTAAAGCCAACATAGTGGGTATGAAGTGGTGTTGTATTATTGTTTTTATTTTTATTTTTCTGAAGGCTAGTGGTGTTAAGCATTATTTCTTGTGTTTATTGGCCATATGTATATCTTCTTTGGAGAAAAGTCTATTCATATCATTTGGCTGTATTTAAGTTGTGTTACTTGTCTTTTGATTATTAAGTTGTAAGAGTTCTTTTTTTTATTTTATTTTATTTTATTTTTTTTTTTTTTTTTTTTTTTTGAGACAGAGTCTCACTCTGTCGCCAGGTGCCAGGCTGAAGTGCAGTGGTGTGATCTCGGCTCACTGCAACCTCCACCTCCTAGGTTCAAGCAATTCTCCTGCCTCAGCCTCCCAAGTAGCTGAGACTGCAGGTGCACACCACCACGCCCAACTAATTTGTGTATTTTTAGTAGAGATGGGGTTTCACCATTTTGGCCAGGATGGTCTCAATCTCTTGACCTTGTGATCCACCAGCCTCGGCCTCCCAAAGTGCTGGGATTACAGGCATCAGCCACCACGCCTGGCCCTGTAAGAGTTCTTTATACATTCTTGATATAAGTTCCATATTTTCTTTCATCCTGTGGGTTGTATTTTCACTTGTACAAAAGTTTTTTAGAGTTTTGATAAAATCTAATTTAACAATTTTTTTGTTCTTGTTGCTTTGTTGTTTGTGCTTTTGGAGTCATAATTTTTAAAAACATTTCCTAATTCAAGGTCACAGACATTTACACCTGTTTTTTTTTCTAAGAGTTTTATAATTTTTGCTTTTACATTTAAGTCTCTGATCCATTTTGAGTTAATTTTTGTATATGGCTTGAGTTAATTTTTGTGTATGGTGTGAGGATCTAACGTCATACTTTTGTCTGTAGAGATCCAGTTTTAACACTTGTTTATAATCTGAGTGAGTTTTTGTTTCCTTTTATTTCATTTTAGGCCACTACACAGTATTTACCAGGACAGTGGCAGTGGAGTGTTCCTCAGGTAAATGTTAACTTTTAATTTTAAATCCTTCTTTCATTATATTCTTGTGAAGACTGCATGAATACTAAAGTAAGGAGAACTAGGTTTGAGACTTCTTCTATTTATTAACTGTGATTCTTTCAGTAGTTCATTTTCAGTTTCTTCATTTGTAAAATGGATGTAATGATACTATACTTTTGTAAGTTTCCTTACATGATTTTTGTGAATATCAAATAATGCATAAGTGAAAGCATTTTATAAATGAGTGCCGTATAAACATGAAAAATTACCCTTTTTCACTATTAGTGTTTTTTGAAAATTTAGAATTTTTCTAGCTTTACTTCAGATTTGGCTTCAGTTTTTATTCAGTTCCTAAATAAATATTCTATTTTCCAACTTTTGGTAACAAATAGTTTATCACCAAAAAAATTGTTTAATGGCATTTTCCCACTTCTATTAGAAGTAACAGAGCTGAGAGCAGACATTTATGTCAATTTAAATACCATTGGTCACATTATTACAACCTTTACTGGTGATACTAATATAATCGTAATTATTATCTGAATTTATATATGAGGTTCTGAGTCATTAGGAAGTTTTAGTGCTTACCAGTGATAGGATTCTTTAACTACATCTACTCAATTGGAATTTATAACAGATTAGGTCCTAATCTGTTGCTGAGATACTTATGTGCTATTCCCAAAAAAAAAAAAAAAAAAAAAAAAAAAAAGGAAAATATAAAACAGATACTTCTCTCATCTGTTGGGTAAGTCATTTGGTTTAATAGAAATAACTAATCATATTTGAATTAGAAATATGGTTTTGTATTTTAGTCTCCTGCCTCTTCTGCTCCATTCTTATACTTACAACCTTCTGAGGTTATTTATCAACCAGTGGAAATTGCACAGGACGGTGGATGTGTTCCTCCTCCACTGTCTCTGATGGAAACTTCAGTTCCAGAGGTATGTGTTAGTCTTAAAGTAATTGATCTATAACTACCGCATGTTAACATTTATTTCTTTTTCTCTCTTTCTTAAATTTGTTCAAGACCCTTATTGAAACTGCTTCGTCTTCTGTTTTGTTGATTTATTATCTTCCCTCTCTTATATCTAAGAATGCATCATCTTAGACTTTTTCACTAATTAGTTCTGAACCATTTCCCAAATCAACTTTTTGCTCCACTATGCCAATCTTTGACTTGATCTTTTTGAAACAGTCAAATTTCAAATGCTCTGCATTCTCATTTTGGCTGTCAATCTATATTGTTCTTAACATTCTATTAGTCAAAAGCATATAATTAAAATGAAGAAGAAAAAAATCTTTAAAAAATTATCCTACAAAAATGTAAATTAAATTTATAATTAGAAATTTTAATATCCTCTTCAGCATGTTTAAATTATATTTCTGATCCATTACTGCTAGCTTCACCATCTGTGTGCCAGGAACTGTGCAGGGTATGTTTTATGTTATACTTATTTTATTTTATTTTAAGTTCCAGGATATATGTGCAGGAGGTACAGGTTTGTTGCATAGGTAAACGTGTGCCATGGTGTTTTGCTGCACCTATCAACCCATCACCCAGATGATAACCCTAGCATGCATTAGCTAATTATCCTGATGTTCTCCCTTCCCTAGCCCCCGACAGGTCCCAGTGTGTAGTGTTCCCCTCCCTGTGTCCATGCGTTCTCATTGCTCAGCTCCCACTTATAAGTGAGAATGTGCAGTGTTTGGTTTTCTGTTTCTGTGTTAGTTTGGTGAAGACAATGGCTTCCAGCTCCATCCATGTCCCTGCAAAGGACATGATCTCATTCCTTTTTATGGCTGCATAGCATTCCATGGTGTATATGTACCACATTTTCTTTATCCAGTCTATCACTGATGGGCATTTGGATTGATTCCATGTCTTTGCGGTTGTGAATAGTACTTCAATGAACATACATGTGCATGTATTTTTATAATGGAATGATTTCTATTTTGGGGATATATACCTGGTAATGGGATTGCTGGGTCAAATGGTATTTCTGCCTCTAGGTCTTTGGGGTGTCACCACACTGTCTTCCACAATGGTTGAACTAATTTGCATTTCCACCAACAATGCAAAGCAGCATTCCTATTTCTCCACAGCCTCACCAGCATCTCTTGTTTCTTGACTTTTTAACAATCACCTATCTGACTGGTGTGAGATTTTATCTCATTGTGGTTTTGACTAGGATTTCCCTAATGATCAGTGAAGTTGAGCTTTTATTATCTTTGTTGGCTGCATAAATGTCTTCTTTTGAGAATTGTCTGTTCATGTGTTTTGCCTACTTTTTAACAGAGTTGCTTGTTTTTTTCTTGTAAATTTGTTTAAGTTCCTTGTATATTCTGAGTATTAGACTTTTTTGTCAGATGGATAGATAGCAAAAAATTTCTCCCATTCTCTAGGTTGTCTGTTGACTCTGATGATAGTTTCTTTTGGTGAACAGAAGCTCTTCACTTAATTAGATACCGTTTGTCAATTTTTGCTTTGGTTGCAAGTGCTTTTGATGTTTTCATCATTGAATATTTGCCTGTGCCTATGTCCTGAATGAATGGTATTGCCTAGATTTTTTTCCCATGGTTTTTATAGTTTGGGGTTTTACATTTAAGTCTTTAATTCATCTTGAGTTAATTTTTGCACAAAGTGTAAGGAGGGGGTCCAGTTTCAATTTTCTACATATGGCTAGCCAGTTTTCCCAGAAACATTTTTTTTTTTTTTTTGAGACGGAGTTTCGCTCTTGTTACCCAGGCTGGAGTGCAATGGCACGATCTCGGCTCACCGCAACCTCCGCCTCCTGAGTTCAGGCAATTCTCCTGCCTCAGCCTCCTGAGTAGCTGGGATTACAGGCACGTGCCACCATGCCCAGCTAATTTTTTGTATTTTTAGTAGAGACGGGGTTTCACCATGTTGACCAGGATGGTCTTGATCTCTTGACCTTGTGATCCACCCGCCTCGGCCTCCCAAAGTGCTGGGATTACAGGCTTGAGCCACCACGCCCGGCCAACATTTTTTTATTATACTTTTCAGTTCCGGGATACATGTGTAGAATGTGCAGGTTTGTTACATAGGTATGTATGTGCTATGGTGGTTTGCTGCACCCATCAACCCATCATCTACATTAGGTATTTCACCTAATGCTCTCCCTCCCATTGTCTCCCACCCCTCAACAAGCCCCAGTGTGTGTGACGTTCCCCTCCCTATGTCCATGTGTTCTCATTGTTCAACTCACATTTATGAGTGAAACATGCAGTGTTTGGTTTTATGTTTCTGTATTGGTTTGTTGAGAATGATGATTTCCAACTTCATCCATGTCCTTGCAAAGGACATGTACTCATTCTTTTTTATGGCTGTATAGTATAGTCCATGGTGTATATGTGCCACATTTTCTTTATCCATTCTATCATTGATGGGCATTTGGGTTGGTTCCAAGTCTTTGCTTTTGTAAATAGTGCTGCAGTAAACATATGTGTACATGTGTCTTTATAGCAGAATGATTTGTAGTCCTTTGAGTATATACCCAGTAATGGAATTGCTGGGTCAAATGGTATTTCTGGTTCTAGATTCTTGAGGAATCATCATACTGTCTTCCACAATGGTTGAACTAATTTACAATTCCCACCAACAGTGTAAAAGCATTCCTACTTCTCCACATCCTCTCCAGCATCTGTTTTCTTACTTTTTAATGATCACCATTCTAACTGGCATGAGATGGTTCTCATTGTGGTTTTAATTTGCATTTCTTAATGACCAGTGATAATGAGCTTTTGTTCATATGTTTGTTGGCCGCATAAATGTTCTTTTGAGAAGTGTCTGTTCATATCCTTCACTCACTTTTTAATGGATTTGTTTGTTTGTAGCTCCTGGATATTAGCCCTTTGTCAGATGGATAGATTGCAAAAATTTTCTCCCATTCTGTAGGTTGCCTGTTCACTCTGATGATAGTTTCTTTTTCTGTGCAGAAGCTCTTTAGTTTAATTAGATCCGATAGATCAATTTTAGCTTTTATTGCCATCGCTTTTGGTGTTTTAGTCATGAAGTCTTTGCCCATGCCTATATCCTAAATGGTATTGCCTAGGTTGAATATTAGCTCCCACTCTCTTCTGGCTTGTAGGATTTCTGCAGAGATCCACTGTTAGTCTGATGGACCTCCCTTTGTGGATAACCTGACCTTTCTCTCTGACTGCCCTCAACATTTTTTCCTTCATTTTGATCTTGGTGAATCTGGCGATTATGTGTCTTGGGGGTGGTTTCCTCGAGGAGTATTTTAGTGGAGTTCTCTGTATTTCCTGAATTTGAATGTTGGCCTGTCTTGCAAGGTTGGGGAAGTTCTCCTGGATAATACCCTGAAATGTGTTTTCCAACTTGTTTCCATTCTCCCTGTCACTTTCAGGTAAACTAATCAAATGTAGGTTTGGCCTTTTCACATAGTCCCTCATTTCTTTGAGGCTTTGTTCATTCCTTTTTATTCTTTTTGCTCTAATCTTGTCTTTATGCTTCATTTCATTAAATTGATCTTCAGTCTCTGAATCCTTTCTTCCACTTGATCAATTGGACTATTGATACTTGTGTATGCTTCACGAAGTTCTCGTGCTGTTTTTTAGTTCCATCAGGTCATTTATGTTCTCTAAACTGGTTATTCTGGTTAGCAGTTCCTGTAACCTTTTATCAAGGTTCTTAGCTTCCTTGCACTGGGTTAAAACATGCTCCTTTAGCTCGGAGGAGGTTGTTATTACCCATCTTCTGAAGCCTACTTCTGTCAATTTGTCAAACTCATTCTTCATCCAGTTTTGTTCTCTTACTGGCAAGAAGTTGTGATCCTTTGGAGGGGAAGAGGCATTCTGGTTTTGGAATTTTCAGCATTTTTGTGCTGGGTTTTCTTCATCTTTGTGGATTTGTCTACTTTTGATATTTGATGCTAATGACCTTTGGATGGGGTTTTTGTGTGGACTCCTTTTTGTTGATGTTGATGTTATTGCTTTGACTCCTTTTTGTTGATGTTGATGTTATTGCTTTATGTTTGTTAGTTTTCCTTCTAACAGTCAGGTCCCTCTTCTGCAGGTCTGCTGGAGTTTGCTGGAGGTCTACCCAGACCCTGTTTGCCTGGGTATCACCAGCGGAAGCTGCAGAACAGCAAAGATTGCTGCCTGCTCCTTCCTCTGGAAGCTTCGTCCTAGAGGGGCACCCACCAGATGCCAGCTGGAGCTCTCCCATATGAGGTGTCTGTCAACTGCTACTGGGAGGTTTCTCCCAGTCAGGAGGCATGGGATCAGGGACCCACTTGAGGAGACAGTCTGTCCCTTAGCGGAGCTTGAGCACTGTACTGGGAGATCCACTGCTCCCTGCAGAGCCAGCAGACAGGAATATTTAAGTCTGCTGAAGCTCCACCCACAGCTGCCCCTTCCCCCAGGTGCTCTGTCCCAGGGAAATGGGAGTTTTATCTATAAGCCCCTGACTGGGGCTACTGCCTTTCTTTCAGAGATACCCTGCCCAGAGAGGAGGAATCTAGAGAGGCAGTCTGGCTACAGCGGCTTTGCAGTGCTGAGGTGGGTTCCGCCCAGTTCAAACTTCCCAGAGGCTTTGTTTACCCTGTGAGGGAAAACCATCTACTCAGGCCTCAGTAATGGTGGCTCCCTTCCCCCAACCTGGAGCATCCCAGGTCAACCTCAAACTGTGCTGGCAGCAAGAATTTCAAGCCAGTGGGTCTTAGCTTGCTGGGTTCCATAGAAGTGGGATTTGCTGAGCAAAACCAC